>NC_086048.1:1254994-1882491 GCF_947568885.1 Cydia strobilella
CACGGAGCAAAGCCTCGGACAGACGGACGGACGGACATGGCGAAACTATAAGGGTTCCTAGTTGACTACGGAACCCTAAAAAAAGATATAATAGACAGTATGGTATGCGTTAACGAAAACAGTATGGTATGCGTATAAATTATTACCGTCTCCTTCGCACAGCAGCGGGCCGAGAGTGTAGCGGCCCTCCTTCTCGTCAAGATGGCTGCCCGTGTCTCCAAAATGTAGCGCTTTTACTGGTAAATACTCCTTCTCGGTGATGTCTCCTCCGTCAGTTTGAAATTCTATAACAAAATAATAACTTATGAAAGAAATATCGATCGAAGATATGTTTAAGGTAAAACAAAAATCACATAGATCGCTCATCTTGTGTTTTAAGCTGCGTGTATTCCGCATCACAATTACACCACTTATGGGATCGCGTCCAACACGCCGCACGCGCACCAGGTTGCGCGCCGGCCCAGTAATATACGTGTCTCTCTCCAACACGTGCGTTTGTATCATATAGCAGTAGTCTGTCTCACTCTAACATAATGATGGGTATTATAGTTAACGCCATCTCTACTGAGCTCGTTCACTTACGTACTAACAATGGCATACTGTTAAACAAAAGCCATTATTTCTTGAGCGCGTGGCCATTGTGTGTGAGCCTCAGGCACAAAGGCCACGCGCTCACACAAAAGAAATAATGGCTTTTGTTTAACAGAATGCCATTGTTAGTACGTAAGTGAACGAGCTCAGTAGAGACTATACCACCACTTACCTTGAGCCTTGAGTTGCGTGTATTCCGCATCACAATTGCACCACTTGGTGGGATCGACGCATGCGCCGAGCACGCCGCACGCGCACATGCGCGAGCCGGGCTGCGCGCCGGCCCAGTAGTCCATGCGCTGCCCGGAGCGCGACACCCACCACGCGAACGGGTGGAAGTTCGACTCCTCGCCTATAAACATAACGTAACATCCTAACTTACAAAACATTTACAAAAAATTGGGAAAGTCTTGAAAGTTTTTACCAGGGATGTTGCGAATATTCGCATCCGCAATCGCGGAAATTCTGCATTATTTTCAACATCCGCATCCGCATAAAATCGATGCGGAGCTTAATGCGGATGCGGATGTGGAACAGGTAGGTACAGGAACGTCTTAGCCGGCGGAGTAAGTGCTAAGTAATTTCGTCATTAGCCAATAGGAATCTCGTTTCGTTTTTGTGATTCGTCGATCGAGCACTTTAGTCTATGACGGACAGCGACAAGAAGTGAAACATTTGTTTTATTTGGACTTTAGTATAGTAATGCGATTATGGGGCACCTATATTCTTGTTTAAATACTAAGTTTCTTATGAAATAAAACTATGAAAACGGATTATATCGCGTATATTGAATTTATAATACATCCCGACGTTTCAAACCCTTTACAGCGTTCGTGGTCAACGGGTGACGAACGCTGTAAAGGGTTCGAAACGTCGGGATGTATTATAAATTCAATATACGCGATATAATCCGTTTTCATAGTTTTATTTCATGAGTAACTATCGCGGTAACCGAAGACAATATTACTGTTTCTTTTTTTTATAAAAATTACTAGTGTAATGTTTGACGTTTTTTATGTGCTCTAATCTCGAGATCCACATCCTCCAGATGCCAGATCCAGATGTGAGCCTTTAAAAATCCGCGTCTGCGTCAAAAATTGGCATCCGCAACATCCCTGGTTTTTACACTAATTAGAAAATTTATATTTTGTGCTTTAATTTAAAGTAAAGACCATTTAGGTATCTCGAGAACGCGTGGAGGTATCGAGTTAAAAAGTTAAAATGTAGTATGGCTAAATTTAAAAATGAGTTAAAAAAAACGTTATTGGAAAAGATACCCTAATATTAAAACTGTAAACTATATTTGTATATACCTTAATTAGTTGTTAAAATAGTTTAAAAGGTGTAGTGACAATTAAACAAAAAGATAAAATAATATATCTTTTTTTTTAAATAGTCATCATAAACTATCGCCATGCATGTTCGCTTTTCGGATAGTCTCTAAGTTTAGTTTTTTAAGTGCATAAATGTTTAAAATGTAAAAATAAGCGCTATCTCGCCAAGGCGAGGAATATAATTCTAAGAAGATTGTTTTGTTGTACTTTGTGATAAATAAATTAAAAAAAAAAAAATAACCATATACCTACTCAGGTGTACGGTCTTCATTCATTTTCATTTTATTTCCATTTCATTTATTTAGGACCAACTGAGATCATTTTACTTTGTACAGTACAGATATAGAAAAAAAAACAAGCTGTAAAAAAATCAAACTTCCAAGTTAACGTAAAAAAAAAGATACGGCCGTTTATGCCGCAAAAAACGTATACATATTTCCACACTCGAGGGAATCAAAATTTATAGGGTACTTCCCGTAGACCTAGAACTACGAAATTTGGCAAATTAAATCGTCTTACACTACACTACAAGTACAGGGAAAAATCTCAAAACTATAAATTTGTAAAAAAAAAAACTCAAAGTGAGTGTTGTGTGCAACCCATCATTTGACAATAATGCCGTAAACGAGGGTAGTTTCTCGCCCCCCCTGCCGCCACCGGCGCCCGCGCCTCGTGCACGGGCGCGGAGGGCTGCGGCCCGCAGTCTGCGCCTGCGCCGGTCCGTCACCGTCGACGCAAGCTCCTGATGACGCTCCTCGGTACGGAGTGAAACATGTCGAGCGTTTTCGACTTAAAACACGTGAGTGACCCGTTATTAATATATTTAATATGTCTGTGTCTCACGGGAGTTTTGTTATTAAAATAATAAGTGTACGGAACCCTCGGTTGGCGAGTCCGACTCGCACTCGTCCTGTTTTTTTAAAAGACGTATAATTGAAAGACTCACTGGGAGAGTTGAGGAGACGTGAGTGGCGGCACATATATTCCAGCCTTTGCGAGCATGAGCTTGATCGGTTCAGCAAGGCCTCCAACTGGGCTCGTGACGCGTCGTAGGTAATGTCCTGTAAGAAAAATATGTGACGGTTTCAACCAAAAATTACCACATTGTCGCTTGTTGATAAGGTTGATTTCTAATTGAAGCTATATGGAAATAGCGCATAACTGACAAGCGACGATAAGTACCCTTTCGGTTGAAAATGGCACATATAGTTGGTCAAACCAAATTGGCAGAAAATAAGAACCAAAACAACTATACTCATCCTGTTTTTTTGGGTACTAATACTAGTGTAAGACAAATATAGTATGATTATCTATATGTTTGAAATGAGACAGTCCTTTGACAAACTATAAAACTGGTAATTTTCAACAAGAACCGTGACCACCATTTAACAATTGTAGGTCTGTGTCTAGGGGTCACAAACCCGGTTTCACCGAAATCGAAAAAAAACCGGAAAAATCGGGTTTACAGGCAATTGCAAAAACCGGGTTTTAACTTTGTTAAAACCGGTTTTATAGAGTTTTCGATTTTACAGTTTTATTTTAAATAGTTTAATTACATAGTTTAGTTTTAGTTTTTTATGCCGTACTAACACTAGTAATAAGATTGTAATGTTTGCTAACCATGTATGAACCTTTTAGTCTGAAATAAATAAATTTTTAATTATTTCGATGAGCTTCAGAGTTTTACTATTATATTTAGAAAACAATACATTATACGCGCAATTTTTTTGCTTAGGCATTCCTTTTTAGAATTGCTGACCATGAGATAATATTATTATTAACTAACATGTAGTTAAAAACTTTATTGACGGAATTTGATGGTCTTTCTTTAGTCTATAAGGTTCATTTTGGAGTGAAGGTGTTAGAAGAAATTAAAACAATGTCCATACGCTTATGACTATTTATTGCAACTAAAACAGCAGCGGGCCGGCTCATCATAGGTACATATAGATATGCAGTATGCATGTATAGATGCGTATAGGTAATCAAATTTCGACTTAACAGTCTTGGTAAAGATTTAGTAAATAGAAATTTCGCGGAAGACTGAAAATTAAAGCACTGATCCTAAAAATACTTGCTTATTTTACAAATTATACGTAAAATCGAAATCACCGAAAAAACCCGGTTTTGATCATAAAAACCGAAAAACCGGTTTTCTAAAATACGCACGGTTTTGTGACCCCCTATGTAGGCGTATATTCAGGAATATTTAACCATCAATCAGCCTTGTCGATTTCTCTATCTGCGTTCGCGTTGTGCAAAAAGCATTCCACAACAACTGGTCAAGCCATCAATAATTCCATGGATCATTCATTCTTTCCATTATCTGATTTACTATGTGTGTTGCTTTTGCCTGTTTTGTTTCCCAAAGGTTTAAATAAATATTTGAATCGTCATCTTTGTTTGAGGTGCTTTTCGGACCGCGTTTACAACTGAAACTTTCTGCCCCAGTGTAAACTGTTTTGAAGCCAAAATTTCAATAACAAAATTTATACAGTAGCGGCAAAAATCTATCATATTCCTTCCTAGATGGATTGATTTGTCACCCTCGTTGACCTCTGGTTTAAAAATTAGATCGAATCATTATTTTACAATGTAATATTTAAAACTCTGGCAAACTAAATAATTTAAGTGTAGAAATTACCAATAAATATATGAAAATGTATCTGAAGAAATATGATAGATTATTTTCCGCTACTGTAAGTTCGCGGGCTACTTCAGGAGCTCCCAAGGACCAGCGGTTGAGAACCACTGAGATAATAACTAAATAATTGAATATACCTGTTTGAAGCTGCCGGGCTCCTGGTAGCCGTCGACGACGGTGCTCTGCGACACCGACGACGAGTGCTGCACTGTTGTTAGCACGCGCCCATCCGCTAACAAGAGAAATTAACTCATTCAGATCAGGGGCGTAGTTAGAGGATATGGCGCCCGGAGCAGTCACCAAATTTGCGCCCCCTGACGACTGACAAAAGTTTCCCTGCTGCTGCCTTTTGCGCATTTTGGCGCCCCCCCCCCCTTGGATGGCGCCCGGGGCACTTGCCCCCTCTGCCCCCCCCCCCCCCACCTAGTTACGCCACTGATTCAGATATAGCACTCTAAACAATTCAAAGTAATTGATAGAAATGTTTGTAAAATGAGAAACTAGCTTTTGCCCGCGACTTCCGTCTACGTGGAATTAGTAATTTGGGTATAATTTTTAAACAAATCTGCTTTTAAATACATCCTTTTTTTCACTCCCAAATTGGCCCACTATAAATTTCCATCCCATTTTTTACACCGTTAAGGGATGATTTCGGGGATAAAAAACTATATCCTTCCCCACAGCTCAAACTATACCCATACCAAGTTTTATCTTAATCGGTTTAGCGGTTATGGTTTCCTCATACAAATGTTTACCCCCCTTTTCACCCCCTTGAGAAGTGAATTCTGGGATAAAAAGTGTCCTATGTCCTTCCTCGGGACGCAAACTATCTGTATACCAAATTTTAACTAAATCGGTTCAGCGGTTTAAGCGTGAAGAGGTAACAGACAGACAGGAAGATACACTTTCGCATTTATAATATTAGTATGGATTGTAGTATAAATGGTAAGAAATTATAGTTTCTCTTATCGCAAAAACGTATACTTCAGTTTTTAGTATATGGTCTGTAAACTATATATAAAAAATAAGCAACATTAATATTCTTATAACCTCAGAAGTTATTGGTACAGATCTAGATAGGCTACGGTCCCATTGTCACTATGTTGTGGTCTAGGCTTATATCAAAGATAGATATAACTCCGTAATAGATGGATACAGTCTAAGGAAAAAACGTGCCTCGAAAATCACGAAAATTTGATTCTCGATCAGATGGCGCCACTAGTTTTGGCCTACACTCGTATAGAGGGCGTTGACTGTTTCGTTTGTTATTTATAATTTTAACGCATACCAGTGAAAGATGGGTCAAAATCATATAAAAATAATTAATGCAAATAAAAAAATCATTTATCCATATTTAAATACATTTTGTCGTATTTTTATAAATCTTCATTTTTAGTTTTAAAGTGTGTCGACAGATGGCAGTGAATTTACTGGGGTTACAAAATTTACTATGACAGTACCGCTCTAGTATAAGTTACTCTATGCTTATATCAAAGATGATGATGACGTGATTTTCGAGGCACGTTTTTTCCTTAGACTGTATCCATCTATTACGGAGTTATATCTATCTTTGTATACGAGCTTCGTAAAAATGTTGTTAGCGCGTTGTAGAGCTTTCCGCGTTCGGTACAGCGCCACCTATCGTGTTATTGAGTAAGCAGTAGACTCACAGTAGAACTGGCAGACGACGGGGAAGGCGGGGAGCGGCCCGGAGCCGTCCACGTCGATGCTGATGTCGGCGGAGCGCGCCACGGCCTGCACGTTCTTGTACGCTTGGCAGGAAAGCGGGTGCACCGCTGTGACAAACACAAACATTACTCGCTTCGCTCGTAATTCAATTGAAAAAAAAAAAAATTAAAAATATATTTATTTTGCACACAAAGATGGGAATTTGCAGATGGAGCATACATGAGGTCCAGGTTGCGCGCATACAGCGGTACATTTATAACAGTATGAACAGGGGTCCCCAAACTAGGCATAGCCTGTATCTTGGGCGACCAGTTAGTGAATTAAAAAACTAGATTGAAAAAAAAAAAAAAAATATGTCTAAAGATGAAGATAGGTGCTAATGCTAATAACCTTAGCTACTAGGGATTTACGTTGGTCAGTCTGTCTGTCTCTTACGGCTAAGTGTCTATACCTATAGGTAAGGTAAATAACTATTATACAATCTTTCGCTTTCTCGGGACTCAAAATAAACACTCGCAAGAAAAACCAACTTTCCTCTCTTGTTGCACAAATAACTATTATTCAGTTTTCACTTTATAAACCATTTAGCCTCATTTTTTGATTAAAATTGAGAAATAAATATTGGCAAGCTCATGGTAAAAATTTCCAAAAAGTAACATTTACATTTAAAAAATTTCTCATTTCGGTCATGATAAGACGTCAGTCTTACAACAATTAGCCTCATGCATGAAGTTTATATTTGAACGAAATATGTTTTATTCGGATGTTTATTACCGTTATATCATGTTACAAATGCATTTCCGTTTTTAAATTACCATTTCATTACTTAAAATTATAAATAAAAAGTACAAAAATTTGCCCGCGAAAAGCTAGTGAGCGAAACGCTCGAAACGCCACGTGACGTCACGCGTTCGACAGATTAGTGTCATTAGTAGCAAACGTCAGTTGGGTCGCCCAACTGACGTCATCACGCTCTGTCGAATTCGCGGCAAAAATTATGAGCGTTTCAACCGCTCAAAAATTTTCAACATTTTAAATATTTTTTAATAAAATAATGTTAAGGTTTACAAAAGTATTTTTATCATTTCCGGTGTTCCAACGATATAAATTATGAATCCAAAAATAAAAATAAATTCATGCATGGAGCTAATTGTTGTTGCTGGTCGCCATGGTCGAGTCGGTCAGATAAGGATTTTATTTTGTTTTATAATCATATGGCATAACAATCGCGGAGCGTGATGGTACATTATTTTTAATATTCTAAGCTTTACATGACGTGGTGACATGGTGTGAGACGTGGGCGCTAACGATGGGCCTCATAAGAAGGCTCAAGGTCACGCAAAGGGCAATGGAAAGAGCTATGCTCGGGGTTTCTCTGCGTGATATAATCAGAAATGATGATATCCGCAGTAGAACTAAGGTCACCGACATATCTCGCAGAATTGCAAACCTTAAGTGGCAGTGGGCGGGGCACATTGCTCGCAGAACTGATGGCCGGTGGGGCCGGAAGGTTCTGGAGTGGCGTCCGCGTACCGGAAGACGAACTGCCGGTAGGCCTCCAACGAGATGGAGCGACGACCTGGTGAAGGTCGCGGGAATTCGGTGGTTGCGAGCGGCACAGGATCGGTCGGAGTGGCGAGCCTTGGGGGAGGCCTATGTCCAGCAGTGGACGTCTATCGGCTGACATGATGATGATGATGATGATGAAGCTTTACATTGATACGTTAACCGGGTGAATAATATAAAGTGCAAGTTACATGAATGGCAGACGGCCCCCGCGTAGCCCGTGCCCTGGCAGTTGCAGCTGAACTCGTCCGCGGTCTGCGTGCACTCGCCGCCGTGCTCGCAGGGGTTCGGGTTACATCTGTACGAGTAAACAGAATACAGTCGATAATTAAGCATTTTTCAGATTTTACGGTTCCCAAAAATCATTCCATCCAAATGGGTAGGTCTCAGGGGATTTTTTCCATATTTTCTCAATTTTTTCTTGTAACTCAATTGCCATAATAAAATGACGAAAGTAAAATTGTCGGAGTTCACTTAACATGAGGTGCTTGCCTGAAATAAAATCAATTTAATTTAATTTAATTTTAATTTAACATTTTGACATTTATTCCGGCCTGAGGCCTATTACACCACGCTGACAATTTCCTCAAAGCAAAGATCGATATAACTCCGTAATAGATGGATACAGTCTAAGGAGAAAACGTGCCTCGAAAATGAATAAAATATGATTCTCGTTCAGAGGGCGCTACTAGCTTTGGCCTACTGTCGTATAGATGGCGTTGACGGTTTCGTTTGTTATTTAACAATTTTAACGCATATCAGTGAAAGAACATGGGTCAAAATCATAAAAATAATTAATGCAAATAAAAAAAATCATTTATCCATATTTAAATACATTTTATCGTATTTTTATAAATATTTATTTTTAGTTTTAAAGTCTGTTTAAGTCGACAGATGGCAGTGAATTTACTGGGGTTACAAAATGTACTCTGACAGTACCGCCGTGGTGAAACAGGAGCCCGGTGAAATATCAATCATCTGGCATGAGTCAAATACCACGACGTTGCACCACTACGGGTAACGCTTACACCCCGTGGTGTGGTATATACCTAGACTTGAACAATACTGAATTTACCGACCTGTCAATCATCTGACAGGCGTCAAACACAACGTCATTAGGGCAGCAATAGTCCTCTTTCTTCCAGTCCGTGGGTCGCTGGTAGTTGCCGTCTACGGCTATGCGGCGCATGCAGCCTACGAAGCCCCGCGGAGGGCCTTTACCACCTAGAGAACAAAATTGTATATATTAGCTTTTGTTTAAATTAATTATTATTAAGGAGCATGAAGCTTAAAACAAATCCCAGCGCTGCTACGCAAAAATGGTCTAGAGCATACCCCGGGGTTTTGGGTGCGGAAATGTATTACACTAGCCAAAAAAAGAGGTAAAAATTGTAAATATTAAGGTCCATCAACAATTTACGCTGAGCGTTGTCTGTAGTTATGTATATAAAGGAACTGTTTTATATAATTAGATAACTCACCGGCAATATAATACGAGCTCCCAGTAATAAACCTTAATTTCTTCGTAGTTTTCACCGGTCTATGGTCGACAGCCAGTGTCAGGCTATCCGTAGCCATAGTTAACATTAGAGCATGCCATCTGCCATCGTTGAACATCTCATCAGGATAGTTGTCTAATTTCACTTTAGGAGAGCCTTCGGTGAAGAGCTCCACCTTCACTTTGCCTTCATCAAGGTATACCTGCATTTGACATTGTAAAATTTAATAAAGCTTGCGAAAACTGCTACTTACCCTACAAAATTTCTTGTGGGATATGAGAACTTTTAGGCTTCACATAGTTTTTCTACCAGCTAAACCAGCTGTATTATTAACAGTTTTGTAAGCT
Source organism: Cydia strobilella (assembly GCF_947568885.1). Lineage (NCBI taxonomy): Eukaryota > Metazoa > Arthropoda > Insecta > Lepidoptera > Tortricidae > Cydia > Cydia strobilella. Next base: position 1,264,665 of record NC_086048.1, read on the forward strand.
TTGAGATGTACCTATAAAACTTTGAGTTGTATAAGATTTAGTTTTTTTAGTACAGTTTTTTTTTTTATAAATCGTGTTAGCATTGTGTGAAATTGCGCGCAAAGTTTGATATATTGTTTCTTTAATTTCTATCTGTGAATACCTGTAATTGGCTTTGTATTTGTAGCCGCCGTGCAGGTCTCGACGACAAATAAAAAGACTTCGATTTGAAGTTAACTTATAATTATTAGGTGCTGGTTACTTTACAAGGTACAGTTGACGTAAACGGTTAAAGGTGTAGAAGTGGTGGTAATAGTATGGCGGCTGATGCGAAAGTGATTAAGCTAATTTTGAATAGTAAAAAGGTAATCTAAATTTAGGCTCTAATTGGCCGCGATACAAGTTATGTGGAGCGCTCCTATTGGTGCTTTTAAATAAGCCTCCGCATAGTAACCGAGCCCGACGGCTGCGTTTAGCTACTGCATTATACAAATAAAAGGTTGCGTTCGCAACAGTATTGTTATGATTTGATAATGATTTTGTAGCTGTTGGTACTCCTTAAATAATAAAATAAAATAAATAAAATACATACTACTATTATGATAAATGTAAACGAACTTGTCTGTTATTTGTCCAGCAATAGGTTTTTGGTATAATTACTTTTCTTAACCGACTTTTTTCTTATTGTCTGGAAGAGATCGCTTTTTAGCGATAAGACCGCCTGTTGTTTACCTCTGCTTGTGTTTCTTTTGTATTGTTTTCTTTTATTGAAGTGTGCAATAAAGAGTATTTCCATTGTATTGTCTTGTTATCCGGCGATCCATATAATACATCGAGTAAGGCCTATTTAGACGGTTAAAGAACTTGCATGCGATTTTCGTTACACTGCGGCATTTGGTCGATCAACTGAATCCATTGTACACTGTAGTTAGCAATGTTAGCAAGTTCTTGAACCGTCTAAATAGAGATTAAGATTGGGAACTTGACTCTCCAGGTGAGTGAGCGGTTGCAAAATGCCAGAACAATGCTAGGAAGGCATGAAAAACACTCAAAAATCTAAATTCAAACTCAGGAACAGCTTTCAGTATACTGAAGTAAGTAGCTAGGCCAAAACCTGAAAAGTACAAGACAAAAAAGGTACCTTAACGTGCCCCTCCGACTTGAACTTGTGGTATATAAGCAGCCCGTGGTTCTCATATGTGCGAAAATCCAAAGATATGTTGAGTTGGTTGCCACCAGAGTAGCCGCGCAGTTTCGCGTACGAGCCTTCCTTTAGGAACGTTATGGGGACAATTTCCGGCTCCTGAAAGAAAAAATGCTGTTATGAAAAGTGAAGTTAGGGGTCATCCATTAATTAAATCGCACGTTTAGGGGGGGGGGGGGTCAAGAAAATGTGACATTTTGTGACAATGGCGGGGAAGTCACGAACTTTGTGACGTGACTTTAACTTATTTAATATATATTATTCGCTGTACAGTTAAATAACAAGTTTTTGGAACGATAAGTCAAAGTCAAACTCAAAGTCAATATAATCTTTATTCAAATAGGCCTAGCAACAAGCACTTTTAAATTGTCAAGTTTTAAATATTACCTTAATCTAAATATCAGAGCAATTTATTGATGCAGTTATTATTATTCTTAAAAACATTTAATTATTATAGATATAATAATCGTTTTGATTCGTTTAATTTACTTTCCTAATCAGTTTTGGGTTATAAAATTACTAATATTTATTGTCAAAAATATTTTGATAAAATATTTATAATACTTAATTCGATTTGCCGATTTCGTTGAAAAAATGTGAATATTTGCCATATGTGACCAAGTGTGACAAGGAGGGGGGAGGGGTCAAAAAACATGGTAATTAATGGGTTAACCCTTATAATGGATAACCCTGTAATAGTTTGACTTTTGTGGTTAAAATATTAGTGGAGAAGACCGTCTATCACGTAAGCTTCTAACTATTGCGTTTGAACACATATTCCACATACAGAAGGTTAATAAGGCAGAACAAGTTCTTCCTTTTTGACTGTGTCTGAGCGAAGTACGTATACAAATACGACTTTTTGTCGTAGACGGTCTTCCCAACTAAACATTTCGTATACCAGTCTTCACCACATTGACCTAGGATACGATTATTTACCCAACTTAAGGGCTGTTTGTTCATTTGTTGTAAAACCCTTAAGTGACATTATTACCGCGTAAAAGTAACTGTTCACTTACTGGACAATCGTAGAGTGTGTTCACTTTCTGGTACTTGAACGACTCGCCGGTCTCATATCCTTGCTTCAGCTCATAGATAACGTTTGTCGCGTTCAAATACAGGTTCTCGATACAACCCGTAAAATTCTGGTTTACTACTAAGCCTTCTTGGAAATTGGGTACACCGCCGATGTATAGCTGTAAGGAAAAATAATCTGTTAGTTGGATGATGTTTCGTAAGTGCAATTTATATTTAGTAAATATCTAACACTTTAAACTCTCGCGTTTTGTACACATAATTAATGTCATTACCGGGTCTAACGAGATAAAATTTCATTATTTTACCCTTTTTTCCGACGTTTCAACTAGGTTGCACTAGCTGTGGTAACGGAAGGACCACTAACCTAGCAACCTAGTTGAAACGTCGGAAAAAAGGTAAAATAATGAAATTTAATCGCGTTAGACCCGGTAATGACATTAATTATTATCTCTCAATAAGAATTTCAGTGCGACTCATTCGTAAACCTTATTTCAATGACATAAAAGTCTACTATTACTGATTATTAGCTAATTGAGGCTTGTAGCGCGTTTATGAAGGCGTAAGACTTTTTTGGACATTAGAACATGGAAAATTGATATTAAATGTTCAAACGTTAGAACATAAGAAAATATTACAAAGCCTAAAATATCCTGGGTCACAGCACCAAATTGAAACTCATAGAGGATAAAAAAAATTTAACCCTTCTGCTAGGACGGGTGGAGGCTTGTAACCGATGAAACCATCTAGAACAGTCTTACCTGTCTATTAAGCCTCGAGAACTCGCCCTTGACTCGTCCGGCAACGACCACTCGGTCGACGGAGATGACGTCACGTCTCGTGCGAGAGATAAGGACGTCGTCCCACATATTGTCTAGTAAACTATACGATTGCCAGCCAAAATAGTCAATAAAGACTTTTAAAGTTTTCAGATCTCGTCTTACCTGCCTATTAAGATTGAGCCTTGAGAACTCGCCCTTGACTCGTCCGGCAACGACCACTCGGTCGACGGAGAAGATGACGTCACGTCTCGTGCGAGAGATAAGTACGTCGTGCCACATGTTGTCGTCTAGGAGACTGCCGACGGATAGGGAACTTGCGGTGCCGGAACCTGGGGAAAGAGATTATTAACCATCTTATTCATAAAATCTGTGTCCGGCAAGCCGGCTGTGTTTGGTAGAGAAAGATAGTCTTATTGCGATTCCTATAAGAGGAAAGAGAAAATAGTGCCATGCTTTGTCCTTATCACCGACCGGGTGGCATCATAGGTAGGAGGCGATGGCGAAATACCGAAATTTATAAGTGAAAGAGAAAATCCTATGCTGCCCAAATTTTATATGAATATTCTTTCTCTTACCCCTGGTCGCTCGGTGGCGCGTCTATAACTACTTGTATATACTATGTCTAATTGTCTATGGTGTCCGGCAATGCTCAGATTGTTTTTTGTTTTGTTGTTTATGTCCAGATTGTTTTTGTAAAATATAAATGACTTTATTTATCGAGGTCAATGAGTGTTTTGGAACTCAAGTGACAGGACTTTGATTTCTGTAACATTTGCTTTCGTAGCAACCGGTGTCAGCGGCAATTCTTGATATTACTTGCAAAAAAGGACTGCGGGCTCCTTTAGGATATAACCCAGGTAGCAAAGTGACGTCAGCAACGTCCTAATGACGTCATTGTGAAGTCATAATGACGTTGCTGACGTACGAACGTATAAATGCTACCTGGGAAGTATTCCTACTCATATCCTAAAGGAGCCCGCAGTCCTTTTTTGTACTTTTTACTAAAGATAATCAAAGCATATTCAAAGGGTCTATCGTAAATTGTGTCTTTATCGTATTTCCGACGTTTAGGCGGAAAAATAAAGCTTTACCTAATTTCAAATGCCATGGCCCGATTTCACTTGAAACTGCACAGAGAGAACCATAATGTTGGTCTCTTCTTCCTCGCGTTGTCCCGGCACTTTGCCACGGCTCTTGGGAGCCTGGGGTCCGCTTGGCAACTAACCTAAAGAATTGGCGTAGGCACTAGTTTTTTCCGAAAGCGTCTGCCATCTGACCTTCTAACCCAGAGTGAAAACTATTATTGGGATTAGTTCGGTTTCCTCACGATGTTTTCCTTCACCGAAAAGCGACTGGTATAAATATCAAATGATATTTCGTACATAAGTTCCGAAAAACTCATTATTATGAGCCGGGATTTGAACCCGCGACCTCCGCTTCCACCAGCGCTTCCTGGTCTATTGTTTAATAATTGATTTACAAGCTCTGCACTTCAAAGTCAGCATGTGGTGGTATACGGAATACCTACAGTGAAGTAAAGTTTTTGTTTTGTTCGCCGCAAATAAGATGTTGCCGGGTATCTTTTGTTGTCACTACTCGTATTGTTTACGCCTAATGAAGGTCTCAAGTGGAATCGGGCCTTTGAAATTAGGTAGACGTATTCAATGAGTGTTACGAAAGTTTTGTTAAGAGCCCATCACTGTGTACACAAGCGCCACTGCTAAATAATTGCGATTATTTAAATTTAGCGATAGATACTCAAAAAAGGAGGCCGCTACGTACTGTATTTTGTATTTAAGTACCTTTTGAATACATTTTAATAGTTTTAACGTTGCTAGATTCGTCAATCTATGCGTCCAAAGTTAAAACGGCCGTTATGTTTTGAGTTCATAGACATAAAAACTAGTTTGATGTACTCAAAAGGTACTTACGATTAAATACAAAGTACAGTACATAGCTCCTTTTTTAAATATCTATCGTTAAATTTAAATAATCACAATTATTTAGCAGTGGCGCCAGTGTGCACAGTGTTGGGCTCTTAAAGGACTTACTTACCTAAGTCAATATTGTACACCAGCCGGTTATCTCTCAGTTGCAACGCTATGTAGTCGCCCTGAGTGCCTCTTGAATACAATAGAGCGCCGGAAGCCATGCTGGTTTTGAACCGGAAGCGGATGGTCTCCCGGGAGGCGGATATAGGGTCGCGGAGCAGGTCCATGTTGATCAGTGATGAGCCGTTGAAGGACATGGTGTTGGCCTCTGTAAAAAAAAGTATTTTTGAGGAATTCAAGTAAATTTCTCAGGTTAGGGCCACTTGCGCTATCCAGGGTTAACCACTAACTTGAGGTTAACCGGTTAAACCCAGAGTTATCAGTACAATTTAATGTGTTAACGGTTAACTGCGAGTTAGTGGCTAATCCTGGATGGTGGAAGTCCATTTTTGCAACTGTTAAGTTTAAATATTTTCTGTCACATGACAACAGCAAGTGATATAACTTGACATTACTTGACAAATAGAAATGATTATATTAGTAAAGGACGATCTAAACGGTCCGATTTTGATAAATAAAGACAATCTCATCGTCTAAGTATTACCAAGTATTACGTACCGTAATCGCAGCCATACAGCTCTACTCTCATGGAAATTTTGTCCCTCCACCTCATAGGGTTGATTCGAATGAACTGCGCTATGATAGGCACTTCAAATTCATTCTTCTTCACCGTGTTACCGTCTTGGTTGCCGTCGAAAGTCTATAAAAAATCACACGCTGCATAGGGCTGCAAGGGTACTTATTGTCGGTGGTCAATACGGCGCTATTTCCGTATAGCTTCCATTTGAAATCAACCTTATTGACAACCGACAATGTGGTACCTTTTGCTTGAAAACGTCACATTTAAATTATTAATCGACTTTAGCGATAAAACCGCCAGTTGTTACATAGTTTATTATATATTTTTTATCATTATGTGGTGCTCAATCAAGAATATTTACTTAGATGCAAATAGGCTTATATCAAAAACTGTATCATGACGAATGACGATTGTAAGGTAGAGTAAAAAATAGATTTGGATTAGTATTGATTGTGTAATGTAATAGATGCACCATAACCATTTGTACATTATAAATATTGCAATAAAATAAAGAAAAATACATACCCTGAGATTTTTATTTATTTAGTATTTATTTATTTGATACACTAGCAGCTCCCGCTCGCGCAGCTAGCATTTATGTTAGGCATTAGGTTATCGCTAAGGGCCGATACAGACGGACTGCACGGACTGCCCGCCAACTGCAAGGTCAGCGTCGCCGTGCAGTTCCCATACAAGTTGCAGTCGGGTTGCAGACCTTCTGTGCCGGCCCTGAGAGCGAGCATCCGCTAATGCGATTTAACAAAGCTGTACAGTCGCCATCAGATATATCGGAGCGGCCAAGGTGTTCACAATATCTAAACACACTCACGCCTTGACAATAGGCGTGTTAAGATATTTGTGAGCACCTTGGTCGCTCCGATATATCTGATGGCGACTGTACAAGGTTGCGGCCTCATTGCGCACGTTAGTGTTAGTTTTACTCGCACATCATTCCACTACAACTAGATTGTTCATCTCTGGTGGATGCACAGTTGAGTTGCACACCGTGACGCCGCCCTCTAGTGTCAATCTCGCGAAGTTTCTTACAATGTTTCATACGATTTTCCTTACCTGTGAAAACGCATCAACAGAAGAGACCGTTCTCCAACCCTCTCCATCATCGGAATACTGAAGAGTGTACTCCGATACATATTCATCAGTAGCAAAACGCCCTCTAGTGGCAATCGCTCGAAGTTCCTTCCTCGATCGCAGGTTGATGGTCAAGCGCTGGTAGTAGGAGCTTTCCGTTGGTGTCCAAGCGCTGGTGCCTTTGTGTTAGTTGGTTAGTGTTATACAGATGTCAGTGTAATATTAAGTGTTTATAGTTAACAGCAGAAGTTGAACGAAATGCTTATGATGTTCTTACACAGGTTCGCAACCAAGAAACTTCGAAAAGCGTCGAGAAACAAAGATATTTCCCAGAATGACGTCACGTAAATGTTATGTAGCTGGGCATTTCAAGGCATGTGGTTATAATTTCAAGGGAACCCTGGAGGAATAGACAGAGCATATTAACATGCTTGTATAAGCTTGTTTTGACTCGTTCAAAAAAAATTACACGTCGTTTTGCTACTTCTGTTGTGAACTGAGCTTAATATGTGACGTTTTCAATCAAAAGGTACCACATTGTCGCTAACAATAAGGACGAAAATTGCTTGTATCTTTATAAGAAAAACCTGTCAGAGCGTCCTTATAGAAGGCGACAATGTGGTACCTTTTGCTTGAACACGACACATATTTATGTGGGCACCGAAACCACTTACGTACGAGTGCGAAGTTTCTAGACTAGTATTTTTTATACAATTTTGGTGTTTGACGATCCTTTTGTGAATTCTTATTATTAAGTTTGACATATCTATAATAATTCAATGTTTTTAGGAATAATAATAACTGCATCAATAAATTGCTCTAATATTTAGATTAAGGTAATATTTAAAACTTGACAATTTAAAAGTGCTTGTTGCTAGGCCTATTTGAATAAAGATTATATTGACTTTGACTTTGACTTTGCCCTTATTAGTTTTTTTTTTTTTTTTAATTCTGAGTAAGCTAGTAAAACTTAACATTTGAAACCTTTTCCGAGCCGCACCAATCTACAAGATTTTCCCAAAAAAATCTAAATATATTCCAATTACTCCAGCTAAGTCACATTTGCCGAAAGTGCAATCTAATTTGAACCTTAAAACGAAATGCTAAAGTTGAAATTCTATTGGCGCGTATGTGGTCGATAAATACAATTTTAAAAACTATTTTGTATTTTGCATTTGAAATAGTATATCAAGGAAGTGTTTGTATTTTGTATTTAAATACTTTTTATAAACTATTTTTCACATCTCTGCTTGTGCTCTGCTTTTAACACCGATCTCTCTTCAGGATTTTTAATTATAAATGCTTACAGACTAAGTACAAACCAAGCTTTAATATCCATTCGGTTTTCCAGTTATATTTATTTGATTTTAATGAACCAATTTCAAATGGAAGATGTTCTTTTGAGTTAAATCTGATACTAACGTTTTAAAAACTCGTTTAAAATTTATAAAAGTAAGTGGTTTCGATTCCTTTACCACCAACCTCAGGCCATTGTTTAGATCAATTTCCAATTCACCAAATACCATAATAAAACAGTTAAACGTATATAGAACCCAAAACCAATAAAAAAGAAAATAAATAAAACTAAGAATTAAAATAATGTGCAGAAAACAATCATGCAAGCCAAAATACCTTCATGCAAACCAACTGGCGCTAGTAAACTGTTTCTCCGTTCTTATTCGTTATTTAAATTGTGTATTCGAATAATTTCGAAAATTCCATGTAGGATAAAACCGAAAATCACCCATAAATCCATCATATTAGAGTCCATTTTCGGAATTACATGAACATGTGAATTGAATGAAAGAGGATTGAATGTTTTTAACAACTTCGTAAAGTCTGAATGAAGTCACATGCAAAAGCTAGTTTCTAGTTTATTTTGTAATTATAGAGACCTTGTCAATTGAGTGACATAATTAATGAAACTAATTATTTAGTCACCATCAGGTAACGAGTTACAAAGCGACTTTTATTATTATTACTTCTAATAAGTAAAACCTAATAGTTAATGTAGAATGTTGTGTGTATTATTTTGTTAGTATTTAAAATGTAGCCGTTAGTAGCTCCAACTCTAATGCGATTGGCTGCAAACTTTAGGTCCGGGGTCAATTTTCTAAATGTATCATACAGTTGAGTTACATTGATACTGACATACAACGCACAACCTAAACCCTTAAAGGTAGGATGTTGAAACTTGAAACATGCTTTGCGAATGATAGCTTTTTGATATTAGTGAGTAAACTGTAATATCGCTAAATTTAAAAAGGTATTTCATTATAAACACTCGCCTGGGTCTGGAACCCAAACATTGGTTAAAAGTTGTATTTATCTAGCTAACATTTAGGTATGAAGAGAACTTCATACCTAGTAGTTTCTAAAAATCTAAGCTGAACACTAGCGCCATCTATTGATTGACGTAGCGCAATGAGCTAATAGATGCCAGAAGGGAATAAACATTGTATATTGACACCACACCACCACACCTACCTATCCAAAGTGGCCCTGACCTGGAAGATGCCCAGCAAGCGGAAACATGGTCGCCCTAAATCTACTTGGCGTCGTTCTGTGGAGCAAGAGCTGGGTGTATTGGGGATGGGGTGGGAGGAGGTTACCCAAGCTGCCCAAGACCGAAGTCAATGGATGAACAAGATTCGAGCCCTACACCCCAGCAGGGGTTAACAGGAAATGAAGAAGAAGAGAAGATTGACACCACACCTAAAGTTTGCTGCCAATTGCACGATAGTTTCCAAAACCCCATGATTACCTTAACTTCGCCCCCCGCGGCCTTATACCGCACATAGTCCAATCCGTTCGTGCCATAACTGATGTGATACTCCTGCACATATTCCCTAGAGTGCTGCCTTCCCTGCGTCGCCACTCGAGTTATATTCTTCACTGTCCCCAGATCGATGACGAGTTGCTGGTCGAAATCGTTTTCAGAAGCCGTCCATGCGTTGACACCTTTACAATGATATGCATGTGTTTTTTGTGGTAGCAACTTTTAGCATTCGATATTTGAATGATGATCATTTTTATGATTGTTAGTGTTTTTGGGATGTTATGTGAAATTAAATGTCAATGAATATGTTTTGATTTTATTTCTATAACCCCTAACACCTGATAAATCTACACTACAAAATACAAAAAACACTCTAAGCTTCAAAAAACTTAATCAAGAAGATATACTTAATTCTAAAAAGGTTTGATTTCTTTCTTTAGAAAACTATTTGCAAAAGTTGCATCTGGAGGATGTAATGGTTGCGCTTCTTTAACCAATTCTTCAAAATTCAAGTAAGAATAAGATACTGGTTCTATAGTACTGTCTCTAGGAATCTGTATAGCAACAGCCACACCATGTTTGTCATCTAAAAGTGTCTCTTCAATCTTCCAATCACGTTTCAAAACATCATTAACGTACAGCTGTGTGTCGGTCACAATATTTCCAACGGACATATCAAAAGTATTAATCACAAATGTGATTTTGTTAAGAGCAATCGTCAATCCGACACCTATGTTCTTAACATAAGCTTCTTTCAAGCACCAGTGACGGTAAAAGCATTTCAACTGTTCCTTTTCCGTGGAATAGCCTTTTATAGTCCTCCATTCATGAGTAGAAAACTGTCTTGTCATGAGTCTAAAGAATTCTGGAACATTCTTGTTCGCAGGAGGCTCTATCTTCATTACATCTATCCCTATATTTCGCTCCTTATGTCCGGCCAGGACGGAATAGTCTCCTTGATGAGAAACATTGAAGTTTACAGGAATATCGCCTGCACCAACTAAGTACGGCTTTCCATGCTCATCCCTGGCGAATGTAACTTCATGATAAGGAATGGCTGTAGATAAGTGGACGAATTTTCGCATCATCAGCCTTCCGATAAGTGATGATTTTACATCATCTTGATATACAAATTTGTCTAATCTCTTTTTCTCTTCTGGTTGTATGTAGCTGGTAGCTGATAATATTTCATCATAAGTAGGTGTCCAGGTTTTTATGTTAAATGCCCATCTTACATTAAAGTCTGCCATCTTTGGCTCTAAATAAGGGCAATGTCTTTGTGCAAAAATCAATGTGGTCCTTAAATTGTTTTTAGTTAATTTGTGGACCTGCAGATGAAGAATCCTATTACTTCTAATTTTTCCTCCCAATTTCACTTTTCAGTCTCTTGTTTTTTTTTGTACACATTTTTTCAGCCAATATAATAAACAACATCTATTTTCAGTCACGCAAAAATAAAGTTAAAACACATGCTACACAAATCTAAGCCAAAATAAAGAAGTGACTAATAAACTAGTGTTAGCCGAAACGTTAATGCAATTAACCATTAACCAGTACAAATTGAACCGTAAACTGTAACCGTAATACAATTTGTACTGGTTAATGGTTAATTGCAATTAACGTTCGGCCAACACTGTAATAAACACACTTAAAGCTGCATTCCGTCTATTTTAGAGAAAATTAGGATTCTGGGTTTATACTTTAAACAACTAATTTACAAAAATAACTAAAGAATGTCGGGATAAAACGAATGAGGGAACAAGTAATGTAATCTAAAATACTATTGTATTCAAATTATGCTCTTTGATTTATTTAACATGGACTTACCATATAATTTAGCATTGTCAGGTCCCCTCTCTCTCAAACTTGATGTGGCGGTGAGTTTGGCTGTCGCTAACAATGGCTCGTTACATTCATAGTCAAAATAATATCTAGCGTACTCTGAAACAACGAATATTTTATTAATTATAATTGTCAATCAAGCATTTTCATTCATAAAAGATTTTTTTAAAGTGTACAAGTAAGTATAGTTTTTGCTATGTGACTAAATTAGTAAACTATTTATAACGTAAGTTAACAAATAATACTGCTAAATGATACTATGGCCCCAAAAGCATCAATTACATGCATTAGGTAAAAATACCGCTAATAAGAATGCGATTCTTACTGGTTAATTCTTAGTGGTAAATACTGTTTAAATGAGCTTTGCTTAACAAGATAGGGCGAGAATAATTACTGGAATAGTAACATAATTGAGTAAAAATCCGTTGGGCGTGTAAACATACCTGCTTCCGACTTCGTAATGCTATAGCAAAGCAACACAACGAAATAATATACAAAATTACTCATCATAATTTCATACTGGGTTCAAATTCGTAATTGTGACAAATATCGGCTATGTTCGTGTTAACCTATTAGTCAAAAAAGTTGATAATGTTGTTTGATCATTACGCTAGCGTTGTCAAGACGAGCGACGACAATCAAGATCATCAAATCAAGCCGGATGGACAACACCCTTGATTTAAGTTTGTTTTATTTGTAGACAGGCAAGCGTCGGTTAATTTTTTAAATCAATTTACGTCTCTAATTGGTCACTTGAGGCATAATTTTTGTGACACAAAAATTTAAACCAATAGCTATACAGATATTATAATGCTAAACAATGCTGTCGGCCATTGAAAGCATAGTCAATTCAAGTCCGTTCAAATACTCAACTTTTGTTACAGCCATAGTTCAAATTATTAAGGAAAATTTTAAAATCCAAGAAATCATGACAGAATCTTCTGAAATTTCGAGTTTTGTGTATTATGAAGTCTAATTTTGTAAAACGTAAATATAATTTAAAAATCATCATCACCAATTTAAAGGTGTTTTTTTTTTCTTCAATTATTGTCGCTTTACCGTGATGAAGCAGATTTTGGAATGACACATTTTTGACAGCATCGGTCAACTCATAATGGCTCCTCTACACGATGACCCAGCGTAGGCCAGTCTAAGAGACACATTTATGCGTTAGAGGGAGCAAGTAATATTGCTATCTCATTCCACCGCATAGCTGCGTCCCTTGGACAGGCCTACGCTGGACCATCGTGTAGATCAGCCATAACAAACTCATAACTGCTTTAGTGCTGCCACCTAGTCTCCATGACCGAATGCATACCGCATACCTAATAGTTCCTGTTTTCAAAAATTATTACAAAGTTAACTTTTTCAAAAGCGTTTTCTTTATAAACCCAACCCGTAGGTTTAAAAGGATACTATAATGTTATGAGGTAGTAAATGCAAGGGAGATTTACAAAAACAAAATCCATAATCTTTTTCATATTTTATTCTGGTGTAAACGGTATTGCCAGTTTGCCCTGCGACAGGTTAACCTCCTCCCAACAATTGCAACAGAGTGTCTTCCTGTTCATGATGTCCGTGTACAGTTTACCGTCTAGGTGGTCTAGCTCATGCTGTGCTATTCTGGCCGCCCAGTCTTTAAACTTTTCTGATTTCGGCTCACCTTTAGGACCAAGACCTGAAATGTTGGAAATAGTTTGATTGCAGTTTTATGTGCTAAAATTGCGAGCCTCTTTTGAAACTTTTATTTAAACTCGCATTTAAACACATTAAACTATGGCCTCAAGGATTTTCAAGAGATGTTCAAGCGCAACAACAGCGATCGTCTGAGAGGTCATCACTTAAAGCTAGAAAGGCATAGGCCTCACAGTAACCCTTACAAACACTTTCTGAGCAACCGAGTAGTAAGGTCTTGGAACAAACTCCGGAAGACGTAGTTTCAGCACAAAATGTGAACCAGTTTAAAAATAAATTAGACAAGTATAACACTACATCTAATACTCGTTCATGATAACTATATATCTTTATGATTACTGGATACAGGCCATATCAGTTGCCATAACTGCCTGCCTGCTTATTAAATAATAAAAAATAAATAAATCATAATTCTGAAATAAGAAATAAAATTATTAACCTGTCCGATCCCAAGGGCCCAAATATGTGGAGTAAATAATTACTCACTCACTCACCATTTGGGCCTTGGGAGATAACGCCACAAATAGTTTTCGGGTCGTGGGATCAGACAGGTTGAATATAAGATAGCACCGATCCGATCACAGTAAATTATTTGGTGAGGGCCTTAGTGTTTACATATTACTGGCTTACATGTAAAAATACTTTAATAGGTATTGTAAAGATTAATAACATACACGAAGGGAACTGCCTAAGAGCAACTACAAATTGTAATGTTTACCTGAAATTTCAACTTCTTTGTATCTAGGAACTTCTGCAGAGAATCCTCTAACACTTTCACAACCCTCAGAATAAGCTACTTTGCGATAGTCAACTATTTTCAATGATGGATTGATAAACACCTGAAACCAGATGAAAATATAACGTTAAACTTCTTTTAAACGATTTATTGGTTAATTCTAGCTAATTAGCATCGTTTACTTACTCACAGTGTACGGTACTGCGGTCATACCACGGGATTTGACAATATCTGGACTCGTAATCTTAATTTCTAGCGCAGTTAACTGCATAGCAAATATCCTCATATTCACGCCAATTTGAGGCGCTGACATCCCCAGGCTGCCGTATCTGTTTATTACTACTTCTAGCTTCTTAATTATGGTCTGAATCTGCTCAGTTTTGATTGATTCAGGCGGTACCGGCTCAGAAACTTTACGTAATCTAGGATCCCCAATCTGTACGACGTGACTGTAAGGAGGAGTGACATGGCCACGGCTTGGAGACAGTCTGGCGTACCAGTTGAGCACTTTTCTAGTTACAGTCATTGTTTAGCTCAGTCACAATATTGTTAAAGTTTTAACTAAATAAATACACGGTCACGGATTGTATTTCTAAGAATATAACCTCAAATTACAAGAACACAAGAACTACAAGAAGTGTCATTAATTCTGACGTTAACGTTCCGTTCCACACATCATCATAACCCAATGTAACACCTACTTTATAGATTTTGGCATGAAAGTCGGAACGTAAAGTAATCAAACGTCATTTCCATGCCGATTTGCCGAATCTACTGTGCCGCAATATAATATTCAAAGGTCAATATAACAGCATTTTGTTAAGTATTCATAATTAATTCGTATATAAAACACCTTCGCCACTGTCGGGAGATTCAGTTTACGTTTATAAACATACATTTGTGTGGTGAATTTTATTTGTTTGAACTTTAAAACTAGTCAGCCTCGCCTTACCAACAAGTTTTGAATTTGTGTTAACTTAATGATAACATCTTTGGCAGGGTTCAAGGCAAGTTCTTATGTAATTACTTACGTATTGTTGGACAACAGCTGCTTGTTTTATACAATTGTATTCTTTAACAATAATAATAATTGCACTTGAATGTTAGCTATGAGGTTTTTAGCCATATTTTTGTTATTTTTGGGCGTATTTTAATCCCAACCTATAACTATTAGTATACCTCGCTATCAGAGAAGATTTTTTTCTCAAAAACTAATTATTCAAGCAATGTAACATAACACACAACCGTTGCATGTTACCCTTTTTGATACCTGTTCAATATCTTGTCATCTCACATTTTGACTGACAAGGAGAGAGTGAGACGCAGTGCACATTGGACAGTTGGAATACCACCCTTAATTCATTAAATAGGAATGGATGGAGTAATTAATTGTGTGACGTACATTGTTTTGGTCTACAAGAGCTGATACTTACTTCCTGTGTAAATTATTGCAGAATGGAAACATGCTATAGTTGGTCAAACCAAAACGTCAGTAAATAAGAACAAAAAAACTATACTCATCCTTTTCTTTTGGGTACTAGTGTAAGACAAAGATAGTATGAGTCTCTCTGACTATGTCTGAGATGAGACCAAAGAATATAATACTCAATGAGACAGTCCTTTGACAAACTATATGTATAAATTACAAAAAAAATCGTTTCAGTAGTTTAGATATCATCATCATCATCATCATCATCATCATCATCATCATGTCAGCCGATAGACGTCCACTGCTGGACATAGGCCTCCCCCAGGGCTAGTTTAGATATAAAAAATGGAAACCAATTTTCTTTTTTTTGTAATTTTCTCAAAAACCTGCAGCATTTGAAGATCAATATTTTGTTAAATAAATTGGCAAAACAGCAATCAATTTGGCTTCTGGGGCCAATGCCCCATACAAATACGGTGGCCTAGCGGTAAAGCGTGCGGCTGGCAATCCGGAGGTCGCGTGTTCAAACCCCGGCTCGTACCAATGAGTTTTTCGGAACTTATGTACGAAATATCATTTGATATTTACCAGTTGCTTTTCGGTGAAGGAAAACATCGTGAGGAAACTGGACTAATCCCAACAAGGGGTAGCTTCCCCTCTGGGTTGGAAGGTCAGATGGCAGTCGCTTTCGTAAAAACTAGTGCCTACGCCAATTCTTGGGATTAGTTGCCAAGGGGACCCCAGGCTCCCATGAGCCGTGGCAAAAATGCCGGGACAACGCGAGGAAGATGATGATGACAGGAAAGGCTTCCACATATACTTTGTCTTGTCTAGTGTATTAATCCTAAAAGAAATAGCTCAGACAAATTAAAAAACAAAATGAAATGATAATAATAAAATAAAATAAAAAAGCCCTTTATTCGATCGTGTAAAAACGGTTACATATAAATTTGAAAAATAAAACTTAAACTTAAAATTAGTGTTTAATTACATGAATCCCTAGTGGGTAAACGCCTCCTCCAGTGCTGCCCATTTGTCCCTGTCCTGTGCTAATGACATCCAGTCTGTGCCGGCTGTTCCTTTTATGTCATCTTCCCAACGTGTAAGTGGTCTGCCTTGGCCTCTTTTGCCAAGTGGGCCTCTCCATTCAGTGCTTTCGATGTCCATCTCTTGTCTGTTAGTCTTGCTGTATGGCCTGCCCACTTCCACTTAAGTTTCTTAAGGCATCTGTTGCTCTTGTTTTTTCTCTTATTTTAGAGTGTCTTATTTTGTCTATTTTTCTTATATTGAGCATGCTTCTTTCTAACGCACGTTGGCAAGTGATGATTTTCTTTTGAGATGATAATACAAACACTAAAAATATTTTTATTCTGTTTCAGATGTTTAAATTAAGAATCAAGCTATCGAATGCTCTAGCTCTCAAGCGCATGATGTCAACACAAGAATCAGACGTACTATTCGAAACACTGAACAATGCAGGCGTCATAACACTAAACCGCCCCAAAGCTCTAAACTCCCTAAACACTTCTATGGTGACAAAACTATTACCGCAGCTTCAAGAATGGGAGGACACGAAAACTTGTGTCATAGTGAAAGGAGCAGGGGAAAAAGCTTTCTGCGCAGGCGGTGATGTTAAAGCAGCTGTAGATAAGATTGAAGGACCGATCTTCTTCCATACAGAGTATAACGTAAACTACTTAATTGGGAAATTTAAGATTCCATACATAGCGATTATCAATGGTATCACCATGGGAGGAGGTCTAGGGTTGTCGGTGCATGGACGGTACAGGGTGGCAACGGAGAAGACGCTCATAGCTATGCCGGAGACAAAGATTGGGCTGTTTCCGGATGTTGGCGGATCATATTTCTTGCCAAGGTTGCAGGTTAATTTAGGATTGTATTTGGGATTAACAGGTGAGAACTATATCTTCATTAAATATCAGAATCAGAACATCATTTATCCATTTACGCAACAAATGCCTGAACCGCTCGGCCACCCGGGCTCGGTGGCATGGCTCGAAATTTCCAAGTATATGACAATTTCCGAAGGCTTCTGGCGCCCTCTGGCCATCCCTGAGGTAGAACTGTCTTTTACGACCTCCTAGCTGAATTTTCCGCTGTTTTACTACTTGTAAAATCGGCCAAGTGCGAGTCGGTCTCGCGCACGAAGGGTTCCGTACCATTACGGAAAAAAACAGCGAAAAAATCACTTGTTGTATGGGAGCCCCATTTAAATATTTATATTATTCTGTTTTGAGGTAAACGGAGAACACATTGCATATGTCCATGAATACCTTTATTTGGGTCAAATAGTCTCTTTCCAGGCGCGACAAGAAAAAGAGGTCGACAGACGGACCAAGAACGCCTGGAAGAGCTATTGGTCCATGAAACACCTCATGAAGGGAGACCTACCTCTATCACTCAAACGTAGGCTCATGGACATGTGCATACTTCCAGTCCTCACCTACGGTGCTCAGACTTGGTCTTTGATGGAAGCTCAGAAGTCCAAACTCAGGGTTTGTCAGAGAGGTATGGAGCGCAGCATATTAGGTGTGAAACTCGAGGATCGCATCCGGAACACCACGCTGCGCTCTAAAATCCAAATAATAGATGTAGCTCGGAAAGCGGACAAGTTAAAGTGGGACTGGGCTGGTCATGTCTGCCGCATGCCGAATGACATGTGGGCCAAAATAACTACAGAGTGGGTGCCCCATGAGTCAAACCGGGGATCCGGCAAACCTCGTCGGCGATGGCGGGATAACTTGGACTCCTTTTTGAGCGACTGGCCAGATGTAGCTCAAAACCGGGAGGAGTGGAAGAAGAGGGGGGAGGCCTTTGCCCAGCAGTGGGACACAATAGGCTCGTAATAATGTTTTTAGTATTTGTTGTTATAGCGGCAACAGAAATACATCATCTGTAAAAATTTCAACTGTCCAGCTATCACGGTTGATGAGATACAGCCTGGTGACAGACAGATAGACGGACAGCGGAGTCTTAGTAATAGGGTCCCGTTTTCCCGTTGGGTACGGAACCCTAAAAAACACAAATTAAAATATTTTCGTAAAAAAGTAATTTAATTTGTTTAAGTTAACAATTTTTGTTTAAATATTTTCTCACATGGTTATAACACTGATGCGGATCAGCATACCATGTGAGCGAGACAACGCTATGCACGTACGTAGCGATGTCCTGCTCGTACACCAGTGCCGTTTACCCCAACCAATGCGAAGACCGACTTGTTCTCCTAATTACGTAATACCATTTTGATTTCAGGTGACAGACTAAAAGGCAAAGACGTGGTCAAAGCGGGCATAGCCACCCACTTCGTCCCATCCTCTCGTCTCTACGAGCTAGAAACACTCCTCTCCCGCTGCACCAATGTGAATGAGATACAAGCTTTATTAACTAAGTTTAATGAGCCCGCTGATGAGTTTTCTCTGGCGGAGAATATCAAGCATATAAATTATTGCTTTGCTGCTGGTAGTGTGGAGGAAATTATTGAGAGGCTGCAGAAAGTTAATAACGATTGGTCAAATAAAACGTTGAAGGTAAGGAATAATAGTAATTCAGTTTTTAAACTTAGCACGGAAATGCACAGATCGCTCCATCTTCTGTTCTCTGAATGTGCCACTGTGGTGAGAAATATCGTCGTTTTTAGGGTTCTGTACCCAAAACTGGAGTACTAAGACTCCGCTGTCCGTCTGTCTGTCACCAGGGTGTATCACGATCGTGATAGCTAGACAGTTAAAATTTTCACAGATGATGTATGCTGTTGCCGCTATAACAACAAATACTAAAAACAGAATAAAATAAATACATATTTCAGTGGGGCTCCCATACAAGAAACGTGATTTTTTGCTGTTTTTTGCGTAATGGTACGGGAACCTTCATGCGCGAGTCCGACTCGCACTTGGCCGGTTTTCTTTCTTGGCATTTAGGTAATATGATCTTTGATTTTGTACACCTAATCTGCTCTGCTAGATACCGAAGTCTTCTGCGTTCGCACTGTCAGTTTTCGATTCGACCCCCATTTTTCTTTTTACCCAGACGCTTCACTCCGTATCTCCTGGCTCCCTGAAAATCACACTGCGTGCGCTGCAGCGCGGCGCCCAACTGGAACTGGGGCAATGCCTCAAGATGGAGTACCGTGTGGCCTGCCGCAGCACTGAGAACCACGACTTCCCTGAAGGTAACAGCACTGAACCTTACTGCAACGGGATAGAGGCTACAATTGAGTTGGCGTAGCGTTACAGTGGCGCCCACTACTGGGGCCCCAAGATGGACTTAGAAGTAGCCGTAGCACTCGTAGCACTGATGCCGCTGCGTCTACCGTACCAACAACAGCTACGAATTCCCTGAAGGTAACAGAACTGAACCTTACTGCAACGGGATACTAGCTACAATTGAGTTGGCGTAGCGTTACAGTGGCGCCCACTGTACTGGGGCCTCAAGATGGAGTTAGATGGAGCCGTAGCACTCGTAGCACTGATGCCGCTGCGTCTACCGTACCAACAACAGCTACGAATTCCCTGAAGGTAACAGAACTGAACCTTACTGCAACGGGATAGTAGCTACAATTGAGTTGGCGTAGCGTTACAGTGGCGCCCACTACTGGGGCCCCAAGATGGACTTAGAAGTAGCCGTAGCACTCGTAGCACTGATGCCGCTGCGTCTACCGTACCAACAACAGCTACGAATTCCCTGAAGGTAACAGAACTGAACCTTACTGCAACGGGATACTAGCTACAATTGAGTTGGCGTAGCGTTACAGTGGCGCCCACTGTACTGGGGCCTCAAGATGGAGTTAGATGGAGCCGTAGCACTCGTAGCACTGATGTCGCTGCGTCTACCGTACCAACAACAGCTACGAATTCCCTGAAGGTAACAGAACTGAACCTTACTGCAACGGGATAGTAGCTACAATTGAGTTGGCGTAGCGTTACTGTGGCGCCCACAACTGGGGCCGCAAGATGGAGTTAGATGGAGCCGTAGCACTCGTAGCACTGACGCCGCTGCGTCTACCGTAGCAACGAGAGCTCATATGACGACATCGACATCGCGATGACAGATGCGAAAGAAGTCACGTGATCAATGATCATTTTTATTAGGGTTCCGTACCCAAAGGGTAAAAACGGGACCCTATTACTAAGACTCCGCTGTCCGTCTGTCTGTCTGTCACCAACCTGTATCTCATGACCCGTGATAGCTAGACAGTTAAAATTTTCACAGATAATGTATTTCTGTTGCCGCTATAACAACAAATACTCAAACGTGATTTTTTTGCTGTTTTTTTCCGTAATGGTACGGAACCCTTCGTGCGCGAGTCCGACTCGCACTTGGCCGGTTTCACGTTACTTATCTTTCCACTGTCGTTTTATATGATTAATTAGAGATAGCCCAAGTAAACAAGTAATACGCAAGCATACGCAGTGCAAGTGTTATTTATACGTCATAATTTCATAGAAGTTTGTCATGTCGTTAGAAGCCGGGGCGAGTCACTAGTAAAGTATAAATAAATATATTTTCTTTTAGGTGTCCGCGCCCTCCTTATCGACAAGGACAACAGCCCCAAATGGAAGCCGGCCACGCTGGCCGAAGTCACCGATGACTACGTTGAAGAGTTCTTTAGGAAACTGCCAGAAGATAGGGAGCTCAAGTTCTTTGATTTTGAATCTAAACTTTAACTTATCCGGCACACCCTGTATGCGTATAGCTGCTGCTAACTACACAAACTTTGCAATGACAAAGTGTGAACGTGTCATCTTAAATGTCAGATTTCTTTGAAAATTATTCACAACGACGGGACTTAATCGCGTAAAATAAGTTTTAAATTCACCTCCGACGTTTCGAGGACGGCGTTGTCCCCGTGGTCTCGGAGAAGACTGGCTCAAGTTGACATCAACATCTTCTAGGCGCGCGAGTTTTTCGAACTAAGTTTTTCGTTGTGAATAATGAGTAAAAATCATGAAAGTTTAAATCAGTGTTCTTTGAAAATATAAAGTTTATTATGGCATGTTCACATTTTTTGTATGTCGTCAGGAATTTTTAATTGTGTCGCATTGCGTATGTTCGGTCCCTCACGAGCGCACGCGTATAGCACATCTATATGACCAGCAGTTTAAAGCATTTTAGGTACATTAAAAAAAACCTCTCCGACAACAATTTAGTACCTAATAATGATTTGACTAGACCAAAACCATTTTATTATGGATATCAAACTGTTAATGTTCTAAAGTCGCTCGCCTTATTGTAGAAGATTTCATTTTCTACAGATTCTTATACATATATCTATCTCAAGTATCTCGGCTTACCATAGATAATAAAGCACAAATCGCTACGTTAACAATCATCTGACTCACTAGATGGCGTCGCGCTTTAAATTTTCTACTGACAAAATTATTTGACAGACTATAGTAATTAATGACTACTTAATTTAAATTTAAACTACAAAACAGGGTTTCAAGAATTTATGCACTAAATGAAATAAAACTATGAAAACGGATTGTAACGTCGGGATGTATTATAAACTCAATATACACGATATAATCCGTTTTCATAGTTTTATTTCATTAGTAACTATCGCGGTAACCGAAGACAATATTACATAATCTAAATGTTAAACTAGTGCAATAAAGCAATAGGGAATATTACGCGAAACTCTGCGCAGGTGGCGCCACTACCACAATCCGAGGGTGTATCGAGAAACAAGAAAATCGAAATTTCGTTATCTAACATCTTTGACACTCTTGCATATTCGTGCGATAAAGAGTTGGATAGCGAAATTTCGGATTCGCGTTTCCCGGTAGGTCTTCTGTAAACAAACCGCCTTGATGCATCAATGTCATATTTTATTATCTCTGAAAACTTGTTAAAAACCTGTTAAAGGTACAGTATGTATAAGTTACTCTATGGTTTACTAAAAAGGCTAGTGCTGCACTCTGGTGGCAGAACATTGCAGTAATATCCCCTATTATGTAGAAATCAAGTGCCACTCATTAGTTTTAAGATATTTTTTATATAAATATGGTTTTTTGCAATGATATTATATGTATAACTATAGATAGGGTATACTTATACATAAGTAGAACAAAAAAACTTCCAATATTTATTTAATATTTAAAATTTGTTATTTTTGATTAATTTTTGCATTCCATTTATCTCTGTCATACTCGTTGTTAAACATGAGCTTTGTCTCTTTCTCTTTCGGTGAGCGGGTGCTCGTTAGCACGTGCACATTTCTCGCTTGCCCAGGTGCGACTAAGGCAACTTGTACAATTTGTCACAAGGTATTTTGGAACAATTTTGGAACGCCTGTTACAAATCTTCATTCTTCATTGGTTTTTTGTGTATTTGTGTCTACATAATTCCAATATATATATTCCAAACTGTCATTGCAGACTTAAAAAGCATTTATTTTATAACTGTCGTTTTGTAGTATAGGTATTTAGTTTTCTTGTAATATTTTGTATTCCCGTTTGTTAAATATATCACTAAAAACTTATATTCTTTTTTTCTCTACTTAAAACTTTTTACCATTAACTTTTTTATCTACTTAAAATACAAATAGTACATATATAGTTGGTCAAGCAAATATTGTCAGTAGAAAAAGGCGGCTTTTAAAAATGTTGGCGCGAAGGGTTATCGTCCCATACAAAATTTAAATTTCGCGACTTTTTCTACTGTCTGTTCTTTTGTGCATTTTCAATACTTAAGGACAGATGTACTAAAAAGCTTTAAGATAATATTTGCATGCTTAACCAGCAAAATATGTCACTGTACGGGAAAATCTTTCCAATATCACCTTGTTGTACCATATTTTATGCAAATAAAATAATTTATTTTATTTTATATTATTTATTTATTTAAAAACTAGAAAAATTAAGGTAGGTATATGCGCAATCATTTATTATTTGCAGTTAGAGAATAAAATTAACCTTAATACATTATATTAAAGTTTACTGTTGCATGTTATATAAAACAGGCGGTGGTGGTGGCGGTGAAAAGGTCAATTTTCCTTATCTTAATACAAAACTGAGAATATGGAGTAAGATGTCTTCACGATCTGAAAATAATTTAAAAGACATTTTGCGCATGCGTTAGTTTTTCTCCCAGGTAGCAAACAGACGTCAGCCACGTCATAATGACGTAATAATGACATAATTATGGCGTCATAATGATGTCGCTAACGTCATAATGACGTGTAAATGCTGTTAGGGTATAGAAGATGCGTTTTAAAAGTCGCCCTTATTTATAGCTAGGTGCAGTCGCCATCAGATATATCGGCGCGGCCAAGGTACTCATGGCAAGGCAAAAAAAACCGGCCACGTTTGAGTCGGACTCGCGCACAAAGGGTTCCGTACCATTACGCAAAAACCGGCAAAAAAATCACGTTTGTTGAGCCCCACTTAAATATTGTTTTTAATATTTGTTGTTATAGCGGCAACAGAAATACATCATCTGTGAAAATTTCAACTGTCTAGCTATTACAATTCATGAGATATAGCCTGGTGACAAACGGACAGACAGACAGCGGAGTCTTAGTAATAGGGTCCCGTTTTTACCCTTTGGGTACGGAACCCTAAAAAAGATGTGTCGCTTAACTTCAAACTCAGGTAAATCCAATCGACCCTCTCAGCAAATGTGACATTGCCGCTTACCATAAGGACGAAATTGGATTGTATCTTTATACGAATAACCTGTCAGAGCGTCCTTATGGCAAGCGACAATGTGGTACCTTTTGATTGAAAACGACACAAATATTTACCTTTTCTCACTACCAAAATCGCATAATCTCACAGATTGGTTTACCCTTGAAGTTAAGCGACTCAAATCTGAAGACGCCTCTATTGTTCAGGCGTTAGAGTGCCGGTTCAGATATTTTTGAGCACCTCGGCCGCTCCGATATATCTGATGGCGACACCTAACAAAAAGGCACTAATTAGCACATATAAGTCTACTAAGTACTACAAATGAATGGGCCTTACCGATAAATACGATTCATAAGAGAGTTCTATGAATCCCAAACTCTTGATGATGACAGGTTTCTAAAAAAACAATTATAAATTAAGTACCGTCAACAAATAAAGTAAGCATCGGTAAAAAGAAATAAAATTAACAGCATTATGACAATGGCAGTAGGTAGGTAAAGTAGGTACCTACCAAGATATACCCATAAATACACTTAGCGCCACTTGTACCATCCCACTAACCCGGGGTTAACCGGTTAAACCGTGAACCCAGCGTCAAATTGTACTGGTAACCATGGTAACTCCAGGTTTAACCGGTTAACCCCGGGTTAGTGATGGTGCAAGTGTCTCTTAGCATATATAAATTTTCTCAAATGATTTTTACGCTTAAGACCCTAATCTGTTAAACAAAAGCCATTGTTTCTTTTGTGCGAGCGGTTAGCTCCCGTATAAGCCACGCGTCAAAACAACAATGTCCTTTAAAAAGCAACTGTATCGTGGTTATTCGATTAACGTCATTCAACAGTGAACTATGAAACTTTCCATACAATAAAATTTTGCGAACGCTACGGATCCGTGCAAACGACCCTAAATGTTACCTGACTTTGGGCCATAGCAATCAACAACAGTCTTCGAATTCGGTAAGAAGACATGTTCGTGCAGTTCTGCCATCCTGACTGAAAGATGGCCGTCGGTAATTTCCCCGCCTGAAAACGTAAAAGTTATCGTGTCATTTGTCGACAGGAGTCGATATAACCATGTCAACGATATCGACACGTATAGTCCGACATCTTCTTCTTCTTTTAAAATTATGGCTTCAGCCCAGTGGGACTATTTCGCCAGTATCAAGGTATTGAGAGGTTTACAAACGACAAAAATTGTACGGTTGTACAAGACAGTGTACGGTGATTTGTTAGCTCTTGTAAATCGATAGCTAGACTTTACAAGAAGCACGTGGACTACCGGCCGTTGACTCCAAGATGGTGGTTAAACGCGCTTCAAAATTAATTCTCCATTCACTGCACACTACCACATTAGTTTACTGTATAATAAGCTATCGATATTACACTTTAAACAATATTAATAAGCAAAAAACAAAGTAATTAATCACGATGCTAACTATCAAGATGGCGCTCGAACCGGAAGTCCTATAGTCCGACAAGAAATTGTAGAAAATAAATGAGGACGCCGCTTCCTACGTAACTGTCACATTTTTGACGTAAAATGCTTAAACATGGCAACAATTTCGTTTGGATTTTTTTTAGTTCTTTTTTATTTAATTTCTACTATTTTATGTCGCACTATAGTTTAACGTTAATAACGTAAAATTCAACCGATACGCTAAATCGACTGCCAAGTGGTGCAAATCGGGCATGGTCGGATATCCCTACCAACGATCTCTATTTCTATCATTCTCTCATTTTGGACCGACAAAGACGAAGCTAGACGAGCGACGAGCTTCAAATTTTGATATTCGCACTAGCTCTTCTGACTGCATCCCAGATAGCAGTGACGTCAGCGACGTCATCATGACGTAATTATGGCGTCATAATGACGTCGCTGACGTCATAATAACGTATAAATGCTGTTAGGGATGATACTGACACTGACACGTTACCTGAACAGTGATGTCTCCTGCGTTCCACATAATGAGTCCAGTGCTGAACAGGATGCACACGAAATTAGCTGCTATAGGCAACACGTGACCCATAGTGCGGTCAGAATTCTGAAACGTTTTATTATTTCTTGTTACTTTTTTGGTAACCTCCTCCAGCGGTCGCAGCATGGTTCCATTTTTATCGCTTGTCACTTTCGCACTTACATACATGTTAGAACGTGACAGGCATGGTGATAGGTGATAAAAATGCGACCGCCCTACCCGGCCAGCGGTGTCAGCACGGTTGCATTTTTATCGCCTGACACTATGCCTGTCACTTTCGCACTTACATACTTGTTAGAACGTGACAGGCGTGATGACAGGCGATAAAAATGCTACCGTGCTAAGCCCGCAGGAGTCGTAGCACGGTACGCTTATCACCATGCCTGTCACGTTCTAACAAGTATGTGAGTGCGAAAGTGACGGACTTAGTAATAGGGGAACCATGCTGCGCGGGCAGGTTAGCTTTCCTAGCCAAGATGATATTCGTTAATAGAAAAGATGGTCGTGCCATGCTCTTTTGGGATAGATCTATCATCACTGACAGGACTATTGTAGCCAATAAGCCTGACATTGTGATATTAGATCGATCGTAACGCCGGGCCGTGCTCGTTGACATCACCATCCCCCATGATGAAAATCTCGTGAAAGCCGAGGACAATTCCAGTAAAAAAAACCGGCCAAGTGCGAGTCGGACTCGCGCACCGAGGGTTCCGTACTTTTTAGTTATTTGTTGTTATAGCGGCAACAGAAATACATCATCTGCGAAAATTTCAACTGTCTAAGCTATCACGGTTCATGAGATACAGCCTGGTGACAGACGGACGGACAGCGGAGTCTTTGGGTACGGAACCGTAAAAACGGAACCCATATTGGATCACTCGTGCGTCTGTCTGTCACAGCCCATTTTCTCCGAAACTACTAGACCAATTAAGTTGAAATTTGGTACACATATGTAAGTTTGTGACCCAAAGAAAGACATGTAACGTAAACAAATGAATTTTAAACACGGGGGCCACTTTTGGGGGGTAGATATGAAAATTAAAAAATCAAGTTTTTAAAACTATATCGTGTTACATATCAAATGAAAGAACTCATTGTGAGAATCTTAAATATATATTTTTTTAATAATTTTAGGATAAACAGTTAAGAAGTTATTCAAGAAAATAGGCAAACAATAACCAATTATTTCCGAAACTACTGAGTATAAAATTTAAAAAAAATCACAAAATAGAGTTTTGAATGATTCATGGTTAGTTTCACTAGACTTATATTGACCGGGATATAGACCGTGATTACCTTTTGTATTATTTGTCACCCGTGAACATGATGCATGTAACTGCGTTGAAATATCGGGAGCTCACAAATAATACAAAAGGTAATCACGGTCTATATTCCGGTCAATATAAGTCTAATCACAAAATAGTTCTTTACCTATACCTATAGGTAGATGACAGAAAAACCTATTAGAAATGTGCAGTCAAGCGTGAATCGGACTTAATTACTTAGTTTTGGATCCGACCCCTACGGGTTTTTTAAAGACATCTCACTCACGTTTCACATAAAAAAAATACATTGTTAAAAATTGAGTAATGTACCGAACCCTTGGAACGCGTGTTGGACTCGCACTTGGCCGGTTTGTTTCACAAATTTACAGTTTTCAGATTTTTCCCTGTACTTGTAGTCTAACACTATATTACTTGTCAAATTTCATAATTTTAGGTCAACGGGAAGTACCCTATAAATTTTGATTCCCTTGAGTGTCGAAATATACGTTTTTTGCGGCATAAACAGTATCCGTATCTTAAAATTTGATTTTTACAGCTTCAAGGGACTGTAGGAGGGAGCAGTGGAGTAACTAGGGGGGGGGGGGCAGAGGGGCAAGTGCCCCGGGCGCCATCCAAGCGGGGGGCGCCAAAATGAGCAAAAGGCAGCAGCAGGGAAATTGTCAGTCGTCAGGGGGCGCAAATTTGGAGACTGTCCCGGGCGCCATATCCTCTAGCTACGCCCCTGCGTAGGAGTATATCGTTTTAATTTTAATTCGATACATCCACGCGTTCCCGAGATAAAGGGTCTTGACAAACAGACGGCGGACGGACGAACAAAGTGCTCCTAAGTATAAGGGTTCGGTTTTTCCTTTTGACTACTTTGAGGCACGGAACCCTGAAAATAAGGAAAGTGCCAAGATTTTGCTAGACGGTACCTTTATCTTATCTTATGGTTTTCGGTGGCCGTTGCGGATACACTTCGACCCATAGGGATCTTCTGTGCAGTCCCTAGGAAAGATCCGTCCGCTACTCAAGAGCTTTTCCCACCATCTCCATATGCCGGATGATGGAGCTCATGGGTAGTTTTGAATTCCTTTGGTTCCAGATAGCCTGTTCCAAAGTCCTTCATTCTTTGTCTGGCGAGGGCGTGACGTAGGTACCTTAAACTGCGACATGAGTAGCACAACCACGCCGATGTTGACGATGATGTGTCCGCTGAATATGTTTCCGCAAGTTCTCTGCACTTGTTGTGCGCACCTGCAAATTCAACAAAGAGGCCAGTTCTAATAAAATTATTTGTTAAAGTCTTAACCTTGTTATGATACGAATTTGACTAGATTTTCAGTGCATTTCGTGTGCATCAGTCAAGGATCATTAACAAGATCAAAACATAAGCAAATTCACATATCTGAATCGGCATCTAGTACTTCTTCTTCTTTGTCGTAACCTCATGGCTGAGGGACGTGACGAGTGTGGACACTCTTCACTAGTGCTCTCCAGGCCGCTCTGTACATAGCCCCCTATTTATTAAAGAAAAAAAGTAAAGTAAAAGTAGTTACCTATTGGTAAGCATTTGACCACAATCTCACCTGTTGGTAAGTGCCGATGTGCTATATGATGGAGCATGCTTACCTATGTCTCTTCACTCTCGATTTGAAAACATTCCAAGTTATAGTGGGCCGGGAATACATTTGCAAGCAGTCGCGTAGTGCAAGTGCGAGGCCGTGGGCGAAGGCCCCATTCGCCCACGCCTAGCTGCCCCACTGTTTGCAAGTAGTGAGTTTTGCAATTTGAAGAATTTCTCCTATGAGGTTTTTGCCTACGAAGTTGCATGGTCTAGTTTTCGACCACCTACACTTACCAAATGGTAGTACCATGTAATCTTGCACCAAGCTTAAGAGCCCTCTCAAATTTCTCCTCCTTCTCACTCTGACTGATCCTCTCTTCAAATACCCCCGCAATACTCTTAAAATACATCTGCAGGTTCATGTACTGATGGCTGAGGGAGATGGTGAGAATGAGGACTAGGAGATAAACGGTGGTTACTCGGAGCATCCATAGCCACCAGAGGACGTAGATCCCGACGCGACCGACTCCCGCGAGGAGGGATGTGTCGTGGACGTCGGGCCAGACGGTTACTATTGTGACGAAGTTCCCATCTGTAAAATTCAGTTTTTCCGAACAATGGAGCATTCCACGGCCTGTCCCGTACAAACGCATTTTATTTCATGTATTACAACTTCGAAAACGGAGGAGGTTAAATCGATTCGGTCGTATTTTTTTTTGTATGTTATGTTACCTCAGAACTCCGTCATTTCTGAACCGATTTAGAAAATTATTTTGTTGTTTGAATGTATACACGCCTACATGGTGGCTAAAAAATAAGTGCATTCCCGTTGCCAGGGAGGTTTTGGGAATTATACTGAGCAACTTTTACTATGGGTCCAACCCCAAAATCGCGAAACAAAATTTGGCTGTTTCATACATTTTGGCTGGTCCATTTTCTATGGGAGGGTAATATTTTTTTTTGCGATTTCGTAGTTGGTCCCTGACAACGGGAATGCACTTAGTTTTTTGCCACCCTGTACAGTCCCAAGTCCCAAGTTGGTTCCGTTTTTATCAAAACCCAGTCCTGATGATGGAATCCGTGAGGAATCTAGGGAACTCCTCAAATTTTATAGGCATAGGTATACCTATATATAGCGATTTTAGTATTTTCATCAACAAACATTATGATTTTCTTGTCGGAAGACAAAATTTAAGTATTTATATAGGTTAGTAGTTTTGTGTAGTGTTTAGTGGTTTGGACGAGGCACTTCTCCACCGACCGAGCGGCTCGTTCTGTGTTTTTAATTGTAAAATAAGATGTTATAGTGTACTTCCTTACCTGAAAGCAATGTCTGAGCTAATCCTTCTGCACCGTAAATTACGAGCGCGTTTATGAAAACAAGTACATTTGCACACGCGTAGATTTTCATTCGTTTCAGCATATGTCTCTCCGTCTCCTCATCATTGAAATCCTTCTTTAAACCAACAGCCAACGTGAACAATATCTCCGTCACAGTTTCCTTATGGTGACTCAGAGAGAGTGTGAAAGAGTACATAATAATGTGCGTAAATGTCATCAGAACGCGGTCAGAGTTCTGTTTCTCCGTCAGATCGTTCTGAGTGAAGAATGACCCAATCTCAGCCACCAGCCACAGAACAACCGCTAAATTTATAACTTTTGACATTCTCTTGAACGCGTTCACGACTAGCTCAGGTAAACCGTTATCATCTACCCAGAAATTCATGCTGCTAGAAACGAAGATAACTTTATCCAACTCGTGGTAAAGATCTGTGGTTTTATTTTTCCGATATTTACGGGACACCATTTTCTTCGCGTTAGGTACGGAGGTGAGTTGTAAATTGAAGGTTTGGTTGGGATTTGTGTCATAATTTAAGGTTCGTCTAATTACCGGGCCGGATTATATGCCTTAACACATTCACTGCCAAGAACCCGCTAAATGGGTTTATTTTGTACGTAAAATGGTGTTTTTTTGCTCCAAATTAAGAAAATTATACATTTTTTTCCACACAATTATCATATATTGAAATATATTTAGATGAATAAATATAAGAGCCTCGGTAGAGAGTATCATTTCGTTCCATTTGGAGTTGAAACTCTAGGTCCATGGGGTCCCAGCGCGCATAAGTTGTTTGCAGAAATCGCGAAGCGTCTGGTTGACGTAACTGGTGACCGAAGAGCTGGCGGCTTTCTCGCACAACGTATCAGCATTGCGATACAGCGGGGAAATGCCGCCAGCATCCTTGGTACAATGCCTCAAGGGCCTATTTTAGATTTAAGCTAGTTATTAATTTCGTTTACGTAGTACCACTGTATATATCTTGTATGTAAATAAATTTGTAATAAAAATTTAGATGAATTGATATTAAGAAGAACATCTCATCTAACATTTATTTATAATATTGTTTTATATATCTGAAGCAATAATAAGGAGCAAAATATACCTATTCCTACCTATAGTTTACTTATTAGGGGCGCAAAGTTACCCCATTGTGCGCCAAATTAATAGGCGCACGCCAAAAAAGGGAGTTCATGACCAAAAATATATTCGTTTTCGTTTATTTGAGTATCTATATCGGCTCAAAGGACCAAAAATAAAGTGGATTATGTATATATATCTAAATCTTTTGATTCAAACACATATTTACCACTGGTTCTTTATTATAATATAATATAACGTGCTTTTAGTACAAGATTGAATCGAAAAAGTGACACTATTTTTACATGTCATTGGTTTAAATCTAGAAAACGAATATAGTGAAGCGCGTAAAAGTTTTAATACCGAACATAAATAATAACATAAAAATATAGGTATTAGACGTTAAATTCGTCTTACAGGATTGGAGCATAATTACCCACATTGGAGCAAAGTAGGACCATTGTACGTTATTGATAATGGGGCGATTGGCACTCACAGTGTTAATTGCTTAATTGACAGTTAATAGTAGAATTTCTCTTGATTTCTGTGGCAAGGGTTATGGTGATATAATAGTCATAATAACGAATAATCGCTATCATGTGGTGGGCTCCACGATCAACGTACCTAGTCCGCCTAGTCGTCTAATGATGATAACCGTCATCGGTGACTGTTCATTATTTAGGGGACTAATTGACGGTGGTAGAGTAAACGTTACTTAATAGGGGTAGAAACGGTATCTAAACTGTCTATAATTGCAATCGAGATTGCGATAACTAGACATTATATGGTAGGTATCGCATCGCAGGTGAGTATTTTCCTAAATTAAAATTAAACCTTTTGAAATAATAGGTGTTCTTAAAAAAAGGTTTTTATTAGTACATATCTACTTATTACAAGCTTTTATTTAACTTGCAATGTACCTATGTAAGTAAATATGTATGTATATAATAGTTATGTAAAGTTATGTTTGTACGGGTCAAATTTTTGCAAGTTAAATACCAACTTTCCGGTTTCCGATAAAACTGAAAATTTCCACACATATGTAAGTCGGGTGACAATGCAATGTAATGGTACCATCGAGCTGATCTGATGATGAAGACAGGAGGTGGCCATAGGAACTCTGTGATAAAACAACGCAACCTAATTATTTTTGGGGTTTTTAGAAATGTCTCAATGAGTATTAGTTGCCTATGGAAAGAAAAGTACAGTCAGCGATAAAAGCTTGTACCAAAAATGAGATTTTAGCCAAGAAATTATTTTATTTAGTTTCACTACTCATAATGCTACTTTATAGCTAGTAAATAAACATAAATTAAATTGCATTGTGTGTTGTAGATTGTTTCAAGTTGCAGTTGGGTGAGTACGACTATGCAAATTACTGGCTCCAATAGTTGAACGAACCCCTGTAGTTGAACGATTGTTTTTCTAAGTATTAGGTAATTTCTAGTATATTACTGAAAACAGAGAGTACGATGACTTAACAATCTGAAACAAGATAAAATTTAACAACGATTACGTAATATATGACTTTACGGGTGCAGAATGAAACTAATAAAGTAAAAAACTGTTTTCTTTTTGGTATTTACCGTAACGTAAGATTCATATGATAGTTCCAAGAGTCCGAGCCCTTTTATCAGTACTCGTTTCTGAAATAATAATAATAATAATAAACTATTTTACAGTACATTATGGTGCTACTTTCTCACACTAGTGCGTAAAGAGCACTTTTCGTGCATATGTCGAAAGTTTAAAGGGCCATATATACTGTAAAACGTTGTACGATACACGTGCGGATATTAGGTAATTCGCAACTCGTGTCGATTTAAAACAAACCCTGCGGTCGTGTTTTAATTTATCGCCACTCGTTTTGAATTTCCTCTTTTCCGCACGTATTGTAATAGTAGATTG
This sequence comes from Cydia strobilella, assembly GCF_947568885.1. Taxonomy (NCBI): domain Eukaryota; kingdom Metazoa; phylum Arthropoda; class Insecta; order Lepidoptera; family Tortricidae; genus Cydia; species Cydia strobilella. Next base: position 1,297,651 of record NC_086048.1, read on the forward strand.
TTAACCAAGGGATGAAAGGCACACATTTCTGCCGAGGTATTAGTCCGAGGCTGAAATGATGCCGACCCGATAAACTGTAAATCTAAGTACATAGTCTTAAAATAGACCTGTAATCAATTAGAAAGATCGAACATATTAACATTTTGTCATCTTAATTGGTAAAGCATCTGCAGACCCCAGCAAGTGTTTCAATGTGAGTTATGAGTTGTGTGTGAGATGTTCGTGTTTATTAATTTATTATTATTCACAACGACGGGACTTAGTCGGGTAAAATTACGCGATTAAGTCCCGTCGTTGTAAATAATATTGAGTAAAAATCGTGAAAGTTTAAATCAGTGTTATGTTTGTGTTAAATAAGGATAATTACTTTACAGTGGTAGTGTCAGGGGGGTGTCACTTCGCAGTTTAGGTACATTTGGCCGGCGCTCCTCCCGGGCAGGCGTATGGCAATGGGCTGCCGCTCGACTCGCGCAAAATGGAAAATACATAATGCCTTCGAAACCTAAATCTATAGATATTGTTCTGTTTACGGATGTCTGAATAAACGGAAAAACAAGGAAGCAGAAATAACATTTTTTTTAATTCCGGACTATATTGACCGACATATTTTCAAAGGAATAAGTACTTCTGTGGCATACCTATACTTCCGTGAGAATCAGACATACTATCTCCGGATAAAAAATTATGTTTACATAATCAACGTTTGTAATTCCTACATATTTATCTTAAAAATAATAAATCAGTAGGTATAGGTACAAAAACTTGTCAAGTGACAACCCCGTGCCAACACTCGCAGCTCAATCATGAAACTGTGGCGCGCAAAAAAGATTCACGGTTCGTGCGCGGTTATAAGTTTCAATTTTGCTTGCAGGCAGCGAGTATAGGTATAATTTTATACCTAAATCTGACTTTTGTGAAGGAGTGAATTATCTGTACGGTAGTACTATTAGTTATTCTGTAGTAGTGTGTCCTACTTTAATTAATGAAAATATAATTAATGTTTATAAAAACCTGTGCTTGCGCGATGGCGATGGTGACCAGTTTGCGCACACGCACCGAGGACTGCCTCGTGCTATTGTGCCAGCCCGAGTGGAACATGGCTGCTGGCAGACGAGACGCCTGTTAATAATGTAAAAATAAGTAGTTTTGTTAATGACTTTAATTTTTAACCGGCTTCCAAATCTCAAAAAGAGGTTATCAATTCGGTTATGTTTTTCTTGTTAGTGTTGTCCTTTTCAAATCAATCTAAGAAAAACGGGACGAGACTACTGTGTTGCCACTTTTTAATTTCTACTCTTTTGCCAAACTGTAGTTAAGACTGCACACACACAGTGGCGGATTTTTCTTAAGGCGAAGGCCCGGGCCTAGGGCGGCAGGACATTAGGGGCGGCATCAAGGCGGCAGTCTATATAATGGGTGCTGAGAAAGGGGCGGCTAGTAGTTACTACAGGGTCTGGGGCCTAATAGGGTGGCAAACACTGCAAATCCGCCACTGCACACACAGGAAATCGTACTGTAAAATTTGCTCTTCATTAATCCATATACCTATAATCTCCAAATCTGGCCTCAAAGCTAAGACTGTGAGATAATGTAGGATAGTTCTGTCTATTTTAATCCTCTCTAGTCAAGTGGTATCTATATTTTTGACGTTTAATTTTTTTTTGTAAAGCCTGACCAGGAATATATGATCACGCGGCCACTGAACTGTCAACCTATACATGAGAATAACAGCGCCCTCTTGACAATACTCATATATTTCTGGTCAGGCTTTATTGTTCAAATTGGTTTGATACTGTGTATCCACTACTGCATGGATTCTTCCTTATTAGCTAGCCATACACGCACGGATTTGCCCGTCGGATCTGCCTGAAAGATGCGTCTGGCGGACACATCCGTCAATGTGTGGCGAGAAATAAACACAGATGGGCAGCGGACAGGCATCCGGCGGACAAATCTGTGTCTATTTCTCGCCACACATTGACGGATGTGTCCGCTAGACACATTTTTCAGGCAGATCCGACGGGCAAATCCGTGCGTGTATGGCTAGCTATTAGCAATAAAGATACTGAGTATTGAATTTCACCTCGATGGTGACGTCTCCGGCGTTCCATAAAAATACTCCAGTGCCAATCAGGACCGACGACGCCGTGAAGATGATTGGCATCATTGCGATCAGCGTCCGCTCTGTAAACTAGAAAACAGAAATAAATAGTACGAGGACTAACCGTAAACCCACCCGACTACAGTCCAGGGGCCCGTTTCTCAAAAGCTTGTAACTTGTAATACAAGCGGATGTCACTTTTTGACAGATTTTGTTAGAAAGGGACTTCCAAGTATTACAAGCTACAAGTTTTCGAAAAACGGGCCCCTGTACTGCAACACAAGTCCACAAGTTCTATAAGTTATTAAATCATCTTTTTAGGGTTCCGTACCCAAAGGGTAAAAACGGGACCCTATTACTAAGACTCCGCTGTCCGTCTGTCTGTCACCAGGCTGTATCTCATGAACTGTGATAGCTAGACAGTTGAAATTTTCACAGATAATGTATTTCTGTTGCCGCTATAACAACAAATCACCAACAAATACTAAAAACAGAATAATATAAATATTTAAATGGGGCTCCCATACAACAAACGTGGTTTTTTTTGTTGTTCTTTTCCGTAATGGTACGGAACCCTTCGTGCGCGACTCGCACTTGGCCAGTTTTTTTGTTTTCTCTGGGGTTTTTCTTTCGTTTATGAAACTATTTTGCCTTAGAACTGCGACATTTCTTAAAGTAATAGTCACGCCTGAAAGAAAATATTTAAATTTAAGTACCTAGTTTTGGATATGCATGGTTGGGAGCTTTTGGACTAAGTATATAGTTGGGTGGATGTCTTTGAGACTGTATGATCAAAACCTCAGTAAAATTTACTCAAATTTAACTATAGGCCAAGCAATAAGAAGGTATAGAGGGAAATGCTAGGAACTAAATTTTTGACTCCCTAACTTTGTTTGGAACTTTGGACTAGTTAGGAGGTGAATATGTCAAGTCCCCGGCCGTAACCCTGGTACCGGGGTGGGGGGGGGGGGGGGGGGGTTTGAAGGTTCCATTTTTCGGTTTCTCACTTTTATCATGGAAACTTTGCGTCTTAGCGACTTGATGTAGGTTATACATTTGTTATTTGGCGCAAGTTCTTAAAGCTGGAAGTGGCTAAGAAAGATTGAACTGTGACTCAAAAAGTGGATTCCTGAGCTGAGTTCGACCAACAATACCTTACTGTGTTACCAACCATCATCTGAATCATGAGCAGGACGAGTACGAACACGTTGATAATGACCTGTCCGCTGAACGCCACTCCGCCCGCTAGCTGTGTCTGCCGCGTGCACCTACAAGACATTTTCATAATATATGGAGGGTGATTCGGACTTAACACACCTAACAGCATTTATACGTCATTATGATGTCAGCGATGTCATGTTGACGCCATAATTACGTCATTATGACGTCGCTGACGTCACTTTGCTACCTGGGAAGGTGACGATCTGATTCAAACTGCACCAGCATTACTGCATCCCAGTTGCATTGGTGCAGTTTTCATCCGAACGTCGTCACGTCTCTGTTCGTAGACGCGTCGCTACGTATTGGTTTTCCGGTGTTATCGGCTATGAACGTAAATCATAGCTCGCCCTAGGGAATGCGCTTATAAATAATCTGATTTGAACGGGTCATATTTATAACGGTTTCATAACAAGATTAAAGTACGTAACGGCCGCCAGCAGTAAGCATCACAGCATTTCAGTGGTTTGGCTGTAGGGTGGCAAAGTGGGATAAATTGCCAAGGGTCCCCTGGAATGAGAGCCACCCAGTTGTTATATTTTACGTCACTGCAGCAGTTAGCCTATCACAGACCTCACACACCGACCATCGCATAGATGACAAGAAAGCAAATATTGCCAATAAGACCTTGGAGAGGTTGATTTAAATTAGTCAGAACTTAGCCCAGCTCAGTTAGCAAAGTGACGTCAGCGACGTCATAATGACGTAATTATGGCGTCATAATGACGTCATAACGACGTATAAATGCTGTTAGGGAGGTAGCATCATTTATACGTCATAATGACGTAACGGAAGTCACAATGACGTATAAATGCTACCTGGGAGTTGTCGTCTTACTAGCAAATCATACATTCAATTTCAATTTATTTAAATATACATATACATACCTGCGGCTGCTTTTCTACCATACATGAATGTGTGGAAGTAGACATTCTTCACTTACCATAGCGTGATAGAATGCATTTTAATCCCAACTTTAAAAGCATTTTCATATTTCCTCTCCTTTTCCTCCTGACTGCCGCTGCCTTTAAAAATGTTCTCCAGTTTTTCAAAATATTTGCACAGATTGTTGAACTGGTGCGTGATACCAATGGTGCTGGTGAGAATTATGAAGTAGACGGAGATGACCCGGACCACGAAAATCCACCAGACGATGTAGTGGACTATGCGAGCGGCTCCGGCGATTATTCTTCGGTCTTCCACGTCTGGCCATATAGGGATTACCGTGGTGAAGGTCGCGTCTGGAAATTTTAAATGTAAGGTGCGCAATGAGGGCTACCGTTTTTGTGCTCACCAGGTGGCGCTACTGTAGATGTAGGTCCAGAAAAACGGATCTCAAAATTCTTCTATGCTTATTTTTAAAAAATCAATACGTTCTAATATACACAAGAGTATTTTAACCTTTAAATGTGCCATTTTTAAACATGTTTAATTTTGCATATATTTTAGTTTGCACTTTTCTTAAACCACTAACATTTATTGAGCTTTATCTATTGCTTACCATGATTAATCAAAGATGGACAAACATTTACCACAAATTATGAATAAGGAGTGAAAATTACCGATAAAAAAGTTTGAAACCCCCAAAACGTCTATGCATTTGACATTTTGAAAGACCTCCATCTACACTAGCGCCCCTAGCGGCGAAATTAAACGCGGTAGCCCTCATTCATTTCTATGCAATAAAACAATGTTTTATGGAACTGTAAGTTCTTTGATATTTTATTATTTCTCGTTTCCATATGCGTATATACGAGTATGACCTGACTATTTTCTTATTTTGTTTCTTCTAGAAAAATAGAACCAGAAATGCAATATGAATATTTAATTTTGGGCAAGTGAGGCAAATTTCCAAACCTAAAATTGATTGGCCAGTGCAACATTAACATTGACGCGACTATCTATAGGTAGGTAAGTAGGTACTTACTTACCATTTTATGTATGTATCTGCAAAAATAGAGGAAAGACACACACAATGGCTAGTCAGAAAAAACGTAAATATTGGAAGCTAGAGCTAGCCCCCTCTACGCTTTAAAAGGACTTGTGTTTCTAACTATAATAATTTAATGTCGTCTCTGTTTATTACCTGATATTTGAAATTTGAGTAGAAAGTACTCACTTGTTGTAAGCGCCTGAATCCCACTTCCAATCCCAAAAGAAAACAAAGTAGAGCTACACACGAAAACAAGCGCCGTCAGATACCGAAAAGTTGTTCTAAGCATCATTTTCTCGATGGTTCCATCGTTATAAACCTTCAATCTTACAGCAAGTGTCATCACCAACTCTCTGATCTCTAGCTTATAATAAACAATGCTGGAATAAACCGAATACATAACGACATGAGAGAACGCGAATAATATTCGATCATTGCTCTGCTTTTCAGTTAAATTCGGCTGCGTCCAAAAAGCACCCCAATCGGATATAATAAACACAGCTACTGTGACTTCAAGGACTCGAGATGTAGCGTTGTAGATTTTCATCAATTTTGCAGGATAATCCATATCCTCAAACCAAAAGTTGGTAGCGCAGCTCAAGTATATGATTCTGCAGATGGTATGGAAAAGGCCAAAAGTGCGATTATCCTGGAACTTTATGGACGTCATGTTGCGCGATGACTTTTTGAGTGGCATCCTAGCGGCTATGAAAGTCTTAGTGCCAATTTTGTTTTGCAAATCATGGAGTATAAAAGAAGGTAATTAAGTGCCGATCGTTTAATAATTCAAATCAATGAAGCAAAGACGTCTTTAATGGGTGGAAAATCACACCTTGCCTCACCTTGCATATTCATTATGAGGTAGATTACAGGGCGGGTAAATATTTCTAATTCATTCGCTTGCCCTTGTCCCATTCACTTGGGGTCGGCGCAGCATGTCTTTTTCTTCCATACATCTCTGTCACCCGTCATCTCATCATTCACTTGCGTTAGTTTCATATCATCTTTCACACAGTCCATCCACCTTTTCCTCGGTTTTCCTCTCCTCGTACTTCCCTCCACATTCATTCTTAATACCTTATTTAAAATATTTCTAATTACGGTAATAATATTCACATCCTCTTTTATATGGAACAGTTTTCAAATTTTACAATTTTGATATTTTGCTGTTGTGATAAAGTATAAATAAAACCGGCCAAGTGCGAGTTGGACTCAACCGGACCGAGGTTTCCGTACTTTTTAGTATTTGTTGTTATAGCGGTAACAGAAATACATCATCTGTGAAAATTTCAACTGTCTAGGTTCATGAGATACAGCCTGATGACAGACAGACAGACAGACGGACAGCGGAGTCTTAGTAATAGGGTCCCGTTTTTACCCCTTGGGTACGGAACCCTAAAAAGCATCTTTTGCCTAATGTAAAGTGGTGTGGCAACGGTTGCGGTTTTTTAAAAATAGCTAATAGGAATAAAAACGTAGGTAATTGCGATTAATATATTACAACAGAAATAGATAGATATAAAAAAGAGACGTAATAACTCAAATATTTATTTAAAACAGTCCAATATAAATTAGTAAATACAAATGCTTACAGCTACTAGATCCGTGTCATGTTAGTACACTAACTGATCTGCTAGCATGACTTGCGTTGTCGCGCGCGATTCCATATGTCAAGCGCGACTTCAAGTATGGACAATGTAACTCATGCTAGTCTGGTGTCCACACACTGCCAAGAGAAGTAAAGCTGACTTTGCGCGGTTACAATGTGATGTGTGAGCGAGACAGCGCTATGCATGTATATAGCGATGACCACTCGCACGCCGGAGCGCACGTCTCTGCAAATGCCCCAATTGCCAAACCTCTTGTTTATAAAATGCCACATTTGCAAAATTTTGCATCTTAATAAATGTTTGTCATAATTTGCAAGATATCGTTTCAAAAAGTGAGTCTTTTTGAATGAGACTAACTAAATTTATTATCATCAGATATTGATGCACTTTAATGTAGTATGTAGCTTCCACAAAAAAGAAGTAACCTTTTTTTAAACTCAGTTTTTATACCTAAGTAGCCTATTTTGCAAATGTGGCATTTTCCGAAAGTGGCACTCAATCTGTGGCGTAGCTAGGCGTGGGCGAATGGGGCCTTCGCCCACACCCTCGCACTTAGGGGGGCCTTTCAAAGCCAACCTTTTTATTACCTTGGGAAGACACATTGAAAAGGGCCTCGCAGATGTGGCTAGATTGGTTCACGATACGCCACTGCACTCAATGAAAGGGATGTTTTGAAAACGGGACGTTTTTTGAATGGGCGTGGCAACGCAAAGGGCCAAATAATTTTGCCCTATTGTATAACAAGCGTAAGTGACATTGGAATGAGTTTTCAAATGTTAGTTAAGGTTGATAAATGATAACACTTAAAATAACCTAATTTCACAGTTTTAAAGTTTACAAATGGTCAGACTGTATCAACTTACTTACATTTGATGAATCTCAGTTATTTTCTAATCAAAAATTCCACAAATTGTAATTTATACTTAATCATAATAAATAAAAAAGAAAAGGGGAGTTATATCTACTTTATCTACACAAACAGTACAGCCAACGATAAAAGTAAGATATTGTGCATAAGAAGGTTATTCTTACGAAGGTAATATGCTGACTGAACAATATGACTAGACTAGAAGCACTAATAAATAGAGATTTTGACACAATTTTCTAAATTTTAAAGTCAAATGCAAAATTGGCTAAACATAATACCAACAGTTTTCAACAGAAACCGACTGGGAATATACACAAACGCAGTCTTAAAACACAATACAAATTAAACGTCAATCAATAGCCGAACAAACCAAGAAAAATATAATAATCTACATTTTGAAATTATTGAACATTCATACATATTAATAAAAATGTGAGTAAAGGTACTACTCTCCTGACCACAATGCAATTCGCCTTTCCTGCGTATCCTGTGCCATATTTGTGTTTTGTACTATAAAGAGTTTATACATACATACTATTAATTTTGAGCCGTAAGTTTGCTTGGCTTTACTGTCTTAAGAACACAGGAATTCTGGTTGTGTCTTATATAACTATAATAGCCAAAAACACTATCGGTAGGTCAATCAAATTAGATTTTTTTGAAGAATTAATTCCCAAAACGTTTGTTTTATGGATCTTATTTAATGGCGTACGGCACTTTTTGAACGTTTGTATCCATTGTTTATGAATATAGACAATCATAGAGGTTAGTGTTGCCAGCGGATTTAAAAGACACGTCCACATTATACAATTTATTTGTTTTGCAAAATGTGCGATTCTCCGCGACAAATCCCGTTCAATTATTTTTTGTCACAGCGTTGATTATTCAGGATACAATAGTAGGTAGTAGACGAGAAAAATAGTATTTTTTAAAGTATTTCCAGGGGCCTGTTGCATAATAAAATACAAGCTAATGCTATTAGTGATTATGTACGTAAAATCACTAATAGTATTAGCTTGTATTCTATTATGTAATAGGCCTCAGATCTGAATCTACTGCGGTTCTCATTTTGGACCTTAAACCTATAAAACAAGATTCAAAATCCTACTGTAACAAAATCTGATGGTACCAGGGTATCACGAGATGCGGAAGTACGTCTGGTAGGCAAGACCCAGCGATGTTGTCGCGAACCATGCGAAAAGCGACCACCAAGTCGCGAACCCGAACACGCCTCGGTATACTTCTTGAGTAAATACCTGCGAATATAAAAGTTTGTCATTTTAAATTGAGAACAAAACTGGCCCCATGTTAATAAATTTAATTTATTAGAACCTATAATTTATTAGTTACATACCTAGTGTTTTTTTATTTTATTTAATGCATGTTAATTATAAAATGTATTGTTTTTAAAAGATGTGTCCCGCCGAGTTTCTTGCCGGTCCCAGATTGGGATACCCTCCTCTAATTTAGGAGTTTCCAAGTTTAAATCTTTTCGGGCTTTCTGTAGATTTAGAGCCGTGGGCCTAACACAGGACGAGCGCGATAGTATCTCTACTCGATAGACTACGCGTCCTTTTCTCACTATATCAATTAGAGAGGGACGGGTAGTCTATCTCGTGTAGCTTTATTTGTCGTTTATAAGCACATTGTACAGTCGCCATCAGATATATCGGAGCGCCCGAGGTGCTCACAAATATCTGAACACGCCTCTATTGTCAAGGCGTTAGAGTGCGTGTTCAGATATTTTGAGCACCTCGGGCGCTCCGATATATCTGATGGCGACTGTAACATGCCTACTTGCAAAATAAACTATCTTTATACCGAACACTTGCACCCAACTTACCATCTTAAGATTCTCCCAAGCCATCTGATACTGCTCTAAATCTAGTTCTTCTGGAAGGACCTTTTCTTCGGGACTGCACATTTCGTTCCTCTCATAGAACAGGTCGGCCCAGCCGTAACCGCCTAATGTTTTGTACATAAGCGCGAAGTAGAGACACATTATGATGGGGCATATGTATTGGAGCGCGACTACGCAGAGGTAGTAGAATACTGAGGCCACCTGTAATATAACCAAATATAATATATTATATTCCTCCTACAATTTAGGAGGGAATTAAATCTTCTCGGGTCCGAGGGTTGGAGTCGGCGTAGCTTTATCGCGTATATATGAAAAATGAAAAATACATTTATTTTGCACACAAAGATGAAAATTTGCAGATGGAGCATACATGAGGTCCAGGTTGCGCGCATACAGCGGTACATTTATAACAGTATGAACAGGGGTCCCCAAACTAGGCATAGCCTGTATCTTGGGCGACCAGTTAGTGAATTAAAAACTAGATTGAAAAAAAAAGTATGTCTAAAGGTGAAGATAGGTGCTAATGCTAATAACCTTAGCTACTAGGGATTTACGTTGGTCAGTCTGTCAGTCAAGTCTCTTAAGGCTAAGTGTCTATACCTATAGGTTAAGTGTCTAATATCTTTACAAAAAATTGTTGTATTGTATAACTAGCCTTATGAACCGATTTTGTATGTACAACCAGCCTTAAAGTTTATATTCTATATGTTAGTCTATGATGGTTTATTTCTTTGTATGTGGGTATTTTTGCACTTTGTAGTTTTCCCTCAGTCACCCGTTGACCACGAACGCTGTAAAGGGTTCGAAACGTCGGTATGTATTTTAAATTCAATATACGCGATATGATCCGTTTTCATAGTTTTATTTTATTATATTTTAATTTTAACTCGACTACAGTTTTCTTCCATACCTACCTATTTAGGCTCATTACGACCTATTCGCAAATGTCGCTTAAACCGTTTCGCAAAATGCCCTTCCTCTAAATGGTCCTATCGGGAAACGCCCCATCTACAAAATGCCCCATTTGCAAAATGTCCGTTTTTTAGTTACGTTTTTTTTTATACCACGTCGGTGGCAATCAAGCATACGGCCCGCCTGATGGTAAGCAGTTATCGTAGCCTATGGACGCCTGCAACACCGGAGATATTACACGCGCGCAGTTTAATTCAATACGCGGAACTCTGCGCAGGGGGCGCCACTACCACAATAATCTGAGGGTCTATCGCACAACAAGAAAATCGAAATTTCGTTATCTAACATCTCTGTCACTCTTGCATATTCGAGCGATAAAGAGGCAGATAGCGAAATTTCGGATTCACGTTTCCCCGTAGGTTATCTGTAAACAAACCGCCTTGGTGCATCAATGTCATATTTTATTATTCCTGAAAACTTGTCAAAAATCTGTTAAAGGTACAGTATGTATAAGGTGAGGTTTTCCCGAGGGGCTACAGTATGGGGTTCTTCAAAAAAGGAGTGTACAGGTTTTTAAAGGGTCGGCAACGCGCGTGTAATATCTCCGGTGTTGCAGGCGTCCATAGGCTACGGTATCTGCTTACCATCAGGCGGGCCGTATGCTTGATTGCCACCGACGTGGTATTAAAAAAAAGTTACTCTATGGTTTACTATACGGGCTAGTGCTGCACTCTGGTGGCAGAACATTTCAGTATTACCCCCTATTCAATTAAGATAGATTAAAGATAAGGTTGCCATAACCCTTTTTTTGTAGTTCCACGTTAGTAAAACGACCAGCTTATTTCCCTTGCGCTTCTGATTTTCGCTATTGTCACTAGCCAGTATAATGTAAACCTTATTACAACGAGACAAAGTCACTTTACCTTTTTCTGTAGATCCACGTTAGTAAAACGACCAGCTTATTTCCCTTGCGCTTCTGATTTTCGCTATTGTCAGTATAATATAAACCTTATTACAACGAGACAAAGTCACTTTACCTTTTTCTGTAGATCCACGTTAGTAAAACGACCAGCTTATTTCCCTTGCGCTTCTGATTTTCGCTATTGTCAGTATAATATAAACCTTATTACAACGAGACAAAGTCACTTTACCTTTTTCTGTAGATCCACGTTAGTAAAACGACCAGCTTATTTCCCTTGCGCTTCTGATTTTCGCTATTGTCAGTATAATATAAACCTTATTACAACGAGACAAAGTCACTTTACCTTTTTCTGTAGATCCACGTTAGTAAAACGACCAGCTTATTTCCCTTGCGCTTCTGATTTTCGCTATTGTCAGTATAATATAAACCTTATTACAACGAGACAAAGTCACTTTACCTTTTTCTGTAGATCCACGTTAGTAAAACGACCAGCTTATTTCCCTTGCGCTTCTGATTTTCGCTATTGTCAGTATAATATAAACCTTATTACAACGAGACAAAGTCACTTTACCTTTTTCTGTAGATCCACGTTAGTAAAACGACCAGCTTATTTCCCTTGCGCTTCTGATTTTCGCTATTGTCAGTATAATATAAACCTTATTACAACGAGACAAAGTCACTTTACCTTTTTCTGTAGATCCACGTTAGTAAAACGACCAGCTTATTTCCCTTGAGCTTCTGATTTTCGCTATTGTCAGTATAATATAAACCTTATTACAACGAGACAAAGTCACTTTACCTTTTTCTGTAGATCCACGTTAGTAATTCGACCAGCCTCTTTTCTTTGCGCGTCTAATCTCCTCTGCGCCATGTCGAGGTAGGACTGCAGTTGTCGTGGCATCAGACTTAGACGTAAAACTACTGATGCTGCAACTAGAGTCAAACGGAGGGTGTCGAAGGCGCCACCTGTCATTCTGTAAAGGAATTTAACACAAAGGTGGTTAAGTTACGTCATCCTCTTCCTGTATCATGAAGTCTAGTGAACGTCAGCTCGCGTTCCGTCGAGCAGGGGTCGGAAACCGGTATTTGCTCCATACAAAAATACCGGTATTATTACGTTCTTTTTCGTTCTTTTGTTTATAATTTCATTTTTAATGGGACTTTTAATAATGCAAAATTGTTTCCTAAATACATGATTCAGTCCTACGTAATGAGCATAAAAAAATTTAAAATATTGGGCTATTTCGGGGTTTTTAAAAAATACCGGTTCCGAGTCCTGCCGTCGAGTTTAACCTTCTCTTTCTGTCAAACACAAAAGCTGTCACTCGGACGCCACGCCACCGAAGTGTCAAAATTGAAATTGAACTTTATGCGAATGCACGTTGGTCTATGTTGCTCTGTGGTCTGTGACGGATTAATCGGTCTTTGGCGTTGGACCTGCGCTGCCGATATATCCGTCATTGGCGTCCAAAAGGTTAATGGCTACTGTTCCACAATACATCAACGGAGCGGTAGCTGACCTCAACAAAGCTTCATGACATATATTCCTTACCAACGTTAAGAGTTATCATAAAGGACGAAACGAGTAACGGATTTTGTAAATCTCTACTATTCAAAATATTTATCAGTACGGTTTTTACTCACTATTATTTTTAGTCGCTTTTGGCGACATGTTTCGGATTCTTTGGGAATCCATCCTCAGGCACGAGTGTCCGCGGCGGTTGTACGTCGTGCACTATAATAGTGCAAAAAAATAGTGAGTAAAAACCGTACTGATAAATATTTTGAAATATGTCTCACGATAGTTTAAGTGCGATCTCTACTATTGTTATCACATAATATTTTGTCTACGAGTACGTTATTAAGCGTACTCTGACATATAGTTATTTGTTTTACAAAGGAGCAAAATTGTTGTTTAACCTCTCATGCTATTAATTGATACCCGAGCAAGCGAAAGATTTTAAAATCGAACTAAGAGCGTAGCGAGTGGTTCCAAAACTTCCAAAAATGGAATCTTGAGCCTTGCGAGGGTTAAACAAATTTTGCCACCGAGTGAAACACGAAATCTTTCACCACACCAACACAAGGAAAATACTAACTGTAAAATATCAAACAAAATCAAAGAAAATCGATTCGAAATTAATGTTTATTAAATATTTTTCATTCAGAATCATCATTTAAAAGTCAATTCTACCAGCAAACATAAGAAAACAACTCAAAATTTGCATTTGATTACTTTGCCTCACGTGGGGATAAAATGCAACTTTCTTATCAGTTTATGAACAATCAAGAGAGCCTTTACCAGCCTGGTGTTGTGAAAAGAACTTTGGCGATTTGACATACGGCAATTTAAATATTATTATAAACACTTTTTAAAAATATGTTACAGCAAATATGTAACAAATATATAGCAAGGAAATTACCTAAAACTATAGCTAAACACCCTGCCGTTCACGGTGCAAAGGTGCCCATGATGCTCGCAGCATTTCCACGCTGGATTACCACGGAAAGCCTTTGCACAAGGAACGACCCGGAGCGGGGGCCCTTCCCTTTCTGTCCGAGTCTTTTCAATTTCAATGAGGGCTATTGCGCTCAATTTCGCCGCTAGCGGCGCTAGTGTAGATGGAGGTCTAAGAGTGCCAACTAAACTATATGCAAAATTAAACTGGTTGAAAAAACGGCAAATTTAGACGTTAAAATACCTTCGTGTATATTACAACGTATAGATTTTATAAAAATAAGCATAGAAGAATTTTGAGATCTGTTTTTCTGGACTACCATCAACAGTGGCGCCAACTGGTGAGCAGAAAAACGCTAGCCCTCATTGAAAAGTGTAAATGGTGCTTACATAGGTTTTTCCATGCCGCTAAACACGCGGACTGTGAGATAGTGCCTCGTCACGGGTCGTACCCACAGCAGCGCCAGCACGAAAGGCATTGCGAAGTTGGCGTTCAGGAGGAAACTCTTCAATTTGTTGTCGCCGTAGTATCTGCAATCGAACATTGTTTTTAACCGACTTTAAAAAAAGGAGGTCAGGTGGAAACCGAAGGAAGCGAAAGAGGTATGTCAGGATCGAAGCAAGTGGAAATCCGTGGTCTCTGCCTAATACCCCTCCGGGAAGCGTCGCGATATACGCATATCGATGACACATTTTAGACTGGTTCTGTAGCGTTCGACTTGCCGGCACTGAGTAACCGCAAAGACCACACAGCAATGGGAATATGTTTTCCCATTAGTTCATTTTAAACCTTATTGCAATCTCCATACAGTGGTAATTCAATAACCGGTTAAAACGGTCCTACCATTTTTTTATGCTAGTAACTGCAACAACAACACACACAACACACACAATAACAAAGTGCTACTTGCGGTTTCACTAAACAATTGACAAAGGATAAGCCGTAAGGGGACTGTTTGAAATCTAAACACTATATATGTATGTTTAGACCCAGTAGTTTCGGTTTCGGAGAGATATGAGAGGGGGGGCGGTCATTTTTTTGGCTATTTTCTTAAATAACTTCTAAACTATTTATTTTAAAATTACAAAAAAAATTGAGATTCTCACAATGAGCTCTTTCATTCGGTATAGACTACACGATATAGTTTAAAAAAACTTTATTTTTTAACTTTCTAATTTACCCCCCAAAAGTGGTTCCCATGTTTAAAATTAATTTGTGCCATTTTCAAACAAAAGGGTACTTATTGTCGCTTGTCAGTAAGGCGTTATTTCCATATAGCTTTTCGCTTAGAAATCAACCTTTTAGCTTAGAAATCAACCTTATTGACAAGCGACAATGTGGTACCTTTTAATTGAAAACGTCACATTTGTTAACGTTACACGTCCGGTCTTTGGGTCACAAACTTATATGTGAGTTATGTAATTGGACTGGACGGACAGACGAGACAGACAGACAGACAGACGCACGAGTGATCCTATAAGGGTTCCGGTTTTTCCTTTTGAGGTATGGAACCCTAAAAAAGCCACTAAAATAGCTTCCGATTTGACTCCTTATATAGAGAGAGGTCAGAAATCCATGTAGTTCTGTTTTCTAAGGTACGGATCCCTAGAAATGTAAAAAGTTTACCTTAACGAGTCCCAATGCATCCTGGCCACTCGGAGTCCAGGGAACGTGAACAGGGTCCCGATGATGGCGGCCCAGATAGCGAATGAGAACTTTAAGATCAACTTGGATGCTGGCCCTCTGAAACAACAAGAAAAGTTTTTCTTCTGCCAGGCGTGGCTTACTCCGCGATTTCGTCGCGTCGCTACAAGTACATGCGGCCCACACCCATTTTGGTGTCTAGCCATAGTAATTTTAACACAGATGTATATTAAACATTAACATTTAACATGTCGAGCGTTTTTCGATTTAAAATACGTGAGTGACCCGTTATTAATATGTTTAATATTCTAGCCATAGTAGTTGCCGCGCAATAGGGTCAAATAGAGTTTTGAATGATTCACGGTTAGTTTCGACAGCCTAGCAATAAGTACAAGCAATAGGGACAAAGTGCGCAACGAGCATATAAGGGGGAGTTTCAAAGTGGCTCCCATAACCCATAAAATTTCTGAGGCTAAACTAAGATGGTACGGTCACGTAATGAGAAGACCAGACGATCACGTGGTTAGAAAGTGCCTTTCCATCGCTACAAAAAAGAGGGGGATGGGAAGGCCTCAAACAACTTGGATGACGAATGTTCGAAAGGACATGAAGGTGTTGGGACTCCACGAACAAGACACCCAAGAAAGAAATAAATGGCGTCGCATGATTGGGAAAGCCGACCCCGCGTAACGGGAAAAAGGCGAGGCAGAAGAAGTATTGCCGCGCACCGCCACGGAACGGACGCCTGCTCACTACTGAGGTGAAAAATTATATGTGCAACACAAGAGCAGTTATTTTACATCTCGTGTTTTTGAGTCCCTCGCTACGCTCAAGATTCAAACTTAGCTTCCCTAGAGTCCCTAGCTTGCTGGACCTAGTGGTCATATCTGTCGTAATAGACGCGTTTTATTAGAGTGAACCTTCTGTTATGAGAGTAAGCTATTTTAGCTCCATCAGATTCAAAGCTGCTGTTTAAAAAAAATACTTACACAGAAGACAGCCCCTGATTCTCCAGAAACTTATGCGCGTTCTCATAAAAGCTGTCATAAGCCGGGTCCACCCCGACCTCCAGGTTGCTCTCGTCCACAATCAGCACCATCATAGCGATGAGGAGGAACACGCAGAAGGCCACGATGCAGGTGGAGCGTTCCCCGATGGATTCCTCGCTGGTGAAGTACTGCTTGGTTAGGGTGAGCAGGATTTTACTGGGATTGAGTTAAGAACAGTAGGTTCAGCCAGGAGTTTTTGAAAAATCGTAGCGCTTTTTTAGATCAAAATACGGGTGCCAAAAATTGTATTAGCAATCTTCGATTGGTATCCAAATTTTTTAACTTTCGTTCGATAGAAAAAATCACTAACATGTACTTAGGTCTAAAAGGCACTTTAAAAATTTGTAACATTTTATGCACAAAAGCTAAAAATACGAAAATTGCTTCTAAAAATGCGCAAATTTATTTTTGAGGGAACTCATAGATTACTTTTTAGGGTTCCGTACCCAAAGGGTAAAAACGGGACCCTATTACTAAAACTCCGTTGTCTGTCTGTCTGACCGTCTGTTACCAGGCTTTATCTCAGGAACCGTAATAGCTAGACAGTTGAAATTTTCACAGATGATGTATTTCTGTTGCCGCTATAACAACAAATACTAAAAACAGAATAAAATAAATATTTAAGTGGGGCTCCCATACAACAAACGTGATTTTTTTTGGCGTTTTTTTTTTTGCGTAATGGTACGGAACCCTTCGTGCGCGAGTCCGACTCGCACCTGGCCGGTTTTTTGTTAAAACGTGCAATAAATTAAGATTCAAAAACATGATATCCGCGGTCCCGAGACATCCGTCTCGCTCAGGCTTACGCTCAGTGAGAGAAGAACACGAACCTACGGGGCCTTAAGACATTGCTTTCAAAACATTTCTTCATAGGTCTTATCCCCAATTTACCTGGCATACACTGGGTTCAAGATTCAGAGACACAACAGGAATCTCTTCTATATGATAGTGCCTATTTCATCCAAAAAGTTATGAATCACAGATTTATTATACCTAGTCGGCTCATAAGTTCTGTCATATACATAGTATCAAATAAAATCAAAAGTTTAAGTTTATTCCGTATAATTTGTACAGCGTTTGAAAGCTTATAAACTAGAGAATCTAAATGTATAACATTTATTCAAAATGACCGCCATAATTATCTACACAGGCTTGAAGTCTTCGTGGCCAGTCGTCAATGGATTCACGCACCACTTTCATGTCGATATTGGCCACTGCCGTAGCAAGAGATTTTTTCAGCGAGTCTAGATTTGCATGAGGTTTTGAGCACACCTTTTCCTCTAAATACTGCCATATTTTATAGTCTAAAGGATTAAGATCTGGGCTAGAGGAGGGCCAATCTTCATGCCGTATAAAGTCGATTTTATTGGAGGCGAGCCAGGCTTGTGTAGACTTTGCCTTATGGGCTGGAGCAGAGTCCTGCTGGAAAACCCAATGCTGGTTTAGAAACATCGTATGGGATAGTGGTTTCACAATATTAGTCAACACCGTGTCTTGGTACACTTTGGCACTAGTTTTTACTCCTTTCTCACAAAAATGCATACTAGTGACGCCCGCATAAGAAACTCCCAGCCAAACCATCACAGATGAAGGGTGATGACCTCTTTGAATACGGGGAATGCTATTAGACGCTTCTTTACTATTGCGAGCGTACACTCTATCATTTTGTTTATTACAGTTTTCTTCTATGTCAAAAATTTTCTCGTCCGAAAACAGTATACAACGGTGCTTATTTTTAGCGTACTTCTTCAATAAAGCTTTAGATCTTTTAAGCCTTAAAGCTTTAAGCCGACCATTGAGAAGATGGCCAGTTTTTCGTTTATAAGCACGAAGTCTCAGGTCTTGATTAAGCACTCTTTTCACCGTGTTTTTGCTCAAACCCATCTGGAGGGCCATAACTTTTTGTTTCCTAGCGGGATTTCTGGCAATGCGTGCCCTAATTGCTTGTACAACCGCTGGAGTCCTAGCTGTACGCGGACGACCGCTTCTTTTCTTGTCATTTAAACTAGAGACCTCACTGTATCTTTCTATGGTACGATACACAAATCTTAGAGAGAATTTTAAATTTTCAAGTAGCTTAAAAAATTTAGTCGGCGAGTGACCACAACGATATAGTGCAATTATTGCGGTACGGCTATCTTTAAGCGTCCACTCCATGTTGAAGAAAACAGAAAATTGCAAAATTATACTACTCAAATATTTAATAAAGATTCGAAATTCAAATGCAGAACGGTTTTTGTTTTAGGAGTTCCAAATTTAAATTTTAAAGGCCAGTGACAGAACTTATGAGCCGACTAGGTATATACACTAGATGACGCAAATATCACGATTTGTATTGAAACCAGGCGTGCCGACTTTTCATACAAAATTTACGCACAATTATAAAATTACGTACCTGTGATAGGAAATATGTCCTTACCCTATATGTGCTCGCAAGTTTTAGGCTGTTGCAGTTAATTATGATTGATTGATTGATTGATAATTTATTTGTCAATATGGGTTACAAAGAGGTTGTATAGGTCTTAAACCTATTTACAATATGTAATGTACAATGTACATGTACATAGGATCTCCACATTGTGCCTACAAACTGGCATACAAATTTAATTAAACACAACGAAGGATTTTTTAAGTTTATACGGATGTCCGGCTGCAACAACTGACGCGCGTGGACTGTCAAGAGCGACAGTCAACCTCGACACTTGGTTGGGGTTCGGACACGCGAAGTAGATGCATTTGCGTCGTCTATGGTATATTTATAGAATAAAATAGAATAGAATATATTTTATTTGTAGTAATTGTATATCTGTGTTATGAATGTTTTCGAGTAGAAAAAAGAAACAGGTGGCCAATCATCTTGCCACTTCTGTTAGCTATTGTGTCTCACAGGCATCTCTTCTCTCCTGCCATCCATGCTCAATACCTCTTTGTTCGTCTTTCTTTCTGTCCAGCTAATGGCTTTGCCAAGATGGCTTCTCAGAAATAGTGACGTCACGATTGCTTGCCGTTTTGTTAGAAGCTGTTCGTGAGTAGAGTACGATTGTCAGACTTTGACTATCATTTCTGACTCTTGTATTGCTTTCATCTTTCATGCAATAGGTCCCATATAGATATTTGATCCTCAAAACTAACCTGATCGACTAATACAATTAATAAAAACTTGTCACCTTAGCCTATTATGTACATCATAATATATTAAAGCTGCCGTCTGCTTTATGTTCAAGATAATCCTCAATAAGTTTCTTCTCTTTATTGTCAGACTGTAAAGGGGTTTTCCTGCAAACTAATGGACAAGTTGTTTTAATTTTGAAAGGATACAATGAGAAGAGAACCACCAGCAAGCACCACACCATACTCAGGTTGAACTCATCTTTCAGCGGAAATATTGAAGTGTACATCTGAAATAAAAATATGCAAATTAATCATATCTAACACTAAACTCATAAACAACAGAATTAATGTCACTACCGGGTCTAATGTGATTAAATTTCACTATTTTATTTTTTTACCAACATTTCAGCTAGGTTGCACTAGCATATCACAACAACCTTTTCTTCATTTCTGTCTGTATTGTAAGAATAGGGTGACTGTTGTCTAGAATTTATTGAATAAATAAATATTATTTGGTAGAATTTATTATCAAGAATTAATATTAGAAATCTTACCTCTGACAAAATATACACAATACTTGTGTAAAGTGAAAAATCTACTATCCACTGATACTCCGTGTAATATCTCAGGTGTATCACGTCCAGTGCCGTCACCGGTGCCGTCTCCAGCTGTATCTCAAGGCTCCGCGGAACATGAAACGTCTCCGCCTTCCCATTCGGCTCATGTTTTCCCCCTTTCTTCCCCTTTAGCTTGTCTTTAGGAACACCAGCCAAAGCCTTCAACTCATTGTTATCAGGATACAAGTACCGGTACAACCCTGTCGAACATAATAACCACCTTGCGAACGAATAATTCCCCAGTTTTTGAATCACTGAGACCATTATTAGAGTTATAACCAGTTGAGCGCCGAGCAGAGCCTAAAAATAAATAAAACGCTTGTTATATTATGAGCTAAACGGTGGAGAGTGATATGGTTTAACTTATGTACTGACCATTTTGGACGGTTTTTCATTGAGCAGTTATTTATACAGTCTAAATTCAATAAATTATTTTTAATTCAATTCGCTATAACCTCAATATTCTACACCCACACAAGTATAACCCGACCATTTGGTAGAGTAACGTAGAGGTGACAGCAGTAGGTAGAGAATAAGCAAGCTATATGCAATTTCAAATGTATAAAAGAGAGACAGCTGAAAATGACATTGACTACTACACTATTCAAACCGATCGGGTAATTATAAAAGAAAGTGTTTACGAATATGGCTAGTTGTGACAATTTATGTAACAACGAATAATTTTAATTATAAAATTATAAAAAGCATAGATATTTTAATATAAAAGAGATTTTATCTTCAAAAAGTAGATAATTTTATATAATATCAGTTTTAGTTACAATAAGATAATATTAAAATCTATGAAATATTTTTTTGGAATCTAACTTCATAAACGAAATCAGTTTAATTGAGCGAAAGGGATAGCCAATGAAAGAAAGAAATGGAAAACAAAATGTGACCAGTTAATAATTTCTCCCATAAATAGTGCTGTATTTTAACCAATTTTTAGGAATGTTCCATTTTATTGAATGTCTTATTTAGTTTCCTAACATATTTTTTTCAATAATTATAAAAAAAGGCTATATTACATATATATAAACCATTTTCTTCATTTGGAAATTGGACAATCCTATAGACATAGTGGACTTTGTAATCTTGAGCTGGCACTCCAAAACAGCTGTCGCATCGCGCATGGACGGATGACGTGCCGTGCTGGAGATTCATCGATTGATTTCGTTTCCGTTTATTTCGTCGCCAAAGTCAGTCGCGACTGATGCGACGGAGCCGTGTATAGTTATTTAGTTTAGTAGTGTGTGGTGACAAACGTGAAATATGGGGTCGTTGTTCAGGAGTGAGGAGATGACATTATGTCAGCTTTTCCTGCAAAGTGAAGCTGCGTATGCCTGCGTGTCGGAGCTGGGAGAGCTGGGGCTGGTACAATTTCGCGATGTGAGTGTTCCAGCTTTGTGATTCATCCGTGCGAGTGACCGTACGCCCCTTTTGTGCATGGTTTACAGGTTTTCGTAAGTTGTGCGGGTTAATCTTTGACCTACTTTCGCTTGCGATTATGCCTTCTAGATACGTATACCTCATCCGATATGCGTATTTCTTGCGGTAGATTTAACAATAGTGTACTATTGCTTATTTTATTAGGTATGTGGGTAGGTAAATTAATTATGTTTTTTTTTTTTTTAATAGTAAATTATTAGATCCACTTAATCTATTTAAAAAAATCTTTATAGGTATTACGCCTACATAATAAATGTATTATATATTGGTGTTTTACATTGTTGAGCAGAAAACCTATTTTTTTGAGATAATGTGGAAACCACATGCATACATTTATGGAATGTATGCTAACCACTTCCTTTAAGGCTAACTATAAATTAGCTCATACCTAATATGGTTTTCATAATGTATAAGAAGATGTTTTCATTATGAATACCTTAAAAGGAGGATAAAAAAATATGGTGACCATAGTTAGAGTTTTATTTAAATAACAACTCAAGGTTGTTATTTTTAATTGAATTTGCAGTAACTGTATTTAATAGTTTCGAGTTTTCGTAGCTAGACGATCCATACTAATATTATAAATGCGAAAGTGTGTCTGTCTGTCTGTTACCTCTTCATGCTTAAACCGCTGAACAGATTTAGTTGAAATTTGGTATAGAGATAGTTTGAGTCCCGGGGAAGGACATAGGGTAGTTTTTATCCCAGAGTCATCCTTTAAGGGGGTGAAAAGGGGGGTGGAAGTTTGTATGGATAATCAATAAGCAGATTGGATAAAAAATAAGCTACCCAAATTACTAACTCCATGCAGATGAAGTCGTGGGCAATACTAGTATCAAATATGTTGAACTGTGTAGGCATTGTTAATATTGCTAGTAAAATAAAAATAAATAAATAACTTGCATTTTTTATACAAATATATCAATTATTTAAGTCGGAACACCATTCAAACTGTAAAAATTATACAAAACTAAAACAGTAGGATGGGAGCCAATCATTTATTACGTAAGACAATTTAGTAGTAGTAACAAACCACTTTATTGTACAAAAAAAAATGTTAACATGAAATTCATATAAATTTAGGTACAAAGGTGAGCTTATCCCTATAAGGGATCTCTTCCAGCTAACCTTAGAGTAAATGAGTGGAAAATTCGAATTGGATAGATAGACAAACTTACAGAACATACAATAATATTTAAAAACTACAATATTAACGTCTACGAATAACTAAAATACGTCTATGAATAACTAATTTAGGGGGTGAAGATATCTTATTTTTTCTTACAAGGGGGAGGGAGGGGGTTTTCATAGTTCTTACGTAAGATCACAAAGATGCGTTTTTTTTTTTAAATTTCTATGATTATGATGTTGAAAATAACACTTCCACACTATGCTATCAAACACGGTGCAGAGGTAACTTAAACGGGTTCCAGTACCTTTGTAGGTACAAAAAACTTTCAAAAAATGATTTTTTTGAAAAACGAACCAAATATATTTTAATTTTTTTTCTGTAGATTCATATAGCGAGGAGAGGTCAGCCTTTTCTTATTTTTTCTTACATATTAGTGGAGGGAGGGGGTCAAAAACTGGCAAAAATCGTTTTACGTAATAAATGAATGGTGCCATGTAGATAGCAACAACATGTTACGTATAATACTTATGTAGCTTACATTTTAAACCATACAAATATATCACTGCATCTCATTTAAATTAACACAATAGTATCAGAAATTGTAAAGAGGTATATTTAACAATGTCTACAGTTTACGTTGATATATTGTACATTGTAAATCTAATCTTGATGCTCTCCTGAGTCCAGTGGCGTAACTAGGGGGGGGCAGAGGGGGCAAGTGCCCCGGGCGCCATCCAAGGGGGGGCGCCAAAATGGGCAAAAGCTGCAGGGAAACTTTTGTCAGTCGTCAGGGGGCGCAAATTTGGTGACTGCCCCGGGCGCCATATCCTCTAGCTACGCCCCTGCTCCTGACCGATTACGGCCACAGCGACTGTGTGTTCTGGAGTAGGCAATTTTTAATTCACTCAAACTCACGGCCCGCTCACCTACCCCGTCTTGCTAAATACTCGAGCGCATTTTGGGCACGTCAGCGCACCACCTACATAGTTGTAGGAAATTGAGGTTGGCGGCCGAGCCTTAAGCTCATCTCGTTTTCTGTCTAGCTCACTGCGGCGTTCAGTCTCAAAATCGCTGACTTGATCATGAATTTGGGCCGCTGCTCTGCCTTCCTCTCCCAGTTCAGTATTCTGTATTCAACTATTATCTATTCCAATTCCATTCTATTTCCATTTCGTGGCACTTTAATCTTATTTTACGTTTTCTTTTATATTATGTAATGTCTTGTTTGTGCTAAGAATAAAATCTTATTCTATCCTATTCTATGGTGGGTCGCGAGCGAATATTACAATGCTTATGCCAAATGGTGAATTTGTTCAGGTGGGTCGCAACCCAGTAAACTTTGGGGACCCCTTATCTATGCTCTGATATTAGTATGGATTGCAAGCCCTACCCTAGCCTTATCAATAATCAGGAAAGCCATAATTTGATTGATCGTTTAGTTTCACTTATCCTTTATAATCAATAAATTAATGATGATAATGCTTAATCAACATTTGATAACACAGGCATGTGACTTGTTACCAACATACATACTAATTGTTATGTAACTATATACTTTATTTCGGTTCTCAAAATTGACTTAAGGGGCCCACTGACTATCAGTCCGCCGGACGATATCGGCCTGTCAGTTGTTCGGAACTGTCAAATTTTTGTTCTAACTGACAGGCCAATATCCTCCGGCGGACTGATAGTCAGTGGGCCCCTTTAGGCATACAGAATAGTAAATAGTACATATAGTGTACAGAATTCTCAACTAATAAAACTAAACTTGACATTTTTATGTTTGGCCCTATGGTTGACTGGCAGAGAATGCCATGAGGCATTAAGTCCGCCTTTTGTACTTCTTTAGGGTTCCGTACCCAAAGGGTAAAAACGGGACCCTATTACTAAGACTTCACTGTCCGTTTGTCCGTCTGTCTGTGACCAGGCTGTATCTCATGAACCGTGATAGCTAGACAATTGAAATTTTCACAGGTGATGTATTTCTGTTGCCGCTATAACAACAAATACTAAAAAGTACGGAACCCTCGGTGGGCGAGTCCGACTCGCACTTGGCCGGTTATTTTTGATGTGCAATAAAACACATTGCCGAAAACTACCAAAAAAAATAATCCAAAAAACTGTAATAGCCTGCTTACAATGTTTCACGGGAATAGGTTGAGACTTGGGACCTGTAGAGGAGAACGGTCATAGAAAAACATTTTGGCCAAGCTGAAACCGAAACCGAGACGCTTTGTGATCGCTCGGTCATCTTAATTTTAAACTAGCCTTACTTCCTTGTTGTAAATGGACTTTTCATCTCGAATAAAAGAACAATAACATTAAAATAAGTCCGCAGCAAGCTCGGTTCTTCATACAAACGTAGTTACGCTCTCATTTAAAAACGACTTGCTTTGAAACTTTTTACTTACAATAGGATAAGATAAGGTATATCTAGGCCTATAATTAGTTTATGTAGCTTCAGATACCATAGTTAAAAAAATACAGCTAATTTAAGTTATTCATACAAACATCAAACAAACATCAAATATTTATTCAGCAAATAGGCCACAGGGGCACTTTTACATGTCAAAACTTGTTTTTGCTCTATTTCGTTAGTTTTATAAGCTGGAGCTATATAAACTAATAACAGACCTAGATATACCTCATGTCATTGTATGTGCAAAGTTTCATTACAATCCAACACGTAGTTTTTAAATGAGAACGAAACTCCGTTTGTATGGGAAGGTGAAATTCGGCCGAACTTGCTGGGAACTCTTAAAACAATATATCATAAAAATCATTAGTGTGCCAATAAAATTTAACGATAACCAATACTTAAATGTAAATAAATCATAACTTTAAACTGTTAATGTTGACAGTTAACAGGCAATCTTTAACACTTACATGCTAATGCTCAGTCATTCATTCATCATTCACCGGTCATTGTATATGTATACCTTATTGCAAATATATAAGGTCCACCCATGTCGTTAAAGACTAGTTATTAGTACCACAATTCTGATGGTGCTAAAATATTTTTCATATTATGTATTGGCTCAAGTTTAAGGTCCAATGCGTTCAGCCAGCAGTTATTGTAAAATCGTACTAATCGTAGCGCTATTAGGGCAAATCCTCGGATGGCGAAACTAGGTGACTACGAAACCCTAAAAATCGGGGTATACCTAGTAAAACCATTAATTATGGCCATTTTGGGGCAAAAAGATTTTTAACCCAGTTATCGAATTTAAACTACCGTGAGACATACTAACTTAGCTAATTTTACTGTTTCACTCACGTATTTTTAGTGTATCAAAAATAAAGAATTTCAACCTTTTTGGACAAGAGGCCTTCTCTCCTCAAACATCTGCTTCCCTTATTAAATAAATTTAATGTTTTTTTATACTATGTCGGTGGTAAACATAGTATCATAATCAGCATAGTCAAATAACACTAGACCCAGTCTGGGGTTTTCTGTAAGGTACTTCCCCAGTTGGGCTCTGCTCTAGATCTGGAATGACATCCGCTGAATTCCGCTGTCCTATGCCCTACCACACAAAGCGAATACCGCGCTAGAATTGAATACACCTTATTAATTTGGATGCCAGCAGTCAGATTGACAAACCTGTTATGGTAATAGGACTAATATGCATGGTAACGCTGACTAGTTGAACTCAATTGTTGTCTAATTACGCGACATGTTCAGCTGTCATGGCCAAGGCTACAAAAAAGTTAATGTTCGCGCGTGCACATGGAGTCTGAGGAATTAGAGCTTTATAGAAACGGTGGGGGCAAGTGGGGCTCCCCTAGGATTTTAATAACCAAACTTCCGTGAGGCACTGACATATTAAATATACAAACGAGGGTAGTTTCTCGTCTCCCCTGCCGCCGCCGTCGCCCGCACCGAGTAATGGATTCCTCGCAACGAAATGCTGCTTATTTAATACTAGCTAGACCTATGACCTTCCCCGGGACTCTATCTCCGTACCAAATTGTATCTGTAACAGTTCAGCGGTTTAGGCTGCCTTTCCACTTAGGCGGAGATGAGTGGAGTTGACAGGAGACGTGTGGGAATCAACCGATAGCACTGGTTGTAATCCAGCGGATCGGAGACGATAGGATTACAACCAATGCTATTTGCTAGTTGATTCCCGCATGTCTCCTCTCAACTCCGCTCATCTCTGCTTCAGTGGAGAGGCAGCCGAAAGCGTGAAGAGATAACACGCCACGTAACGTAACCCCTGGATAATTTGATGATCTTTTTTATTATTATATACATTTTATCTCTGACACCTAGAGACTTTTACATCTCTAAACAATTTTAGTACTTCTGTTATTTGTATAATTTTTATTAGTTTTTTTTCTTGTGTAATTTAACATTTATATTTATGTAATTGATTTTTGTAATTTTAGATTAATTTTATTGTTTGTAAAAATTTACATGTAAAAGTGCCCCTGTGGCCTATTTGCTGAATAAATGTTTGATGTTTGAACGTTAACGTAGTCATAAGCCAAACTAACAATTCTATGGATAAAATTTATCTGAAATAAAGAATTAATAATAATAACAGACATACAGACGTACTAATAGGGATAGGCAGCTAGCCCAAATTTTATGGCCTTTCTGCATACGACCTTAAAATCTTAAAAAAAATAGCGTAATCTTAAAGGCCGGCAACGCACTTGTAACGCCTCTGCTGTTGCAGATGTCATTGCTTATCGGGCGATGCGTCTGCTCGTTTGCCTCTTCACTACATAGTATAAAACAAAGTCGCTTCCTGCTGTCTGTCTGTCCTTATGTATGCTTAGATCTTTAAAATTACGCAACGGATTATGATGCGTTTTTTTTTTAATTGATAGAGTGATTCAAGAGGAAGGTTTATATGTATAATACATCAGCATTGCACCCGTGCGAAGCCGGGGCGGGTCGCTAGTATATCATAAAAAAAAACTTCCTTCTTGGTTTTTCAAAGAAATGACGATTGTACTGCCAACTCATTGTTATAAGAAAGTGACGAGATTGTCAGTAACTACGTAAGTAGTATGTGTGATATCATAGCATTTCATAACATCACGGTGAAATCAAGTGTCCTGAGATTCCACTTAAGATTAGAGATCTCTTTATCAACAGACAGAAAATTCGTAATACATAGTGAAAAGCGGGTCATGCTGGCAAATCTCAAGTGTCTCTAGTATCATCTATATTTTACCAATATGTTTAGCGTTTCAGGCATCGGAAGATGCTATATGGGGCATTTTCTATGAAAAGGGACCTTATGGTCGATGGCGTTTACGCCGCACAGCGCCGCGCGGCATTGTATTTATATCGGAGCATCGTTAATAATGGCGTAAGCGCCATCGACAATAAGGTCCCTTTTTATAGAAAATACCACATATGTGGCTTTTCATCACGGTAGAGTCCTTATGCTTTATGTGCAATAAGGGCCTTTCTATCGGAATTTCTGTTGGAATTTCAGATTAAAAGACGCACTTGCAAGAAGATTGCACTTGAAGCATGAGGACCCTTCTGGAAAGCCACATATAGGATTCTTATTACTTTATCTTCCGAACGTCTATTATTTTAAGTTAGATAAGACATAATTAAGAGATACAGACAGGTAGCACACTCGGTAGACATTACATATTTTACATAAGTCTGATTTTATTTAACGTTTTCATATGTAGCCAAAATTCGTGGGCTCAAATACAAATATAATTTTTTTTTTATTTACTAAATTGACAATTCAACACCCAGTAAATTAAAACTTCAAACCTCGGTTATGCTGTATAGTGGAGCAAAATCGGTTTAAAAAATGCAAAAAGACGTCAAAAATCGGTCCGGATCCTTATCAAGATGTTAAATGAGATACGTGAAATGCTCTGAAAAGTAGATGGAAAACTCACATGATAACCTGTGTCATGATTTCCGCCTTATATTCTGTATTTTTAAATTTTGTCAGACTATACTATAACCCAAAATTACATTTTTATTGAAACTATTGTCCATTATGAATCCCACATCCCACTTCAAAGAAATTGATATTGATTTAAAGATTATTACTGAGTATATTCGTTAAGTGACCTTCAATACCGTTCAGTTCAATCACTCCACCGCCCACATACATTTCCGACATGTAAGTATAATACAAATCACAAACAACTGAAACAACATTTAAATTACCATTTGTGAGCTTTATGTTATTGTAATAAGGCTTAATAATGACCACTTAGTTATGTATTTAACGGTCCAATTAGATCGTTATGAATTATTTGATATTGAAATGAATCATTTATAAATTGTAAGTTAGGTACTCGACGCGTCAAGTAGGCGACTATCTATATAGATTCAATATTTTACTAAGTAATATATTTGCTTTATTCTTGACTTGTTTAAAATTATGTTATTGAATGTCATTTTATTCAACCTGTTTATTTTATCTTTTCTAATGGAGTTACTCAAAAACGTGCTACAACCCTCAAATAGCAATTAATCCATGGAGACTATATAAAGGAGCCAAATCTCTATGTATGAAAAGTGTCCATCAAAAAACAGTACCTTAGGCGGCGCCACCATACACCGAAATACTACCAAAAACAACCTACGTAATTTGGTCGGGTTATTTGTTGGTTCATGTTATACTCATGTCCCAGAGCCTAACTAGCGCCACCGGGGAGATTAGGAACTATTATTTAAAGCTGAAAGCGGTCACTTTTTCAACAATTCTGCCATAAGAGATTGGCATCCTTTCTATACCATCCATAAATTAATCGTTTGTCCTAATCTGTCATTTTGACTTATGTATTTGTAAGAAAGGGATAAAACAAAAATAACTAATTGAGTCGCTTAACTTCAAACTCGGGTAAATCCATTCGACCCTCCCAGCAAATATCTACCCTGTTACCTTTTCTTAATACCAAAATCGCGTAATCTGACAGATGGATTTAACCGAGTTTGAAGTTAAGCGATTGAGGCTTGTATTAAAGTTTTATGAATAGGGCGCGTAACAAAATAACTCTCGTTCAGATTTCAGTTAAATAACACGTTTTATACAAATAGAACACTATTCGAAATCCAACACTTAGCTTAATTATTTATTTCTCTCGCAGTTAAACCCAGACGTCAATGCCTTCCAACGCAAGTTCGTCAACGAGGTCCGTCGATGCGACGAGATGGAGCGCAAGCTCCGCTACCTCGAGAAAGAGATCCGACGAGACGGGATCCCCATGTTGGAGATCCCAGGGGAATGCCCAGAGGCACCTCAACCTAGGGAGATGATCGATCTCGAGGTAAGCATAATACAAGGCATGATTCCACTTCGTTTATGTAGTTTGTTACTTAGAGAAGATGCGACGAGATGGAGCGCAAGCTCCGCTACTTCGAGGAGATGCGACGTGACGGGATCCCCATGTTGGAGATACCTGGTGAATGCCCAGAGGCACCTCAACCTAGGGAGATGATCGATCTCGAGGTAAGCGTAATACAAGGCATGATTCCACTTCGTTTATGTAGTTTGTTACTTAGAGAAGATGCGACGAGATGGAGCGCAAGCTCCGCTACTTCGAGGAGATGCGACGTGACGGGATCCCCATGTTGGAGATACCTGGTGAATGCCCAGAGGCACCTCAACCTAGGGAGATGATCGATCTCGAGGTAAGCGTAATACAAGGCATGATTCCACTTCGTTTATGTAGTTTGTTACTTAGAGAAGATGCGACGAGATGGAGCGCAAGCTCCGCTACTTCGAGGAGATGCGACGTGACGGGATCCCCATGTTGGAGATACCTGGTGAATGCCCAGAGGCACCTCAACCTAGGGAGATGATCGATCTCGAGGTAAGCGTAATACAAGGCATGATTCCACTTCGTTTATGTAGTTTGTTACTCAGATAAGATGCGACGGATGGAGACGGGATCCTCATGTTGGAGATCCCAGGGAAATGCCCAGAGGCTTCTCAGTCTATGGGAGATGATCGATTTTGAGGTAAGCGTACACTTAGAGAAGATCTGGCGAGATGGAGCGTAAGCTCCGCTACCTCGAGAAAGAGATCCGACGAGACGGGATCCCCATGTTGGGGATTGGGGATACCGGGGGACTGCGCATTCCCTCCACCTCAACCAAGGGAGATCGATCTTAACTTGAGGTAAGCACTCTCACATCAGGCATTTTTCCACCTTTATAAACAACCACCGCCCTTAAAATCACCTTCCGCCTTTTAAAATCAAGTCAAGTGTCAAGATAATTACCCAAAAATACGTATGTTGAGCATATCTACTCGGAATCCAAGGAATCGCTAGAGGAGGAAAAAGTTTGTATAGGTATAATTGTGGCAAGGCTTAATTTTATAGAGAATGATATGTAATCTTAAACAGTTTGTAGAGACATTCTCCCACTTCAAATGTCTTCGAAGGATGTTCGATATTGAGGCATTGAACTTCCTCCGTTCATTATAGTAGATAATTATGTCCGTCGCCGGCAGGTATTAGTTTCCCTTCCGCTATAAACAATACCACTGTACTAGAGGCAATCTTAAGGTCGTTAGGTAGATATTAAACCAAAAATCATTAACTCCAATGTCAAGAAAATCACTGTATTTACTTACAATTTATCGGTCTTGCCATTTGTATTGAAGTAAGTATAATTAAATCGCACGATACATTACTACATTACTGTGGAAATATCTCGCGAATCTCGCGGTCTACGAAAACACAATATTAATTGCCTCTCAATTATAGCAATTATGCCGTGACGTCACGATGACGGTTTTTCTCAGCAAACAGTACTGCTGTCATTATTTTCACACGTGAGTCAGAAGGAGATTCGTATGGGTTACGACATTTTTAGCGTACTAAGGCTATATAAATACCTTGACGAGTAGAATATTTTTGTAGTGCTATTGATTTATAGTTATTCCGAAATACAAGGTAGGTGTCAGAAGTTTCCCAAAATTAGCTTGTACAAATGATCAAACATGCGAAATCACAATCATGAAAAGCTGAAAAGTCTTGACGATTAAGGCATTAAGTTACTTCGTTCTATTTAAAGTTGCCACTACTGGTTCCTTACAAAAGTAGTTACCTACATCTTGAGTCTTTTCACAGGCCACCTTTGAAAAGCTGGAGAACGAGCTGCGCGAGGTCAACCAGAACGCTGAGGCTCTCAAGAGGAATTACCTCGAGCTCACAGAGCTGAAGCACATCCTCAGGAAGACGCAGGTGTTCTTCGACGAGGTAAGAATCATCACATCCATCCTTTGCTGATAGGAGTGATAGGACAGGGACAGGCGGACTCTACTTTGGGGCTGGGTCGTTAGGACTGCGCTTCAATTTGACATTCGGAAGACAAAGGATTGTGTTATTTGACGAAGGTAATAGAGTCAGCTTCGTTGATTTTCTTTCTTATTCCTTGATGACAGACTAACAATGACTATAGTTTGATTGGTTTACCGACTGACCTGTATTAGGTTACTTTCTTGCTGACAAATCGATTTGATTGGATATTTCCAATTTTATAGTTACAGAATATATAATTGACTTGGACGTATACTGACATTTTTTGTTCAGAATTAGACAAGGAAATAAAGCTGCTGTCAGAAAAAAAGATATAGCTTCCGTTTATTAAATGATACTAAATTAAAAAAACGTACAGAAAACTTGACGAGAATACAATATGATATGACGAACACAACCAACAGACATGAAAAACCGTTTATAGCCATTGATAAACCATCCATCTCTTTCTCGAACATACGTCTCTAAAACAAGAGTGAATAGAAAAAAAAAACTAGTAGAAACTTCCTGCCTCGCACAGCTAAACTGTGGAATGAACTGTCACCCTTCAACCCTTTAAGAAAAAAGCGTAATTCCATCTAAAAGGCCGGCAACGCATGAGCGACCCCTCGTTCATGGGTGACGATAATTGCTTACCATCAGCACAGAATAAATAATAGTACTAGGTACATAAGATTCACTCTAATAAAGCGCGTCTATTACGACAGATATGACCGCTAGGTGGCGCAAGCGCGAGCAGGCGTCCGTTCCGTAGCGGTGCGCGGCAACATACTATGGCTAGACACCAAAATTGGTGTGGGCCGCATGTACTTCTAGCGACGCGACAAAATCGCGGAGTGAGCCACGCCTGCCATCAAGCGCTTCGTCTGTGAGAGAGAATGATGTTTTATCAAGGACAATAAACGTGATGCGTCTTCCTAACCAGACAAAGTGTTCAAAAATATGCGTTTTTAACAAGCGTTATTACTATATTTTTGAGCAATTTGTTCTTAAAATGACCGTAGTTTCCTGACGACCTCAGCGCCATCACAATCACATTTTTTACCAATCACATGACAAAAAAAAATCACTTACCTACGTAACGTTTTGATATTGATTACACGTAATTAAACCATGATAACTTTGATAAGGCAGTCCTTAAACGAGACGCGGTAAACATGAAAGTTGTAAAACATGATTAATTTACCTCCACCACTTACATCAACTTAGTTCTTATAGATTTATGACCATTTTAAGGCCTTTAAAAGAGGCTTATCTTCAAGCTGTTTGCATGAATTTTTAGTTTTACAGCCTTTTGACCAGGGCTAAAAACAGATAACACAAAGTTTATTGATTTTATTACAAGGTCGCATCGGACTGTTGTAGAAAAAAACTAGCCCCACCTTTCAGACTTTTATATTATTTATACCATTTTCTTTTTTATTCATTTTTTGGTTGGTCAGTGTTTCATAAACTGTATATTAATATAAACCTAAGATTCACAAGCACTCGACAATTGTACTAATAGATTGTTCCACACTTTGGTACACTTGCGATTGTCTTGTTGGTAACCAAAGTTGTTCTGCGTGAATTACATCTAAATCGTTTTAATATCTAATGTTGCAGAACAACAATACTTTCCTACACTTTTTCTTGATGAATCTTAACATTTTTCTTTAAAAAGGTTGTGGGTCTTAACAAATGCCTTCGCCTTTGCTCAAGGAACATGAAAATTGGGCTTCAAAAACAATTAAAAATACAGACGAAGGCGAATAACTATACAATAGTCTTAATAAACACACGCAGCCAATGTCACATTCCTGTTTATTCTACGTCAGTGATAAACGCTCCATTGTTGCCAATTTGTCAAACAAAACCGTTTAAAAGGCTTGAAATCGATTTAAAGCAAGGCCGCGCGATCAATCAAGATATAACGCTTATGTGACTGGTTGCGTGTCATTGACCTTGGCGCCATTTCGGCGCGTGTGTGTCCAAGATGGCGGACCCGTCGCGTGAGGAGGAACAAGTGACACTGTTGGGGGAGGAGGGGCTCATGGCGGGCGGGCAAGCGCTCAAACTGGGGTATGCCTTAATTTAAACGCTCTTTATGCGTTGACTTCTACTTTTGATAACTCACTGCACTTGTCGAAGTCAACGCATACCAAAGCGATGTTATTTTTCAGCGCTTGTACTGTGACGCTGACACAGGAGTCTACCGGTCACCACTCAGGCAAGCATTGGAGTCCGCCGGTTTATAGTACCTATATCATGAACGTAACACGACAACTGTGTGGAATGAGCTTTGTAGAGACCGAGAAAGCCCTTTATAGAGCGTGC
This sequence comes from Cydia strobilella, assembly GCF_947568885.1. Classification (NCBI taxonomy): domain Eukaryota; kingdom Metazoa; phylum Arthropoda; class Insecta; order Lepidoptera; family Tortricidae; genus Cydia; species Cydia strobilella. The sequence continues at coordinate 1,332,120 of NC_086048.1, forward strand.
TAACCAAGCTGCCTGAGTGAGATACTAACGAAAACATACTTTATTTTTGAAGTCCATAGGTTCGTCAATTGGTTCCTTTATTTCATTCCGTCATGCTTTCTGTATCGTTTGTGCATGTCATTTATTTTATTCATGTCGTAGAACAAGAGCGTTACACTGTATTTTAAACACGATCACGACTAACAGCAAACGCTTCGTAGCTAGGCACCGAGTTGGTGCTATTTTTTTTACTACAACAGGAATCGGCGAGCCTGGTCCCAAGTAACTCAAAATTTCCAAATGCATGGTACTTCCAACACCAGTTAACTGAAAATTCGTAAATCTTATTGCAAAACATGGAAGAGACTACGAAACCACGTCGCTAAGACGGGGCTTTGACTCCAAGTCACGCCGATTTCGCACGCAGCATACTCAGCAGTCAGCGGGTTTGAGCCAAATATCACTCGGCCCTCGAGTTGTGAATGTGTGCGTGTCAGCATAAATACGAGAATCGGCGTGTTATGGAGTCACTGTTTTATCTTAGCGACGTTTAGTGATATTTTATGTCCACGTGTTAAAAATATAATGTTAACCGATGATCAGTTAAAGAGTGTTGCCTTACTACAAGCACCATTAAGGTTGTTTTTTGGGATAAGGTAGCCGCGAGTGCCGCGTATAGGCAACCTTCGGTTCAAGAATTATCATCAGCTTCAGGGGTGTGTCCGTTGATGTGTATGTTTGTCCGCTAGCACGAGGGCGGGGCCGGTACCACTGAGTCCATGACGCGGGCGCTGATATCCGACGACCAGAACAGAAATGTCGGTCACGTCCAACTGGGGTACGTATGTGTACATACGGCACCAACGTTCTAATAAAGTTTCACTTGATTCTAAAGGCGGGTCCACACAGATCGAGCCGCCTCGCGAGGAAAATGCCGCGCGAAGCAGCCCGTTCTGTGTAGACCCGCCTTAAGCCGAACGCAGCTTTTAAGACTTCTATATGATTCGCATGCCGCTCCGGTATGTGAGCAAGACAGCGCCATGCACGCTAGCAATGTCCCGCCCGCACACCGGAGCGGCGTTCTGATCCGCATCCAATGTGAATGCCTTAAGCCGAACGCAACTTTTAAAAATGTACTGGCATTTTTACAACACACTTGATCATGTACAAATCTCGCTTTTATATTCCATACTAAGTTCAGTTACTCCAATTTGTCCAAATGAACGTGATACAGTCGCCATCAGATATATCGGAGCGGCCGAGGTGCTCACAAATATCTGAACACGCCTCTATTGTCAAGGCGTTAGAGTGCGTATTCAGATGTTTTTGAGCATCTCGGCCGCTCCGATATATCTGATGGCGACTGTACGGTCAAGGAATTTAATTTCAGTACCATTTCATACCTTGTCACTTTTCATATTGATTGTCATTTTACTGTGACAAGGTACGAAATTAAAACTGGATTATTCCTTATTCTAGTCCTTTTGTAAAATATTACCAAAGTTGTTTTTCACAACCTCCGTTTACTATTTGTATGTTTTTGTATCTCGTAAGTTTTTGTGTCGAGCCTGTGATACCTTAAATTCTATCAGTATTTTTTTATTTATTCATAGCATAGTACAATAGTATGTGAAAGAAACTGTATAAATAGAAATTCATACTTTCAAATGAACAGGCAAGATTGTAGGCAATCAATCAGTATATACTCTTACGTAATTTACCAATTTTCACCAAACAGACCCAATTCACGTATTTATGAATCACACGTATTTCTATTACAGTCCAAACACTCCAAGGCTTGGCAAATCACCAAAGTCTTGAAAGTTGCGTGGCGGTTGCTAGGGTACCGTATGCTGGTTGTCGGTGGCTGTCAATGTTTGTGTTGTGACTTTGTCGTTAAAATCAAGTTTAGATTAGAGAGTGAAAATAATTATCGCACTTAAACTATCGTGAGACATATTTCAAAATATTTAATTTAAAGCCAGGTTTTTTATATGACGTCTTTGCTGAAATGAAATAAATCGAATGGTTTATTTCTGGCAAATGACAAATACCTTATTTAATTGCGAATAGGCTTACTAATGAAGAATTAAAAATAGTGTTTGTAAATTGTAAATGTGTTTACATACTGGGGGAGGCCTATGTCCAGCAGTGGACGTCTTTCGGCTGAAATGATGATGATGATGATTTACATATAAGTTAATGTTGTTTCGGGCGTTCTCGCTCTCTAGTCTACACCCAGCTTTATCTCCAAGTGTCCGAAACCACCGAAAAGGCCGATGTAACTATAAAACAACATACCATTTAAACAGTTGGTATGTGTTGTTGCCTCGATAGGCAACTTCGAAAAGATCATAGAAAACTTACGTTCTATTACGAAAGTATCATACAACCATCCCGTTCATTCGTATCATTATTACGCTAGTCATGTGAAGACCTCACATGACAACCGTGTTATTTTTAGTTTAGGTACCTCACATCTGACGCGCCGACAATCAATCAGCCAGTTTACATAAACCTGACAGTTTTATTATTTGACGAGAGGTCGCGTGCACTTGCTAATATTTAACTTCCTAGATAGATAATCAGGTTTATGTGACGTATATTAAGGGCTAACTTGAACCTTGATTGAAGATTTGGCATATTGCTTTGGAAAACTTGTGTTTTAGCGTAGTTATGTCCAGAAGTCAAAAAGTGCCCGAATGATACAAAATTACACACTTCATATTGTTCGATTATAATACATCTTTGGAAATGGAAGCTTAAACTATGAATATTATGATAGTAAGATCTCGTGTAAAGTATTAGACAGAAAGCCTAAAATCTCCCTGTAGACTAAAACTAAATGGGCTAAAAAATTGTTTTTTTTTATTAGAAGAAATCAGTAGCGTGATGTAAATAGTCTAAATGATTCGCGCGTCATCTAGTGACCAGGAGTAAACATTAAAATTGATCCTCACTTCTGATCATCAATTCAATTCAATATATTTTATTTCAGACCATGTCCATAGTGTTAGTGTACATTCCCTTAAGCCTATGTTAGTTAAACCTATACTAACTTTTATAATAACTTATAAACTAAGCCTCTGGATCCCATATGTACATTGTCCCAATGTTAGTGTCATCGCCGTTTAATCGTAGATATTGTAACTAAATCAGTGTATTAGTTGTATAGAAATATGAGTTTTCCAAAGTAATAACGACAGCATGTTAAACTTAATTTAGCTGTAAATAAAGACTAATTTGAATTGAAAATTGAATGATCAAAATAACAGCTACCAGTAGAAAAGAGCTAACTTTGTCTTGCTTGCTGTTTATATAGTATGCGGGATAAGCAGGAGTCATTGGAATTCTTACCGTGGTTAGTAATACATAATTTACACTGTAGTTGGGTAATGTATGCTATGTTGTGGGTAAACACATTGAGAAATTTGAACAGTTTAATAAAGTAATTTTTAACAAGCAGAAACGTCTGCGATCAATGCTATTAAGCTTAGAATAAGGGTCCCCTAGACCCATATAGTGGGAAGATTTGCTGACTATGGATGAGGTCTTGGTGGCTCAGTTGGCAGAGCGCTGGAGTATCGATCCAGAGGCCGTGAGTTCAAGTCTCACCCAAGGCAGTAGTTTTTCCACTTTTAAATTTATTCTAAGTTTAATAAAGTGTCGATAAAGCCACACTGAGTCGTGAAAATCGCAATTTTGTTACCAGACTCTCTAGCGCTTGAATATGCAAGAGAGAGAGGCAGGTAATGACAAATAACCAAATTTCGATTTTCGTGGTAGGGCCTTGGAACGAACCGCCTCGCGAGGAAATTGCCGCTCGAGGCAGCTCGGTGTGTGAAAACGTGTCTCGTTCGAGGTAAATGCACGCGCGGCCTGCCTGCGGCTGCAGGTATTGCTCAGGCGAGGTACAGTCAGTAGTTAAGAAGTATGCAGAGGGCTATTTAACTCTGCAGCTGACTGTACGTCATCACGGACCGAGCTGCCTCGCGAGGCAGTTTTCTTGCGAGATGCCTCGTTCTGTATGCTCGCGCCTAATCTCATATTGCTTGCGAGCGCTTTCAGGTTTTTTTTTCGAAACGCTTATATGAGAAGGGTCTGAATAGTCATCTTTGAACATTTAGAGTATATTAGACTAAATTTGGCTCAAATTTAGTCAAATATAATATAATATCTATCGATATTTGAATTGCTGAAGAATTTCTCAATGTTGTCCGTACTGTGTCGCATTTTAAAACGATCTTATATTCTATTATACTACTATTATAAAACTGTTAACCACTCACTGCTTACTAACACTTCACTGTATGTATAATTGTATATATCTGCGATAAAGGTTACTTGGACTTCAAGAATAGATGTGGAACTTAGGTGCGATTTGTAAATGCTGTCAATTTCCGGTCATTCATTATTTCTTGACATTTTGACATTTATAATTTACATTTACACGTCGAGAGATGTGGGTTTATTTTGAAAAGGTTCTAACAGCGTCTTGGTACGAGTGCCTTAGATATTAATATTAGATTATATGTTTTTTTGTGTATTTTTTTTTTCAGTATATTCGTGTTATTCATTCATGTAAGCTAATATGATATGATGCGTTATTTTATTGTATTCATATTACATATGTATAACAGGTACAGTTGTAATAACTGATAACTGTACTATATGCTCTTCAGAATATTGTATTGATACGCTAAATAAATGACTAAATCCTGTTTATGTGCTAATTAGTTATATTATTAATCGATATATATTATGACGTCAACGTTAATACGTATTATCTATAGACAAAAAATGCCTCTGAAATTCTAATTATAAGTAGGTCAAAAAATACTCTTAACTTAATTCCTTTACAATGTTCGCATTGTAACTCACGCCACTCGCCTTTTTTGACCCTTATACAACGGTTGCATAAAATACTAGGTATATAATGTACGAGTCTCATGGAATATTGCAGTCAAAGAAGATATAATAAGATAGAGCGGTACTGTCATAGTAAATTTTGTAACCACTGTAAATTCACTGCCATCTATCGACATACTTTAAAACTAAAATTGAAGATTTATAAAAATACGTTAAAATGTATTTAAATATGGATTAATGATTTTTTTATTTGCATTAATTATTTATATATGATTTTGACCCATGTTATTTAACGGATATGCGTTAAAATTATAAATAACAAACGAAACCGTCAACGCCCTCTATACGAGAGTAGGCCAAAGCTAGTGGCGCCATCTGATCGAGAATCAAATTTTCGTGATTTTCGAGACACGTTTTTTCCTTAGACTGTATCCATCTATTACGGAGTTATATTTATCTTTGATTACAGTTAAATTAGAATAAGTCTCTCTAAGATCCACCGAAGGTCAATTAACTTCGGTGGATGACGGGATGGAACTAACTTTGAAAAAAAGAAACTATTTTTGTTTGACCTTTCTGCTGAAATTGAGATACCGCATCGCATAACATACAGACAGACAAAAAAGTTGAACGTTCGTCATTGACCTCGGTGTATAATTGCCTCCCTACGTGTGACGTCAGAGTCACAAGACCAAGCGTTAAATCGGTATTTTCACTTAACTATTTGCACATCACTCATTTATATTTTAAAGGGATATTATAAGAACAGGAAAAATTTAATGCATTAAGCAGCCAATTCAAATTATTCTGGGAATGTTTATAATTGCATTTAGGCTTTGAAGCTGTTAGCTTACTCGAAAAATTTTAATAAGTTGTATTGAATAATATTTGAAGAGTCCAAGAGAACAACAATAGTATTAAATCAGCTGACTATTTAGGAAATAGGTTTGTTTTTACTCGTTCCTCATATTTTTCTAAAACTATTGTAAAAGTCATATCTACAGTTAATGTTATAAAACAAACTGTCACAATTTTTCCTCTACTCCTTTTTATTTTGGTTTTAGCAATAAAGCATTTGCATATCTCTTCGCAGAATCATCATATCGGAATACAAACAAATAAAAGATTTTATCTCTATCGATTCTGCGTAGGATCGATCGATTTTGTTTTGTGATAAAGGCCTAAACATGATTGTCTAGCTAGACGTGAGATATCGTATCTAATTTAATCCCATCTCGTGCGATGTGAATGATTTTGTTTGTAGTGATTGTTATGTGACTCCAACTGTGAATGAAAAGAGGTTGTATAGGTAAATGTTTGGCAATAACGTCAACTGTCCAGTTATGTTATTATTAGATTGATACCTATCGAGATAGAATTAAAAAGTGGCTAAAAAAAGTGTGTTTTGCATATTATAAGATGCGCAACATTCTGACCTTCGGTGGATCTTATTCGATGAGGTTTATGTTTACAAATTATCAATTGCAAAAAATTAAAAATACCGACTTAAAAAAAGCCTATTAAGTAAATATTAACAACTATTTAATTCCCGTGACTTCGTCTGCGTGGAATGATAATGATGCTTGATGAAAATTATCCAATGTCTTTCTCCGGGCCTCAATCTATCTCTATAACAGTTTTCATCTTAATCGGCTAATGGTTTAAACGCGAAGAGGGAACAGACGGACAGAGTTATTTTTAATATTAGTTGGGATTTCTACTTAAGGTTGATTATGGTCACCCCAGACAAGTAGTGGGCCATGTTTCAGATGGCTACTTCACTGTTTTAAAAAGTCATTACACTGTTTTAAATCCTATAAAATCACGTCTTTCGTATGTATAACTGAACTGTAAACTGTAACCGTAGCACAGTTTCACTAAATGCTCATTAAGTGATGGTAATTCCCAAGTGATGGTTTCTGTTACACTTAACGGTACTTGAACGTTCAACCTTACTTTTGTCATTGATGATTGACGTTTTTAAATAAAGAAACTTAGTCGCTTACTCGTTTTAGAGAAGACTTCATATCGTATGGAAAAACCGTAACTGTCACTAAGCTTACACTGCGACCAAATCGATATTACGCACGCTATTTTCAATTATAACCTATTAGAAATTGGGATTATAATCCCATGTCCAAAATTTGACTGGATATTTAGATCCTTGCGATTTTCGAGAATATCGCGACTGTCGATTTATCATACCGCTAATAGTAAAAGTGCTCAAAATATTTGTGTAACTCGTATACGCTTGTATTTAGCTCCTTTTGATGGGAATGATCTATATGGCAATTCTAAATAAATGACAGTTTTGGAAAACCGGTTTACGTGTTGAAAATCCCCGGTTTATATTTCCTGTTGAAGTTAGGCGGATTTGTTTGCCCGTTTGTAACACACTTAACTAACCAATATAGACCTTAAAGAGTTGCAATAAGGTTTAAAATATAGTTAAATGCCGACATTGGTATGTGCAGTTGGCGTAAGCAAAATACATTCTGCAAAAAATGTCGCTCTGTCTACGACAGAAATAGAATATAGCGCTTGGTAATAAATGCGTTATTTATTTTAGCGGAATGTATTGCATTTATAAGATAAACTTATAATATGTATGTATTTCCGTCTCCCTGTGTTTTTTGTAATAAATAATCGATTACTACGAGTGATATTTACAGTATTTTATTGGTTTTAAATTGTCCTTCGCGGCATAAAGTTCATTTTACGATTAAAGGAATAAGCGAATGGTCTATTACGCGTGCTAAAAGCTAAATACAACCATTTTACAGCATTTTCAAAGAAGTTTTACTAAAGTGCCTAGCATGTGACGTAGAAATAACCAGCAAAAATCACTACGTCCTTGCTTTGGCACGTCCGGGACAATGTGTATTACGTTAGCACTGTTGTTAACTGCAGATATGTGTTTATGCAATAATATTGCACATCGGAACGCGCAAAAATATGAGTCTTGTTCATTTTAGATCAAACGAAGACTAACACCTTTGCTGCCCTCCTGAAGTAAAGGGCAATAACTATTGATTTTGAAATCTCTTTCAATTGTGTGTTGTGACACTTGTGACCTATCGTAAGAGAACTTGGATATTTTAAAAAAACTGGCCAAGTGCGAGGCGAACTCGCGCACGAAGGGTTCTGTACCGTGACGCAAAAAACGTCAAAAAATCTCGTTTGTTGTATAGGAGCCCCACTTAATATTTATTTTATTCTGTTTTTTAGTATTTGTTGTTTTAGCGGCAACAGAAATTCATCATCTGCAAAAATTTCAACTGTCTAGCTATCACGGTTCATGACGGACAGACAGACAGACAAACGGACAGTGGAGTCTTAGTAATAGGGTCCCGTGTTAAACCTTTGGGTACGCAACCCTAAAAATGAGTTATTTTATTGCGCTTTTACAGTATGGGCGCTTTAGAATATAGAGAACCAGTTGGTGTGATGATGGAATGATGCAAGAATCACGGCCAATTTTGTCTTGCATTTTCCTTATCCTTAATGAGATAGTAATAGCCAGAAAAACTCAAGGAAAGACAGCCACTCAAAGGTTAATTAAAATAATTTGAAATGATTGTGTTTTCATAAAATACATGTACGTTAAAATATAACAAAATGTTTGGTGTTCAATTGATATGATAAGTGTCACAAAAAAAATAAGTCAAGGACAACTATGGGAAAAAACCAAATTATTTTATTAAATATTTTGATTTGCGTTTTTTAAGTAGTCACACTACTATATATAAATTCTAAATTGAAACAGATATCATACACCAAAGAAAAAGTGACCAAGTTCACCGGTGGCCTCGGCTGATCCAAAAATAGCGCTTTGAGGAATCACCAGCAGGCTGGAAATCGTTTTGATACTTTCATTTGGTCCTAAATGCGTGTTATCTGAGTTAGCCCACAGGTCCAGGGCATATGGGCACAAAATATGGATCGCATTTGATCTGAAATAAAGAAATTTTATAAGACGGTAGTACAGTCACCATTAGATATATCGGAGCGGCCGAGGTGTTCACAATATCTGAACACGTACTCTAACGCCTTGACAATAGAGGCGTGTTCAGATATTTGTGACAGCCTTGACCGCTCAGATATATCTGATGGCGACTGTACACACGTACTATTAGTTATTATGTGGCATAAGCCGCGTTTTTCTTTAGTATATGACTTCTACTCTGGTTTAGGGGCCAAGGAATTTGATTTTAGTGCCACTATGTCACACCGGCAATCACATTGATTTGTTAATACAAAGATTTGAGACCAGATACGAAGTGTAACAAATCAAATTCCTGCAAATGAAAATGACATTGACATTGAATAATGCTATACGTAATTACGTAAACAGTTATTTCGGAGGCATTTAATGAAAAAAACTGTTGTGTAATACATTTGCTCTCGTTATCAGATTCTCTAACTTCGTTATCTAAATCATTATCTATGTGATGCTGGCTACTATTTTGTACCTATTTAATTAGGTATGTCATTTAATTTAAATTATTTCCCGATTCATACTGTATTCGTTTCAATAATATGTATTCTGAGCTGAGCTATTTTGTATTCAATGAGACATTGTTCTAAAAAATTAATACCTATGCCATGGTTTACCTCAAAAAACACAATATGTTATAGCAATCATTTGTGACGTTTTCAACCAAAAGGTACCACGCTGTCGCTTGTCGATAAGGTTGATTTCAAATTGAAGCTATATGGAAATAGCGCCTTATTGACAACCGACAATAGGATAGAATAGAAATAATAATTACCCTTTTGGTTGAAAATGGCACATTTTATGACTATTTGAATGAATAACACAAAACTACAGGCATAACTGCAGCTGTAAAGATAACTGACAACCCCCCGCATAGAAACTGTTTGCAGGGGGGTCAGTTATCTCTGCAGCTTACTATACATGCACTGATATTTTATATAAAGCGTGTAATAAGAAGACGTTGCCATATCGTAAAAGATAATCGTCCTTTGTTGTAACGCCATGAAGATACTCGTATTTTATTGTTTAATGACCGTTTCCGGAAAACTACTAAGGTAAAGTAATTGATATAGGGTGTTTTGTGAGTAAAAACTTTTATCTAAAACAACCCAATGAACTTAAAAAGCACGAAATACATATAATTTTAAACGTCAATCTTCTATGAAATTATGACGTTTATTTAACCCTTGCACCGCCAGGGCTATCAAAATCGGTGCCAACACACATAATAATATCATCTTACTTGATGGTCTCATCGCAAGATCAGCGCAGTCGCCAGCAGCATGATGAGATGGGGCCATTTCGTGACACTTTATTTTCACTATGTTCTTTTAATGTATGTCTATATTGTCTATTGTCTGTGTGTTTACGAATAAAAACTATTCTATTATATCGTAATAGCGACAGTCGTGCGATGCGACCTATGGCACGAAAAAGACTCTCTTCGTTCCCTAAATGTCCGGGACACTATTGTCCCGTTTACGGGAAAGACTTACTACAAGTAACTAGTAAAACTTCTACTCGAAATTTTTGCGTAAAGTAATGACCGTTTCCGGAAAACAACTAAGGTAAAGTGATTGATATAGGGTGTTTTGTGTGTAATAACTTTTATCTAAAACAACCCAACATTTTAAACGTCAATCTTCTATGAAATTATGACGTTTACTTAACACTTGCATAGGGCTATCAAAATCGGTACCAACACACATAATAATATCTAATAGCGACAGTCGTACGATGCGACCTATGGCACGAAAAAGAGCTACATTTGCTCAATGTACTTTTCGTTCCCTAAATGTCCGGGACACTATTGTCCCGTTTACGGGAAAGACTTACTTACTACAAAACACTGATATAAACTTTCACGATTTTTACTCATCATTATTCACAACGACGGGACTTAATCGCGTAAAATAAGTTTTAAATTTACCTCCGACGTTTCCCTAAAAGATGTTGATGTCAACTTTAGCCAGTCTTCACCGAGACCACGGGGACAACTCCGTCCTCGAAACGTCGGAGGTAAATTTAAAACCTTTTTTACGCGATTAAGTCCCGTCGTTGTGAATAATAAAGACTTACTACAAGTAACTACTTAGTAAAACTTCTACTCGGAGTTTTTGCGTAAAGTAGTAGCTATTAGCCTAATATAAACATGCTCTATAAATTTATCAGTGATTTTGCGAGTTATGTTATCAATATTTGCTTTATGATGCCTGTCCTTTTGACAAGTACAAATAATAGCGTAAATATGACACTGTTATGAAATATTATTACGTATTGTTTCATACACACTACTAAAGTAGAAGACTCGTAAATATAACAATAAAACTTTATTACGGAATTTAACCTTATTTAATTAGAAACTATTGTATTGTTACCGTAATAAATAAAGTTAACCTGGACTTTGAATAAAATTAACGTAAATAACACATTGAGTTATTATTACTATCCATATTATAAATGCGAAAGTCTGTCTGACTGTCTGTGTTTCCGTCTGTGTGTTCCTCTTCCTCTTCACCGCTGAATCGATTTAGATGAAATTTGGCATAGAGATAGGTTGAGTCCCTGAGAAGGAAATAGGATAGTTTTTATCCCGAAAATCATCCCTTAAGAAAGTAAAAAGCGGGGTGGAATTGAGATAATTAATGAAGTGCCTGCTAATTTGTGTGCATAATATGCTCAAATTGAATGATTGCTATGAGAATTTTTCCAGGCGCTATACTTACTTTAGCTGCTGTTACTAAGTCCACGCAGACGAAGTCGCAGGCAAAAGCTAGACTATAGAAAAGCCATACCAAACTATGAATCACAACTACAGGTTGATACATCACGCGACCAAAACTCATGGCGCTTTCGTGGTTGGTCCCATAGTAAAAGTCGCTCAGTATAATCTCAAAACCTCCCAACCCATAAGTAGGATCTAAAGTGCTGCTGAATGAATGAAATGCTGCGAACTGCGAAAGAGCTACATACCGCTTAAGAGAGATCTCTTTTAGAACTTTCATAACTCAATATTTGTTCAGTTCATTGTATCCTTCCTCCTAACATGCGTAAACGAAGTGATCTAACCAAGGCATTGTCATAATAATAGCACTATTTATCAGCTATCTACCTCAGAACCAAACAGATCTAACCCCCCACTTCTACACGCGATTATTGTACTTATTGGTATGAATTATAGCTTGGAATCGCATGAACGTTAACAAAGTCTAAGGGCCTACCGCGAACACAGAAGTTTACAAATTGCGGGCATCTTTCTCTTTTACTACAATTAAGGCATCATTAAAGTGACAGAGAACGATGTCTGCAATTTACTAAACTTCGGTGTTCGCGGTAGGCCCCCAGGATTTAATAACACGCTTAATTTCTCACCATTTAAGTGATTCAACGGATCAGGTGTGAATTCGCTGTATGAAGCGTTAATTAATAGTTTACACCAGCAACACTTGAACCACCATTGATATATGTACGTTATGTCTGTACAATAAGGTATGAAATCAGTTAACGATGTTACTAAGAGCATTTAATTGGCACAAACGTGTTGCTCATAATAAAATCGTCCACAATATTAAGAGGAGGCGTAAAGCCAGGAAATTATAAGACTTGAAGAAGGAAACTTGCGACGGAAGATATATGGTCATCGCGCGGGTTTTTTTTTACCTTTTATTTCTATAAATTTGAAAATATACTCATTAAATTTTTCCTCGTCAGATCCCTCGGCAATATCATCTAGCTGACATGCATGACCCTGTGGTGTCAGCATGGTTGCATTTTTATCACCTGTCACTATGCCTGTCGTTTTCGCACTTACCTACTTGTTAGAACGTGACAGGCATGGTGACAGGCGATAAAAATGCTACCGTGCTAAGCCCGCTGCAGGAAACGGTATACGAAAAATATAAAATAAAACTTTTCGTATTTTTTTTGTCAAGCCAACTTTAACCTTTTAAGGTTTCGGTTAGAATCTGCTCTTGCAAATACGGGCAGTTTCCGTGTGAATTTATTTATTGCTAAATATTGCCTTTGATTAAAATGTTTTAATGTACAATTTTGCGTCAAAACTACAATTAAACGCAAGTTAGCCCCCTCTTAAGTGTTGATTTTAGTAATGATACCGTATTTGGGTATTGAAAATTGATTCAAACAACGTTAACTATATCAGATAGATATAACTCCGTAATAGATGGATACAGTCTAAGGAAAAAACGTGCCTCGAAAATCAAGAAAATTTGATTCTCGTTCAGAGGGCGCTACTAGTTTTGGCCTACAGTCGTATAGATGGCGTTGACGGTTTCGTTTGTTATTTAACAATTTTAACGCATATCAGTGAAAGAACATGGGTCAAAATCATAAAAATAATTAATGCAAATAAAAAAAATCATTTATCTATATTTAAATACATTTTATCGTATTTTTATAAATATTTATTTTTAGTTTTAAAGTGTGTCGACAGATGGCAGTGAATTTACTGGGGTTACAAAATTTACTATGACAGTACCGCTCTAGTATAAGTTACTCTATGATTTTAGTAATGATACCGTATTTGGGTAGTGAAAATTGATTCAAACAACGTTAACTATATAAGCCTCTGTGATTTCGGTGAAGATTGTGGTTAGGCCCGTAGGCCGTAGTTACAATTATTTGTATTACCCAATGGGTCAATGTGAAGACGAATATTGGTAGAACTAACATATGAACCCTATATAGGGAAGCGAGAAATCCGTTAAGGTTACCAGTGGAGTAAATTAAACCATTGTGTATATGTATGTACAGTTGTACATACATGTATAAACTGGTTCAACATTAGGCAATGTTGCCACCATGCCAAACATTATTTAACTTGAAAAGATTGTCGTCCTCTACGTCAGTTTATAATAAATATCGAATACCTAATAATTATTGCCTTTCTCCTTAGGAATAAGTATATACCTAGTCTAGCCATAAATTCCGTAAATTGCACATAACAACTATAAATTAAAAGTTATTGAAACAAATTCAATAAGTATTATCAAATAGACAAACTAATGACGAATTTAAAAAACAATGATTATTAGATTTTGTCATCTCTTGCGTACTTACGCAACTACGATTATTTACGTGCTTTTTAATATATTACTGTGTAATTTATTATATTATTTTGTAATTCGTTTTAAATGTTTTAACCTCATATAGAAATATTTTCGGAATTAAATAATTTCATTCATTCATTCATTTAATGAAGCAGCGAAGTTCCTCAAAAACACGCACGTCTTTTTCACCACCTCCGTCGGAAATTTCGACCCCATAGCTTTAAATTTTTTCTGTAACAATTTTTTTTTACGTATCGCGTATATCAAATTTCATCGAAATCGTTAGAGCCGGTTCAGAGTTCCCAAAAAATATATATACATACAATAATTGCTCGTTTAATTTAAAGGTGTAAGTTACGTTCATTAGTGGCAATCTTGCTTACGTAGCTCAGGTATTCTCACGTCTTTGAAATACCTGTTTTAATCGTATAGGTAATATAAAAAAAAGTCTTGTGGTTGCTTTTTACGCAACGATAACCGTTATCAATATCAATAAGACTAAATTACAATGTCATACTGTTATCTTGTACATTTACGATGGAATTTTTTTTTGGAACGAAGTTCCTTATCGGACGATTGGCGGCAAAAGAAAGTGTAAGACACGATAACCCGTCACGACCCATACGATTGAGAATGAAGGAGAATATGAATGAGGATGACGGACACGGACACGAAGAACATAACATAACATAAATGTTCATAATTAAAATTAAATTAAATTAAATTGTCATTTATTTCAGGCCTAATACACCCATATGTGTTAGTAACTTACATAGCTAATAAAAATAATGTTAGTGCAATTACAAAACAAATTAACATGCAAATTAACTAATGACTAGGAGCTAACTTAGGGCTAGGACACACCGGATGAGCCTTATAAATCTAACATATCACCACAAATTATCATCATTTTTGACTAGAAAATGCAACAAATAATTAAAACTCAACACAATACAATTCAAATTAAATAATTAAATTAAAAATTCAATAATAATTAAAATTACAATTATTACAATTAAAATTACAAGTATTCACATTTGTCAAATTGTATAAATTAAAAACACAAAAAATATTCAATAGATAATAAATGCTAATTAAGACAACGCAATCCGGAGTGTGTTACCAGTTATAATTTACAAAGCTGGAGTGCATATTAATCCAGCTTTGGAGCATCGGTGAATTCCATCCCATCCATAAACCATACTAATATTATAAATGGGAAAGTCTGTCTGTGTGTTCCCTCTTGGCATAGAGATAGGTTGAGTCCCTGAGAAGGACATACAGGACATTTTCTTTCATTCGGAATACGGGTGTTTTTGTCATCAAATGAGTGTTGCAGATACGAGGTTGAGTAAGTATAGCGGCGATATTTAGTTTTAAAGGGTGTTTTGGTAAATTAAATTTATGAAAATTAGTATTGGCTTTTTGCTATAGCTCGACCACACTAAGTTTTCATGCCAAGTGTTACGTCGGTCCTATAGAATATGTATGCATTGTCACTGTAAAGTCAGTGTAAACTTAGCGCGGTCGGAGTACTCAGTGTGGTAAGTACATAGGTATGGTATATAATGGTACCTAATTCCTTTTCATTTAAAGTAAACATTTTTACATACTCTGTTATTACGGTATTGTATAATTATTTATTAAAATATAGCATCATGTCATATACTTACGTTTAAGCATGATTTTAAAATTTATTATATTAATCATAGTCATAACCAGAAAATAAATCTACAGATTAATCTAAAAAGTATTTAATACAATCTTTACCATCCTATACAATATATTCCGGTTATCTCTTGGTTATGTCTATGTTTGCATCATTTGTGACGTTTTCAACCAAAAGGTACCACATTGTCGCTTGTCGATAAGGTTGATTTCGAATTGAAGCTATATGGAAATAGCGCCTTATTAACAACCGACAATAAGTACCCTTTTGGTTGAAAATGGCACATTTATTGATAGCTCATGTTTTTCAGTTAAGCAGTTAATGTATGGAGTTTCTACATTAATACTATAGACTTACTCGTATATTGACCGGGATATTAGTCAATATAAGTCTAGTGAAACTAATCGTGAATCATTCAAAACTCTTTCTACATTAATGCCTGACTTTGACCTATCAAGAAACTTACATTCCCTGAAAATTGCACGCATAGCAAAAAATTGAGGAGCGGAATTATGTTGAAATACTACACTTACATATATGCTCTGTTCTATCAAGGTGATTTTCTAGTTTGAAGAGAATCGCCCTCCAAATGAGCCAAAATGTGGTATTTTCTATAAAAAGGGACCTTATTGTCGATGGCGCTTACGCTATTATAAACGATGCTCCGATATAAATACAATGCCGCGCGACGCTGTGCGGCGTAAGCGCCATCGACAATAAGGTCCCTTTTCATAGAAAATACCTCAAATACGTACTCAAACCTTTGCTATGCATTCAATATTCAAAAGTTTTATAAGTTTCTTTATTCTATAAAATCATTTCGATATCCTAACCCGGTTTCTGTATAGCTTCGTCGCTGGTGTGATCCTTCGTGAACGCATACCAGCGTTCGAGCGTATGCTGTGGCGCGCGTGCCGCGGCAATGTCTTCCTGCGTCAAGCTGAAATCGACTCGCCTCTTGAGGACCCGTCTTCCGTAAGTTGTATACAAGGTGGCTAAAAAATAAGTGCATTCCCGTTGCCAGGGAGGTTTTGGGATTATACTGAGCAACTTTTACTGGGACCAACCCCGAAATCGCGAAAAAAATTTTTTTCATTCATTTCGGCTGGTCCATTTTCTATGGGATGGTAAAAAAATTTTTCGCGGTTTCGTGGTTGGTCCCATAGTAAAAGTTGCTCAGTATAATCCCAAAACCTCTCTGGCAACGGAAATGCACTTATTTTTTTGTCACCTAGTATATTTAATATTTAAATATTTTTCACATCTTTCGATACGTCCAGCCATCAAGAACGTCCTCTATATTGCACTCCTCATAAATCATCCGAGCAGTACTGAACACAACTATTGCAATTCTTCATTCACAATCTGTTTACCTTAACGTTTACGTATTTTACAGCGAACAGATTTTTTTTGGCAATGAATGATGGCAAGGATATTCCTTTTCATGCTTGTTTTTTGTTTTTTCAACCTTTTAATAAAATGACCGACCGCACCGCAAATTGACGCAGTGTATGTGTATACGCAGAAAGGTGTTTTGTATTTTGCGTTTTAGCCATAAATGTTGCTGCGTAAACGGTGCGTCAACGTCTTTTGAACAGTGGTGTTTCTGATCTATAACCAGTTATTCAACAATGATATTTCCTAGTAAGATCAATTCAAATCTTTTATTTCAGGTCATAATTACATAATATAACATGAAATACAAAAAAAAGTGTGTGCGTGTAATCTTTACGCGCGATTGAAGTAAAACTTCTTTGACGATGACGTTTATCGCTATGTTGGCACTTTGACGTGTGACCTATTGTGCGTGTGTCACTCCTGAGCGTTACTTCCGTCAGAATAAAAATCTGAGTTACCCTCTAGTCGCGCCTAAAGAAGCTTTACTTAAAAAAAACATTAAAAAAACACAAATAAAAATGACATTCCTAATCACAATTTACAATTTAAATGCAATTTAATTAAGTGCCATAGTATGGGTATAACTAAAGAGCATATTACGCTATCCTAATTTAGTGACTAACAAGAGGGAGGACGCTATACGTGAGAAACGATAGGATGTATCTCTTATCGCGTCTCACGTGTAACGGCGTCCCTCTTTTTAGTCACTAAATTCAAACTAACTCCCGTTCTCCACAGTCCGACCAGGTGTACAAATCGGTCTTCATCATCTTCTTCCAAGGCGACCAGCTGAAGACGCGCGTCAAGAAAATCTGCGAGGGCTTCCGCGCCACACTCTACCCTTGCCCCGAAGCACCCGCGGACCGACGTGAAATGGCCATGGGTGTCATGACACGGATTGAAGATCTTAATACGGTAATAACTTAGACATTCCTAAAAAACCGGCCAAGTGCGCGTCGGACTCGCGCACGAAGGGTTCCGTACCGTTATCTTTAAAAACAGCAAAAAAATCACGTTTGTTGTATGGGAGCCCCCTTAATTTTAATTTGTTTTTATAGCGGCAACAGAAATACATCATCTGTGAAAATTTCAACTGTCTAGCTATCACGGTTCATGAGATACAGCCTGGTGACCGACGGACAGACATACAGCGAAGTCTTAGTAATAGGGTCCCGTTTTTACCCTTTGGGTACGGAACCCTTAAAAAAGGGGGGGGGGGGGGAAATGACCTCTAGGCACTTCCACAGTAAACAGTACTAGTGACTTCAATGTCCTGATCTTAGTGATCGCCCCATCTTATGGAACTGATTAGTGAAAATGTTTACTACCTAAGTATCCGCGGAACAATGAGTGTTGGCCATAGGCGCTGTGACACGAGGATCTTTACACTGTCAGAACTCCCAAAATACTTCCGAGGGAAAAGTCAAAGACCCCCTAAAAAATTCCAAAGCGAACGGTCGGGTCTACTGTCATCACATTAGCTGTTCTATTTTATGGGAACTGAGGGTAATAGATTGGCGAGGGATTTTGTGCCATTCACTTGCCCCGAAGCACCCGCGGACCGACGTGAAATGGCCATGGGCGTCATGACACGGACCGGAAGATCTACACGGTGAGAATCACTCACGTGACCGTGATTTTTTACCAATAAATAAACTGAACTGAACTGAACCGAAAACAACCACACAGCGGCACACACCACACTACAATCACACACCGTTACACACCGTATTTGTGCGAGTGAGGTGCGCTTCGAGTGATACCAAAATGAAATTTGACCAGGCTTCTTGGTTAACCTTTTCGACGCCGTGTCAAACACAGAAGCTGTCACTCGGACGCCACGTCACCGACGTGTCAAAACTGAAATTGAACTTTATGCACATGCACGTAGGTCATGTTGCTCATGTCATGTCATGTTGCTCTGTGGTCTGTGACGAATTAATCGGTGTTTGGCGTTGGACCTGCGGTGCCGATATATCGGTCATTGGCGTCCAAAGGGTTAAACAATTCATGTAAGTATGTATACTTATTTTAACTTTTAGTGTATATTACTTCGGGCCTGTCACAACTTATATCAAAACCGATGTGTCGTTTTCAATCAAAGGGTACCACATTGTCGCTTGCCATAAGGACGCTCTGACAGGTTATTCGTATAAAGATACAATCCAATTTCGTCCTTATGGTAAGCGACAATGTGGTACCTTTTGCTTGAAAACGTCATCAATAATATACCTCATACATTATTAAAATACTGCTTTTATCATATTGGGGTCAAATCATTATATCACAGCTTAGACAAATTACATGCGACGTGTACGAGTAAATGGCCTCGAGTGTAATAGCCGTTAAAAAGGTACGGCTTTGACACCATTGTCACATAAAACATGTAGCTATTATTGCAGGATAATTGCGTAGGCCCTTAGCTATGAAATATGGGGCATTTTCTATGAAAAGGGACCTTATTGTCGATGGCGCTTACGCCGCACAGCGTCGCGCGGCATTGTATTTATATCGGAGCATCGTTAATAATGGCGTAAGCGCCATCGACAATAAGGTCCCTTTTTTATAGAAAATACCACATATGTTACGTTCTGAAGATTATAAACATATTTAAATTGTTTGTCAAATACTAAGTCTTATGGATTTTCAACAAAAAAAAATCGAATTATACAGTAGCGATCAAAAGTATTTTGACAAATGAGCCTCTTTCAATATGTTTATGAATAGGGTATTATATTTATTTTTTACGTTACGATTATATCTTATTTACCCTTCATTTGTTACTTTTCCACTTAGATTACTAAAACTAAACAACAGACTTAGTATTTGAACTGATAATTTGTGCTACAGGTTGATCAAAAGAATTTTGACACTAATGAAATGTTTTTGCTGGCAAGACGGTTAAATAAAACATTTCATTAATATTTAATGGAATATTCTCTGGCCTTCCTCACAGCAGTAGATCGAGGCGGCATCAAAATCGCTGCAGCGCTTGCAGAGCTTGGTCTGACTCTAGTACTATTCAAACACCTAGTACTATCAGATAGTTAAGTTTGAACCACAAAACAAAACTTGTATGACTCAATCTGTACTAATACGTGTTTCTCCCCTCCAGGTCCTCGGCCAGACGCAAGACCACCGTCACCGCGTGCTCGTCGCCGCCGCCAAGAACATCAAGAACTGGTTCGTCAAAGTCCGCAAGATCAAGGCCATCTACCACACCCTGAACCTGTTCAACCTGGATGTCACTCAGAAGTGTCTGATTGCTGAATGCTGGGTGCCGGCCCTTGACATGGAGACTATTCAACTGGCTTTGAGGAGGGGAACGGTAAGATTTTCTTCCATACGCTTAAGTATCATGAAGGAAAGAAGGAAGATCAAGCCCATCTAACACTCCCTGAACCTGTTCAACCTGGATGTCACTCAGAAGTGTCTGATTGCTGAATGCTGGGTGCCGGCCCTTGACATGGAAACTATTCAACTGGCCTTGAGGAGGGGAACGGTAAGATTTTCTTCCATACGCTTAAGTATCATGAAGGAAAGAAGGAAGATCAAGCCCATCTAACACTCCCTGAACCTGTTCAACCTGGATGTCACTCAGAAGTGACTGATTGCTGAATGCTGGGTGCCGGCCCTTGACATGGAAACTATTCAACTGGCCTTGAGGAGGGGAACGGTAAGATTTTCTTCCATACGCTTAAGTATCATGAAGGAAAGAAGGAACATCAAGCCCATCTAACACTCCCGGAAACTGTTCAACCTGGATGTCACTCAGAAGTGTCTGATTGCTGAATGCTGGGTGCTGGCCCTTGACATGGAAACTATTCAACTGGCTTTGAGGAGGGGAACGGTAAGATTTTCTTCCATACGCGTAAGTATCATGAAGGAAAGAAGGAACATCAAGCCCATCTAACACTCCTTGAACCTGTTCAACCTGGATGTCACTCAGAAGTGTCTGATTGCTGAATGCTGGGTGCCGGCCCTTGACATGGAAACTATTGAACTGGCTTTGAGGAGAGGAACAGTAAGATTTTCTACCATACGCTTAAGTATCATGAAGGGAAGAAGGAAGATCAAGCTCATCTAACACTCCCTGAAACTGTTCAACCTGGATGTCACTCAGAAGTGTTGAATGCTGGGTGCCAGCTCTTGACTTGGAGACTATTCAACTGGCTTTGAGAAGGGGAACGGTAAGATTTTCTACCATACGCTTAAGTATCATGAAGGAAAGAAGGAAAATCAAGCCCATCTAACACTCCCTGAACCTGTTCTACCTGGATTTCACTCAGAAGTGTTGAATGCTGGGTGCCAGCTCTTCACTTGGAGACCTATCCAACAGGCTTTGAGGAGAGGAAGGGTAAGATTTTCTACCATACGCTTAAGTATCATGAAGGGAAGAAGGAAGATCAAGCCCATCTAACACTCCCTGAACCTGTTCAACCTGTATGTCACTCGGAAGTGTCTGATTGCTGAGTGCCAGCTCTTGACTTGGAGACTATCCAACTGGCTTTGAGGAGAGGAACGGTAAGATTTTCTACCATACGCTTGAGTATCAATAACTGGTGGTGAAAGGAAGATCAAGCCCATCTAACACTCCCTTAACCTGTTCAACCTGGATGTCACTCAGAAGTGTCCAGAACTATTGAATGCAAAACCGAATTTTAATTGTATGGAATAATCGGTTAATAACCGAATATTAACCGAATTTTCATACAAATAAAAACCGGTTTTGCATTCCCTATCCAGAACACTGCAAGAGTACACTTCTGCATACCTTCATGCGCCAATACAGATGGGTCATACTCATACAGAAAAACAAACAACGTCTCTTGTTGTATTCCCAATATTGTTCCCAAAATAATAGCCTTATTTCTGATTGTGACTGATATCAACCTAACCAGCTCCCGAAGTACTTTGGCCCGTATCATAATGGTAAATACTTGTTTTACTAATATTCTTAACTTTCGGGAACAGGAAAGTGTGTCTCAGTTTTTCTTACTACAATTTGCATTTTGTTACAAAAATCTTTAATTATTCGGTTTTCATCAGGAACGGTCCGGAAGCTCAGTACCCCCAATCCTGAACCGGATGGAGACGCTGGAGGACCCGCCGACTTACAACCGCACCAACAAGTTCACGTCCGCCTTCCAGAACCTCATCTACGCGTACGGTGTCGCCACCTACCGCGAGGTCAACCCCGGTGAGACATTTATTATTGACCCCTATAATAACAGATACAGGGTGGCTAAAAAATAAGTGCATTTCCGTTGCCAGGGAGGTTTTTGAATTATACTGAGCAACTTTTACTATGGGACCAACCACGAAATCGCGTAATTTTTTTTACCCTCCCATAGAAAACGGACAAGCCGAAATGTAGGTTGGTCCCATGGTAAAAGTTGTTCAGTATAATTACAATACCTCCCTGGTAAAGGGAATGCACTTATTTTTGAGCCACCGTGTAAACTCTCTGCAAAGACAGCTTTGTCAGAAGAAAGCGGTGCCAATTTCAAATGTGCGCGGATATTGTTAGTGTTGCGTGTCGTGCCGTGGACAATAAACATTATACAGAAACGCGTAGATAAAATTTATTTGTCTACCCCGAACATTTATACAAACTAATGTCGGGTAGTTTAGTGTTGTTTACCAATATCTCAATTGACATTTGCTGGGACGTCAATCTTCCGTGACCACAGTTAGTGCAACCTAGTTGAAACGTCGGAAAAAAGGTAAAATAATGAAATTTAATCGCGTTAGACCCGGTAATGACATTAATTATGTGTACAAGACGCGAGAGTTTAAAACTTGATTTAGTTATAAAATTCAACATGTGGAAAACCCTATTAAACTTTTGTCCACAGCTCCGTACACCATCATAACCTTCCCGTTCCTGTTCGCCGTTATGTTCGGCGATCTGGGCCACGGCGCTCTGATGGCCGCCTTCGGGTTCTGGATGTGCTATAAGGAGAAACCTCTGCAGGCCAAGAAGATTGATAGCGAGGTAGGTTTCTTTAAAAACCGTCCAAGTGCGAGTCGGACTCGCGCACTAAGGGTTCCGTACCATTACGCAAAAAAACGACAATAAAATCACTTCTGTTGTTGTTTATTCTGTTTTTAGTATTTGTTGTTATAGCGGCAACAGAAATCAGGGCTCGGAACCGGTATTGAAATATCGGTTAATATCGTTCCTAAACCGTTATTCTATTTCGTTCATTAATAAACCGGTTAATTGATGGAACGCGAACTTTAAAATTTAGTTCTCTCTTCTTACCGGTTAGTTGAGAGAACGATTTGTTTTTGTTTTCGTGGAACGATATATAACGGTTAATCTCAGCCGCCTACAATTCTCCGAATTCTCGATGTTGACTTGACAGTGCTGTTGCTTGCTGACTGAATTGTTTATTTTTTTATACTTTTTAGGCGTGTGACATTTGACTGTTGGTGTGTAGTGTTACATTTAAAATGGATTCACCAAGTTTTAAATACAGTACCGGCCAATAATATATCACCTCTATGTTTTTACGGCATAATTTTTTTATGTTTGTGAGTGACTTCCACCTCACTGCTTTAGGTAGTCTAGTAGTATTCCTTTGTACGGGCGATGAGAACAATTGGTCTCATGTAATTGTTTTTTCATAGAGGTTGTTTTTTATGTATTGTTAACTTCATTTTTTTACTAGAGGTTTTTTAGTAATATGCTCAGTATCCTATTGTAATTCACAGTATTTCATTGAAATATTCATCATAATTATATTTGTATAAAACTAGCTGTTGCCCGCGACTTCGTACGCGTGGATTTGTATGTTGGTGGTTATATAAGTCTTTTACATGAGCATATTAGAAGAGATATCAGTAGGGACGGTTAATCATTGGTTAATAATTATACAATGCATGAAATTTGTCTTTCACAAACTACGAAGTTTCAAGCCCCTGAGCTAAAAAAAAATGTTCTCGATACTCACTCAACCCTCTCAGAAGATGTTCAAGTCCACAACTTTTTTTTTTAATGTTCGCTCCCGATGCAAACTTTATTACTTAATACAAACATTACAAACTTCAAAAACGGCGAAATCAGCTTTCGTCTATTTTAATATAATGCCCTTTTACCAAGTTTCAAGCTCCTACCTTAAAATAAAACTTGTACCACATATAAACTTACATCCCCTTTTTAACCCCCTTAGGGGTTAAAGTTCTAAGAACGTTGAAACAACTGTTTTTGTTATCTTAAACAATGCTTTTCTAAGAAGTTTCAAAGTATTTGTAATAGATTTAAATTTTTAACCCCTTTTTAACCCTTTTAAGAGATAAATATTTAAAAATGCTTCAATTACTTTTCCTGTATTCTAATAATATGCCTTTACACAAAGATTGAAGTGTCGCACTCAAAAAAAAGGTTTGATCTCCATACATATTTTCAACCAATTTTTTACCACCTTGGGGGATGAATTTTCAAAAATTCTGAAATTAGTTATCTTCTCTTTTCATTAAATGTCTTCCTACGAAGTTTCAAGTACCTGGCTTAAAATAAAATTAGGACCCCTACAAACTTTCAACCCCTTTAGGGGATGAATTTTTAAAAACCGGCCAAGTGCGAGTCGGTTCCTTACTATTACGCAAAAAACGACAAAAATATCACGTTTGTTGTATGGGAGCCCCACTTAAATATTTATTTAATTCTGTTTCTTGTATTTGTTGTTATAGCGGCAACAGTAATATATCATCTGTGATAATTTCAACTGTCTAGCTATCACGATTCATGAGATACAGCCTAGTGACAGACGGACAGACAGACAGACTGTGGAGTCTTAGTATTAGGGTCCCGTTTTTACCCTTTGGGTACGGAACCCTAAAAACGCTGAAATTACTTTTCTTGTATTCTAATAACATGAGTTTATACAAATATTCAAGTCCCGGCACTCAAACGGCACTGTTTGACCTTCATACAAATATTTAACCCCTTTGCACCACCTTAAGGGATGTATTTTCCAAAACGCTGAAATCAGTTTTCTTCTCTTTTAATGAAATACTTTTTTACGAAGTTTCAAAATTCATAGCTTAAAATAAAATTAGAACCCTATACAAACTTTCAACCCCTTTATAACCCTTTTAAGGGATGAATTTTAAAAATCTCTGAAATTACTTTTCTTTTATTCTAATAATATGCCATTATACAAAGATTTATGTCCCGCACTCAAAATATATTTGATCTCCATACAAACTTTCAACCCCTTTTTCACCACCTTGGGGGATGTATTTTTAAAAACGCTGAAATTAGTTTACTTCTCTTTTAATAAAATGCTTTTTTACGAAGTTTTAAATTCCTAGCTTAAATAAAATTGGAACCCTATACAAACTTTCAACCCCTTTTTAACCCTGTTAGGGAATGAATTAAAAAAAACGCTGAAATTACTTTTCCTGTATTCTAATAATATGCCCATATACAAAGTTTCAAGTCCCGCAGTTGAAAATTTTTTGATCTAAATACGAACTTTCAATACCTATTTCACCACCTTAGGGCATGAATTTTCAAAATCGCTGAAATTACTTTTCTTGTATTCTACTAATATTGTACAAAGATTTAAGTCACGCACCCACAAAAATATTTGATTTCCATACAAACTTTCAACTCCTTTTTCACCACCTTGGGGGATGAATTTTTAAAAACACTGAAATTAGTTTTCTTGTTTTTTAAATATAATACCTTTTTGCAGTTTCAAGTTCCTAGCTTAAAATAAAATTTGAACTCCAAGACAAACTTTCATCCCCTCTTTAACCCCCTTAGGGATGGAATTTCCAAAAACCCCAAATTTTTTTTTTTGTAATCGGTTATTATGCCTTTCCAAGAAGTTTCAAAGCATTTGTAATGGATTCAAACTTTCAACCCCTTTTTAACCCTCTTACGGGATAAATTTTAAAAAACACTGAAATTACTTTTCCTATATTCTAATAATATGCCCATACCATATACAAAGATTCAAGTCCCGCACTTGAAATTTTTTTGATCTCCATACAAACTTTCAACCCCTTTTTCACCACCTTAGGGGATGAATTTTCAAAAACGCTGAAATTATTTTTCTTGTACTTTAATAATATATCTTTTCCCGCAGCTTCAAATTCCTAGCTTAAAATAAAAATTGAACCTCATAACAAACTTTCATCCCCTTTTCAACCCAATTAAGGGTTGAATTTCTTAAAATCCCTTCTTATTTCTTGTACACAATATAAATGTAACCTGTTGTACAAAATTCCAACTTTCTAACTTTTGTGGTTTCGCCTCTGCGTTGATGAGTCAGTCACTAAGTCAGTCACTGAAACTGAATACTAAATTTGTTGGTTTTCAATAAATAATAAAAATTATTAATAATATTTCTTTGTATAATTAATATAATTATTTAAACTGTTATAAAAAAGTTATTTTATTATAATTATATACTTATATGTAGCATGATTAGTATGTATAATAAACACATGTAAAAGCACTAGTTCTCATTATGTATTTAGGTATAGTAGGTACTCAATCGCGGTCGGCAAACTAAAACGATTTCAAAATAGTCATAATTTTTTGAAATCTGTGCCCCCAAAGAATTTAAAAAAACTATTTGTTAACAAACAGGAAAATACTAACTAACATACAATAATTAAAAGATACCTAATAAATATTGAACACAAAAAAACAACATTCGTCACAGCAAAAGGATTCCTACTAAGCAATACGCTTCGCTTTTTCGAGCAAAGCATTGATAATCTGCCGGACTGCCGGTTACAAAGAATAAAACTCGTTTTAACTTGCTGCGACATTGTCAAATTAACCGGTTTATTGCGAACGAAATAAGAACTCAAGAACGAAATGCGAACGAATTGGTGTAAACCGTTCTCTCAAAAGAACTGTTCTTTAACCGGTAACCGCAAACGGAAACGAAATCCTTTTCGTTCCCGGGCGAATGAGCGATAACGGTTTGAGCATTGAGACCGGTTTCCGAGCCCTGACAGAAATACATCATCTGTGAAAATATCAACTGTCTTCTTCGTTCGTTCGTTCTTCTATCACGGTTCATGAGATACAGCCTGGTGACAGACAGACGGACAGCGGAGTCTTAGTAATAGGGTCCCGTTTTTACCCTTTGGGTACGAAACCCTGATAATTAACACATTAAGTATTCCACTTCTAATGTCAAATCAAGGAATTAATGCGAATTAAAGAAACAAATTAAATTATTATATGCACGCTTTATTAAATACAACATCTACAGGGTGTGAGTATGAGTATGAGTATGAGTAATCTCTTAGTTAAGTAAGTCTGATACAGGAATATGTATTACTGTTAATGTAATACATAAAACATTATTTACAGTGTGCAATTTACTGGCTATTATTTTAACATGATAGAGGTTTAAGTCACTTAGTGAATATTGTCAATTAATATTTAAAGCAACAGCAAAACGTAAATTATTTTATGATTTAACTAAAAAAAAATGGTTGCCATACATTCCGCAAATAAGTAGCTAAGATGGTAGATTGGAGGTCTATAAATTTAACAAACCACCGCCACCACCAACGACACCAGGCAACACATCTGCTACAACAGCATCCCGTCCAAGCAAAGAGACGTCCGCACCTAATAAGGAACCTTTACCCCCTCCGCTGCCGCTTATACCACCGCCACTACCCCCTGTACCACCGCCACCACCAACGACACCAGGCAACACATCTGCTACAACAGCATCCCGTCCAAGCAAAGACACGTCCACACCTAATAAGGAACCTTTACCACCTCCGCTGCCGCTTGTACCACCGCCACTACCCCCTGTACCACCTCCAGTAACGCCCCTAAGAAGACCAGGCACTAATCCCCCACCGCCAGAATCCCCAGTAACGCCCCTAAGAAGACCAGGCACTAATCCCCCACCGCCAGAATCCCCAGTAACGCCCTTAAGAAGACCAGGCACTAATCCCCCACCGCCAGAATCCCCAGTAACGCCCCTAAGAAGACCAGGCACTAATCCCCCTCCACCAGAGCCTCCGGTAACCCCTCCGAGGACTCCAGGCAATAATCCGCCGCTACCAGAACCCCCTTTACCAAGACCAGGTAACACACCGGCGGTCAGCAATGGCTGGCCAAGTAGACTCAAATCTAAATTTAACAGTGATCCTAACGTAAGAGTACCATCACCGCTACCACCGAGTAGCGGTAACACGTTGAGATTGAGAAGGTCCTGTCCAAGCAATGTCACGTCTAATCCTAATAGAGATGCTAACGTATTCCCGCCAGTATCACCGTTACCACCTGTACCACCACCGGTACCTCCATTACCACCGTGACCACCTCCATGACCACCGTGACCACCTCCATGACCACCGTGACCACCTCCATAACCTCCACCGTTACCACCAGTACCACCTCCATGACCACCTGTACCACCTCCACTACCACCGCTATTTCCCCTCCCACAATTATGTACAGTAGTATAGATCAGGGCGTTCGTCAGTTTGTTCACAACTTCGCCGAGAGCACATTCGGGGCTCTTCTCCGGTGTGCAGGCACCGTGTGTGTGATAAGGGGGCGGGGGGGCGTAGTAAGATGGGGGCGCCGCGCACGCTTTCCGTGGGACGTAGCGACCCCATGTCACCTGCGTATAGAGACACAACACAACTGAGGCATTTTCTATGAAAAGGGACCTTATTGTCAATGGCGCTTACGCCGCACAGCGTCGCGCGGCATTGTATTTATTTTGGAGCATCGTTAATAATGGCGTAAGCGCCATCGACAATAAGGTCCCTTTTTATAGAAAATACCACAAATACTCTATTGCACACCTCTATGTAAGAAAATAAAGCTTGAACTCGCCAAAATTTGGGCATACATTTTCATGGCGTTAGCCGCGATAGCTAAAGACGCCGGTTCGAATCCGGCCTTCACCACTGGAGGACTTCGTCACTTTTTTTTTTTTTCTTTAATATATGACATGTTTTACAGGTTTTAATTTATATATAGTAGTGTGACTACTTAAAAAACACAAATCAAAATATTTAATAAAATAATTTGATTTGTTTCCAAACTTGTTCATACATTTTGGCTTATAATTTTTGTTATGGTTGTTATAGTTTTTTTTTATAGCCTTGGAAAATTCGACTGGACTAAAGAGACTTGTAAAAATGTTATTATATCAAGAATCGATTAGTTTTTGTGATTTTGAAATGTTGCGGAGACGTTTTAATGGACCAGAAAACAGAAAAACATAAGATGGAAATAGCAAAAGAAAACTTGGAACATACACCTACAGCTTTCTTATATTAAGACCGAAACCTATATTTTGTTGTTGCAAAAATGGTACAAATATTGCAATTTGGGGCATTTTCTATGAAAAAGGACCTTATTGTCGATGGCGCTTACGCCGCACAGCGCCGCGCGGCATTGTATTTATATCGGAGCATCGTTAATAATGGCGTAAGCGCCATCGACAATAAGGTCCCTTTTTATAGAAAATACCACATATTATCATCTAATCTGCAAATAACTCTGGCTTGGACTACTTTAACATTCTGTAATCATATCGAACAAAGTGCATAGTGACCTGGTCATCACACATTCTGTGGTGTATCAAATCCTGAGGCTGAAATGAAATTCATGTATATTAATATGATAATTGATAAACTATAAGTATAGCGTCTATAATATTTGCAACTACATATATTATTTTATTTTTATTTTATTTATTTATTTATGTTCAATGTATATTTAGCTCCAAAAGACCTTCAATTTCGATTTATTTATAATTTTATATGCCCAAATTTTGGCGTGTTCATGCTTTAATACAGAAAATACAGCAACACACGTAATACACAACAGGCGGTCTTATCGCTAAAAAGCGAGCTCTACCTGACTACCCTGAGTTAAAAACTTTAGTTAAATACAGAAAAAAATGAGGAATTTTCTATGAAAAGGGACCTTATTGTCAATGGCGCTTACGCCACACAGCGTCGCGCGGCATTGTATTTACATCGGAGCATCATTAATAATGGCGTAAGCGTCATCGACAATAAGGTCCCTTTTTATAGAAAATACCACAAATTATGTAGTTACACTAAATGTCAAATATTAAAATAAATTAATTGACAAAACTAATACAATTCTAAGGTCTAATATTTAACAATACGTATTAGTATAAAAAATATTTATAATAACTATTATAATAATTAACTTACATCCATAAAGAGAGTAGAAGAAAAACGACTATAAAAAGCCTTCACATTTTAAATTAAGTAAAAATCAATTAACTAACCCAACACATATTTGGCGTAACATACAAATTAATGTACTTGTAGGCTGTAATTCCAAAATTCTAAATAGCGATATATGAAATGTGTATTAAAACATTTAAAACTGGGTTCATATGAACACTTGTTGTAAAAAGCCCTTTCTTACAGACCTTATATGACATTTGGTTAAATTGGTTATAAATGAATTACCGTAAGGTCGGGGTACTTTAGTCCTTACAAGGTTACTTTGTCCACCCATGAAAACCTATTTTATTGAATTGATACATTCTTAAAAATTACATTATGAGATTAATCTGTTTTTGTGTAAGCGTTTAGTGTCGTTTTTAATAATTAAGTCATTCAATAAATAGGTCTTCATGGGTGGACAAAGTAACCTTGGAGGGCTAAAGCCGCTAAAGTACCCCGACCTTACGGTAATTCATTTATAACCAAATGTCATATAAGGTCTGTAAGAAAGGGCTTTTTACAACAAGTGTTCATATGAACCCAGTTTTAATACACATTTCATATATCGCTTTTTAGAATTTTGGAATTTCAGCCTACGAGTACATTAATTTGTATGTTACGCCAAAAATATGTGTTTGGTTAGTTAATTGATTTTAATTTAATTTAAAATGTGAAGACTTTTTATAGTCTTCTTTCTTCCACTCCCTTTATGGATGCAAGTTAATTATTTTAACCACATAAAATACCCCGACCTTACGGTATGAATAAAAGTTATTACGAAGTTAAAAAATGGACTTACCTCGCACAGGGATGCTAATGAAGCCAAGAAAATAAGTCTAAGATAGACCATTGGTACGAATTATACTACCATTCTATTCATGTTCACTTTTATAAACACTTTAAACTCATTGCTTCACACTGCAGCTGTCACAGCACCTGTGTGACAGCTGTCTTTTTGTGGTTAAGTACAGTCAACACCGTAAGAACATACGTTATAAAATCTTACGACTATGAAAATAAAGTACATGAATGAACACATTTTTATGTCGGCAAGTACACTGATAGTATAGTAAATACGAAACATGATGAAATTTCATAAAACGCACAAATTAACCACTTTTAATTGATATTTGTTTATGTATCTAGGCGTAAGGAAGTATCAAAAAGTCACGTACTGTTGATTAGAATGTGTGTCAATGGGTAATAGGATAGTTAAATTAAATGTGTCGTTTTCAAGCAAAAAGGTACCACATTGTCGCTTGCCATAAGGACGCTCTGACAGGTCTTTCGTATAAAGATACAAGCAATTCTCGTCCTTATGTTAAGCGACAATGTGGTACTTTTTGATTGAAAACGTCACAAATTGTTTCATAGCAATCGTGAATGAAATTAGCATTTTAACTATTTTCAGAAATCAGCAGACTAGAAATATTTATTGTAATAGTCGCTGCATTTTTAGGATTCCGTAGTCAATAATTAAACGTTTGTTGTGTTCCTGCCGGTGAGTAAGGTTGCCAGAGCTCGAGGGAGAGGAGTGTTAGGGTCGACAACGCGCGTGTAACTCCTCTGGAGTTGCAGGCGTACATAGGCTACGGAGACTGCTTAACATCAGGCGGGCCGTATGCTTGTTTGCCACCGACGTAGTATGAAAAAAATGAATATAATAGACATTCCATCCATTCCATTCCATTTGACATTAATATTTTTAGCATTTTTTGCTTTAAGTGAATAACTCTAAAGATAGTCGAATGAACTTCAATCAGCGTCATCTACGTTATGTCAGCAGTAGCACAATCAAATCCGAGTAATAGCTACTTTCATTTAAACACCGATATCAAAAATATGCACATAGTTACAGAGATGTTATAAGCAGAGCCCGGAATTTTCGCTGCAAAACAAAAGACTTGTCGCAATCTCGCTAGAGTTAGAAACATTCTTTTATCGATATCGATAGTTGGAAAAAAACGGTCAACCAAATTAAAATTTAATAAGAAAATTTACGTGAGGTTTTTATTTGGTTTGTGATATTGATAGGAGTAGATAATCATTAATTTCTCAACCTGCTCTGGGAGTAAACAGTTTCGTTTATCACTATAAAGCCATTTATGTGTAAGGGCAAAGTCGATATTCAGGTCGAACCATAATACTCACAATCGATATGTGATAACCCCGTAAGAGTGATAAGGATAGATATATGTATAAACAATAATGTTAGAGTAGGATAGCGCTTTAGAGAATAAAGAACACTTCCAATATGTCGTTGTTTCAATAAATACCTGTTCCAAAACTTGCAATACATGTTCAATTGTATGTGCGCCTTCAGCAAGTGATGTCATAGACACAATAGAAAGAGATATTATTTATGTATATGGTCCACCCTTGACGTATATTTCTGACAAAGCCCCATGTTTTATGAGTCAATCAACTCAACGTTTCTTTACAAAATATGGAATACAACATCTGCCCACAACACCATACACGGCTCAGAGCAACGGATTAATTGAAAGAGCAAATGCCACGATTGTTGCAACTCTGACTAAAATGGCATTGGAAAATAGTACAGAGTGGGACAAGTTATTGCCTAATACTTTATTAGCAATAAACACATCAAGACAGAAGACGACAGAATATTCCCCATTTTATTTGTTACATGGATATCATCCTAGAATACCACCAAATGAAATTCACATAGGTACTATTCAAGACAATATGGACCGGACACATCAGTTAGATTTATTATCGCAAGCAAGAACCATAGCAAACAAAAAAATAGAAGAGCAACATTATAGAAATAAAGTCAGATTTGACCTCAGAAAATTAGAACATAACTTCAAGGAGGGTGAATATGTTTTATATGCATGGCCCCAACCACAAGATCATAAGTTGACACCAAAATACAAGGGACCATACAAAATAGTCAAAAAAGTAGGATCAGTTTGTTATGAGATACAGAATGTCAGACAACCCGCAAAGAAGAAGATAGTACATGTACAATTTTTGAAACCCTTAACACCACCTCCCGCTTTAGATTCTTTTTCAGCTTTTTCAGATCCACAAAACAATGACCATACCCATAATTACCAATACAAGGATGATGACAATGATGATGTAAACTCCCATAGTGACCAGTACAAGGATGATGACAGCGATGATGTAGACTCCCATAGTGACCAGATACAGGAGGATCATCAGACCACGGACGTGACCCATCACTCAGGAGGACGAAGACAGTATGTAACCAGTAGAGGACGCATCACTGAGAGGCCATACAAGTATGATATGTAACCGAATTTGACAATATAACTATATGTATTTTTCTTATATTCCATGAAAGTATATAATCTATGTACTAAAAAGTCTTAGATATCAAACCTTTTCTATCTTCTCAATTCAAAGTATATTCAGTAATAAATCCAAACAAATTTAATAAGAAAACAGTCCAGTAATTACATAATATATTTTTTTTTTATTAAAACAGTTTCAAGTATGCAAAAAAAAAAGAAAGGAAAGAAAAGACAGTTTGCGAAGCGCCAGAGTGTGTACATAAACAGAGGTTGCTATAAATATGTACATATCTAGTTTTAAGTGTATATAGGTTTGTATAGTAGGGTAAAATTTTAAAACTGCATGTGATAAGGAGATTTTGTACATAATGACTGAGATGTAGTTGTAATATAATAATTAGAATAAGGATACCAACATCAAAACATTTTGTATATAAAGAAACAATGAACTGTTCCATGAAATGTGTATAAAGTAATAGCTATTAGTTGTATAGTTGTGTATTAGAATCATTAAAATTGCTGTATATATGTTGCTTCACAAAAAAAAACAAGTAAAAGTAAGAAAATGTAAAAAAAAATGTGCTGTATAAATTTTGCTTATAGTAAAAGGTCATGACAAATTAAGGTCAGTAGTAAATAAAAACAGTTTGGAAATGTATAAAACAAATTTAACATGCAAATAATGATGATTTAAACAAGAAGTGTAACAGTAGAGTATAATAACATAATTTTCATCTAGAACAGTTGTAATTTCAAGTTTGACAATATTAGAGATTCAGTAATGAAGAATTGTATAACGTTAGTAATGTATAATAAGTAGTTTCAGTTTCAGGCCCGCCCCAATTAAATGGAAGTAACTTAACATAGTAAAAATTTGTTTTCTTAATTTAATTATAAAGTTTTGTTTAGTAGTTGAAATAATGGCATGTAAGGGTAATAGAGATGTGAAATTTAAAATTAAAATAATATAAATATTCTTTTCAAATTAAATTTCAAAGGGCATGTAAGGGCAAAGTCGATATTCAGGTCGAACCATAATACTCACAATCGATATGTGATAACCCCGTAAGAGTGATAAGGATAGATATATGTAAAAACAATAATGTTAGAGTAGGATAGCGCTTTAGAGAATAAAGAACACTTCCAATATGTCGTTGTTTCAATCAGCAAGTCCTTACATATGTATACTATTACATTATGTAGGTATAATAATTCTAACTCTAGCAAGATTGCGACAGTCTTTTGTTTTGCCGCGAAAATTCCGGGCTCTGATTATAAGCCACCGCGCCAACCCTCTTTTCGTTTCCGACCCCTTCTAAAAAAAAAACAAAAAAAACTACAATGGCCTACATTTTTAGACCTAACTTTA
Source organism: Cydia strobilella (assembly GCF_947568885.1). Lineage (NCBI taxonomy): Eukaryota > Metazoa > Arthropoda > Insecta > Lepidoptera > Tortricidae > Cydia > Cydia strobilella. The sequence continues at coordinate 1,366,975 of NC_086048.1, forward strand.
ATTTTTTATTTTCCCCAGATCTGGACGATATTCTTCGGCGGCCGCTACATCATCCTCCTCATGGGCCTCTTCTCCATGTACACCGGCCTCATCTACAATGACATATTCTCCAAAAGTCTCAACGTCTTCGGCTCGGCGTGGCGCAACAACTACAACAAGACGACGCTGCAAGAAAACGCCATGTTGCAACTCAATCCGGACTCGTTGGACTACGTTCAGACCCCGTACCCGTTCGGAATTGATCCCGTGTGGCAGGTAAACTTTTTAACAAATTTAATCGAAGATACATAAGGACATATTCTCGAAGTCTCAACATGTTTGGTGATGCAACAACTACGACAAGTCGACTCTACAGGAAAACGCGATATTGCAACTCAGTCCGGACTCGTGGGACCATGTTCAGACCCCGTACCCGTTTGGAATTGATCCCTTGTGGCAGGTAAGTCTCAACATTTCGAAGAGAAACACATCACAGATAAATAGTGACATATTCTCGAAAAGTCTTAACATCTTTGGTGATACAACAACTACTACAAGAAAACGCCATGTTGCAACTCAATCCGGACTCGATGGACTATGTTCAGACCCCGTACCCGTTCGGAATTGATCCCGTGTGGCAGGTAAACTTTTCAACAAATTTAATCAAAGATACATAAGGACATATTCTCGAAGTCTCAACATGTTTGGTGATGCAACAACTACGACAAGTCGACTCTACAGTAAACCGCGATATTGCAACTCAATCCGGGCTCGCGAGACTACGTTCAGACCCCGTACCCGTTCGGAATTGATCCCGTGATTCCCGTGTTGCAGGTAAGTCTCAACATTTCGAAGAGAAACACATCACAGATAAATAGTGACATATTCTCGAAAAGTCTCAACATCTTTGGTAATGCAACAACTACAAGACGACGCTGCCAGAAAGCGCCATGTTGCAACTCAATCCGGACTCGTGAGACTACGTTCAGACCCGTGTGGCAGATCCAGAGTTATGTATCCTCTAAAAGTCAATATCTTTGGTGATGCAACAATTTCTTCGCTTCTCTATCTTCTGCACACCCTTCAAGTGGCAGACCGCCGGCTCACGGTCGATTGAGTTATTCCACTCACAGAAGCTCGGTAGAGAAGAAGGAGCGAAGCTCTTCCATTCTGACTGCCTGAGCGACATACGTATACAAATACGAGAGCTCGACAGGTTTATGGGGAAATTATCATCCGATTTTTTTTATACCATTTAAAATTGATATTTGTTTGTCTACACGCGTCGTGTTTAAATATATGTTTTTGTTGCCAGCTCGCCGAAGCCAACAAGATTATCTTCATGAACGCGTACAAGATGAAGATATCCATCATCATCGGTGTCTTCCATATGTTATTCGGTGTCTGCATGTCACTCTGGAACCATCTGTGAGCACTATTATTATTACAAATATCGCCGCTATATTTACTTACTCAACCTCGTATCTGCAACACTCATTTGATGACAAAAACACCCGTATTCCGAATGAAAGAAAAGCGACATTTCCATCAAATGATTGTTGCAGATATGAGGTTGAGTAAGTATAGCGACGATATGTAGTTAATGTATAAACAATTTAGTAGTTCTACCCGAACAGAGAACCCGCGATACTTACCCCCTTATTCATAAACGTCTACTAAAGTTGACAAGCTGCTAATAATCGTATGTCCCTTTCCATCATACCAATACGTCGGAAAGGGACAAACTATTATTAGCGGCTTGTCGACTTTAGTAGACCCTCTAACTCAACCTCCAAATCCAACCTACTCAACTTTAAATATTGTATCATATTCAATCTAAATAAGTATTTTATACAATCGTGATAGGAGAGTTTTTCAATCGAGTACCGTGCTGAGTGGCCTTATTGGGTACGAGATTGAAAAGCTTGATTATATCACTATTGTGTACAATACTTTTTCTACAAGTCAACAAAAATAATACCGCGGGACTTGTGAGGAAAGTAAGATTAAACTTTTATAATTAAATTTGCCAATAATACGCTTATTTTCATATAAAGATCAATATGTTTCTTACCTTGAAATCATTGTTGTTTCTAGTCTGTGCCAAGACGTATGTAGCATACGTTGCTCGTGCATATGATTATTTTAAATTTTTAAAACTAGTAAATAAATATATATTAAGCAAATAAATAAATAAATATTAGGGGACATTTTACATAGATCAATCCCCAAACTAAGCAAAGCTTGTACCATAGAGTAACTTATACTAGAGCGGTACTGTCATAGTAAATTTTGTAACCCCAGTAAATTCACTGCCATCTGTCGACACACTTTAAAACTAAAAATGAAGATTTATAAAAATACGATAAAATGTATTTAAATATGGATAAATGTTTTTTTTTTTATTTGCATTAATTATTTTTATGATTTTGACCCATGTTCTTTCACTGATATGCGTTAAAATTGTTAAATAACAAACGAAACCGTCAACGCCATCTATACGACAGTAGGCCAAAGCTAGTAGCGCCCTCTGAACGAGAATCAAATTTTCTTGATTTTGAGGCACGTTTTTTCCTTAGGCTGTATCCATCTATTACGGAGTTATATCTATCTTTGCTTGTACTATGGGTGCTAGGCGACGACATACATACACAGAAAACACCCATGATTCAGTAACAAATATTTGTGTTCATCACACAAATAAATGCCCTTACCGGGATTCGAACCCAGGACCATCGGCTTCACAGGCAGGGTCACTACCCACCACGCCAGACCGGTCGTCAAATCGCGGCAGAAGCTAGTTTCTAAAATGTTTGGTTCTCATCAGGTACTTCAAGCGCCGCACCAGCGTGTATGTGGAGTTCGTGCCTCAGATCGTTTTCCTGGTGCTGCTGTTCTTCTACATGGTGCTGCTCATGTTCATCAAGTGGACCAGCTACGGCTCCACGCCCCCATTCTACGGCGACCCAAGTAATATTTCAATCAATAAATAATCACGAATTTTATTCTCGACTTATATAAGTCCTCATCTCGCCTCGTCCGCCAAATTGCCTCGGCTATGGATATTTGTTATCTTTATGTAATTTATTAACCTTAATAAGTTATTTTAATCCCAAAACTTTCCTCAGACACAGACAAATTAAATATATTAAAACGGGTTCGACATGTTACGCTCCATAACGAGGAGCATCAACAGGTATATAGATTGGGAACCGACACAGACTGCGACCCGTTTTAATATGCGCTCAATAGCACAGTATATTAAAACTATTTTTGTGGTTTATTAATCGTTTTTTTTTTCTACAGAGTACGTGACAACCAGCGCGTTCTGTGCGCCCTCCATCTTGATCACGTTCATCAACATGATGTTGTTCAAAGTGGACGCCAACGATCCTTCTCGACTAATGTGCGCCGAGAACATGACCATGTACGCCGGACAACTCGGCTTGCAGAAGGTAAGACAGACAGACAGCAGCCTAAACCATCAACATGATGTTGTTCAAAGTGGACGCCAACGATCCTTCTCGACTAATGTGCGCCGAGAACGTGACCATGTACGCCGGACAACTCGGCTTGCAGAAGGTAAGACAGACAGACAGCAGCCTAAACCATCAACATGATGCTGTTCAAAGTGGACGCCAACGATCCATCTCGACTAATGTGCGCCGAGAACGTGACCATGTACGCCGGACAACTCGGCTTGCAGAAGGTAAGACAGACAGACAGCAGCCTAAACCATCAACATGATGCTGTTCAAAGTGGACGCCAACGATCCTTCTCGACTAATGTGCGCCGAGAACGTGACCATGTACGCCGGACAACTCGGCTTGCAGAAGGTAAGACAGACAGACAGCAGCCTAAACCATCAACATGATGCTGTTCAAAGTGGACGCCAACGATCCTTCTCGACTAATGTGCGCCGAGAACATGACCATGTACGCCGGACAACTCGGCTTGCAGAAGGTAAGACAGACAGACAGCAGCCTAAACCATCAACATGATGCTGTTCAAAGTGGACGCCAACGATCCTTCTCGACTAATGTGCGCCGAGAACATGACCATGTACGCCGGACAACTCGGCTTGCAGCAGGTAAGACAGACAGACAGCAGCCTAAACCATCAACATGATGCTGTTCAAAGTGGACGCCAACGATCCTTCTCGACTAATGTGCGCCGAGAACATGACCATGTACGCCGGACAACTCGGCTTGCAGAAGGTAAGACAGACAGACAGCAGCCTAAACCATCAACATGATGCTGTTCAAAGTGGACGCCAACGATCCTTCTCGACTAATGTGCGCCGAGAACATGACCATGTACGCCGGACAACTCGGCTTGCAGAAGGTAAGACAGACAGACAGCAGCCTAAACCATCAACATGATGCTGTTCAAAGTGGACGCCAACGATCCTTCTCGACTAATGTGCGCCGAGAACATGACCATGTACGCCGGACAACTCGGCTTGCAGAAGGTAAGACAGACAGACAGCAGCCTAAACCATCAACATGATGCTGTTCAAAGTGGACGCCAACGATCCTTCTCGACTAATGTGCGCCGAGAACGTGACCATGTACGCCGGACAACTCGGCTTGCAGAAGGTAAGACAGACAGACAGCAGCCTAAACCATCAACATGATGCTGTTCAAAGTGGACGCCAACGATCCTTCTCGACTAATGTGCGCCGAGAACATGACCATGCACGCCGGACAACTCGGCTTGCAGAAGGTAAGACAGACAGACAGCAGCCTAAACCATCAACATGATGCTGTTCAAAGTGGACGCCAACGATCCTTCTCGACTAATGTGCGCCGAGAACATGACCATGCACGCCGGACAACTCGGCTTGCAGAAGGTAAGACAGACAGACAGCAGCCTAAACCATCAACATGATGCTGTTCAAAATGGACGCCAACGATCCTTCTCGACTAATGTGATATCTGAGGATCCGAGAAGACTTTTATTATGAATCTGAGGTTAAAATTAGAAAAAACGGCTCAGTTTTCGGTTAGGTTAGGTCAAACTTAGCGGTACCGTTTTAAAAAGTTTGTTATTTATCGGGGTACCGTTACTGTTGGATACCTATTCAATTGATACCTTTATTTTAGGGTACCGGTCTTTCGCCGTTTTATTCTGGTACCGTTACTGTTGGATACCTTTTCAATTGATACCTTTATTTTAGGGTACCGGTCTTTCGCCGTTTTATTCCGGTACCGTTACTGTTGGATACCTATTCAGTTGATACCTTTATTTTAGGGTACCGGTCTTTCGCCGTTTTATTCTGGTACCGTTACTGTTGGATACCTTTTCAATTGATACCTTTATTTTAGGGTACCGGTCTTTCGCCGTTTTATTCCGGTACCGTTACTGTTGGATACCTATTCAGTTGATACCTTTATTTTAGGGTACCGGTCTTTCGCCGTTTTATTCCGGTACCGTTACTGTTGGATAACTTTTCAATTGATACTTTTATTTTAGGTAACCGGCCTTTTGCCGTTTTATTCCGGTACCGTTACTGTTGGATACCTATTCAATTGATACCTTTATTTTAGTTTACCGGTCTTTTGCGGTTTTTCAGTCCCTGGTATTCAGTGTTCGTTTTTCAATATTACTGGCAATTTTTAAACCTTATGGAAAAAATATAAGGTTCCCCAATGGTCAGTTAAGAGTGTTGCGGCTAGTACTAAGACCAGTTTTTTCTTTCAGTTCTTCGTGATCGTGGCCCTACTGTGCGTCCCCATCATGCTGCTCGGAAAACCGTACTTCATCATGCAGGAACAGAAGAAACGCGCTGTGAGTACACTTGTCTCCCTCACTCTTACGATGGCTATCAAGGGCCTCACACTCTTTGATAGAGAAAGGTAGTCTTATTGCGATTCCTATAAGAGGAAAGAGAAAATAGTGCCATGCTTAGTCCTTATCACCGACCGGGTGGTAAGGGCGATAGGTAGGAGGCGATGGCGAAATACCGAAATTTATAAGAGTGAAAGAGAAATAATCCTATGCTGCCCAAATTGTATATGATATGAATATTCTTTCTCTTGTATATATTATGTATATGATGGCTATGCAAGTTGTAAATTTACGGGTACAAATCGACAAGAAAAAAACATAGGAAGAATTAAACTAAGACTAAAAATTATTTCGGTTTTTACGCTTTCGATTGGACAGATGGAGGTGAGTTTTTTTATATTTAATTATAGTTAATAATTAAATGTAAAATGTTGTAGCAAAATAATTCATGAAACAATGGGTTTGGATCTAAAAACGTGTCAGAGGTTTTAATTTTTAAACTAATTAATTTAAAAACTGGTTTTATGGCCAGAAAACCAGTTCAACTTTAATGCCAAATATCTCGAAGAAAAACTTTGAAGTGAATATGGGGTACGATATAAGCTATAAAAAACATTACAAAACTAAGGGATTCAGAACGAAGGTCATTGGGGCATGGGATGGGATTAGGGGATGGGATGGGAAAGATTTGCATTAATGGCGCCATCATAGCACCAAGTTTAGTTCTATGAGATTTGGTTTAAGGGGGACGGGGAGGGGGGGAGAGAATGGGGCAAGCTATTATGGCGCCATTTATGCAAATCTTTGACAGTTGCCAACTTAATAATACAATAATAACTTATACATAATTATCAATGTAAGGCTGCGCGCACTGCGGTGCGGCGGGTTGCGGTGCGTTTTTAAAAACGCGAAGGAAAAAAAACCGTGTGTGTCCAGTACGCGCACAGCGGTGACATATCCGCACGTTTTGCCATTCTAGTACCAACTCAAGTTAAGAACGGACGTTGAAAATGGACTACTACGCTAGGCGACTACATGACTACGCAGCACCGTGTCGCGAGAACAACTGCGTCACTGGATGGCTGCCGGTCGGTGTCCGCACGGATTTTATTCCGCAGTGCGCGGATTTATTCAATAGTCCATAGGATGCAGAAAATTCGTGCGGCGCCGCACCGCAACCAATCTGCAGCAAACCACAGACTTTAATCCGCATACAGATTATTTTCCGCAATGCGCGCACTTTAAGGAGGTTGCATACTTCACAGATTTTGCGGAAAAAAAAAACGGACGGCAGAAATGCGCAGTGCGCGCGTAGCCTTAAGGTTCCTTTAGACTGTACTACAATAAATACTCTTCCGATTTAGCGCGCCGGACACGCGAGCATCGAGACCGGCGCGGGCGCGGGCCCGGAGAACGGCAGTGCCGGCGGCGCGCCCGTGCCCGCCGGGGGACACCACGACGAGGACATCACCGAAGTCTTCATACACCAGGTATTATACAAAAAATACAAAAATATTTATTGCCAGAAAACATTATTAACTAATTTTTCACAGTGACTCTGACACTAGGCTGAGCCTGTCCCGCCGAGTCCCTTACAAGGATTTACAGAAAGCGAGACGCATGCAATAGGAAAAATAATAATTAGTATTTTCAAGTCTACATATTTATCCAGATGAGGTTTAATATTATATTATATTTGAATAATCGAAAGCAATTCAAAAAATATAGAACAAATTACACTATGTCAAGATATTGTGAAGCAAATAAATTACATTATGTCGTTTCATTCACTTCCAGTGTCTGGGAGTTTTTGTAAAGGTTTTCAGTTTAGAAACGGGTCTTATGAAAGACTCAGGTTTACAAAGTTTGACGCTTCAAGAGCTAGACAAACGCCCCGTTCGATTTAAGTTTTAACTACGCGGGGGGTGATAACAATATTACTTCCTCCCTCTGACACATAACCGCACCCTTAAAAACCGCCGCTAGTATGGGGTGGTCCTTAAATCGGCCTACTTACTACTCTCCGCGCGCCAATTCCGTGCATTCGGAGGTCGAGGAAGTGGGGAGGGTGTGCGCCGCGCCCGTACGTACAAAATGACACCACTCTGTCATGACCAGAGAATGCAAACCGGTTTTTAATTGTATGGAAAAACCGGTTAATGAAATTTCATACAAATAAAAACCGGTTTGCATTCCCTAGTCATGACGCCCAACATTCCTAACATTCCCCAGCCGTGCACGGAATTCCCGCGCGGACAATAGAATATAGTCGATATGTTTATTCCATTGTATATATATTGTCATTTCCAGGCTATTCACACGATTGAGTACGTGCTGGGAAGCATCTCGCACACGGCCTCATACCTCCGTCTGTGGGCTTTGTCCCTCGCACACGCACAGCTCGCTGAGGTGGCCTGGAACATGCTGCTCCGGAAAGGTAACTATTATCACAGAATAACTAATAATACCGTACATTTAATTTCATTTATTCATAAAACAATTTTACATTGTGTTTGAATTTGGGTGAATCAACAATTTCTTGTTGTTATTGTGTCCCGTCACCCAAGGGACAACATTAGCACAGTTTGTTAGACGGAATGTTCTATAACGATCCACAAACGTGCTTATTAGTGGTAGCTCAGTGAAAACGCCTTATATCTACCACAAAAATGCATATTTGGTTATTTTAATTTACCATAAAATCGGGATTTTAAGAGTGACCCAGGAGAACGTAACCATGGCAACGAGTGACATGAAAAAGTTGATTCACCCATTTATAAATTACTTAAAACTACATGAACACAATAACAAACATACATGCAACTAATATTAAAATTAAAACATAAATAAAAACACGAAAATGAATAAAATGGGAATTAGGATTGAAATATGAATGTAGGATGTTAAATTGTAAATGTATAAATTAATAACACAGAATTGTAATTTTATATGTCAGAAATTCGTTTACAAATTCCTCTACCGAATAGTAGCACTTCTCTAGCAAGAAAGACTAACTTATTTTTGAAAATGAGACTATTGGTGTGTGACTTTAATTCAACAGGTAACTTATTAGATAGTCCAATAGCCTGGTAACCAGCCGCTTGCCTGACTACTTTAAGTTTGGTGCTCACAGTCTGAAAGGAAACTTCCTACAAAATCAAAGTTTGACAGCGATTCAGGCTGCTGTACCTTTCTAATATGTGACAATATCCCTTTCGGCTATTTAAGGTTGTCAAAATTCAGGGTATTATCTTATCTGTGGTCGTTCACACAAAGGGACGTCAACTTGTGCCAACCCTAATAATTGCTCGGAGCAATGCTGAGCCGAACGGAACCGAAAAAGCCCGAACGCTCTAGTTTCCTGTCCCTGCTAATATACTAATTAATCCACCATTTTGAAAAGTTTGAATCTATTTTTTTAATAAGTAAATTTAAAAAGAAAGTAAATGTTTTCCCACCAAACTTTGTCTATGGAAATATAGTGTTTAGTCCGGACTCGCACTTGACCGTTTTTTTTTAATTATCCTTATATATTACCAGGTCTGCAGTCTAGCGGGTTCTCGGGCGGCATCTTCCTGTACGTGGTGTTCGCGGGCTGGGCGGCCATCTCCGTGTCCATCCTGGTGCTCATGGAGGGGCTGTCCGCCTTCCTGCACACGCTGCGTCTCCACTGGTATGTACAATACCACACCTGCCACACTATGGTCCTTGCTCTTCGCCTGGCGCGAGGCTCGAAACCGGTTTAAAAAATACCGGTAACTACCGGTTTATTTCGGTTTTCCTCCGAACTTTTATAATTTTACGAACTTTTTTACTACCTAAATAAACCGGTTTATTTGACGAGCGACTTAACGCCAGGCCTGGTTGTGTGCCGCGTAAATAAAAACACTGACGTAGGAGGAAACCGGATTTTATTGTTCTAAACCGGTTAATCCGACAAGAACTTTATGGAAATGTTCTCCTCAAAACGGATTTAAAAGTAACGGTTTTACGAGCGAAACCGAAATTAAAAGATTTGCGCCAAGTACATGAAACGGTTTGGAAAAACCGGTTTCCGAGCCTTATCCTGGCGTTGCCGCGATGTTGCCCTCTCTGTCTACATTGCTCTACTCGCGGACGTATCTATTGACGGCAGGGATCGGATACCGGTATTTTTTGTACGGGAACGAAACCGGTATTTTTTTTATTCTTTGTTAATTATTTCATTTCTAATTGCGCAATCTAATAATACGGGTTTAATAGCACACATAGTGCAAGTGTTATTTTAAACCTCAAACCTATGAAATTATGGCGTATAAATAGCACTTGCACTACGTATGCTATCAAAATCGTTGCAGACTTCTTGGTCTACCTAAAACATAACTGAGCCCTACATTTGTAGTATAAAAGAATTCGAAATGTATGGTTATTTCGAAGTTTTTGCAAAAAACCGGTTCCGATCTCTGATTGCCGGCCCTTTGACTCGCGCTAAAAAACCGACAAAATCGGGAGTGGTGGCCATGACGAGTAATGTGGCCACACTACGTCTCATATGTCCCATGTCTCTTGTTCGTGGCAAACATATAAACCATAACTCGTCTAAAGGGGCCCACTGACCATCAGTCCGCCGGACAATATCGGCCTGTCAGTTAATCGGAACTGTCAAATTTTTGTTCTACCCGACAGGCCGATATCGTCCGGCGGACTGATAGTCAGTGGGCCCCTTTAGACGAGCAGAATGTGAAACGCAAATACACATTGGACAGAATACCAATACCAATATTGCAATCCCGAAATCGAGGCTGCAATGTTTTTAACTTTTTTTTTGTCTGACTATAAACTACGCACTTCGCGCAGGGCCGGATCTAGGGTAGAGCGAGTGGAGCGGCCGCTCTAGGCGCCGGATGACAAGGGGAGAAAAAAAGATAAGTTTTAAAAGACGCGAGTGTGACTCGGGCCCAAAAATACGGTTCGTTTTGCTTTTGGGTAAAAAGCTTCAACGAAGGGCGCCAAAACCCGATTTCGCTCTACCCTGATCAAGGACTCGGGCCGGCACTGACTTCGCGACCTATTTTTTAACCGGCAACGTCGACTTTGCCGTCCATTTTTGAGATAAGTAATATTTTTGTTTTATTTTTTACTTTATTTCCATTTCAGGGTGGAGTTCCAGAGCAAGTTCTACGCCGGCGAGGGCTACCTGTTCCAGCCCTTCTCGTTCGAGGTCATTCTCGACTCCGCCGGCCAGGGCGAGGAGTAAACACAATCATCAGGCGAGCAACCGACATAACTATGGCTAATTGTCGCACTATGTTTCTGTTTAAAATTATCCTAGTATAATAGCCAGTTGAGTTGCACCAACTACACTTGACAGACCGATCAACATCACTCGGCAGAGAACTATGAAAATTCCCAATAAAATTTAGCAAACTCTTTAACGGTGACAGACGGTTTGGTGCAACCGAGCCTAAGAATATTCTTCAATGTTTGAAACTTCCGTCATTTATTTGTTCTAGTATATGATTGTAAGTAATAATGTGCTGCTGCAGTACTAAGTAGGAGGAAACTCCTTTATGTCAAATGCGGTCATCGCTTAATATCATCTAGTATACATAGATACATTGACACAGTTGACGGAGTGAATAAATAATTGCCCAATGGCGCCCATCTATGTTTTCTTTTGAAAAGATTAATAATACATTTTAATAGCCGTTAGGCATCTAGTATATCAGTGGCGTAGCTAGGCGTGGACGAATGGGGCCTTTACCCACGGCCTCGCACTTTGGGGGGCCTCGCAAAGCCAACCTTTTTATTGCCTTGGGAAAACACATTGAAAAGGGCCTCGCAGATGTGGTTTTTGCCCACGAGTAGATTGGTTCACGCTAAAATCTAATTATACACCAAATTTTTTGAATTTATTGTCTAAATATGTGTGTTAGATAAATAAATGTCTATTGATATCATATTCGGTACATTAAAAAAATCTTGAAGCATAGTAAAAAGTAAATTGTTCATTAGATCCCTTGAAATGTTGCTTAGCCTATTTGATGTGAGAATTGTAGCTTAGTCGAGGACTTAAAGCCACTTAATATTGAACCTAGTGTGTATTTATTGGTGTTATTTTCGCTTCTCTTGTAACGTGTAAGATAAGTATAATCGTGGAAATCAGAAATGCTGTAATTAAATGTTTTATTTTTTTATACCATTCCGTTCTCAAGGGTACAAAACGTAGTCGAAGGAATTTTAAAAAGCTTAAAGTTGTGCGAAATTTTGTGGCTGCAAATGTGACGGCTTTCGTCGCCGTGAAGTTTCCATGCGATATTTTCGTGGTAAAAATTAGATAACTTCTCATATCTTTGTGGAGCAATCGAAAGTTTCCATTTTCAAAATGAAAGTTGCCTTTATTTCCTTTGAAATTTTCCTGAAATTTCCGAAAACTAAACTTTTTTTAAACTTTGCAACTTGCACACCTAGTCTTCTTCTTCTTCTCTTCTTCAGCCGTTAAATAAGCTACAATATTTGACATTACTTCAAGCGTCTTAGTACATTCCTTTGTCTATGTTCCGAATAACATTTTTGTATTGTGTACATGTTTTTTTATTTGCAATTTAGGAAATAAATGTGTGAATTAATCATTTTGTATTCTTGCTCCCTTGTACTTAATCTGATGTATTGGTGTGCTCTCTCTAAGGTAGTTCGAGTCATTCCAGTAGGGCAATAGTTCACATGTTGATGATCACAATAATAAATGTTTTATGTAGTATGCAAGAAATGTTGTTTCATTTATACCTTAGAACAGAACTTCCCCCTTTTTATGTAGGTAATTTTTGGTTCGGGGGGCGTCGCGGATAGAATGCCGCAAGCGATCCCATGACGCTCCCCTAACGGTAAAGAAGGTGACGCCGCAGGGGATGCTAGTCGGTATTCTCCTCCCCTTCCTCTGGCTAGCAGAGGATGCAAGGGAGGAGCGAGTCCCACATACCACCCCCCAATGGGCTTCCCCAGCCCGGGGGTGAGATGCGTAAATGCATTTACCCCTGCGTCAAAAAAAGGCAATTTTTGGTTGAGTTGAGAACAGGCTAGGCGTGTGTAAGCGGCCTACGGCCTCGCACTGAAGGAGGCCTCGCGGGAGCCTACCCTTTTTATTACCTGGGTAATAAATAGAAAGAATAGGGCCTCGCCGATGCGACTGCGCCCACGGCTATTAAAGAAGTAGGTTAAAAAATATAGTGAAAAATACACAGATATCTTTATTAGACAAATTACATAACAAAACTTAAACAATGTGTAGTAAAATATCAAAGACCTCTTAAGGCCCACGATTTTTTGGCTTCATACATTTTGTATGAAAAATCCGTGGGACCAGCTCGAGGGGTTGCAGCGTGGTGAAGTCCGAGCTATGGACGGTATAGAAAGGATGCCAATTTCTTATGGCAGAATTGTTGCAAAAGTGACCGCTTTCAGCTTTAAATTATAGTTCCTAATCTCTCCGGTGGCGCTAGTTAGGCTCTGGGACATGAGTATAACATCCAACCAAGGTCACTGACCTTCTTGGGTTGGGCGCCAGCATAGGTTTTACCTGTCAGTCCTACGAATAGTGAAATATTTGAATTTTATAGCCTACATGCCCGCCCTCTCGTGTGCTGCGATTTTTTTTTCCAATATAGCTTGGCAAGCCAGTTCCGTCAATAGAAAAAGGCGGCAATAACTTCAAAAATTGTAGGCGCGAAGGGTTTTCCTCCCAGAGAAAATTTGAATTTCGCGCCTTTTACTACGAACAGTGTTTGCCAGAGTATAGTTTTCTTGTACGCGGGTTCGTGTTTCGGCATACGAGCGTAGCCAAATAAAAGACCAAAACTAGAGACAGGTAAAACCAATGCTGGCGCTATCTATCAAAACCTTTGACAGTTTCTAGCCCCTCATCTTGGCATCCCCTCCCCTCCCCTCTTTAACATTGGCAGAATCCACCTTGCTAAACTTAGCGAGGAGTAAAGCCATGAATAGAAAAAAAACATCTCATCAGCAAGTTCATCTTGGCCCATAGACATAGTATATACAAGTAGTTATAGACGCGCCACCGAGCGACCGGGGGTAAGAGAAAGAATATTCATACAAAATTAGGGCAACATAGGGTTTTTTCTCATTCACTATTATAAATTTCGGTATTTCGCCATCGCCTCCTACTTATGATGTCACCCGGTCGGTGATCAGGACAAAGCATGGCACTATTTTCTCTTTCCTCTTATAGGAATCGCAATAAGACTATCTTTCTCTATCAAAGAGTGTCAGGCCCTTGTCTTGGCCGGAAGCTTTATTGGCAGTAGTGTAAAATTAAATGTAAAATGGGCTTCAGTAAATCGGAAATTCAGTCGTATTCGGCTCCGATGGTGATGCTGATGTCTCCAGGCAACACGGTGGTGCGGTGGTACCAGCGGTTCGTGTCCACTACCACTGCAACAATACATACGTTTTATAACAGCAGATTTCTTGAAGTACGGATTTAAAATTTGTACTTCAACAAATATGTTGCTTAACTTCAAACTGGTAAATCCATTCGACCCTCTCATCAAATACAGACTGGCAAAAAAGAGTAGAAATTAAAAAGTGGCAACACTGTAGTGCCGTCCCGTTTTTCATAGATTGATTTGAAAGGGACGACACTACAGTGTTGCCACTTTTTAATTTCTACTCTTTTTTGCCAGACTGTATCTACCCTATTACCTTTTATTAATACAAAAATCGCATAATCTGACAGATGGATTTACCCGAGTTTGAAGTTAAGCGACTCGAATTAGCATTGCGTTTGTTTTGGCTAAGTTTAAATATTTTAAGGTTAAGACAAATTATAACGAGTTTGTTCGTAATTTTGGTCGAAAAATCCTCTACGACCCTCTTTATTTTGACAAATCAAAATTGCATATGCAAGTTTGGATATGTGAGGAGCTAGAGGTTTTAGTTAACCAAGACATTAAAAATACCAACGGCGATCCAAAGGTTTTTAACAGGTTCACTGCCCTATGTATCATACATGATACGAGTAGGTATAAATTTAATAAATAAAAACAAGGGCTGTAAGTGAAGGTGATCACTTTAAGACGCCCACTTCCATATGACTCGCATTACGCACATAATACATGGTTTTCAAATTTTAAGTATACTTACGGATCTCCCCAGGGTTGACGGTGAAGGTGATCCAGCGGCACTGATACAGGCATTCGGGCGGTGGAGCCAACTGCCATTGCTTGTGCCCGCGTACCTGCGCCTGCCATGATACGTGCCGCACTGAATCCACCTGACAACATCTTTTTTTTTTCAACACGTAACATGCAAGTTATAGAACCGCTTTTAGGCTCATAATCCTAGATATTAAAGACGCGTGCTTTTTCATTGTATTATAGAACTTGTTAGGTAATTAATGATAATCCGACTTACTTAAGAAGGTAACTGATTGCTAATAATATGTATGGAAACAGAGCCTTTTAAATTTGTCGAGTAGATTTTACAACACGGACTGGCGGGCGCTGGTGCCCCGCCGACCGCCTGCCGGAGGCCGGCCGGCCCGCCAGCGGCAGGGTCGAGGCGTGGCAAGCGGTATAACAGATTTTAGACTTTAATTGTTTTAACAGTTAAAATTTGATTAATAGTCTCCTTTTTTCCTCGCAAGTGTGTTGAAAAACGTCATATAAAACACGTGTGCATTGGTTATTACATACGTCGGCTTTCTCAATATCGCCTTGTGTGTGATGACCAACGTAGCACACTTGTATCACAATGTACTATATTGTTAGCATTCGAGCCGTACCGTCTTATTATGAATGCATTGGGAAATTGTGTTAAGAAGCATCATCTCACGTGCATATGCGCGCCCTGTCCAGGGCCGCCCATGAACAGCCAGTCAGTGGCGTCGCTCTCCGCGGCTCGAGGGAGAAAGTAAGGCCGCGAGTAGTATTCGCGTAGCGCTCGCATCTCGCCGTCTAGGCACGTACTCCAACCGACGTACCTAGACACAAGATGTAATTTATGAACTCCATCTAGGTCACTTTAGTCTGGTGGATTGGGGAAATTATTCCCCAATCTAAATTAAATGTGTAAAATTACCTACTCCATTATGAATTGGGCTACCAAAAATACTTTTATTTTATTTTTAAGGTGTCATTTTAATTTTTATTGGATTCCGTACCTCAAAAGGAAGAAACGGAACCCTTATATTATAACTTTGTTGTCCGTCCATCAGTCTGTCTATCAAGACCACGCAATATCGTGAACGGGAACGCAGTTTCGAGAACGCGTGAAGGTATCGTTGAAATTAAACCATATACTCAGATCTACAGTCCCTTGAAGCTGTAAAAAAAATTAAACTGCTAAAATAACGTAAAAAAAGATACGGCCGTTTATGCCGCAAAAATTGTAAAATTCGACACATGGGAATCAAATTTTATAAGGTACTTCCTGTTGACCTAGAACTATGAAATTTGGCAAGTAACATCGTCTTACACTACAAATACAGGGAAAAATCGGAAAACTATAAATTTGTAAAAATTAGTTAAATTTGTACGGAATTCTCTGTGGGCGAGTCCGACTCGCACTTGTCCGGTTTTTGTTTGTTTAAAAGCTGACGAAGATAGCTTGACTAGGTACTTACCTTTAACACAGAAGTGGGATACTATATTTTTTTAGAGAGATTTTTTCAGTGTAGGCTCTGGTCTCTAGAGCTATATGGGGACGTCAGAGGGCTATTAGAGCCAAAGTAATTAAGGAAAAGAAAATGCACAATAAAATCGAGAAAATGTATTACCAAGGATCTCCAGATAAGTTCGCTCGTTGCTCATCCATAGCAAACACCTCGCTGAGCGAGCGCAGCCCCGAGTTGTAGGCGAAGAAGGAGCAGTCGCCAGTCTGCCGCCCCAGTGAGCCTTGTCGATAGAAGTCACGGAAGAAGTTGAAGTTGAATTCCTGGGAGGTATCAAAGATTGTAAGCAGTTCTTCAAAAAAACCTGTAATATATGACATCTATTAGGTACAGTTTTTAATTTATATATAACTACTTAAAAAAAAAAAATAACTTGATTTGTTCCCAAACTTGTTCAGTTCTTCAAAGTTTAAAATTTTTTTTTACGGAAAAAGGTAAGTAAGCATAATACAATATAACCTGATGGAAAGTACTTAAAAAAATTCTTGATTTCTGGAGATTCGCGATATTTAGTAAAAGAGTGTATATTTATTTGTCAAAACTATTGCACACACATATAGTGAATGCGACTAAAGGCATACCAGTCAAGTAGTATGCTAAAATAACGGTCATATGTAAAATATACCAAGTATGCGATCGTTGATTAGTTTTGAAGTATAAATCAAATATTATGGCAATAATTTCTTAATCTTTTGGAAATAATAGGGATATGTATGCATTCTTACTGCCAAGTTTGTGCAAAGTATCTTTCTTACTTTTATAGCCTTCCACTCCTTAGTAGCATCAGTAACTATAACTGGCACCGTGTTATACGCATACAGCTCCTCGAACTCCTGCGCAGAGATGTTGGCGACGCGCGTGACGTCATCGACGCCGACGCACATAGAGCAGTCTTCAGGGGGGCGGAACAGCGCTTTAGATGATGATGGTAAGGAGATGAGGCAGTTCTGGAAAATAGAAGTTTTTTTTTTCAAACCAACGGCGACAAGAAGGCATAGAACTCGCTTTATAACAAGCGGGTTCTGTAACCCATGGACATGTATAATACAGGGGTGCCACATGCGCGTTACTGACCCTTGAAAACCAGTACCCTTTTTTTAAGTGCCGAGTGGCCAAGGTGCTCAAAAATATCTGAACACGCACTCAATGCGTCCACGCCTTGACAATAGTGGCGTGTTTAGATATTTGTGAGCACCCTTGCCGCTTCGATTTATCTCATGGCGACTGTACAATGAGACACGCATTACTTTTCTATTCACACTGTAACAAAGAGTAGTATTATTGTAAGTAGGAAGGTACCTACTAACAATTAGTCGGTAACTTATAAATAATACACATATGTACTAGGTATAGGTAAATAAAATACCCAAATCACGTCATACCTTTGACGATAGTTCCGAATAAACCCACCACATAGCAGACACAAAAAACAAAATGGCTATCGGTAGAAGAGCCCTAAATTTCAAAACTCCCGTTAAAAAGTTAAGCTCAACTTTCTTTACGTCGACTTTCAAGCGCGCGATATTCGAATCGTCTAATTTTAACGTATTTATTCTGCTTAGTAATTTTAAAACTTTCAATTCGGCAGTTTTTATTTTCTTTTCACACGTTTTCGGTTTTGTTTGACTCATTTTGCGGTTGTGTTTGGACTGAAAAGGGTTGCCGCTCGCGGGAGGGTTTTATAAGCTGCGGTAATAGGTTTAGACGCAACAGTGGCCTCGCATTTTCCATCAATTGACCCAATTTGTGACGCTGGGAATAAGGATGGCACACGATACACAAAAGATTTAAAATCAGTGTGAAAAAAATCATCTAGAATGCAAAGTAGGTACCTAGGTAATTTTATGTAAATTTTGCGTTTTTTCTTACGTCACGTTAGCTGATAGGATGGACTTATAAGTGATGATTTGGAATCATAATTATTATTATTTAACATCCTCCTAAGGCCCAGCTATACAAGGAAAAAATCCAAAATTTGTCAGTGAAATTTGAATCTACATTGTAACAAACAAAGTTGATTTTGTTTTATTAGATAATTGAACGGAACAAAACAAATGCAACGCAGTTCCTATTAAAATTTATAAGCCTTAGGAGGAATTGCATTAATTTCATAATTTGGATTAGGCTTGCAATATTATAAATGTTTTAAGCTAAAGTATAGGTATTTTTTCAAGTTGTAATATCTCTGGTGTTGCAGGCGTCCATAGGCTATGGTGACTGCTTACCATCAGGCGGGCCGTATGCTTGTTTGTCACCGACGTGGTATAAAAAAAACATAGCACTTGTCTTAAAACCCTCGCAATGCTGATGATTCCACTTGGAACCATTCTCTTGTTCGATCGGGTCTCAATATTAATTAGCATAACGGGTAAAAAGTTAAAAACTCCGGTCGTGCTATTCAGCATCCAGATTATGTTCTTATAGCGTTATTCATTAGACTATGCCGTTGATAATCATTCCCTATATTTGTGTTTGTTAGAAATATAGGTACAAAACTTAACAGTTTCTTAAGTTTTGTGAATACAATTGGTGCAAAGAATATAATACTCACTAGGGGTTGGTGTATCCCAACTCTAACGGAGTTCTATCGTTTATCGTCCCATGCAGTAAATGGCGAAGAGACGCATTGGGTGTGAAATTGGAATTCATTATCAGCGCGCGACACCGCAGCTGAGCCCGTTGCGCGGCGCGGCGCCCGATGACGCGCGTTATTTGGGTAGGCAGGTATTGTGTATTAAGTACATGACTTATTCATTATAGTTTCTTAACAATATTTAAAGCCTGGCCAGTAATATAATTACGATCATTGTCAAGAGGGCGCTGTTGTCATTTACCTATATTAGTGACAGCAAAGGCGTACAGGGGGGGGGGGGGGGGGGTTAACTAATCAGGCCCGTAAAATTTTATGAATATGGGGGTAAGACACTACTTCGTTAAGAGGGATTAACGGCTAAATTATAATGGTTATTATACTTACCTATTATTCATCATCTAACAATTTTATGGCACAGCGACTTTGTCAGTAGAAAAAGGCGGCAAATTAAAAAAATGTAGGGGCGCAGTTGAATTCCGCGCCTTTTTCTACTGACAAGTTGGGTGTGTTTCAGTATAGCAGTCAGAACCATTCTCTCATCAAGTTCTAATCCTATATGTATCACATATGATACATAGGTAGCGAATGGGTTGGAATTTAAAAACCTAGGTAATTAACTCCATACGAAAATTAATAAATATGTAAATATTCTAATCATATTTAACTAAGCCAACTGTTATAAATTTATTTATAACAATTCATTTTATTTTATATATCACTACGACAGTTCACGATACAGCGTTTTAAAGTTATCTCAAACAGGCTCAATGATGTCATGGTTGTATGTCAATTTGACAAATGTGTCATGTCACTTCGTTACGACGGCGTATGGTTTTTCTTTCGTTTAGTGGGTTTAGGAATAATTTGTAACAAAGTAAATATAATCATAGCAAAACCATGGCTTACTTGACGCAGCCTGATTACGTGAAGTACAAGTGTTCCTGCGGTCAACTGAAGCCTATCACTAGTCTTTACTTTTGCCGACACTGCTTGAAAATACGCTGCGGATTCTGTATTTGTCATGAGGTAACAGTTTAAAAGAAGAATAAGCTTTTGAAAATCGAGCAATAACTCCTCAACTTCATGGAGTTATCATATGTACTTGGAAATCAGCACAACATACCTATTGTAATTGTTCATGTACTTGCTGGCAAGCCTGGACACACCTTTGCTTTTATGGTGTCTCTGCCGTGTTCCCATTCGGTAACAATGAGATACTGGTCTGTTGTCTGCGTTGCGTAGATAAATAATAAAAAGTGCTCTATAGTTTATTTTGCTATGAACTAACATTTTAGATTTTTGATGACATTAAAAAGTTTTAAAAGGTAAAAGCTAGTTGTGTTTGTGTTAGGTATTATAAATGTTCTTACTAAAGTCCCAGTAAAATATTTTTTACTTATAATTTTCTATTTATGAAATTATCTGATTATTGCATGCTGTGTAGAAAGACAGTCTGGAATACAGATGCAATTGTATCGGTCAATGTTTGCATTATACAAACGAATATTATTATTATTATGTGTGAATGCACAGGCAGCTTAAAGCTGATACGTGCACATCAATGTCCACTTGAGTTGTTTTTAAAGAGTTTATCAAGGGTGCACTGATCACTGACTCGGGCAAACTGTTCCACACTTTCACTATGCGGTTAGATAGGAAGTGTAGTCTGGGGTTGCTATTACTCAGCGTCCGTGTCAGTTTCAGAGAGTGTCCTCTCAATCTGTCATTTATGTTACGAGTAAAAATATCGCTTAACCCGGGTATGTTGTAGTGTCCTGTGAGTATTTTATGCTTATGTCTGGCTTATTTGTTGCACTAAAGTGCACTAAGTCTTTTGTTTAAGGAATTTGGAAGTTCTATTGGGAAACTTTATGTTAATCTTATAATAAATAAGCATCCTAAGCCAACATTTCAGATGTCTGCAATTTTACAATCTGTCCATCTATCATGTTCTTCACCCACCACAGGTTGACTCCCACTACTGCGCCTACTGCCTCGAAAACATGCCATCCTCCGAAGCCCGCCTAAAGAAAAACCGTTGCAGCAGCTGCTTTGACTGCCCAAGCTGTTTCCACACCCTCTCTACCCGGGCTACACTAGCCCAGCCTCGGCAGGACCCGGCGGCAGGGGCGGGGGGTGATGGGAAGGTTGGAGATGGGAAGCAGGCAAAGAGGGTGTATTATCTGTCGTGCTTTAACTGCAGGTGGACGGCTAGGGATGTGGGGATTCCAGATCAACCTGTAGGTGAGTACTTTTGATATCGTATATTAGAGCATGGATAACTGTAAAAGGAATAGAGGAAGACAGTACAAGAGGTGGGAAGACGAACTCAAACTGACAGCTGGTCCAAACTGGAGAAGAGTAGCGAATGATAGAAAGCAATGGAAGGAGTTAGAGGAGGCCTTTGCCAGGAGGCACACTTAACTGAGACATATTATAACAAAAAAAAACTACCAAAGAAAGGAAGAAAAATCTGAGTTCAGGATAAAGGGCTTATATAGATAGAATAGATAGATAGATAGAAATGTAAATTTTACAGACAAGGGTGAACCAAGTCTTATGAAAATCATCTGTTACCTGGCATAAACTTAGAGGTATGACAGGCGTGTCTCACTCCGCGATTTCGTCGCGTCGCTAGAAGTACCTGCGGCCGCCCCAATTTTGGGGTTTTGCCATAGTAATTGCCGCGCACCGCTACGGAACGGACGCCTGCACGCGCTTGCGCCGCCTTGGGGAGGGGATTCGTGATAACCATAATATAATTTGCTTTTATTGGAATTGGTCAGGTTTCCGCACAACGTTTTCCTTCACTGAAAATAGACTGGTAAATATCAAATGATATTATTATAGGTTTCAAGAAACTCATTGTTAGGAGCCCGGGTTCACAATTCACCAACACTAATTTATGCTAATATTTTCAGCATCGGGCGGCTGGCCGGAGCGCACCAGCCCACACGCAACTCGAGTCAACCAACTGCTTGACTACTACAAGGCTGTTCTGCAGCAAGAGAAGCAGGAGAAGATAGAAAGGGAGAGGAAGAAGTTTGCCGTTAGAGGGAAATACATCACACTTACTGTAAGGACCTAATCATCCTGTATACTATTGGTCTACTCTCTTTATTCATAAAGGTTTGGGCTATATATCCCACAGAAACTTACCTGCGCAAAACTTGAATTTCTTAAAATCTATACAAGTTTACTCTTACCTGAATGTGATTCTGTCACAGGCATTTTTTTTAATACCACGTCGGTGGCAAACAAGCATACGGCCCGCCTGATGGTAAGCAGACGCCGTAGCCTATGGACGCCTGCAACACCAGAGATATTACATGCGCGTTGCCGACCCTTTAAAAACCTGTACACTCCTTTTTTGAAGAACCCCATACTTTAGCCCCTCGGGAAAACCTCGGCAGGGAGCTCATTCCACAGCCGAAGCTTTCGCGGGAGGAAATTCCTCTTAAACCACTCTATACGCGACCTAAAGGTTCTAAGGTGTGAGGATGAACACCCTGCCGACGGCGAGCGGTGCGGTGATAGAAAGCGGCCGTTGGCATCATGTCAAACAATTCTTCAGAGCACAGCCCATTGTACAAGCGGTTTACAGAGTCACATAAAATATGAGCCCCAAAATTGTTGAAGTCTTCTTTCCAAAACGTAGTTTTCTGCACCTAATCCAGAATATCGCCGCTATATTTACTTACTCAACCTCGTATCTGCAACACTCATTTGATGACAAAAACACCCGTATTCCGAATGAAAGAAAAGCTACATTTCCATCAAATGATTGTTGCAGATATAAGGTTGAGTAAGTATAGCGACGATATGTATTTTTTTTATAGGACATTCTTACATAGATTGACGGTAAGCCCAAGGAGGCTTGTGTTATGGGTACTCAGACAACGATATGTATAATATATAAATACATAGAAAACACCCATGACTCAGGAACAAATATCTGTGCTCATCACACAAATAAATGCCCTTACCGGGATTCGAACCCAGGACCATCGGCTTCACAGGCAAGGTCACTACCCACTAGGCCAGACCGGTCGTCGGTCGGTTATTGATGCCGTATTATATATTATTGCTGTATTTGCAGGACAAAACAGGCCTAACAGGAGCCATGGCTCGCAGCATCGCAGGGCTACCTCCAGCTGAGGGCTCCAGCCTCGCCTTAGCCGGCTTCACCCCGGCTGTCGCTAGTGAAGAAGTCGATGAACTACCAGAAGACGCCTTCACTAAGGATGTCAACTTGAATCAGAGTGAGTTGTTATTTTCTCCATTTTCAGGGTTCCATACCCAAAGGGTAAAAACGGGACCCTATTACTAAGACTTCACTGTCCGTCTGTCTGTCTGTCACCAGGCTGTATCTCATGAACAGTGACAGCTAGACAGTTGAAATTTTCACAGATTATGTATTTCTGTTGCCGCTATAACAACAAATCCCTCTGCCGAGGTTTTCCCGAGGGGCTACAGTATGGGGTTCTTCAAAAAAGGAGTGTACAGGTTTTTAAAGGGTCGGCAACGCGCGTGTAATATCTCTGGTGTTGCAGGCGTTCATAGGCTACGGTAACTGCTTACCATCAGGCGGGCCGTATGCTTGATTGCCACCGACGTGGTATAAAAAAAAAAAAAAAAAAATACTAAAAAGTACGGAGCCCTCGGTGCGCGAGTCCGACTCGCACTTAGCCGGTTTTTTAAATTGGGACATAGGAGTGATAGCGGTATCTTTTTCTATGTCGAATTTTCATGTCTAGAGATCACACCATAATTCGCTCTATTAGCCGATTTTTTGCCTACATAATGGAGCCATGGAGACCGACTGGGTAAAATTTTCAACGGGTCTTGTTCTTGGCCAAGATCAATTCAACCTTAGCAGGGGTGCGAAACTCCTCATTTCGGGCATTTACGACTCCGTTCGGCTCAGCATTGCTCCGAGCAATTATTAGGGTTGGCACAACTTAACGTCCCTTTGCGTGTACGACCACAGATAAGATAATGACCTGAATTTTGACAACCCTAAATAGATAGATTTACAAACTTCGGTTTTGTAGGAAGTTACTTTTCTGCATGGTAGTACTATTATTTATTTTGTGACTTTAGTTAAAACGCCGAAAACGAAAGATAAACAAAATATACTAAAACAATATGTTTTAGTATTTGTTTAAAACGCGACAGTTCTAAATGTTAACTATCTATAGTCTTCATCTTCTCAAATGACTTTTTCGTCTATGACGGTAATCTGTTAAACAAAAGCCATTGTCTCTTTTCTGCGAGCGGTCGGCCATTGTGTGTGAACGCCGCACGCGCCGTGGCACGCGCCAACACACAACGGCACACAAATACCGACCGCGCGCAGAAAAGAAACAATTACTTTTGTTTTAGGGTCTCTGGTTCTCCATACAAACGTAGTTCCGCTCTCGTTTTAATACGACTAGCTAGATTGCTCTGAAACTTTGTACTTATAGGTACAATAGGATAAGGTATATCTAAATCTGTAATTAGTTTATGTAGCTTCAGATACCATAGTTATAAAAATACAGTGAATTGAAGTTTTTCATACAAAACTTGTTTTTGCTCTATTTCGTTTGTTTTATAAACTGGAGCTATATAATATACACTAATTTCAGACCTAGATATACCTCATGTCATTGTATGTGCAAAGTTTCATTACAATCCAAGTTCCAACACGTAGTTTTAAAATAAGAGCGGAACTACGTTTGTATGGGAAGGTGCAATTCGGCCGAGCTTACTCTCTCTCTCTCTGACTCTTAACAGATGACCGTCTTAGACGAAATAGTAATTTAAGAAGATGAAGACCACACAAAATAAATATACCATAGAAGACGCAAATACATCTACTTCGCGTGTCCGAACCCCGACCAAGCGTCGAAGTTGACCGTCGCTCTTCGCCGGTTGTTGCAGCCGGACGTCCGTGAAAACTTAAAAAATGCTTCGTTGCATGATAATTAACTGCAACAGCCCAATAATTGCGAGCACCCAAAGGCAAGAACATATTTCCTATCACAGATAAGTAATTTTAAAATTACGTTATGCGTAAATTTTGTATGAAAGAGTCGGCATTGGACGAAGCCGAAACGTACATATGCATTAGGGTATTTAGAATAAGTATACCAATATATCATAACAACCGGTGTAGCGGTTACGAAGAAATTAACAAATTACGATTTTTTACTTTGGAGCAGCCTGTATATATGTATGAAACTCAATAAATAGTATGAAACCTTCTTCGACCTTATTGATTATCTTTTTTATTTATGATATTAATAAGAATAATAAGATTCTGACTTTTGACAAATGTCATCAGTGCCGTACATTTTCGAACAAGTTGTCAAAAACACTGTTGCGAACGCAACCTCTTATTTGTAATGCAGTAGCTAAACGCAGCCGTCGGGCTCGCTTACTATGCGGAGGCTTATTTAAATGCACCAATAGGAGCGCTCCACATAACCTGTATCGCGGCCAATTAGAGGTGTCAATGATTAATACAGAATGTTTCTTTTATAAACTTGAAGTTGATCATTGGAATTAATTTTTGTTTGAAAATTTATTTTTTTCTTTTGTTCTAATTAAAAAATATTAACGTTAGAGCATTCCTGAAAAGTAACCCTATGTGGGATTTCAGGATTTGTCCAATGGCTAAGGTCACCCTGTATATTAAATCTGTGATGAAGACTATAGTAACGTTTGTCCTCAGTAACGAGTATGCCACAACGCCTGGCCGCCCCCGAATGGCAGCCCACTCAGGTCTCCCGCCTACATCCCATCGCCAAACTCCTCAGTGTCAAGCGATCCCAGCGGTGCCGGGCTTGCGACCACAACCTCACCAAGCCCGAGTACAACCCCGGATCCATCAAGTTCAAGATAGAGCTGCTGGCATAGTGAGTACTTGTACTGGCTTCAGGTGCTCGTTCTAATACGGAAGCAGAGTATATCAGTGATACCAGAGCACTGAAAACTAAAATACGACCCCGATCTAAATAAAAAAGGTACGATTTTACCAAAAAAGTACAATTTCATTTTCGTTCCAAAAAACAATATAAAGAGCAGAAGTGTTTTAGAAACGGGTGATTTTTTTAAACTGAAAATCTACGAAAACTACATTAGTACGCAAGATAGTAAGGTACAAAAATACCAAAACAAAGAAGTCACAAATTTTTACGCAAATAAATCGTACTTTTTTGGTCTGTCACTGTTATTTCTACGCCATTTTAGCATAATTTTGAACCGCTCATACGAAAAGTACGTAAAATCGTACTAAAATGTGCGGTTTAGCCAAAAAGTACGATTTTAGTACGGTTTTGGGCGGGGTACGTTTTAAGTACGTATGCTGTTCAAAAAGTACGTAAAATCGTACTAAAAGGTTAAATCGTACAAAGAGAATATAGGATAGAGGGTAACTGTCATAGTAAATTTTGTAGTCACAATCATGGCATTATACGAATGAGGCATTTTGTAAATGAGACTTGTTACGAATTGACAACGACACTTTTATAGAACGAACAGTTTGCAAGTGAATCATTCATACCCTAATTTGATAATTTTGTTAAGTTGTCCATACATTCCATACACTAATGAAACCACTTCAAGTACAAAGTTTTTTTAATAGGGAATATTACGCGAAACTCTGCGTAGTGCAACCACAATCGCGAAACAAGAAAATGGAAATTTCGTTATCTCTGTCACTCTTGCATATTCGAGCGATAAAGAGGCAGATATCGAAATTTCGGATTCGCGTTCCCCGGTAGGTCCTCTGTAAACAAACCGCCTTGATGCATCAATGTCATATTTTATTATCTCTGAAAACTTGTCAAAAACCTGTTAAAGGTACAGTACGTATAAGTTGCTCTATGACTTACTAAGAAGGTTAGTCCTGCACTCTGGTGGCAGAACATTGCAGTAGTATCCCCTATTTTCTATTCCCCTTCTAGCTACCACGTGCCCGAAGTGAAGATAATCTCCTGCGAGATCGTCCGTCCAGGCGGCAAGTCCACCCTGCTCCTGAAGCTGGCCAACCCGACCCCACACGAGATGACCTTGAGACTGCTGCACCCTTCAGAGGTCCCTGCTGAGGAGGATAAGGAGAAGGTGGATAAGGACACCAGTCTGGAGAAGACTTTGGACAAAAGTCTGAAGATTGAGAAGGTAACGTTAAACATACCTTGATTAAGGTTGGGTTGCACCAAACCGTCTGTCACCGTTTTAGCGTTCGCTAAATTTTATTGTATGGGAAGTTTCATAGTTCTCTGCTGCTTGACATTGATCAGTCTGTTTTAAGACCGTCTGAAGTCGTGGTCATTTTATTTTAATTCATAGATTCAGTACTGAGCGGAGAGGACTTTTCTAACTTTAAGGTGGTTCGACTAGGTTACCCAAAGCTTAAACCCCGCTAGATGGCGTCACTTTCGCAAATTTTCAGGTTTTATTTTTTTGTGGAATTGTGTTGGTATCTGTATACTTCAAAGTATGTTTAGCGCACTCTTTACATAAATATTGAACTATTATAATAAACATTGAATACTTCATTAGTGCAAAAAACACTTTTAAAGTCGACAGAGTGTTTCTGTCATGCTATTTCCTACTATTACTCACACATGCAAACAGTGTTTCCGTGATGCTTGTAGTAGACAATTTCATGCAGTGTAAGTATGCTGCAATGGCGTTGCGGTATGTTCGTGGAAATACGTGCAAGAGGATTCGGGTTCGAGACTGGTACGACAGGGGTACTTTTTTTGTCCTTTTTGTGTTATCTTATGTTTCTTATACCTTTTATTCTTCGAATTCTTGTCCGATTCCGATATAACCGAAATATATTTCAGTGATATCGGAAACGGCTCTAACGATTTCGATGAAATTTGCTGTAAGGGGTTCGATCTAGCTAGGTCCTATCTCTGGGAAAACGAGCATTTTTGAGTTTTTACTTATGTTTTCTTTTTCTCCCAGATATTCAGTATTATTAATAAATTAGTTTATAACGTTTTATAAAAATATGTGACGTTTTGAACTAAAAGGTACCACATTGTCGGTTGTCGATTAGGTTGATTTCATTTTGAAGCTTTATGGAAATATGACAACAATAAGTAGGTACCCGTTTGGTTGAAAACGCCACATATATTGAAAACCTGACTTTCACAAATCTCACCTTTTTGGGTTCTTCCAACTCAGAAAGGATGGAGAATACTGACGATTCTTAGTAGCACTAGCCCAAGGAAGTCCAGGTTTGTAAGTGTTAGGTATCAGTTTTTTTTTAAAGGGCTAAATATAGTTCTACAAGTAAAGCAATCCCTTACTGCCCAGCCTCTATAGTATTTTTCAAACTGGAAGGGTACGATGATAGATTTCATCTCCATACAATTTATAACCTAATAATGCCAAATGTTGCAAAATTATATTGAATTGAGATCTATCATCGTACCCTTGCAGTTTGAAATAGTTATTTACGATACAAGTGCGGAAAAGAGAAAATTCGCAACTCGTGTCGATTAAAACACTTCCTTCGGTCGTGTTTCAATTTATCGCCACTCGTTGCCAATTTCCTACTTTTCGCACTTGTATCGTAATGTACTAATAATAAAGTAGTAATTGTAAAATAAAATTAAAACTTTTTTTATATTTTTTTTTTGGATTCAAGTAGGTACAGTGAGTAACAACATTGCATGGCCTTCTAATTATAACTATTATAGAAAACGGGATATTTATCATGTTTATTTATATTATTTATTTCTCGATATTTTGGCCGGTCTTGCAAGACCAGTCGTTGTGGAGATCCCTGGGGAGGCCTATGTCCAGCAGTGGATGTCTTGTTGGTGTAGATGGATTCACACAACAAATGAAATAACATTTTTTCATATTTGTTATCCGTAGTTGTCCCTGTACCTGAAAGAAAAATAATATCATGATAGCACAAAATCTCTAATGTTATAGGAAGAAAGATGATGCAACAATATGGATTCTAATAAAGTTATCATTTACTTACCTAGTAATAATTGTGTTTTTCATTCATAGACAAAATTCCATAATTTTCATCCCCAGGAAATGATTTATTTTACTTTATTGCAGTGAGGATGTCCTGATTTTTTCTGGCTAATGAAGGAAAACATTTTATTTCCAAGAATGCCTCTTCATTTTGCACAATACCTAAAAAAAACCTAGAGTTAGTGACACATTGACTATTCGGCAACCAAAACAGTAATAATTACATTATATAGGTATTGTTCACTGCTTATATCTACCATTACGGAAGAAGTGAGAATTATTTTCTAAAAAGATCGGCACGAGAAAATTACAATGTACAATGAAGGAATGAAACTGTACCTACCTTACGAAACTTCACCATCATGAATTCCGCTTCAATTGAGTCTGAATTTTTCTGGATTTTCGCGGACCAGAACACCGATGATTTTTGTAACTTGATTTAGACGTTGCTATCATTTTCAATTTATACAAACAAATTGACACAATAAACATGACCCTATGTGTCAGTGTCAACACTGTCAAATAAAAATGCACTAAACATGACGGCACTGCAAATCCTGCCAGGTCGGCCAGGCAACGTCGCCAACGTCATAGAGTGGCAACGCCGCACGCAACGTATTTGTACACGACATTTGTGACACACACATACGTAAAATTGATGAAAAAATTACGTTGATTTATGTATGATTTCTGTATGAAACAAAGTTTTTCTATTAATTTAGCGCAAACGAATATTCGAAAGTAGATAAATGAGCAAATATTTGTGTAGTAATAGTGTGTAGTGCCTTAATTAAAGCAGATTGAATTTTGTATGAAAATCGAACCACCTTAATGTTTTTTTCTTAATAAATATTCAATTGAAATCAAAAAGAAATAGTCTAGACTGGCCTGTGAAGTTTTTGACTTTTTGCAAATAACCAACGTCAAAAAAAAGGTTTCATACTGATTTTTGGTGTATGCGTTTTGGCAAAGTTTATCTTTTGAAGTTCAGGGCTTGGAAACTCTACATCTGGCATTAAAAAAAAATTATTCACTCCTTTACAGCAAGAACCAAGCTGGAACCCAAGAGAACCTCCTGCAGTACTGACTCAAATCACACCGCCCGCTGTGACGCTCACGCTCGCTCCAAGAGATGACGCAGCCGAATATGATGATGATGCTCGACACGAACCCAGCCAGTGAGTTAATTTTTTACTTGTCATATTGTCTAAATTGTTGAGTCCAATTCTGGCTATGAATTCAGATTAATCTGTGTTTGGCCCGGCCTAAACTGTAATGTCTAGAGCTGAATGTTAATTTTCTAATTAAATGTATTAAAATCTGACGGAAGATCATCACTGCGGTCTCCGCAGTATTTATGCTGAGTCAGCGCCTATGCTTTACCACAACACATGACCCTCTACTAATGTAAAATATGTACATCGTTAACTGCTATAGGTGTCAAATTGTATGTTGCCTTTTCTTTTTTTTGTCTCTTGTTATTTTTTGTGTCACAAAGCATGTAAGTTGTGGTTGAATAAAGATTTTATCTATGTATCAAAATCACTAAAATATTTCAACTCGAAAAATTTCCGGACTCGTTTCGCTCCACGAGGGACCGTAAATAGACCCGTTGTTCGAGGCCACCAAAATTGAATGTTAAAACTACAAATTTCCAGCATAATCCTCTGGCGCAAGTCCAACAAGCTCGCCCTGCGCCTCGAGCTCACCACCGACGCTCGCGCCGCAGAGGGCGCGGCGGCGCAGACCGCGCTGGCGGTGGAATATTGTTACCGCAACACGGTGCCGCAGCCCGGCGCTCCGCAGAACAGGGATCATACCTTATATACTATAATGTATTTGGATTTAGGGACTGTGGGATCGGCTGGCCTCTAAATCGTGAGATTGTAACCTCCAGTTTGAAGCAGCTTCATGTATTGTTTAGTTTGAGAAGCATTGGGTAGCCGAACTTGGCAGGAACAGTAAAAAAATATTATTTTTGAGCTGATAGTGATAATCTGATAATAATAACATATAAAGCAGTATGATTATCTCTACTTCCTCTTAATGAAGTTTAATCAATAGCTAGTCATCGGCGAGGCCGCCATGTAAGGTATTTACAACACTTAACTGCCCATCGATGGACCTTATATATTTTCAATAAGGCTTATGAAATCTCAGTTCACAGTGTTGACTATGATACTAAAAGCGACATATAACTGACCTTATTTCATTGTAATAAGGTTGGTTTTCTCGTAGTCAGGTTAGTTAACATGTCAGTAAAGCTAAAATAAATCTCGCATATTGCAATATGCATATTTTGGTGGCAGCTGTATTTTTATACTTTGATATAGATAGAGCAAAATTCATAATGTTATAACTGAAACTAGACTTAATCGCGTGGCCTGACGTTTCAAACGTGACGTTACGTTCGTAGTCACAGGCAGAATGGCAAGGAATTGTATCAACAATTCAACATCATCTTGCTGCGCGGGTTTTCCGAATTACCCGCACTTGAATATGATTATTCACTTGTACGCTTGTTTCAGTATTAAAATTATGAGTGAAAATCGCGTTAGTTTAATTTTAAATTATTAAACATGGTCGCCCTAAATCTACTTGGCGTCGTTCTGAGGAGCAAGAGCTGGGTGTATTGAGGATGGGGTGGAAGGAGGTTACCCAAGCTGTCCAAGACCGTAGTCAATGGAAAAACAAGATTCGAGCCCTACACCCCAGCAGGAGGTAACAGGAAATGAAGAAGAAGAAGATAACTATTGAAAACTTACTTGTTTTGGGCTTGAAGAAATTAAAAAATAAATTTAACTCTTAGGCCAGGATTACACTTGTAAGTTTTACTTACGTAAGAAGGGACACAGCTATACTACAGAATGAGATATGAATATCGTTATCTCATTCTAGCAAATAGCTTTGTCCCTACTTACGTAAGTAAAATTTACAAGTGTAATCCTGGCCTTACGTCAATACTCATTGGAGTTATATGAAAATAATCTGAGAAAAGTCGTTAAACTTAACATTATGTTTATAGTAACATATCCTACTATGATAGTTTGTAGGCAAACAAATCGTGTGCCTAAATATGTATATTCTTGTTAACAAAATGAAATTACTCACGAAATTCCATTCTTACGTCAAAAGCTAAGTGTATGAGATAATTTAGTTCGTAAATTATTTATTTTTATAGGTTTATAAAATGTATTTTTAAGTTTCGAAGATGTGTTATCATAACTTTGTATGTGAAAGTTTCAAAAAGTTTGTGCAAAGGTCAGGAGAGATATTGGAACCCGAAATTTGGAAGAAATGAATGAAAATTTATATTTTGGACAGTTAACCATAGGAAATTAGTTAAATACATTTAAGATCATACTATTTAGTTTTACAATTCTTTTATTTCTAAAAAAAGTTGGCAGATAATAGATAACCATATTATATGAAAGTTTGTGATAACACAGTTATATTAAGCTTAAGGAGCAGTTCTCGTAGTTTTTAAAATCCTAGTTATAGCAAGTACTTAAGTGCAATATGCAATTTATTTTTATTACACTGCAGAGTATTGTAATCAATATAAATGTATAGCTTTATAACATTTTATATGCACCAGTAAATACAGACAACATTGTACTAGTTAACTGTAACCAATTAAAATGTTTTGCATCTGTATCTATGTATTTTTTTCCCAAATAATTTGTACAAAATTGAAAATGAAAAACTTCACACAACTTTGGGAACAAATCACATTCTTTTATTTTATATTTTGATCTGTATTTTTTAAGTAGTCACACTACTATATATAAATTATGACCGGAAATATATGTCATATATTAAAGAAAAAGTGACAAAGCCCTCCAGTGGTGAAGGCCGGATTCGAACCTCTGCCACCACTGGACCACTGGAGGGCTTCTTCACTTTTTTTTTAATTATGTGACATCTATTTCAGTTTATGAAAAACTTCATTAAATCATTGACATAACTATGATATTGACACACGATAAAAAGGAATTTCATAAATTTCATAATGCATACATTTAAGATGAAACAAAGGTACCCTTAATAAAATAAAACAATGTTGTATTGCTTTTATATCCAAATCAATTTATAATATCAATTAAAAACTGTAATAGATGTCATATATTAAAGAAAAAGTGACGAAGCCCTCCAGTGGTGAAGGCCGGATTCGAACCGGCGTCTTTAGCTATCGCGGCTAACGCCATGAACCCCTAGGCCACCCCGCCACCACCGCCCGCCCGGCCCGGCGCGTGGCGTGGCGGGGTGGCCTAGGGGTTCATGGCGTTAGCCGCGATAGCTAAAGACGCCGGTTCGAATCCGGCCTTCACCACTGGAGGGCTTCGTCACTTTTTCTTTAATATATGACATCTATTACAGTTTTTAATTTATATATAGTAGTGTGACTACTTAAAAAACACAAACCAAAATATTTACTACAATAATTTGATTTGTTCCCAAACTTGTTTATAATATCAAGTTTTTTTTGTATCGAAAAATAATACATCTTGAATTATATATAAACTGTCATTATTTTAACAAGGGTACTCATTCATTCATCGTCATCATATAACTTTCTGCAGTAAAAAAACTTAAACATATTAAATTAAATAGTTTGTGTAGTTCATTTTGGAAGACAATTTCACCATTTACCTACACATTAATTTACACCCAATTCCAATATTATAAAATTATTTATATTTTTAATCACATCCCTCCGCCTGCTTTTTGGCTGAAAAGATTACATCATTAATGCCAACTCCATCATAACTGCTCCCGACAATGGAAATAGGGAGGTTATGGTCTCTTATGTACTTCCGGATACCATCCACTCTCTCATAGTGCCCTATAACATACTGTGGAATGCAATTTTTTAGAATATTTATATGTGAATCTGTTGGTTGTTCCTTTATATTAAGAATGCTTTGAATTTCCTTCATGGCTATTCTTAGAAGTTCTTGCTCTGTCACATTGTCTCCAAATTTCTCCTTAAACCATTTGCCACCCAGCATCACGGTAAGAACTGTACCGTTCTGGTCCGGGATGCAACATGAATCAAAAACTACTCCTAATATCGGAGAGTTTTCTATAGGAGGCACAAGGAACCCAAACGCCGGTGTTATAGGCTGCTGAGTTGCGAAAAACAAGTTCACTATACCCACTGTGACAAATGGTATCTCATTTAGACTGTCAGCTAGCTGTGGGTGTTGTTTTTCAACTAATTTGGCTAAACAATGCGAAGGAATTGAGGAATAAACATGATTAGCTTTTAGCTGTTCACCAGAAGCATTCTTAATCACCACAGTACTGGAATCAACAAACTCTAGTTCCTCTATTTTGCTGTTCATTTGGATATCCACATTATTTGTCTTGAGATGGTTGTGGAGAGCTGATGGAAAAGTCTCCAGGCCTCCCTTTATTGTGTAAACATTCCATTTTTCTTCCTGAGCTCGCTTTGCTAGCTCACTCAATTCTAAAATATCCTCGCTGCTAGGTTTGAACATAGTCTTCATGAACCCCTTTAGAACACCGCCATAGCTCTGTTCCCATTCAAAAAGGGTTTTCATTAAGAACTTTACAGATATCTCTTTGGCATCCCCAGCACATATGCCACAAATCATTGGAGAAATAGCATAGTCTGCTATCTCTCTACCAAATCTTCTCTCAGCAAAGTTGTAAATAGAATCGTCTTTCATTTCTTTCTTAGGCTTTTGTTTTAAATCGGTAAATGCGGCGTAGATTAAAGGTTTCGAGAATGGTTGCTTAGTTTGGAAAACACTTTTTAGACTCGAAGGCAGCAAATGCAGGCTGTGGTTCACATAGATCATTCTATTCTTAGCAGCAGGGTGTTCGGGGGTGATAGGAGAAATGTGCTCGCTCAGACCTAGGTCTTGAATCATGTTTAAAGTGTTTAAACCGGTGGTGCCTTTGGGGCGTATAGTCCGCGGTCCCTGCTCGAAAACGTAGTCTTTTGTCTTGATGGATTTGATCCAGCCGCCGCAGCTATTACTGGCTTCTAATAGGTACAACTTCAGAGCATTGGAAGTGAGTAAATTGTTTTTAAGAAGGTAATAACCCGTGGAGAGACCTCCGAGACCGCCGCCGAGAATTGCTGCCATGTTTGTTATAAGATTCTTATACGAATTAACAAGTCGAAACGTACGTATCTTTTGGGTCCATTCAAACGGTAAATATGTTTCTAATTTCTTTGATAATTTTTCTATCGCATTTGTTTTGCAATCGTAAATATGAGATAATTTGTTTGTTAACTGTCAATTTGACTTTGACAGCTGAAAACTGAAAAATGTTTTTAGTGTTACCCGAGTTGAAATTAATATTTTAACCCTTTCAAACCCATATGCTATCCATGTATCAAATGTGATACATTTACTAACAGTAACTTTCCGTAAGAATAATAAGTTTCCGTAAGGTAGCGTGTAGGTAGCTACACGCTACCTGTGTATCAAATGTGATTTATTAAGAGATACAAACCATACTGAATAGGTTAAGACGACGTGTTTGGCAATTTCTTTGAAATGGAGTGAGTTGTAATGCGTTTCAATTAAGTGTACGAAAAAAATCCTTTCATTTAGTATTTTAACAACAATACGTAACGGTCGTCGTGCATAACAATATAAAGACCTCATTAGATCCTGTGGTTCGAGCCATTGTTCAAACTCATTCGCACGCAACAAGCATTTAGAAAGCCCTATTAGTATTGTGTCGACGCCTAATTTCGCCAATGCATCATGATTGAAGGCACACATACTAATATATTATGCTAAAACTGTGGTTACGATCAGTACTCTAAATAAATACAGGGTAATTTTGTTATGTGTGACCATATTTTAAGAGGTGAATGTGTTGATGGTCATACTCCACAACTTTTACTATGGGGCCAACCCGAAAACACAAAAAATGTTCTGTTTCATACATTTGAGTGAATCATATGACAGTGTTTTCTGTGGAATAGCTGTGATATTCGCGATTAGGTACAGTATTGGCTCTTTATACTTTGTCAAAGGAATATCTCGTTTCAAACATAGACAGAGAGAATCATACTATCTTTATCTTACAATAGTACTAGCACCCAAAAGAAAAGGATGAGTATAGTTTTTTTTGTTCTTATTTACTGCCAATTTGCTTTGACCAACTATAGTAATAATTATTAAGTGTGACCCCTCTTAAGCATGTCGTTTTAAAATAAGAGCGTAAGTTCTATTGTACATGGGAGCTTCTTCACCTTCATTGTGCCGGCGGGTTCGTGAGACTGAAAAAGATGACAAACTCTGAGAGCGTCCGTGAAAAACGAACATCGAATTTCGTTATCTGCTTCTCTATCGCTCTTGCATATTCAAAGGATAGAGAGGTAGGTAATGAAATCTCGATTTTCATTTAAATTTTCGCGGTAGGGCCTCAGTTATCGTTGCTCGCTCTGACATCCTCTGAGCGCCGCATGCGACGTAGTATACGTATAGGTACCTATAGGTATAGGTGGTGTCATATTATAACCTGAGGCCCAAGGTCCTAACTTCTTCAGTTCTATAAAATTTAAATCATATTCAATTAGAACCAGTCGCTTTGGCTTTGTTTCGTTAAATTTTCAAACAACGCAAAATCAACTCTATTTCCCACAAATTTCAAATTTCAGTGGCAAATTTTGGATTTTTCATGAAAAATCTGCAACGATTTTGATAGCATACGCAGTGCAAGTGTTATTTAAAATACGTCATAATTTTATAGAAGTTTGACGTTTAAAATAACACTTGCACTGCGTGTGCCATCAAAATCGTTGCAGACTTTTCTTGGTCTAACTCTAGGAACCAAAAAGGATATATCTTCATAGGAATGTAGATTACCGATATATAAGTGGTATTATAATACCCCTACATCCGGAAAGCAGATTATAATGCAACACCCGTCTAGAACCCCCATTAGTACCCAGTTCCCTCCTAATTCGCCAGACCGACGCACGCGCCGATTTGACTGCGTTAGGTGTAGGGCTTTCTAGTGCGGTAACGTGTTGCACAACCATTAAGTCACCATTAATTACTGCACAATGTTGATAGGTTTTCGTCTAATTTAGGAAATGCTAAGTTAGGTACCTCCTGTTCTGGATTGTAAGACTAAAGGAAATAAAATTTATAAACTGAAATAGATATCATACACTAACGAAAAAGTGACCAAGTCCACCGGTGGCCGAGGCATAGTTACTACGCCGATGCGGGAATCGAACCCGCATCTTCAGCTTACGCGGTAAACGTCCTGACCACTAGACCACCCGGCACGGGTTCGATTCCCGCCTCGGCCACCGGTGGACTTGGTCACTTTTTCTTTATAGTCTAACCCGTTCGTATAAAAATACCGCAAATCGATGTACAGGTTAGGCGTTTGGCAGACACATGCTAGAGGCCAAAACAAATTTTTTGACCCGCAGTTCCTAAAAAAAATTTCGCTGGGAGGGGGGAGTGGTAAAACATTATTTTTTTTGTATGGAAAAAAAAATCCAAAACCTATCGTATGTGGTATCATACGAAACGGCTTTTTGAGGCGATTCTAAAAATATATCACATCATTACATTTCGGGCATTTTTTTAAATTAAAACAAAAAGAATTTTCGAAACATACCAAGTTTGGGCTCCTCCAGACACGATATGGCTGATTTTTTTTTGTACAATATACCACAAATGATACGTGATATCCTCATTTCATCATATTACAAGAAAGCAATTTTGAAATTAATATCATTAACATTTTTTTTTTAATTTTTCAATTTTACAAAGTGACACAGTTCTACTTCAATACCTATTTCACGAGACTTATGGAACTATACTGCAGATACGGTACATATTAATCATAAAATGATACGTAATATCCATATATCGAACGGGAAATACCTCTTTCTTCTGGGGGGGGGGGGGGCAGCGAAATTTTTTTAGGAACTGCGGGTCAAAAATTTTGTTTCGACCTCTAGTATGCGTGTGCCAAACGGCTAACCTGTACATCGATTTGCGGTATTCCTTTGAAATTGGGGTCGAGCGGCTTCCGCTATTAGTGTATGATCCCAGGTGGAATTTATACGTCATTATGACGTCCGTTACGACATTATGACGTATAATTGACTTCATTATGACGTCGCTGACGATGACGTCACTGCTACCTGGGATATCTATTTCAGTTTATAAATTTTATATTATTTAGTCTTACAATACACAAGTGCGAAATATAATCCGCACAAACATCGTCATGACACTCATGACCCTACACTCTATAATGTAGCGACTAGACTGCTACAGTCATCTGCAAATTATCTTTCACATAATTACTAGCCTAACCCATATAACCTATATTTAATGCGTTCCTTAGCAATGCTAAATTATAAAGTGCAGGTTTGTAATTTTGTTCCAGAGTTTATGAGAAGCATTAGATAATGTGATTGGATTACTAAGTGTATTCGTAAGTAAACAGACTGAGGCTATAAGGGGTATTTACTGCAATGTTCTGCCACCAGAGTGCAGCACTAGCCTTTTTAGTAAACCATAGAGTAACTTATACATACTGTGCCTTTAACAGTTTCTTGTCAAGTTTTCAAAGATAATAAAATATGACATTGATTGCACCAAGGCGGTATGTTTGCAGAGAACCTAGCGGGAAACCCGAATTCGAAATTTCGCTATCTGCTTCTTTATCGCTCGAACATGCAAGAGTGACAGAGATGTTAGATAACGAAATTTCGATTTTTTTGTTTTGTGATAGACCCTCAGAGCTCTTAAATAAAGAGAAAAAAAAGTGGCGCCGAGAGTTTCGCGTAATATTACCTTTTAGCAGATGCGAATATTTAGTTTTAAAATGTAGAAGCCTTTAAGCGGCTCAGACGCCTAATATCCATGTGGCACGGCTCCCCAAACGATGCCCAGCCCAGCCCAGGGTACCCGCACTTCAAGACTGTGCTCTGAAGTGCTCCGAGCAAGACCTTTGAGATGAGACAGACAGACAGACTCATCTAGACCTTAGACTCAACTTACCCTATTTATAGATAAACTTACTTAGACAAACCTTTACCTTACTTAGATAATGGACGGTATAGAAAGGACGACAATCTCTTATGGCAGAACTATTGCAAAAATTACCAGCTTTCAGCTGTAAATAGGTGGCGCTAGGTAGGGGCTCTGGGACATGAGTATGACATTACTGTTTTTTGATGGACACTTTTCATACATTAGAGATTTTGCTCCTTTATAAAGTCTCCATGTTAGATAAACTTGCCCGATAACAACTGATTTCTCGACACTATCTATCAAAATAAATGTGTCGTTTTCAAGTAAAGGTACCACATAGTCGCTTACCACAATGACGCTCTGACGGGTTATTCGTATAGAGATGCAAGCAAATTTCATCCTTATGGTTAGCGTCAATGTGGTACCTTTTACTTTAGAACGACACAAATGGCCAAAGAGCTTCCATTTGAGTTGGCAATGCATCAATACAAACAATAATTTAACATATGCTAATACTAAAAACAATAGATCTATCAATAGTTACGTAATGATTACAATGTGCGTAACGCAAATTTTGGACCATGGAGTAAAATTATCCATGACACCATGTCACAGGGCACAGGGCTCTATGACAGTGATGCAACAAGTTAACAATATAAATGAATATACAAAACCAGTATTTTGACTTAAGGGGTTATCAGATCTATCCCTTCGCTGAACTTTCTGCTATATTGCTGGTTACGAGGGGCAGGATAATAACGACGGGACGAGTGTCCTGAATAATACTTCTTATTTGCCAAAGACGTCTGACGACCGCGACTGCAGTCCAGCCCTATCAAAACCTTCGTGCATTCCATGGTTCACGATCACGCACCGCACACGATAGGCACTGGCGTAGCGTGAACTAATCTAGCCGTGGGCGAAATCGCATCTGCGAGGCCTTTCTTTCACTGTGCCCGAAGGGGCCTCGCGCGAGGCCCCCCTTGGGGCGCGAGGCCGTGGGCGACGGCCCACTTCGCCCACGCCTAGCTACGCCACTCGATAGGCGGCGATCAAAGGGCTAAAGAAATGGCAAGGTACATGACTGCGCGAATCTTCAACTTCTAGTGTCGATGGTTTCAGACTGAGTGGGAACTGTTGCATCTCAAAGTTCTTGCTCGGAGCACTTATCAGAGCATAGTCTTGGAGCACGCACGGGCACGCTGGGCTGAGCATGAGCATCGTTTGAGAAGCCGTGCCACATATATGGATATTAGGCCGCTTTAAGGCTTCTACAGACTGCAACAAATCGGATGTGATTTTAGATGATAGGACGTTCTTACACAAATTGACTAAGCCCCACAGTAAGCTCAAGAAGGTACTTGTTACGGGTATACTCAGACAACTATATAGTTATACAACTATATAGTTATATATACCTATATATAAACACTTAGAAAACACCCATGACTCCGGAACAAATATGAGTGCTCATCACACAATTAAATGCCCTCGGGATTCAAACTCAGGACCAACGGCTTAATAGGCAGGATCACTACCGACTAATAGGTTAGACAAAGACAGGTCATCAAAATTTATGACCCCATCCATCTGTCTATCTATCAGATATAGCTATTTAGTCAAGCAAATCTTGTCAGTAAATAAGAACAAAAAATATATGCTCATCCCTTTCTTTTGGGTGCTAGTACTAGTGTAAGACAAAGATAGTATGATTCTCTCTGTCTATGTTTGAAATGAGACAGTCCTTTGATAAACTATATCTACCCCATTCTAGCAGGATATAACCAAATGGAGCCGCCACGTCTGTAATTTGCTGTACAAAAAAGTCTGCCAATTTTTGCGGGGATGGGGAACGTCAAATGTATACGTAACGTCAAAATAGCCATGTCAGATAAACGTCAGTCCATACATTGTGTATGACCATTGGCCGACTATTTTCGACAGAGGGGAATGCCTGTTAATGGCTACTCCGTTTAGTTATATCCTCCTAGATCCCATTCGAATGGGAGAAAATCGAATCGAGTTTAAACTTTAAAGGGCCCTCCACACTCGTGCGCGAATTGCGAACGTGAGTGTGGAGTCTAGTTCGCTAATCAGCTAAATCGACTCCACACTCGCGTTCGCGGCTTCGCGCCGCGTAGTCTGGAGCGGGCTAAAGATACTGTTTGTAATTCATATATTGTGGGCATGTAGCGGCATATTATCTTACCGTATCTTTTGTCGGCGGTGCTGACAGTTACGACTTACGAGCTTTCTTTCTCGTCTGCAATTTGTAAACTCCGTACACGATAACTTTGCACCCACTTGGCAGTAACAATATATGCCAACGCATACAGTACGCATACTTGACGCAGTTTTTGGCGGGAAACCTTAACGTGGTCGAACTTACGAGTTTGTTTGTTCGGGGCGGGCATTCTGTACATTGTTTGATAACTTTATGATTGACGTAAGCACGTGCTTAGTATGAAGTGTTAATCATAAAGGATTTAGTAGACATGTTTCGTGTTTGTATTGGAAAATAACCACAACCCACAACCTCTATTATCTGTTTTTATGATAGTCCGGTAGAACAAGTTTGGGAACAAATCAAATTATTTTATTAAATATTTTGATTTGTGTTTTTTTTAAGTAGTCACACTACTATATATAAATTAAAAACTGTAATAGATGTCATATATTAAAGAAAAAGTGACGAAGCCCTCCAGTGGTGAAGGCCGGATTCGAACCGGCGTCTTTAGCTATCGCGGCTAACGCCATGAACCCCTAGGCCACCTCGCCACTGGAGGGCTTCGCCACTTTTTCTTTAATATATGACATCTATTACAGTTTTTAATAGTCCGGTAGGTTTAAGCGCTGGTGGCCTAGCGGTAAGAGCGTGCGACTTTCAATCCGGAGGTCGCGGGTTCAAGCCCCGGCTCGTATCTCAATGAGTTTTTCGGAACTTATGTACGAAATATCATTTGATATATACCAGCCGCTTTTCGGTGAAGGAAAACATCGTGAGGAAAACGGACTAATCCTTACAAGGCCTAGTTCCCCCTCTGGGTTGGAAGGTCAGATGGCAGTCGCTTTCGTAAAAACTAGTGCCTATGTCAATTCTTAGGATTAGTTGTCAAACGGACCCCAGGCTCTAACTATATGATTTGATGATGATGATAGTCCGGTAGGTATATTTATAGGTAGGGGGAAGTCCCGTAACCACGGACGGCATATAGTGCCGTACACACGTACTATCTCGGCAACTTGCCTTGCTTGGAGTTGCAGGCGTACATAGGCTATGGAGACTGCTTAACATCAGGCGGGCCGTATGCTTGTTTGCTACCGACGTAGTATAACTTACAACGCAAGTAATTCAAGAATTAGTAACAGTGGTGCGGGGGGACGTCGACCAATGTCGAAAAACGGGATGCACATTGCTTGTGACGCGCGCAGCGACTGTGGATGTGGGAGCGTTTTTTTTTTGTGCTTTTGTAAGTTTTGTTTTCCTTCTTTACTTCTCTATTCTACTCTAGTAT
This sequence comes from Cydia strobilella, assembly GCF_947568885.1. Classification (NCBI taxonomy): domain Eukaryota; kingdom Metazoa; phylum Arthropoda; class Insecta; order Lepidoptera; family Tortricidae; genus Cydia; species Cydia strobilella. The sequence goes on from NC_086048.1 coordinate 1,409,512, forward strand.
TATTTGGCCCGTCTTGCTATTATGGCGCCACCTATTTAACGCCTTTTGACGAACACTTTCTCATATACAGATAAAATTACTGGATTATATAATATATTGATATTGATATGTTTTTGCTTCCCTACCGGCCGAAGTAAAACTTTTTAAGTAGTAAGCGCTTAATTAGATTTCTTCGCATTTCCTTTACAACCATCTAATAAAAAACGTACTTACTTACATCCTGTCAATTTACTTAAACTACTTAATTAAATGGTATCTTTAATTTTATGTTACTGTCGGTACGGACGCTAAATGTAAATCATTGAGAAATAATATAAATTGAATGTTTTAAAAACTTGCGAAATTGTTTCACATATGTCCTTGATCTTTTACTAATCCAATGCCTGCAAATTTAGGTGCTTTCTTATTAAGCAGTTGTTTACCTTAGTAACCGGTTCCAAATTTGGTCAATATCAAACTAATTAATTATATAGACATAGCAAAATATAAATTAATATGTTTCTACATTCACCTCTACATTGCTAATGTCAAAGGTCTTGGTGTTAGCAATGCGCAAGTTGCAGAAATTCCCGAAATTTTTAGAAAACTTTCATGAGAAAATTCTCATGAATGTTTCCACTTAGACAGTTCCCGTTCAGATTAGCGATTATCACTCAATGTTCTTTCAATGTTACTATTTAAAGTGTCATACGGCCCGATTCGAACAATGCTTAATTGCTTATAAGAAGACAGCGGTACGATACCAACCTGTCAGTGTCAAACTACGTTTTTTGGCTGAAGAAATGTCAATGCATTGCATGCATTGCTACTTGCGTCTTAATTCTATGAAAAATTAAAAATTGAACGGTAAGTAGGCCTCAAGTCAAAGGGCTAATGTAATGACAATTCAATACATTTATTTATCTATAAATACAACAGCTCAGTCATAGCAACATTGATAAATACAACAACCAACACTTGGGTAAATATTATGGGATGAATAACAGCGTTTATATAAGAGTCTGAGAGATGATTCGATGCCATTATTGTTTCTTCAAATACTAAAAATAAGAAAAATACACAAAATACGTAATACCTATATATACCTCATACGTCAAAAACAAAAGTTACCGATGCGCTCTCCTACGCACAAAAACTAAAATGGCGATGGGCAGGCCACATAGCTAGTTATGCCATTATTGTTTCAAATACTAAAAATAAGAAAAATACACAAAATACGTAATACCTATATATACCTCATACGTCAAAAAACTAAAGTTACCGATGCGCTCTCCTACGCGCAAAAACTAAAATGGCGATGGGCAGGCCACATAGCTAGTTATGCCATTATTGTTTCTTCAAATACTAAAAATAAGAAAACTACACAAAATGAGAGCCTGGAGTTGCAGGCTATGGAGACTGATTAACATCAGGCGGGCCGTATGCTTGTTTGCCACCGACGTAGTATTAAAAAAAAGTAATACCTATACATCATGCGTCAAAAAACAAAAGTTACCGATGCGCTCTCCTACGCAAAGAAACTAAAATGGCGATGGGAAGGCCACATAGCCAGATTGATTACGAGTAACCTCATGGTTAGGACCAACAGGAACCAGGAAGCACGGCAGACCTATCACAAGGTGGGCACCCGACATCCCCAAATAGGAGGTTAAAAACTGGATGGATGTTGCCAAAGATAGAGCACTGGTCATAACTGGAGGAGGCCTTCACCTTCACAGGGGGTTCTTGCAGAATAAATAAATAAGAAAAAAAAACAAATTATAATAAAATTTATTCCTTACATAATCAAGCATATTAGAAAATTGATTTGACATATAAATATTAAATATTATTGTAATACCAAACCTAAAGTAAAAAGTTTATTGCTGTTTTAATTAATTTTATTGTGTTTGTTAATTAAATACCTGCGAGAAATAATAGTTATTAATAATAATCGAGGTATTAATAATAAACCTACCTACCTACCTACCTACCTACCTACCCACCTACCTACCTACCTACCTACCTACCTACCTACCTACCTACCTACCTACCTTCCTACCTACCTACCTACCTACCTACCTACCTACCTACCTACCTACCTAGATACCAACTCAAGTTGAAAATCCTGCAGAAAAAAGTGCAGCAATAATGCTTGAAAGGCGCGTTGATGTCGATTGTTCTGTACAGTCACTCTCCGCGATTGTTATGCTATTTAGGGTTCTAGCTAAATTGAACACTCCATAGCGTAAGTACTGAACCACCAATGTAGCTAGGACCCTAAATGGCTCAGCAACAAGAATTGGCGTAAAAGTTTTTGCTTTAACCCTGAAAAGTCTAATTGGTGCACGCAAATAGATGCCTTGTATGTATTATCCTGACCTAGTTGAGTTTGCAATTATTACAAAATTATAATCGTATTTGGACGATTTGACCTTGGTTTACTGCAATTACTTTAAGATTAGAAATTAAATAATCCGTACCTAATAATAACTCACCTACAATGTACTAGGTACTAGGTACTTACCTGTAGACTTTATAATAGTACTTGTTGGCCGAGTAGGCGCGAAGCGCGAGCGAAACAAGCCCGTTTTAGCTTGGGCAAAAATGCTTACGTATGACTTTTCGGCTGTTCTCTACAGGTCGCATTTATTAACCGATTGGTGTAGTGAAACCAAAGAGCCGCCTGCTACAGATTTATTGAAATTGCCGCGTTTTTTCAGGTTAAACTTTCATTAGCCAGACTATAGTAACAAAATATTTATGGATTTATTGAATACGGTTACGAAAACAAACATTTCTTTACTGGCGCCTACAAAAGGAAGGACTACTAAATTAAGTACGTGATAACTGATAACGTCCATCGCGGGGGCAAAATAGCTAGAGGCCGGGGCCCTATTGCGCCATGGCGGCTGGCCGGAGCGCGCATGCGCAAACATTTTCCCGCCATACGCTGCCCGAGCGTCCGCGTCCACAAACAAAACCTTTATTTTTTTTAATTTAAAAATGTAAGATGTTATTGTTTTAATTTATTTTTTTGTGTTTTTGAAGTGCTGTGTCGTGATGTAGCCATGTTTTTGGGAATTCTGCTGCTGCTGAGCGAGTGCACTGCACTGGCTTTTAATACCAGCGATGTTAGCCCGCGGGATACAGTAAGTGTATTTTAAGACACGAGAAACTATTGTTTATAATAGCAAAATAATTTCTCATTAGAAAAAGGCGGCAATTATTTAAAATACCTATAGGAGCGTCGTGACTTGAATTTCGCGCCTTTTTCTACAGACAGGTTTGCCAGTGTCCGTATTTGTTTCCGCTCAAACCATATAGTTTTTAATGTCTAGCTTTTACTATGTGAAAGGAATTTGTAGTCATACTACGCAAACTACCTATACTTAATCGGTAAATTTTTAGTATGACTGTAATGAAAATTTTGGGATTGGGATTCTGAGTTTCCAAAACGTCCCGCTTGGCGCGCTGTTCAACATCCCATATAAAATGAGACAACGCAAATGCGTACTACGTCACGTCACGCTGTCACGCTATCAAATGAAACTAACACTAGGGGGTACTCCTATTTGTTTTTATCGTTACAATATATAATAATTATCATATTTAGCTTATCACACGATATAATTAGGACACACTGCATACAATATGAAGATGACTTGTTTCTACCGATACGCTCTTGACAACTCTTTTTTTTAAATTCGCAAAATTTGATACAAGAAAATTTCAAGAGATTTTTATTGCAGTGAACTCGGAGTGAACTAAGAAATTACCTAGGTAAGTTATTAACTCCATGAACAAGATTTTAATCTATTTAAAAAAAAAACTGGTTCAGAAACTTGAACACACAATTCTAAACAATAGCAGCACGAGCTTCATCTTTATAAATCTTAATGTAATATTTACCTAGCATAAATACCTACTCATAAATGTAGCACGCACTATTGTTAATATTCTCCAGATAAGGAAGGGCGGTACTTCCTGGCACAGGCTTTTAAAGCTTAAAGGAGGTTCCAACCACTAATTTTTAAGATGATGAGATTGTTAAAGAAAATAAACATTTTTTTATTTTTTTATTATTATTATTAATTGTGGTATTTTCTATAAAAAGGGACCTTATTGTCGATGGCGCTTACGGCATTATAATTTTCCATAGCTCAGTTGACCAATGTTAGTTGGCTTTTGGCTAATATTATTTAAGGTAGATAGTTAGACCAAGATAAGTCTGCAACGATTTTGATAGCGCACGCCGTGCAAGCGTTATTTTAAAGTTAAACTTCTATGAAATGATAACATATAAATAACAATTCAATTCAATTTATTTATTTAAGACAACACTAGCCCATAACGGTTAGTAACAATTAAGGTTAAAAACTAAGTGTTAGTGGAACACAAAAAACAGAAAACGACAAAACAAAAACAGTCAGCAATAAAATTCTTACAACTCACCTAATAGCGGTTATGACACATTCAAAATGCCGCATTATAGGTGAGTCGTATCGGCCCGCAACAGTGGTCAGGATGGGGTTGGAGCTGAGCTGCACTCTGCAGAGCAACGAGGCAATTCTCTTGCGTATTATGGCATAGTAGTCATCCGTGTGAGCTTGCGCAAACATGCCCGATGCGCTGCAGAAACGGGACAGCCCCAACAACATCCTGAACACTTGCACTGCGTGTGCTATCTAAATCGTTGCAGACTTTTCATGGTCTAACTCTAGGTGCCTAGTTCTTAAATACTAACGTTTATGTTATAAATAAATAAAATAAATAAATATTATAGGGACATTCTTACACAAATTGAATAAGTCCCACGGTAAGCTCAAGAAGGCTTATGTTGTGGGTACTCAGACAACGATATATATAATATATAAATACTTAAATACATAGAAAACATCCATGACTCAGGCACAAATATCTGTGCTTATCACATATATGTCCTTACCGGGATTCGAACCCAGGACCCATTATAGGTGTTATGTAATTACCTATAATTAAGCTATTTTATGTAATATAATACACGTATTATATTAAGCGATCAAATACTGCAATTAATTATATTGCATGATAGGATAGAAATATTAAATGCCGTATATTAATTATATTTTATGCAACAGTACTAGTAGGTAATAGTACATAAGTTGGTCATTACACACGAGGTGATAATGTGCGCGCGAGCTGTAAGCGAGCGCGCAATAAGAAAGCCGATGTGTGTAATGACCAATGCACACGCGTTTCATACGACGTTTTTCAACACACTTGCGAGAAAAAAAAGAAACTCATATTAATCTAATAGTTAAAACAGTTAGTATTGTGTGTTGCATCTGTCATACTGCCGGCCGCCCCTCGCCCCGGCCGCGGGCGGCGCGGCGGGCGGGCCGACCGGGCCGCGCACCGCGCAGACGCGAGGAGCGCGCCCGTGCCCGCCAGTCCGACCAATTAAAGAAGTCTCCCTTTCCATGCATATTATTAGCAATCAGTTACCTTCTTAACTCAGTCGGATAATATAATGAAAAAGCACGAGTGGAATAATACACTGAAAGAGCACGCGTATTTAATATCTAGGATTATGAGCCAAAAATCGGTGGAATAAAAACGTCGTTTTGAGCAAGTGTGTTGAAAAATAAATTATAGGTAATAGTTTAATACATACTTCTAATACTAGGTAATTAGTAATCGCTATTTATCGATAATTCGTCTAAGTCGAGTGCCAATATTGCATGCCATGCCAAACATTGCCTACCTTGAACAAGTGCGAGTCGGACTCGCCCACCGAGGGTTCCTTACTTTTTAGTATTTGTTGTTATAGCGGCAACAGAAATACATCATCTGTGAAAATGTCAACTGTCTAGCTATCACGATTCATGAGATACAGCCTGGTAACAGACAGACGCACAGACAGACGGACAGTGGAGTCTTAGTAATAGGGTCCCGTTTTTAGCCATTAGGTACGGAACCCTAAAAACAGTGATTCTTTAAAAAGTTTTCCTGGTATTGTTTTTATTTGTTGTCAATTTTTCGTCAAATTTGATCGGTAGATAGAGTTCCCAATTCTGGGGCTATAACCGCGAAAATCGGCATCTGTCTCCGTCACTCTAATTACGCCTTGATTGGAGTAAAAGAGAAAGATCCCGCAATTTGCGAATTTCGGTTTTCGCGGTAACCCCTTTGTACTCAATAAAGCACAATTTCACTGTATGGTCCGTATGTCCTAAAAAATAAATTTCTCGGAGTAACTAAAACGTATGGTTTTTCGTTACTTAACGGAAAATAATTTTTTTTGTTGGCCCTAATTAATATTTTATATTTATTCCTTCTAGTCTGAGGTCTTTAGTTTTTTAAAATTTAATCAAAATCTGACAAAAAAAAACAACTTATAAAAAATGGTCATCTACATAACATATTATAATACCCATCTACATAGAATTCGTCGTTTGGGTCATTTTATCTAGACGTATGTTAGACGTTTAAAATAACTAAGTTCTCGTATTTTATTACCTTGTCTTTAAGTGGTTCATATTTGTCACTTCAACGTAACAAAGTAAGATGAGAGAAAAACTACAAGATATCATTACGACATACAATTTCCTGTGTCACTAGAGTCACTGGATTACCAGAATCTACACTTCTACAGTGCACTGCAGTGTGATGTCACACAGATCACTCACTTCTAGATTGAGCGTTTATGACGACTCGATGCCACCACGCGTTTTTAGTATAAGAGCGTCGTCGCGTTTCCGACCGATGGCTGCGTATGAAACTGGTGTAAAAGCGTGGAGAGCTTGAGAAATTCATAGTATAAGAAATCTATTTTTCATCACACTTACTCATAAATAAGAGTGGTATTTCACGCTGGTTTAGCGCGAGTAATAGCAAAAAAATATCTCTAGGGAGGTAACGGATATAAATCAAGCTGTAAGTTTCTTTCAAAATAGTTAAATTATTATTATGATTTAAAATAGCTCAATAAATATATCTGACACAATTCTAATATTTTTAGTCGATATCTGCGATTTTACCGTAATTAGCACTTGTTTCATTAAAAAATTTATCTTTGTCCTCGTTGTGAAGAAAACACTGTGTTTACGGGCATAAGCAAATGCTTGGGAAATGCCATGCGCTGATGCGCTTGTAAATTTCGCTATGTCAAATGTTGAGAAAAGAAAACCTTACTTAGTTCTCACGGTTTTTAACCTCCTAAGGCCCAAGGTCCTACATATAGTACTTCTTCAGTTCGATGAAATTTAAACCGTATTCTATTAGAACAGTTGCATTTCTTTTGCAATTTAAAACAAATAAAAATCAACCATATTCCCTGCACCATAGGTTCAAAGTTCAGTGGCAATTTTGGGTTTTTCATTTGTATGGCTGGATCTTAGGAGGATAGGTCGGAATTTACAAGCGCATCGACGTAAGAGCTCTTTCCCACTGACGTCCAGTTTTTGCTGGTACGGTTTTCTGCAGGATCTCGTTTTAGTGGTGTACTTACGTGCTAATATGGTCACGTTCGCACAAGAATTCTGTTTGCGAGATACTGCGCGCATACTACTAAAAACGGGATAAATACGGGCGCGCATACTGCAGAAAACCGTACCCGCAGAAAACTGGGCGTCAGTGGGAAAGAGCTCTTAATGCAGTGTCTAAGCGATGCAGTCCCCATGATGTCATAAGCGGTTGCCTTGTAGGCTAGACTAGGCCTGCGTAGTTTATATGGACAGGACAGAACGCGTAGAACAGGTTTCAATTATATAAACTTTATGAGTAGGGGACGGTGGCCTAATTTTATTCTGGTACGTGGTTATGGGTTTGATAGACATCTACTCTACTGCTTGAAGCATATAAATAATTAATATTGTCTTCGGTTACCGCGATAGTTACTCATGAAATAAAACTATGAAAACGGATTATATCGCGTATATTGAATTTATAACATCCCGTCATTTCGAACCGTTCACAGCGTTCGTGGTCAACGGGTGACTGAGGAAAAATTACAAAGTGCAAAAATACCCACATACTAAAAATAATGAACCATCATAGACTATAAACTTTAAGGCTGGTTGTACATGCAAAATCGGGATGTATTATAATTTTTTTTTTCTATTTTTTTTTTATAAATTCAATATACGCGATATAATCCGTTTTCATAGTTTTATTTCACATATAAATAATTATTAATGTTGAACCCAACAAGAGCTGTTTACTAAGTAAGTACATTACGTAAGTATTTTTGTCATCCGACTTGGACAATAATATTCGCAAACCCGCCGTTTATTTGAGAACAAACAATTGGGAATTACGTACGTATGTAAACAGTCAACCAGTCTGTACGCATATTTAAGTATGCGTTTCTCCGGAAACTTTTTTTATACTACGTCGGTGGCAAACAAGCATACGGCCCGCCTGATGTTAAGCAGTCTCTGTGGCCTATGTACGACTGCAACTCCAGAGGTCGTCACCATCAGGCGACGTCTGCTTGTTTACCTACTCAAGAGAAGAGGTTGACTCAATTCTTATTAATCCTATTAACGCCGACTGAAATTGGAGTAAATGGACTGTGAAAACGAATGGATTAACTACATTATGCAATATGTTTAGCGATACGTTAATTGCATGTTGATTTAAGTAGGTTAGCTTGACGAAAAACGTAAAAAAACGTTCATGGTACAACAGTCTCGATGCATGTTCGGCAGGTTATTAAAATAACGTGAATTTATTATTTCCAATAATTATAAAAAAATGGCAGTGAACAGTCTGCACTAGTTGGCTCTGACGAAACTGCGCGCGCTCGATAGGAAATCCCAGTTGGTCAGACATATTAGGACCAAAAATCCTGATATGTCAGAAATCCTGACGTATGGCAACTGGCAACCCTAATCCAAAATAAGTCCTTTTATGTCACGACGGTAGTACTTATAACCTATTTGGGTCAGACGAGATATCAATGGCTAGTGGTCTGTACGCACTATGCTAGTAGTTTAGTGAAGTGCTTTAGAACTTGTCTTTGTGTGTAGAAATTGTGGATTGCTTTACTTAGTTAACTTGGAGTCTAACTTTCCCGGCTCTCTACTGAATATATTTCGTGTCTGTCAGCAGGGCTCTTTCGAAATTAAAATATAAAAAAAAATATTTTGTAAGGGCCACTTGCACCATCCCACTAACCCGGGGTTAACCGGTTAAACCGTTTACCCAGTGTCAAATTTGGTAACCATGGTAACTCCAGGTTTAACCGGTTAACCCCGGGTTAGCAGATTGGTGCAAGTAGCGCTAAGTTGGGCCTCAAGTGCTTTTTCACAAGTTAATAGGTATAAGTACAACATTTAAAATGAAATCATAATGGTGACAAAATACATTAATAAATACAACAGTCAATAATGTGTAAATAGCATTCCACTATGGGCCAATAGTCGCCTGAAAATAAAGAATTTCATTTCATTTCATTTTCATTTCAATACATTATAATAATCTTTAAATAAATAATTACTACATAATAACAGAGGGTTAATAATAAATAGATGAAAGGAGATGCAAAAGTCCCTAAAGTCGATAATTAACTATCAGCGCCATTTTAAAATTTAAAATCGTGTTCTCCATATTTTTCCTGCCTGATTTCATTCATCGTTCCGGCCTCTCTTAAATAAATTGCGTAAACTATCTAAAGGCAATATAGGTAGTAATCAAGAATATTAAATTCAATGGATTTATCATCGTCTGCAGTGACGGGTTGATTGTCACCTCTCTTATTTATTGTCTGCCCTTTTACTGTAATTACATGTTGCTTCGAGATATTCACATTTTATGCATTTTTGCAGAAATCTTTTAATTATCGATATAAATCTGTTCTCGCAAAGTTTAAGCTCCCGTCAATATTATTTCGAAGACTTGTTTTCACCAATATATCAATGTTATTCTGAGCGCCACTTGCACCATCCCAGTAACCCGAGGTCTTATCATTCTTAGCTGCTCGTAATACACAAACAATATCAAATTAACATTAGATTTGTAGTCTTCGAATGCCGCTCCCGATCAATACTATCGATAAACGTATGGTTACGTTTGATCACGAGATGAAGGAAAACACCAATCATAATACATATGTAACACCTACTTAACGCATAAGACGTTTTTTATTGACTATACCTAAAAAGATTGATTAGTATTAGGTAAGTGCGTGCACACGTATATATAAACGTTTGCTACTAAACGCAAGGAAATAGCAAATGTAGTAAATACACTGCAACATTATGCGGAGGCAAGGTCCTATTTAACACGCATGAATATTTCTCCCTGATATGTAGGTACAACTCAATTTCTTAGTTTTTTAAGTCTAAATTTAAGGTTTATCTGTAAAAAATGTACTACGCTATCTGTTAACTGCCATTTCATGTGATGTTGAATAAAAATGTTCTATTCTATTCTAAATATATGAACTCTTAACTATAAAGACAGAGTTTAGTGAGCTTATACTTTTTATTTCTTTTCTATTTTGTAAAAAAAATTGTGTCGCTTGTGTTGTATTGTTTGTGTTATTTGCAAACAAATAAACAGATTATCTATCTATCTTTTTTCGTCTTTTTAGGGGAAGGATTGACCTTTCTGTGCATATAAAATAATACCTAAATGTTGCATCAACACATGTCATTTCATTTTGCCTTGTCTACCTACCTATTAGGTCAGATCGTGGTCTGGTGGTTGCCTTTATTATTTATTGCCTAAATACTTAGCCTTAATCGTGGGTCGAAACTTTTGTAGTTGGTGGTTAAGACGACTTTCAACCCGAAGGTCGTGAGTTTAAATCCCGGTTTGTACAGTCAGCATGAGCTTAGTGCCTGAGTAGCCAAAAATAATTCATAACACTTTTCATACTAAGTATGTGAATACGAAAGTTACTCTCGCATTGGATTTACTTTACTAGTCATTTGCGGAAGTGCCGCACTTAATATGGACGCTGTTTAAACCATCATTTGTGACGTTTTCAACTAAAAGGTATCACATTGTCGGTTGTCGATAAAGTTTATTTCAAATTGAAGCTTTATGGAAATAGCGTCTTAATTGACAACCGCCAATAAGTACCCTTTTGTTTGAAAACGGCACATTTTATTGATGTCACAGGCCAAATGATGACTTAAGGTACTGAATATTATATAATACTGAGTAGTTACCTATTACATCCAGTGTTTTTTTTCTTTATTTTAGTCACATGCACAAACTTACAGCTAAGATGCCAAAACGCTTATGCGGTAGAGATATTAGATACAATACAATCAGAATTAAACATATTCTATACAACAAAACAAAAACGGTCAAATAAGTTCAGGTCAAATCAACAGACATCGCATATAAATTAAATTAAACGAAGCAGAGGAGAGCCTCTCCTTCGTCGCTTCGCTTCGCTTCGTGTTTCACTCACGTAGTACGCTGCGTTATGAATGCCTTTACTAGGTAGGCTCTTTCTACAGACTGGCTAGGAAGATAAGGAAGCGGTAAACACGTTCAAAAGTTCAATTATTATGACTTATGAGTAAGTGCCAGTAAAATTCCATTCCGCGACTCGACACTTGACCTCTTGCCTCAGTAACAGCAAATGATGGCACCTCGCGTGCTAATTGAAGTTTACTTTTTCGATTAGATCTTTACCTAACCTACATTTCGCACATAATTTCGCGATTTTTTGCAAGCAAATATGAAATGGCTAAGTGTTTAGTGAAACTTAATTTCTAAGTCAAGTTGCCGTTTTGCTCAACATTGCCTATCATGCCAAATAGATTGTAAACATACTTAACACCACTTGCACCATCCCACTAACCCGGGGTTAACCCAGTGTCAAATTGTACTGGTAATCATGGTAACTCCAGGTTTAACCGGTTAACTCCGGGTTAATGAATGGTACAAGTGACCCAAAAAACGTGTCTCGGAAAAAAAAAGACAAGTGCGAGTCGGACTCGCGCACGAAGAGTTCCGTACGATTACTGAAAAAAGGGCAAAAAAATCACGTTTGTTGTATGGGAGCCCACCTTAAATATTTATTTTATTCTGTTTTTAGTATTTATTCTTATAGCGGCAACAGAAATACATCATATGTCAAAATTGGACTTGGACCCGGGGTATGTCCTTAAACTACGTCCGGACCCGGGTATGTCCTTAAAGTACGTCCAAAAGAGAGGTATGGGCACTGTGAATGTCATCTCGCTTTGTGTGGTAGGGCACAACACAGCGAATGTCATTCCAGATCTAGAGCAGAGCCCAACTGGGGAAGTACCTCCACCTTACAGAAAACCGCAGCCAAATAACACTAGACCCTAATCCTATGATTGTGATTATGATTATGATTGTGTTGTGTTCCTGCCGGTGAGTAAGGTTGCCAGAGCTCAACGAGGGTGCGGTGTGTTGACGACGGGGGACCTACGGAACTCACGGTACTGCATTTGGTCTGTATGGACGCGGCGTACAGGTGCGGCGATCAGGGAGACCCGGTGAAACGGCTGTCCGCTGGCCGCCCGCAGGTCAGTAGGGTTCCCGAACCCAGGGATTACTTAATCTCCGCCCTGGGAGGCTGAACCACCAACCTCGCGTAAAATCCTTGATGTAGTAGTCGTGCCGGAGAAGGAGACCGGAGTGGACCCGGCTGCTGCACCAGGGGGGGACCGGGGGCCCTTCCGTACGCCGTGCCTGTGAACCGCACTACCCTACATATTCCTTTGGCAGATCTGTTCTGTTCTCTTGTCCCTTAAGCCGTCAACGCCCCGAACCCTCTTTGTACACTCAACAACAACAACACATGGCAAATAAGGGTAAAAAAAGAAATGGTTTCTCAGCGGCATCCCCTTCCACACAAGTGGACTTCTGCAATATCAGGGGATTACACTCAAATTTGAGCGCAGTCCATTACCACCTGGAATCTGCGCAGCCGACCATCCTATTTCTAACGGAGACGCAGATATCCTGCCCGGCGGACACTGCATACCTACTATATTCCGGCTATACACTTGAACACAAGTTCATGAGACGCGCTGGTGTATGCATGTATGCCCGGCAGGAGGTCTGCTGTCGCCGCCTCCATGCCTTTGAAGACAGGGACCTGTCAGTTCTGTGGGTGCGTGTGGACTACAGCGGCCACACTCGTGTCTACGCGTGCCTGTACAGGTCTCATAGCGGAAACACGGAGACAACCCGGCTCTTCGAGCACCTGCAATCGACGACTGACAAACTTCTAGAGCAGTACCCTTCCGCAGAGCTGGTGATTTTAGGGGACTTTAATGCCCACCACGTTGAGTGGCTTGGTTCCCGGTCCACCGACCACGCGGGGAGGTCTGCTCACGAATTTTCTCTGGCCTATGGATTCTCGCAACTGGTACATTCTCCCACGAGAATACCAGACATCGAGGATCATACTAGCTCTTTACTGGACCTCCTGCTGACTACACGTCCGGACGGATATTCCATCTCAGTGAATGCACCTCTCGGTTCGTCCGATCACTGCCTCGTCCGGACACAGGCGCCTTGCGCGCGGCCCGATCCACCACGGCCAACTAGCTCGCGACGCGTGTGGCAATATAAATCAGCAGATTGGGACGGACTGCGTGAATTCTACGCTTCGTACCCATGGAGGCAGCTCTGCTTCACATCAGAAGATCCTGACTCCTGCGCAGCCAATGTTGCCGAGACCATACTGCTGGGAATGGATTGTTTCATTCCCAACACGGTAATAGCAGCGGGAGCAAAGCGACGACCTTGGTTTAATCGGCCTTGTAAAGAGGCTACAGTTCGCAAGCAAGCCGCTTACAGGGCTTGGACCAAGGCCGTAGCTAATAAGGATCCGAACGTTTCTGATGTGAAACGCGACTTAAACGCTGCCTCGAGGTCCAGTAAAAAAGCCATTGCCAGGGCTAAATACGATTTCGTCGGCAGAATTGGCGACAAGCTAGCGGGCTATCCCTCTGGGAGTCGCGCGTTCTGGTCGCTCGCCAAAGCTGCCGAGGGAAATTTTTGTCAGTCGTCTTTACCACCTCTGCGAAAAGCTGATGGTGATCTGGCCCACAGTGCAAAAGAGAAAGCCGATCTTCTTGGTACTCTTTTTGCCTCGAACTCGACCTTGAACGACGACGGTAGCGCCGTGCCGCCCACCATCCCGCGGTGTGCATACTCCATGCCCGAAATCTCATTCACGCAAAGGGATATTCGGCGGGAGTTGCTATCCCTAAACGTTCATAAGTCGAGCGGGTCAGACGGCATTCCAGCACTTGTGCTTAAGCAGTGTGCTCCTGAGTTATGTTCCGTGTTGGCGCGTCTCTTCACACTCTCTAGCAACAAACGGCATGTTCCATCTTCGTGGAAGACGGCCCTTGTGCACCCTGTGCCTAAAAAGGGCGACAGATCGGACCCATCGAATTACAGGCCTATCGCTATTACCTCCCTTCTCTCTAAGGTCATGGAGCGTATAATCAACGCAAAGCTCCTGAGATACCTAGAAGAACACGACCTGATCAGCGACCGTCAGTATGGTTTTCGCCACGGTCGCTCGACTGGTGATCTTCTAGTGTATCTCACTCACCGCTGGGCTTCGGCCATTGAGAGTCAAGGTGAGGCATTGGCAGTTAGCCTAGATATAGCGAAGGCGTTCGATCGGGTCTGGCATCGGGGTCTCCTGTCGAAGTTACCATCTTATGGATTGCCGGAGGGACTATGCAAATGGATCGCTAGCTTTTTGTCTGGCAGACGCATACGAGCCGTAGTAGACGGAAGCTGCTCCAATAGCATGGACATTAACGCTGGCGTTCCGCAAGGCTCTGTGCTATCCCCAACGCTGTTTTTGCTGCACATCAATGACATGTTGTCTATCGACGACATTCATTGCTATGCAGACGACAGTACTGGGGATGCCTATTACGCAGGCCGTGCCAACATCCCTCGTTCCGTGGTGCTAGAGAGTCGTGAAAAGCTTGTGTCGGATATTGAGGGCACTCTATCCAGAGTTTCGGTGTGGGGCCGGGACAATTTAGTGCGATTCAACCCCACCAAGACACAAGTTTGCGCGTTTACCGCTAAGAAAACCCCATTTACTGTGGTCCCACAGTTCGAAGGCACAGCCCTTACCATGTCAGGGAGTATTGGGATCCTCGGTGTCGACATCTCCAGTGACGTCCAATTCCGTAGCCACCTGGAAGGGAAGGCTGATCTGGCATCCAAAAAACTCGGTGTGCTCAATAAAGCACGGCGATACTTTACTCCGGGGCAAAGACTGCTGCTATATAAATCGCAAGTCAGACCCCATATGGAGTACTGCTGTCACCTTTGGGCAGGAGCACCTGGATGCCAGCTTGGACCCTTCGACTCAGTCCAAAGGCGCGCTGTACGAATCGTCGACGATCCCAAACTCACAAGCGGTATCGAACCTTTAAGTCTAAGGAGAGACTTCGCCTCCTTGTGTGTGTTCTACCGCTTGTATAATGGGCTGTGCTCTGAAGAATTGTTTGACATGATGCCAACGGCCGCTTTCTATCACCGCACCGCTCGCCATCGGCAGGGTGTTCATCCTCACACCCTAGCACCTAAATGGTCGCGTACTGTGCGGTTTAAGAGGAATTTCCTCTCGCGTACGCTTCGGCTGTGGAATGAGCTCCCTGCCGAGGTTTTCCCGAGGGGCTACAGTATGGGGTTCTTCAAAAAAGGAGTGTACAGGTTTTTAAAGGGTCGGCAACGCGCGTGTAATATCTCTGGTGTTGCAGGCGTTCATAGGCTACGGTAACTGCTTACCATCAGGCGGGCCGTATGCTTGATTGCCACCGACGTGGTATAAAAAAAAAAAAAAAATTTCAACTGTCTAGCTATCACGGTACATGAGATATAGCCTGGTGACAGACAGACGGACAGTGGAGTTTTAGTAATAGGGTCCCGTTTTTACCCTTTGGGTACGGAACTCTAAAAAAATACTGTGTCATTTATAGGTAAGCTTTGATCTCTATTACCTGACAATTGCACATATATATGTTTAGTATATTTGCCTTCACCACTGTCACTGGGCCAAGGACCTACGTGAATGGACAAATAAACAAAAGCAAACAAAGATCTCAAGTATCTCAACAAACAAGTAGAGTCAAACCAAGATAAGTCTGCAGAGATTTTGGCGCCACACGCAGCGCAGGTGTTATTCTAAGCGTCAAACCAACTTTAAATAGGTAAAAGTTAATTAAGCGTAAACTTAAGTGTTTGAACTGAGAATTCGTGTGTTAAGTTTACATCAAGTAACCACCATTTCAAAATTTACCGTTCGTACTTTTCATGGCTAAACTGTTCGTAAACTGCATGTAGCCTACATGCAGTTTACGAACAGTTTAGCCATGACATGTAGGTAGTTGTTGCCAGACAGAGTGATGGCAGGTGGGCCAAAATGTTAACGGAATGGTGGCCCATTCCGTTAACACAGCGGCCACGCTTTCAGACGAAAAGGAGTGCCTGGCGTCCGTTGGCTCGTTGGGTGGACGACATTCGGAAGACTGCGGGTCACTTCTGGATGAGATTGGCTCAGGACCGGGATAAGTGGCGTAATCGTAAGAGGCCTATGCTCAGCAGTAGGCGATAGAAGGCTGATATGATGATGATAATGATGATGTAGGTAGTTGATATTTTACAACGAAAACTATTTGGTTTTGTGTGATGTTTGTGTGTGTGTGTGTGTGTGTGTGTGTGTGTGTGTGTGTGTGTGTGTGTGTGTGTGTGTGTGTGTGTGTGTGTGTGTGTGTGTGTGTGTGTGTGTGTGTGTGTGTGTGCGCGCGCGCGCGTGTGCGTGTGTGTGTGTGTGTGTGTGTGTAATGTAAGAGCGGTATGCAGATTTTAGGGAGCGGCATGCATGTTTAGATGATTTCTGATAAGTTGTTATTCTTCTGATAGATTACATTAATAAATTACTTCTTGATATATATTTGTATATATATCAATATATACAAATATTAATAAAATATATAAATAAAGATGTTAAAAAAAAACTTTCGCCGGTAGAGCTAATTATATATGTGATAAAATTAACATAGATGTTTGACAATAAATGCGGGTTAAATTAAAATAAAATATCTATTCTTCGCAATTGCCACTACATGCACATAGGTCCGTGCAGTTTAGTTTTTTTAACGCAGTTGCATCTCCCTGCGCATTTTGTTTTGCGGCGGCAACGAATAAGCTCTAAACAAGCAGCAGCCGCCGCAAGTGCTTGTTCAGATATTTTTGAACACCTCGGCCGCTCCGATATATCTGATGGCGACTGTACCTAAGGATTTGTGTTAATGTAAGCGCAATCCGCTGAAAAGATGGGGCATTTTCTATGAAAAGGGACCTTATTGTCGATGGCGCTTACGCCGACAGCGTCGCGCGGCATTGTATTTATTTCGGAGCATCGTTTATAATGGCATAAGCGCCATCGACAATAAGGTCCCTTTTTATAGAAAATACCACAGATATTCTCGTAATTTTCCCACGTCCTAGCTATAAACTTTGTGGTTTACGGTAATATTGGGAATATTCTCAAATAATAAAGCAGTATAAGGTGAGGGTTGTGTGAAATACTTATTATGTCTCACGTTTACGTGGTACCTATTGGACATTAAAACAATGAAGATGTTGATAATGTATTATGAATACCTGGTATTATGCTGTAGGCATCTTACAATTTACTATAATAAAAAAAAAAAACAAGATATCATTATAATAAAAAAAAAACATCCTGTTCAGCAGGAAAGCCACAGATTTTAAATAAGGGCCTCTATCTGGATTATTCGATTTTTATGGCATTATTTTTTCTTCCTATTCGCGATTCTGCACAACTTCAGCTGTGTGGAATTCATATTGTGCAGAATCGCGAATAGGAAGAAAAAATAATGCCATAAACATCGAATAATCCCTCTATGTATGTACATGTAGTTATACGGACAATTTTATTGCTACACCCCGCCGGGGTCATGAAACTTTTCATAATTATTAACACCTACTATGATTTGCAATAAAGATTTACTTATAAGATAAGTAAATAAACCTCACCGATAATTGCGATTTGCATAGAGCAAATTGTTATTGACAACGCAAGCCACCTTATTATTCGGGTAATAAATCCCATCGGCAGTTAATCGTCGCGACGTGTCAACGTGTCTCGTGTCATCGATGAAAGCTAATTGTCATGCAGATTGTCAATCAGGCGCTAACATTGCAATCGTCAATCACTTATCGCGCAGTCGGACCTAAGGAATGCAATCTCGCACCAAGATTGGCGATTCGAGATCTCGCACGAAAAATCTGAACCGAGATTGGGTGTTTCGAGATCGAGATTTGACAAATTAATTAAAAATGTGTTATTTCGATCAAAAATCTAAGAATTCCGTTTGTTCTACTTATTTCGGGTACGTCATGTTACGTTTTAAAAATACATAAAAACAAATTAAATAAGCATTCAACAAAAAATCACTTTTATTTAAAAAAAAGTAATTATTTAGCTCTAATTTGTGTCATTAAACTACTATAGTCGCTGTAAGTTAAGAAGTCAATTTTAACAGTTATGAATTGACCCTGTTAACGTGGCTAAGATTAGTGTCATATATTATAAGGGTCAATTAATGTCAAAATTGACTTCTTAGCTGCATTAGACTATAGTTAACTTCACATAAACTGCCGACAGGTACCTAAATGAAATAAATTGCACACCGAACTGTCAATGGACAATATTTGGCACGAAATAAACCATTCAGTGGTCAATGGACAACGATGTTTCCACTGACACGGATCCACCGAACAAGGCCAACCTGCCAACCACCACACAACCCTTATGCACATATACATACAAGTGATAGTTGTATAACGCATCATCGCGTGCATTGTTTAGTAATGCCAGTTGCAATGTGCGCGCATTCGGAATACTGATTGATGTTATGTCAGAACTTTAAACTTGGATTAGTTTATAGCCTTCACTATGGTTTATTACTCGTAGTAGGGGTGAAAGAACACTTAAGTTTTCTCCCATACAAAAAATCAGGGACACCATTTTTGTATTTTTCTGCTGCGTTACCGCTCAAAATGTAACTTTTATCTGATCAAGTTGTTAATTGTAAATAATGCCCGTGTAAACAAAAAAGTGAAGAAATCAACATGGTTTTAGAAAAATCGATTTTTCTTTGCTAGGGAATATAAAACACGTAATTAATGCTCTAAAAATTGATTCACCCATCACCCATAATATGCGTTATGGCATTGTGCGTTTTGAACGCGTGTTTTTTAAACAAAGTATACAGCGTATAGGTATAACCGCAAACGAGGCTTAGTTTTCAGTGCTGTGATACTTTTTAAATAGTAGATTGTTCACCCGAGTTAAATACTACTTTTCATTTCGAATACGAGGAAAGTAAAATACATGTGCGTTTAAAACGTCGTTATTTATGGAATGGGGAGTTAATTATCACAATGGAAATTGTACAATAAATCCATTTAAAACCTAAATTTATATTGCTTATCGTAAAACAAGGAAACATGTCCATTGCTCTAGAGAAACGTATAATTTTCTGTACACTTTTTAGAACAACAACGCATCAGAGCATGAGTAATGAAAAAGATAATTTATAATAAAAACAAAATCATGATACATAGCGTTTTGAATAATTTTATAAGGACATATAAAAGTATTTTTTTAAACATCAGAAATTAATTCATTTGAGCCCATACTAAGTTACTAACCACCCTTATAATATGAGGTCCTGTCAAAAATACACGCTTAAAACTTACAAATTACAAAAATAATATACAAATACCAGTCACATATTCTTGAACCTCCAATGCCTGCATTGAAAATGATTAAATGACAAAAGAAAAAGAAGTGGAAGCGAAGTGTCAATTTTATAATCGGGACACATGGCAAAGGCCGTGTCCCCATCAGGTCAAGGCTATGTTCTAAGTTTAAAAAGCATTGCTAAAGGGTAAGACCCTGTACCTTTTAGGCCCTAACCTCACAAGGAAATATGGAAATAAATGAACCTTCATAACCAATAACTAATATATTAATAAGCCTAATGCATAATTTAAATTACAAAGTATCAATACAACTATTCACGCAAATGTAAACAAACATATTTTACATAAAATCCACTATTTAAACATTCACGTCAGTAAAAGTAATAAAACAAACCAAATGCCGATTTACGACACAAATGCGTGTACAATGTGGGAATAAATAAATATTAACTATCAGTAGTTATACAATGTTTGCCGATGTACGTGAGATACGCGTTTTCTGGGTTACTAGGTTCGGTATGGTGCTGCCAAAATAATGTTGCCATGTGTGTAAAAATATGTTGCGTAAAAATACGCAAAATGTTTAATGAAGGCTCTCTTTGTAGTTACCGACGTTATAATACCTATGTACACTGAAAGAAGTGGGTAATTAGTAACAAAATATTTCGTTATTACTTAAATTTACACAAAATATGGAACTTTTTTAGGATATTGAGCCACATTTATTTGTTTATTACTTACTAGCGACCCGCCCCGGCTTCGCACGTGTAGTTCAATTCAACTAATTTACACAAAACCTTTACAAATTTTACATATAAACCTTCCTCTTGAATCACTCTATCTATTAAAAAAAACCGCATCAAAATCCGTTGCCTAGTTTTAAAGATCTAAGCATACCTGGACAGACATACCTACATATGTTAGTGACTTCAGTATTTGTTTGTTGTATTATCCTACTAAAGTAACATGTTTGCTAAATTATGAGTGCATGAAATTTTCATATTGCTACGAGAAATCCAAATACAGACAGGTTTAGAGTACTTATCAATGCTTATAACAGAGAGGTCAGGCGGTCTTGTCGCTTAAGAGCGCTCTCTTCCAGACAATGTTTGGGTAGCGGAGACAAGAAAATTAAAATATGCTAGGTGGTGCCCTGTGTTGTCGTCCAAAAAATATAAAAAACAGGCCAAGTGCGAGTCGGACTCGCCCACCGAGGGTTCCGTACTTGTTAGTATTTGTTGTTATAGCGGCAACAGAAAAACATCATCTGTGAAAATTTCAACTATCTGGCTATCACGGTTCATGAGATACAGCCTGCTGACAGACGGACGGACAGACGGACAGATGGACAGCGCAGTCTTAGTAATAGGGTCCCGTTTACGGAACCCTCGGTGGGCGAGTCCGACTCGCACTTGTCCAGGTTTTTTTTAAATATCTATCGTTAAATTTAAATAATCACAATTATTTTGCAGAGGCGCTAGTGAGCACGTTGTGGGCTCTTAAGCACTTAAGGCTCATTTTCATGCGATTTTGAAAAGCGCGCCAAGCGGAAACTAAAAATCCGACCCCTTTCTTTAGATTTTTTTGGATCTTTTGGTTTTCCCTGTTCATTTTCTAATAACAACAATCTTATTTCCAGTGGACACTACGCTACCCACCGCGGAAGTCCCACGTGCGACGCCAGCGCACCATCCCGGCCAGCACACCGTTCTTCTGTCAGGATTCTCTGGCTTTTGGCAAGAGTAGGCAGCCTCCGACGTCGGTACACCGGCTACGGCCCGGCGACATCGATGTGGTGGCTGCTTTAGGTACCTATAGGGAGCGTACATGAACTATAGAGGCAGCATAGGAGCATGGCAATTCGTTACACGACTGAGCGCGCTGCTCGTGTAACTAAATGTGATTTTGACTCCAATGTATCGGCCCCATTCGTAGTGCTCGTAAGGCCGGTCTTTACGAAGTATATGTCTATGCCTTGCGGTATTTGATCGATCAATTATATTGGCCGCACGTGAGTAGTCGTACCTACTATCTATCAGAGCGTTTACATTTTTTGCCGGTTACCTATAAGTACATATGTAGTGTTTACACACCGTGACATGTGCAGACATGGCTTCATCGTGTGATGAAACGAGACAAATAAAATAATATGATCTTACAATGCCTATTAATAATAATAAAATAATGTCCTCCTCGCCGTGTCCGACGACGGCGACTCCAACTGTTTTTAATGGGGAACATGGAACGCTCTAATGTGGCTTGCGAAGCCAAACTTGGCAATGCCTATTAAGAATGGGAGAGGATCGGGCTGCCAAAAGGGCGCGCGGGCGTACTTGGGAGGACCGACTGGTGGCCGCCCGGTAGGTCGGGCCAGATACCGCTGGGGAGACAGTGTAGAAGCGGATCTGCCTCAGCTTCAAACCGACAATTGGCAGGAAATGGCGCAGGATCGGGAAAAGTGGAGTGCTCTCGTTTCGGAGGCCAGGAGTCGTTGAGCCATATTAGTTAGTTAGTTACAATGCTAAAGCGACTAATCTTAGTAATTTGTCTTGTGTTACAGGTGACTCGCTAGTGGCTGGGAGCGGTGCCCTGGAGGAGTTTGCCCTTGGTGCGTTTGTGGAGTACAGAGGGGTTTCATGGTGTGCAGGTAATATTCATTTCCGTCGGTCTGGCTTTATATGAAATCGATTAAAGGATGACTCACCCTAGAACGGTCCGAGTCGCCGGGTGCAAAATTTGCAGCTAGACAACGCATAAATATCTCAAAGCCTAAATGATTCGCAGAGTAAGAACAGAAGATTGACTAGGCAACTAATAGTATCTTTAATTGTAGCCCTCCATTATCCGCATCTGCATCTTATAATCACTAAATTGGCATTTTTGAGAGTTATCAGAGCCTTAAATACTTAAACTAAGCGGCAGGTGATGCCACTTGAAATGCAAATCTAGATATCCTGGCCTACGCAATAGTTATGCTTTCATACCCGGGGCCGCTCCGTAATGGTTCAAAGCTAGAGTTGGCACGCACTCGAGTCTATTGAGTCTAAGTTAGAAGAACTGGACTCAATATGACGAGATTGTGCCTGAAAGACTCGAGACATAATTATGCTGACGAGCTGTCATCAAAGAGAAAATTGTAGTATATAGGCATACTCTGTTTATGTAAACCACAAATTATGTGAACATTCCGTTTCGACAGAAAACTCATATTTTGACATAAGTAATTAAGACTAACTAGCAGTACACAAACGATTAATAGATAATAGCTAATAGCGGGCTGAGCACGGTCGCATTTTTATCTCCTGTCACCATGCCTGTCACGTTCTAACAAGTACCTATATGTAAGTGCGAGTTGGTGCGAGTGACAGGCATAGTGGCAGGTGATAAAAATGCAACCATGCTGACACCGCAGGCTTGTAGTGCGTTAATGAATATTTTTTATTTTATTTATTTGGAAAGCAAACAGAAATAAGTGAGCGAGATGAGTTTACAAATACACATTAAGGACATTCACTTATTCCCTTAACAGCTCTCACTAAAACATGTAATGGAAATATACTACACTTAAACTACTCTTAGGGTACTAAATACAGTTACCAATTTACTAACACTAGGTGCAACCTCATCAAACAAAATTATGACTACTAAGGGAGAAAGAGCCAAAGTAAAGAAAAAAAAAACAAAAACAACAACAACAACAACAACAACAAAAAAAACAAGACAAAAAACAAAAAAACAAACAAAAACAACAAACAATAGCTCCATAGTGTATACTCTGAAGAGTCTGAAGGGTCCAAAGACTCGTCTTTACCAACACTATTGAAAACTGCAATATGCGTTTGAAATTCCTACATTTGACTTGTCTGTTCTTCTGATTATGGCACATCGAATAGCAAGTCGAGTACCAACTTTAACCCGTAAACGTCCCCCTGGGACAATCGTGATTGCATGGCAATGCATTTATCATTTATGCAACGTTGTAGGTACTTACGGTGGATGTGGTAACCTTTTCACATGTGTGTGGTGCTCAAAAATTTTCAGGGTTCGAAATTATCCAGATTATTATACTATTTGATAATTATCGCGATAATTATCCGATGTATCGGATAATTATATCAGGTATGGATGGTGCTAGATTTATTTTCTTTAAATTCTTTCATAATAAAAAATAATGATTGGGGCGTTTTTTGCTATGTTCAAATAAAAACTGACCTAATATTGATTAGTTTTTTTATTAATCATTGAAATATAAGATAATCATCAATTAATAATGTAACAATCTAATTGTTTTATCAAATCGATAATTATCAGGCATAAAAATCATGATAATTATCCTTTCGAACCCTCACAACTGACTCAAAATTAAAATAATTGACCGTCTACTCGTACAAATCTTGGCGTTTAAATGCAACTTTGAACTGTGAATGTGTTGTATCTTGTATCGTGCGGAACCACGGAACTTTGACAAAACGGCTCTTTGTAAACGTAGGTACCTATGGGTTAATTATTTAATAAAATCAGGCGTTACTTTGCGTAAATTCACAACCATCTTTCTTATTTTAAGTTCGTTATTCCTGTACCTACCGCCCGTGGGCCACCATACTTGCGAGAAAAAAAAAATGGAAATAAATAAAACTTCTGCCTAATTTCGAACGTACATTACAGCCCTAGGTTGAAATTTACGATTTACGGACCGCATCGCCTACGTGTAATTGCACCTTTTACGGGCATTTGCTTTGCCAATCGGATACGAAATAATAACGTGCTAGTCAATCAGTGCTAAGTGCTAACCCGTTATACTTGCTTGCGTATTTTTTGCATACAATTAATGTTCCTCTCAAGGAACCTCCTAAAGGATGACTCACGTTAGACCGGGCCGTGTCCGGGCCGGAGCTTCCGGCGCTTACTTTTCTATGACATGACAGGTGATCACGTGATGCTTTCCATAGAAAACGAAGCGCCGGAAGTTCCGGCCCGGACACAGCCCGGTCTAACGTGAGTCGTCCTTAAGTTTGGGTCAAACACATTTTAGAAAAAGGTCACTTGTGGACAATACAATAAAAGTTAACGACTGGTACAAAAATATCCCGTTTTTTACAAGCTTTTATTTAACTTGCAATGTACCTATGTATGTAATATGTATGTAACATGTTTGTAAGGGACAAATCTTGCAAGTTAAATTTGACCCACTTCCCGGTTTCCGATGAAGCTGAAAATTTGCATACATATGTAAGTCGGGTGACAATGCAATATTATGGTACCATCGAGCTGATCTGATGATGGAGACAGGAGGTGGCCATAGGAACTCTGTGATAAAACAACTCAACCTAATTGTGTTTGAGGTTTTTAGAATTGTCTCGATGAGTATTAGTTGCCTGTGGAAAGAAAAGTACAGTCAGCGATAAAAGCTTGTACCAAAAATGATTTTTTTTCCAAAAACATCTTATTTGAGTCTCAAGTACTTATAAAATGTGTCCCGCCTGTATAAAGAAATAAAAGAAAAGGTTCAGGTCGTGTCATACCAGAAGGTTAAGGAGTTGGCAGAGGACCGGACGAGTTGGAGATTGTTCCACCGATAGAAGCACCGCTCTTAAATATAAAGAAGAGATTTCTTATTATACATACTTATTTAACATTTCTAAATAATTGAAATAAACGTTGTCCTTGTCTAATATCATTAATCTTAACGCACCTTTTCTTTCTCCGTCTAGTTAACCTTGCTTAAAATGCTAATGTTTTCAACATCTATCATGTTTTAGGTGCACATATTGCACATGCATTAATTGCATTGCATTAATATTTCTGACACACGCAAGGACTTATTTTAAATACTTAACATAAATAATTTGCTGAGTGAGTGGCTATCGTTGTGTAAAAAAAGTATACCAGGGTGCTTAGCCAAAATGCCATTTATTTTTTTGTCATGGCTTTTTGTTATCATTTTGGTGAGAAATAGATAACATTGAATATAAAATCCAACTAGCGACCCGCCCTTGCTTCGCACGGGTACAATGCTGATGTATTATTATACATATAAACCTTCTTCTTGAATCACTATCTATTAAAAAAAACGCATCAAAATCCGTTGCGTAGTTTTAAAGATCTAAGCATACATAGAGACAGACAGACAGACAGCAGGAAGCGATTTTTTAATACTATGTAGTGATAAGCAAACTATTTAGCAAACTATTTTAAAACGAGATCAGGGTGCGAAGACAAGATGCAAATCGTTCAAGCCCAGCGTAATAGTTATCTCTCTCTATCACTCTTCCATATTAGTACGAGAGATAGTTGCCTTCGTTCGCTACGGAGCGTTAACGATTGGCATCTTGTCTACCCAGGTCTGTCATGCTCATGGTCAGTTATCGGCCCTCAATCTAACAAACTCTTCAACTTTCAGGAGGCGAAGGCACCTGGCGCGAATACCTAACTGTGCCGAACATTCTCAAAGTGTACAACCCGGGGCTACGAGGATACTCGACCGGCACGGGCGAGTGGCTCGCACGTAACGCTCGTATGAACGTCGCCTTCCCCGTGGCGTCAGACCAGGATGCGCTCAAGCAGGCCAAGGTACATCGAGATTTGATATTTCAGGAGGCGAAGGCATTTGGCGCGAGTACCTAACTGTGCCGAATATTCTCAGTGTACAACCCGGGGCTACGCAGCTACTCGACCGGCACGGGCGAGTGGCTCGCACGTAACGCTCGAATGAACGTCGCCTTCCTCGTGGCGTCAGACCAGGACGCGCTCAAACAGGCCAAGTTACATCGAGATTTGATATTTCAGGAGGCGAAAGCATTTGGCGCAAGTACCTAACTCTGTCGAACATCCACAAAGTGTAACAACCCGGGCATACGCGGCTACTCGACCGGCACGGACGAGTTGCTCGCACGTAACGCTCGCATAAATCGTCTTCCCCATGGCGTCAGACCAGGACGCGCTCTAACAGGCCAAGGTACATCGAGATTTGATATTTCAGGAGGCGAAGGCATTTGGCGCGAGTACTTAACTCTGTCGAACATCCACAAAGTGTAAAACCCGGGCCTACGCGGATACTCGACCGGCACGGACGAGTTGCTCGCACGTAACGCTCGCATAAATCGTCTTCCCCATGGGGTCAGACCAGGACGCGCTCAAACAGGCCAAGGTACATCGAGATTTGATATTTCAGACGGCGAAGGCATCTGGCGTGAGTACCTAACTCTGCCGAATATTCTCAGTGTACAACCCGGGCCTACGCGGCTACTCGACCGGCACGGGCGAGTTGCTCGCACGTAACGCTCGCATGAATCGCCTTCCCCATGCCGTCAGACCAGGACGCCCTCAGGCCAAGGTAATGCCGGCAACATTATATAAAGATAATTATTTTTCAACTAGACATATTACAATGCGCTTATGAACGTCAAATAAAGCTACGCCGGCTCTGCCTACACCTCTGACCCGAGAAGACATAAATCCCTCCTAAATTATACAAGGGTATCCCAATATGGGAGCGGCAAGAAACTCGGCGGGACACAGACGACAAGATAAACGCACGGATATAGACGCAAAATGGCGTATTCCTAAGTTTGTTCATCTGTCCCTCACAAAACGTAGGGAATTTTTTCGCAGCTATGAGACATTTTGTGAATGGGAATTAGAAGACACACTCAAACGAGGTAGGTCAAGAAAGATCTTGTATGCTCCCAAAGTAAAAGATGCCGATTTAAGGATGACTCACGTTAGACCGGGCCGTGCCGGAGCTTTCGGCGCTTCGTTTTCTATGGAACGCATCACGTGATCACCTGTCATATCATAGAAAAGTAAGCTCCGGAAGCTCCGGCCCGGACACGGCCCGGTCTAACGTGAGTCATCCTTTACTGAGGCACAATGCACAATTTACCTATAACATTTGTGACATACCAACTTGCCAGAACTCTCCCTATGTAGTTTTGAGTTTTGGTCTATAAACTCAAAATCAAGATTGTGGTGTGGTTTTACCATTGCTTCTTAATCCTTCGGGATTGAAATAGACAGTCAATTTTTTTTCGGAAAACATATATAAATTTTCGGTCCTTGCCCATCTTAGTTTGTCGTCTCAATAGTATGGTTTACAAAAGAACCCATTATATACTAATAGCGAAGGTACCTATTGTGTTATGTAGGTCAACCACTCACAAAATCTATACAATTCGCGCGACCCATTTGTCCACCACACTATTCGGCTAAACGCTTTTGTGGAGACATGTGATCTTAGTATTGTGTTACCCATTTGTAAGCAATGTCAAATGTCAGTAATTTTTGCAGAAATGAATGATGAAACTGATGAAAACATGTCAGAAGTTGTTATAGTTACTTGGTCATTCTTGCTTCTCCTGGTTGGTCTTTGCATGCTTGGTCAAGTAAAGCTATGTAGCTACTAGGTAGGTAAGGTACTACTACTCGTTGCTTGGTCAAGTAAAGCTATGTAGCTACTAGGTAGGTAAGGTACTACTACTCGTTGCTTGGTCAAGTAAAGCTATGTAGCTACTAGGTAGGTAAGGTACTACTATTAGTTGCTTGGTCAAGTAAAGCTATGTAGCTACTAGGTAGGTAAGGTACTACTACTCGTTGCTTGGTCAAGTAAAGCTATGTAGCTACTAGGTAGGTAAGGTACTACTACTCGTTGCTTGGTCAAGTAAAGCTATGTAGCTACTAGGTAGGTAAGGTACTACTACTCGTTGCTTGGTCAAGTAAAGCTATGTAGCTACTTGGTAGGTAAGGTACTACTACTCGTTGCTTGGTCAAGTAAAGCTATGTAGCTACTAGGTAGGTAAGGTACTACTACTCGTTGCTTGGTCAAGTAAAGCTATGTAGCTACTAGGTAGGTAAGGTACTACTACTCGTTGCTTGGTCAAGTAAAGCTATGTAGCTACTAGGTAGGTAAGGTACTACTATACTACTCGTTGCTTGGTCAAGTAAAGCTATGTAGCTACTAGGTAGGTAAGGTACTACTATACTACTCGTTGCTTGGTCAAGTAAAGCTATGTAGCTACTAGGTAGGTAAGGTACTACTACTCGTTGCTTGGTCAAGTAAAGCTATGTAGCTACTAGGTAGGTAAGGTACTACTACTCGTTGCTTGGTCAAGTAAAGCTATGTAACTACTAGGTAGGTAAGGTACTACTACTCGTTGCTTGGTCAAGTAAAGCTATGTAGCTACTAGGTAGGTAAGGTACTACTACTCGTTGCTTGGTCAAGTAAAGCTATGTAGCTACTAGGTAGGTAAGGTACTACTACTCGTTGCTTGGTCAAGTAAAGCTATGTAGCTACTAGGTAGGTAAGGTACTACTACTCGTTGCTTGGTCAAGTAAAGCTATGTAGCTACTAGGTAGGTAAGGTACTACTACTCGTTGCTTGGTCAAGTAAAGCTATGTAGCTACTAGGTAGGTAAGGTACTACTACTCGTTGCTTGGTCAAGTAAAGCTATGTAGCTACTAGGTAGGTACTACTCGTTGCTTGGTCAAAAAGCCTATAGAACAGAAATTGATGATAACACGTTAAAAACATTGGCAAAGGCGCACACATGCGAGACGGAGTGATATAATCGAAACTTGTTTTCATAGTTTTCATTCAGTGATTCACGAACGCAGTCATTTAGGTTATCGTGTTTTGTTACTATTAGTTTGCGAAACGCAACAATATTGCACTGACAAAGACACATCGCTTAATGATTAGTTCTAGTAGATTTGAGTTAATTATTGTAAACGTGACTGCCGGTTTCGTAAAGAACAGGTCTTAAATAGCACCTCTACCTCACCTCAACTACCTCAACTAATGTTTGTCTTTAAATGAGAGATTTGGGGCATCCATTTTGCTTCTATTGATTAGACTGACAGATTCTTATCCGTTGATACTGTACCAATACTCAGACTAGTTAAATCTGTTCGTCTGGTATATCGCTCCTTTTGAGTAAACAAGTCATTCTCCACAAGGAGCTCGGAAAGCGGTTGAGGGAGGCAACGGGGGACCCTCGCGCGGGCAGCTTTCTCGCGCAAAGGCTTGCTGTCGCGATACAGCGCGGGAATGCTGCCTGCGTGATGGGCACCTTGCCAAGAGGTCAGGGTTT
Source organism: Cydia strobilella (assembly GCF_947568885.1). NCBI lineage: Eukaryota > Metazoa > Arthropoda > Insecta > Lepidoptera > Tortricidae > Cydia > Cydia strobilella. The sequence continues at coordinate 1,439,337 of NC_086048.1, forward strand.
GTTTTAGGGTTTTTTTAAAGTAGGTTTAGTTTTAGTCGTTTTATTTTATAAGTAGTCATAATTTTGTTTTATACAGTTAATGTAAATGTATTTTCTACTACTTTGTGAATTTGCAAGTCATTCTCATGTGTAGATATACAGGCTGGCTAAAAAATATGTGCATTATCGTTGCCAGGGAGGTTTTGAAATTATACTGAGCAACTTTTACTATGGGACCAACCCCGAAATCGCGAAAAAAAATTGGCTCTTTCATACATTTTGGCTGGTCCATTTTCTATGGGAGGGCAATTTTTTTTGCTCAGTATAATCCCAAAACCTCCCTGGCAACGGGAATGCACTTATTTTTAGCCACCGTGTATATTAAACATACACCTCTTGTCCTCCAGATCCTGGTGGCTCGCATGTTCGCAGCCCCCGACATCGACGTCGCTCAACACTGGAAGCTAGTCACCATATTCCTCGGCGCAAACGACCTCTGTTCCGCCTCCTGCTTGTCACCCATCGAGTGGTCACCGCTGGCACATTCCAAGAAGTTGGCACGAGCGTTGGACTATCTGCATGCCAATCTGCCGAGAACTATAGTCAATTTAGTACCTGTGTTAGGTAAGATTTTACTTCTGACGAGTGGTCACCGCTGGCACATGCCAAGAAGTTGGCACAGGCGTTGGATATGTTTACCTCCATCTGCCGAGAACTAATTAGTCAACTTAGTACCTGTATTAATTATTCAGACTTTATCCTATCTCCTGTGAAATGGTCACCGCTGGCACATTCCAAGAAGTTCGCAAGGGCGTTGGACTATCTGCATGCCAATCTGCCGAGAACTATAGTCAATTTAGTACCTGTGTTAGGTAAGATTTTTCTTGAGTGGTCACCGCTGGCACATGCCAAGAAGTTGGCACGGGCGTTGGATATGTTTACCTCCATCTGCCGGGAACTTGTATCGTTTTCAAGCAAAATGTACCACATTGTCGCATGCTATAAGGACGCTCTGGCAGGTTTTTCGTATAAAGATACAAGCAATTTTCGCCTTTTTGGTAAGCGACAATGTGCTACCTTTTGATTGAAAACGTCACACTTAGTCAACTTAGTACCTGTATTAATTATTCAGACTTTATCCTATCTCCCTGTGAAGTGGTCGCTATTGGCACATGCCAAGAAGTTGGCACGGGCGTTGGACTACCTCCATGACAATCTACCAAGGATTTAGTACCTGTGTTAGGTAAGATTTTTCTTCTGACGAGTGGTCACCGCTGGCACATGCCAAGAAGTTGGCACAGGAGGCGTTGGACTACCTGCATCTGCCGAGAACTATAGTCAACTTAGTACCTGTATTAAGTATTCAGACTTTATCCTATCTCCTGTGAAGTAGTCGCTATTGGCACATGCCAAGAAGTTGGCACGGGCGTTGGATTACCTCCATCTGCCGAGAACTAGTCAACTTAGTACCTGTATTAAGTAATTATTCAGAATTTATCTTATCTCCCTGTGAAATGGTCGCTATTGGCACATGCCAAGAAGTTGGCACGGGCATTGGACTATCTGCACGCCAATCTGCCGAGAACTATAGTCAATTTAGTACCTGTGTTAGGTAAGATTTTTCTTCTGACGAGTGGTCACCGCTGGCACATGCCAAGAAGTTGGCACAGGCGTTGGATATGTTTACCTCCATCTGCCGAGAACTAATTAGTCAACTTAGTACCTGTATTAATTATTCAGACTTTATCCTATCTCCTGTGAAATGGTCACCGCTGGCACATTCCAAGAAGTTGGCACGGGCGTTGGACTACCTCCATGACAATCTACCAAGGACTATATATAGTCAATTTAGTACCTGTGTTAGGTAAGATTTTTCTTCTGACGAGTGGTCACCGCTGGCACATGCCAAGAAGTTGGCACAGGCGTTGGACTACCTCCATCTGCCGAGAACTATAGTCAACTTAGTACCTGTATTAAGTATTCAGACTTTATCCTATCTCCTGTGAAGTGGTCTCCTTTGGCATATGCTAAAAAACTGGCACGGGCGTTGACTACCTCCATTAGGTAAGATTTCACTGTCGCCGTAAGAGTCAATTATCAATTTTAAAAGTCTAACAAACCTATGTTTAGCAGAAGATGTAGTCAATGAAGTACCTACCGGTGAAAGACAAAGACAGAGTTTATATTTGTTCCTTTGTTTTTCCTACTAATACGCACTGCCTATTCGCTCCACGCTGAAGCTGGTAACACCGACTGCCGTTTCGGAAAAAAACATCGCTTTGAGCGTTTTTTTCCGGGAATTTGGGTTACGCTGTTTCATGATTAGCAAATCAAGAAAGTTTACTGGAAGAAACTGCTCCACTCATCACTTGTCACACGCACACCCTTATATCTCTGTCCTACCATTATATAGTCCGACAAGATATTGTAGAAATTAAAAAGTGGCAATACTGTAGCGTCCCTTTCAAAACAATCTAAGAAAAAGGGTTCTACAATTTTTTGTCGGACTATACAGTAAGCTGCAGAGATAACTGATCGGGCCCTGTATATAAACTTGTTTGCAGGGGGTCAGTAATCTCTGCAGCTTACTGTACATGTAATTTTGCAGACGTATCAGTGTCCGTGCGCGTGCGCCGGCCCGCCATGTGCAGACTCATGCACCCGTTGTTCTGCACGTGCTTCCACCGCGGCGGCGGCGAGCTGCGCGCGCTGGTGGCCATGACCAGGCTGTACCAGAGGGCGGAGGCCATGCTGGTATGTTTTTTGTAAAGGCACACTAAACAGACAACATTTAAAATTGTTACAGAGTACTTAAGTGGTAGGTATTGCCAAGTATTACATAAGAATGCCATCCAAAGCAAGCATGCACAGCAAGAAAGAATAATAACGAGCAAAAACTCTCCTAAAATTATAAAGAATATCCTGCCTGCCGTGAGTCGAAAATGTCAATATCTCTGTTTAAATACCAATTCATTATACTGTATGTACTTAAAGATGAAGTTTATTATTCAAGTATGTTACAATGCGCTTATGAACGTCAAATAAAGCTACGCCGGCTCTAACCCTACACCTCTGCCCCGAGAAGATTTAAATACCCCCTCAATTCGAGGAGGGTATGCCAATATGGGACCGGCAACAAACTCGGCGGGACACATCTTTTCAAAACGATACATCTTATAGCTTAGCTTAATTCTGTGTAGGGACCTATGGATGCCTGGCTGGAAAAGGCAGTCGATCGTTTTTCACGTTCATTCCCTATATCCTTTTCCATAGTACTCTGTGTTCTGCACATGCTTCCGTTGTGTTGAAATGCCCAAAAATCAAAGATATCTTTGACGAAAAAACTTTAGAAATCACTTAAAAAAAATTCTTTGATATTACAGTATCGCCTACAGTCAACTCGTTCGTCATCAATGACGTTTTTAACCAAAAGGTACCACATTGTCGCTTGTCGATAAGGTTGATTTCAAATTGAAGCTATATGGAAATAACGCCTTATTGACATTAAGTACCCTTTTAGATGAAAATGGCACATAATACATAATGGCACCACGTGGTCTAAAAGGATGAAACAATGCGCCAAACGTATCTGCCACCCTGGATAACCTTTTCAAATAGAGATAGAGTCAGACCAAGATAACTCTGCAGCGATTTTTATAGCATAAACGTGCAAGTGGTATTTCAAACGTCGAACTTCTATGAAATTATGTAAATAACTTTATTATGAAATAGTTCGTGTGGTCATGTTTGCAGATCTGCGATATGCGAATGCGGTCCGTGACTCGAATGTGGATAGGGTAAACTGGGGATATGGGACAGGAAAGAACTGTGTGTTGAAAGTTATTTTGCAAACAAGAATATGATATTTAAAACTTTCATTACTTTCATACTCTTATTTTGAGAACAATCGAAAACACGTATGTAACGTATCCCATGGATGTAATATGGAGATCAATAATCTAAGCTGTAGAATTTTACTAAATCTACTTTTTCCCTCACTAGCTCGGAAAGTTGTCGTTTATCCTTCAATACAAGCGGGGAAAAACGCGTTTTATCCACTAGTGGGGAAAGTAATTTGACCTTGGATGGAGCGTGTTTAAGTAGCTTGACAGATAACAAAACGTAAAACGCTCATGATAATGGTTCGTTCGATATTAATTATCATTAAATAAATGGTTTGAGAATATAATAAAAAATACCAAATTTAGCTTTATTTAATGATTTTAAGTCATAAATCTTAAAATCCCATAAGAAACGTTTTTTTTTATTATAATGATGTTAAATATAATTCTGAACGCACAAGTTGAGTCGATGCATTTTTAAAACGCATCGTTGACATTTCATACATCAGAAATGTCAACATTGTCAACAAATTTTTTACTTAAAACCTTTTCTCACCGACTCGCGTAAGAATACACAACTTCCAGAGTTTTCTGTTATAATATCGTAAAGAAATGAGTGATTCCAGTGATGAAGATGATCTAACGCCTGTGGATATTGCACTTTCCTCGCTATAGTAAGGTGAAAAGTTTTGTGTTACACACGGGCGCAAATGTATTTTACTTCTCGTGTGTTGAAACACTCGCTACGCTCAGGATTCTATTTTAGAACCACTCGCTTCGCTCGTGGTTCACCTATAGAATCCTTTCGCTTGCTCGTGTTTCAATTCTACACTCGCGGGTAAAATACAACTTTGCACCCTTGTATAACAAATAACTATAAAGTTACGTGTGAATGCAAAAAAAGGGCGGTGCAATAGTTACATTCCAAACAAAGTACTTAAATAATTAAGTATATCTTTATAAATATTTTTATTTTATAAGATTAAAGTAAATGTAAAAGGATTTTAAATGAGGCATGCACAGATACGATTATACGATGTACCTAAGCTCTACTTTAATAAGTTCATCTTGGTGAACTTATATGCGATGCCGCGATGAGTGTAACTTGTTATATAAGGACCGTTTTTTAACGATATAAATGATATGTCATAATCAGAAATTAACGCCCATAATTTCCCTTACGTATCCCTTAACTTCCTTTTTTCAAGGTGTTGGCATTTAAGTTGGCATAGAAAAATTCATTTAGCTATTTTAGACACTTGAGTCCATATTTCTTAAATTAATATTAAACAAAATATAATAAATATTGAAATCAAAAAATTTAAATTACAATTAATATTAAAAGTAAGATTAAAAAAATAACGTACATCACAACAACTTCATTCAATTTAAATTTAAATTTCTATTAAAATTAACAAATAACATTAGATTAAATTAAAATTACAAAGTTATTAAAACTAACATACAAGGAGGACCAGTGCTTTAGCGGCACGATTCGGGAAATGAAATAGAGATTCACTAGATATGAAATAGTCAAGATATGTGACGTCCCACGGGTAAAGGTACCGCCAGGTAAGCGCCAGCCGCCATAAGGTACCTTTTGCCGTGAAATATCACATATCCTTAGTGAATCTCTAATTCGTTTCTCGAATCGCGCCGTTAGTGTGTTTTAGATCTACTTGTGGTATTTTCAGGTGGAAAGCGGCCGTTACGACACCCGTCCTGACTTTACAGTGGTCATACAACCATTCATGCGTCTGTTCAACGCGCCCTGGCCGCCCTCCGCTAATCTACCATTAGTGATCCACCAGTCCTACATCACACACGACTGCTTCCACTTTTCGCAGAAGGGACACGCTCTAGGTAACGGGTCACCACAAGCCTTCGGGAAATTGTCATATACTTGGAAATTTCGACCCATGCCACCGTGACCGGATAGCCGAGCGGTTCAGGCACCCGTCCGGTAAACGGGGGACGCTGGTTCGACTCCAGCTCTGGACACTGGAGCATTTGGTCATTTTTTCTCGCTCGTTTTTGCCCAGAACGTGCAAGTTCTGAGGTGTTTCCCTTGCGCTATGACATGGGGTTCTTCAAAGGTTGGCAACGCATAAGTGGCTCCTCTGATGTTGCTTATGTCTATGGGCGGCGATGATTGCTTCTCATCAGGCGGCTCGTCTGCTCGTTTGCTTCCTATTACATAAAAAAAAACAAGCAAGAGTATTGGTTAGGAAGTGGAGCGGTCGGGTCGGGATTAGCCCGACTTTCTCGGTATGGCGGCGTCTCAGATGGCAGTCGCTAAAGCACGCGCAGCGATGTGAAATGTGATATAGTCTGTCATACAAATTTGTCAGTAGAAAAAGGCGCGACATTCAAATTAACAAATTAACTATAGGACAATAACGATTCGCGACTACATTTTTAAAATCCGCTTTTTTCTACTGACGAAAATGGCTTGATAGACTTTATCCCACAGACGGGAAGCATTGAAGCGCGCAAAGGGCGCTTCGAACATCAAGCGGAACTATACAAGGGCAATTTGAACTCTTTAGAGAATAAAACGAACCTTGTATTGTATTGTAGTTCGGGCGATTTTCCGCAACTCGACGACTGGCGCCTATTTTGCGTGACATGGGGGTGGGCTAGTCCTGCCAGCCCAGCTCCTCGAGGAAACCTATCAAACCTTTGATGTTGAGTAGGACCTCGGGGAGGTCTCTCGGGGATCCGAGATGTTTTGCCCTGTATGGGGCCACTCCGCTGCACTCCAGCACCACGTGAGAGGCTGTTTCTTCTGTCTCCATGCATCCTCTGCATAGGGGACTGTCTGTGACACCTGTTATAAAAAGATGTTTGTTAAATAGTCCATGACCTGTTATGACACTGGTTACCATGCTCAGTCGGGTCTTTCCTAATTGAAGGAGCACCCTTGTGAGCTTTCCGTTGATGCCAGGCATGGCTTGTTTGGCCTGTCTGCATCCAGTCTGGTTTAGCCAATGTTCTGTGTGTAGTTTCCCTGTACGTGCCAGCAGCATTGAGCGTACCTTGCTAAACGGTATCGGGAGGATCGGTTCTGGGCCAATCGCTCCCGCACTCGATCCTTGCCTGGCAAGCTCGTCCGCAGCATCGTTACCCCGGGATCCGCTGTGTCCTTTGATCCATTGTAGGGTGATCTTATTGTTATGACATACCTCCATTAGTCGTTCGTGGCATTCGTGTATAAGTTTGGATGTGACTATATGGCTTTTTAGAGCCATCAAGACTTAAAACGAACCTTAAAATGAACGTGTCTCCATTATGATTTGCTACTCACATCCAAATTGACCAAACATTTAGCGTGTAGACATTGGCGGAACCTCTAATTAAGATTAGTTTTTCTTAAAATTTCTATTCTATTATGCTTAGTGTATTCATATTCCCCTTATTACTCTTCCAGCGGCCAACCTCCTCTGGAACAACCTTCTGGAACCCGTCGGCAACAAGACCGACAATGCAGAGCCCGTGTTACTACGTTCCTTCCGATGCCCGACGAGGGAAGCTCCCTTCATCTTCACACAGAACAACTCTAGGACATACCACGAAACTGGACGCCAAGAGGGATACGATGAGTTATGACAAAGGGACGAAGTCTTAAACACGAAAGGACTCTATGACCAAAGTGTGAGGAAGTGAGAATCAGTCTAAGCTTCTTTAATTATTCAGATATAACCCAACGCGGCCGTCTGAGTAAAATGGAAGGGTTTTATGTGCGCTCTCTTCCAATTTCCTCTAAAACATGCTGGAACCAGTTGGCAACAAGACTGTTGCAAGATGTTACTCCGTTTTCGTTGTTCGACCTGAGAAACTCCTTTCCTGTTAACACAACCACTCTAAAACGTATCTCGCAACGGACCGCGATGAGTCACCACGAAGGGGTCACCAATGAGCAGTTAAGGGGACCACTCACACGAAATAAAATTATACAGTGGATACTAAAATAAAAATGTGTGTAAGTAACATAAATACATGACACCACGGAGCATGACACAGCAGTAAAACTACTTTAACTAGAAAACCACGCAACCAGTAGGAAGGGTAGGTATTATGTGCACCCCTTTCTTTGGAACAATTTTCAGACTATCCCCGCGATTCGGGAAATGAATTAGAGATTCACTTAGATATGAAATTGTAAAGATATGTGACGTCCCGCGGGTAAAGGTACCTTATGGCGGTTGGCGCTTACGCTATTATTAATGCCGCTCCAATTAATATTGGATGCCAGAACGGTCCGGGTCAGGGCCTAGGCATCCAACACTGCGTTTTTTATGGAAAGCATCACTTGATCTTAATAAAACATTAATGGAGATGTAAAAGGTCCCCAATGTTAGACTAAAGTACTACCACAGAATAAATAATAGTACTACCGTACAGAAAGGAAACTTCCTACAAAGCAGAAGTTTGACAGCGGTTCAGGGACGAATCATGCTGTCCCTTTTTAATATATGGCATTATCCCTTTCGGCTATTTAGGGTTGTCAAAATTCAAGTCATTTAATTATCTTATCTGTGGTCGTGCACGCAAAGGGACATCAAGTTGGGTCAACCCTAATAATTGCTCGGAGCAATGCTGAGCCGAACGGAGTCGAGAATGCCCGAAAGGAGGAGTTTTGCACCCCTGCTAATTACTTACTAGATTTGGAGGTGTAAAGGCTCAATGGCTCAAGTCAAAATGACAGATTAAGAAAAACATTCGGAGTTCGGAGGTCGAGGAAGTGGGGGGGTGTGCGCCGCGCCCAGTACGTACAAAATGACACCACTCTGTCATGACGCCCAACATTCCTAACATTCCTCAGCCGTGCACGGAATTCGCGCGCGGACAGTAATTGAGGCTTGTAGTTCGTTTATGAATAAGTTTTTAATAATGTACTAAACCGCTCGAACGTTGCGTTGTGTCTTCTGGTTTGTATGTGTTCTTAGCCTAAATTAAAAAGGCATGCAGGCCGGCAGGGCCGGATCTAGGGTAAAGCGAGTGGAGCGGCCGCTCTAGGCGCCGGATGGCAAGGGGGGCGTCAAAAATGGCAAATGAAAAAAAAAATAGTTTTAATAGACGCAAGTGTGACGCGGGTCCAAAATACGGTTCGTTTTGCTTTGGGCATAGAGTAACGGAGTTATATCTATCTTTGGGCATGGGTAAAAAGCTCAACGAAGGGCGCCAAACCCCGATTTCGCTCTACCCTGATCAAGGACTCGGTCCGGCACTGCAGGCCGGATATGATAACAAAATATATGCCTGTTTAAAAAAATATAAATATTCGTCATAATTTGTTTTTGTTGACGACTTTTGTTTATATAATATAATATTTACCTAAGTAAATATTTTTTTCTACGTTAGTGCGAGTGCCATGAAAGAAAGCTTATTGAAACGTAATAGAATAGGTAAGTAGGTACAATGAAATTAAATGAACGTACTTGTGAAAAAAATAAGTAATTAAATGAACTGTGTTTTATTATCTAAAACCGAATTACCCTCTCGACCTTTTTCCAAGAAAATCAAGAAAAAAACTCAAGTAATCTTTAATAAAAATAAAGACGCCTACATTTATAATAACAGCAAATTCTTATATCAACGTTTGAAAATCGTGGCCGAATGGACGAGTGTTACACGACAACTACAAATACTTTTTAGTATTTGTTGTTATAGTGGCAACAGAAATATATAATTTGTGAAAATTTCAACTGTCTAGCTATCACGGTTGATGAGATATATCCTGGTGACAGCAGACGGACAGAGGAGTCTTAGTAATAGGGTCCCGTTTTTACCTTTTGGCTACGGAACCCTAAAAAGTAATAGAAGATACCCATTGCGCCGCAGATTTCGGCTTTAACTTGTCTATTCCATCCCTAAAAGAAAATAGTGAAATAAATGACCATAATTTTGATACGGACCAAAACTACGTCAGGGTCCTATTTTTACACGACTGCCCAAAAAAGAGAGTGTAATAATATTGTCTTCGGTTACCGCGATAGTTACTCATGAAATAAAACTATGAAAACGGATTATATCGCGTATATTGAATTTATAATACATCCCGACGTTTCGAACCCTTTACAGCGTTCGTGGTCAACGGGTGACTGAGGAAAAATTACAAAGTGCAAAAATACCCACATACTAAAATAATGAACAATCATAGACTACAACCAGCCTTAAAGTTTGTAGTCTATGATTGTTCATTATTTTAGTATGTGGGTATTTTTGCACTTTGTAATTTTTCCTCAGTCACCCGTTGACCACGAACGCTGTAAATGGTTCGAAACGTCGGGATAATAAATTCAATATACGCGATATAATCCGTTTTCATAGTTTTATTTCAAGTGAGTGTAATGTTTTTGCCGATATATTAGGTCCCAGCATAGGAATAAAAGGACAACAATTGTTTTTATATGAGTGTAACGGTAACCAACAAGTTGACCGTGTAATTTTTGTAACTAAGGTCACGACAGCGCTGAAATGTCAAAAAACATAAAAAACAAACGCAAGTAAAAGTATGACAACAATTTCAGTTTACACATGAAAAACTATGCGCATGTATTCATTGCAATATAATTTAAATAGTTGAATAACCATGAGTTTTGAATGATTCACGGTTAGTTTCACTAGACTTATATTGACCGGGATATAGACCGTGATTACCTTTTGTAATATTTATGAGCTCCCGATATTTCGATATTTCGATATCGGGAAATCATAAATAATACCAGAGTAACTTATACTAGAGCGGTACTGTCATAGTAAATTTTGTAACCCCAGTAAATTCACTGCCATCTGTCGACACACTTTAAAACTAAAAATGAAGATTTATAAAAATACGATAAAATGTATTTAAATATGGATAAATATTTTTTTTTATTTGCATTAATTATTTTTATGATTTTGACCCATGTTCTTTCACTGATATGCGTTAAAATTGTTAAATAACAAACGAAACCGTCAACGCCATCTATACGACAGTTGTCCAAAACTAGTAGCGCCCTCTGAACGAGAATCAAATTTTCTTGATTTTCGAGGCACGTTTTTTCTTAGACTGTATTCATCTATTACGGAGTTATATCTATCTTTGATAATACAAAAGTTAATCATAGGTCAATATAAGTCTATTAAGCTTAGAATAAATTTAAAAGTGGAAAAATTACTGCCTTGGCCATCCAGAGGCCGTGAGTTCAAGTCTCACCCAAGGCAGTAATTTTTCCACTTTTAAATTTATTCTAAGCTTAATAGCATCGATCGCAGACGTTTCTGCTTGTTAAAAATTATTATAAGTCTAGTGAATGACCATGAGCTAACAAGTTATGCATTCATTACATAAGCATCCAGATACCTACAGCTCATCAAGAAATTCAATCATCAATTTATAGGAGGAGTACCCTGCCTAGCATTGTTTCGAGTTGCATCAATTTCACGGGTCACCGCGAGACGCGCCTTACCGAGCCTGTCTGCGGTCGTAGCTGCTTACAGCTGATATTACGAACTGTATTTATCTAAATAAATATAATAATGAGGTTTTCTCTGTCAGACAGAAAAATATACTCCATAACCACACAACAAATAATAAAAATTGGTCTTGTTTAAAAAAAAATACTTTGTAAAAAATGTGATGTTACGGGAACTTGGAGTTCATGGGTCTAAAAAATATGAAAAAATCGTGATTATATAAAGCTTATTAAACAGTTTCAATGAAAACTATAGCGAACATTTGAGTAATCGCAAAAAGTCTTGCCTTCTTAGTAAAACGACGTACAAAGCGAAGGTATATATTCGCTTTTCTAAAATCCCCCGATCAAGGCAGCTTATTGTGACGGACGGGTAGCTACGGAACCCTACACTGAGCGTGGCCCGACATGCTTTGGCCGGTTTTTAGATCTACCTAATCGAGTCGAGGTTTGTGAAAATATTTGCCTTTTGTGGGCTTCTTTCATAACTTTTTCTAAATAGTAGTTTCCGAAACCAGATTTTATACCGAAACCGAAGGTTCGGTTTTGCTCTAGTTTCGGCCGAACGAAACCTTCGTAAACCAAACTTTGGTTGGACACTACCAAAAATAGTTTTTCTACTCGTCGACGTAATGGTTGAATGAAGATTTCGTATACGAAACTATAATTGCGACTCCCAACTCAACTATAATATTTATTTCGATACGCTGTAGTCAACTATAAAAGAATTTGACCAATCACGTGCCGCGGCGCTCATAAACACGCGACTATTTTTGTCTACTGAGATACTTACTAATTTTCATTAACTATTTAGGTTTTATAGTAAAAAAAGTATTATTTTAGATGACTCGTAGAAAAAGTGTTGTATACAATAGTGATATAATCAAGTATATACTGTTAGTGCTTGAGAAAGCCCTCTAGGGTCTATGCTCCCTCTAGGAGCCTCCTCTCTAGGAGACCTCTAATAGGCTCTCCGAAACATGTCGCGCGAGTGACTAAAAACAAGTGTCTAAACCGTAAATTTTTTAATGATATAATCAAGCTTTTCAATCTCGTACCTTACTTCGGCAACTCAGCAAGCTTCGTTGCCTAAACACGGTACTCGACTGTCAAGCTCTCTATTATATCACGATTGTATACTATTTTTGGCCGAAACCGAACCTTCGGCCAGAGAATAATTTTATGCCGAACCCTGCCGAAACCGAAACGGAACTTCGGTCTTACACTAGTACGAGTAAATAGTGCAGTTTGAAAACAACATGTTATTCAGCTGAATTGGTTTTAATAGTCCAATCGATAAGTACTGCATCTTATGAACATTACAGTAACAAGCAGTAGTTATTTCTGCAATTGGTAGGCCACCGTCGTTTTTATAAATCAATATTATTATCTGGATCGTCCTCTATTTTAGCCATCGATCAATTTAACGTTGGGGACGGTGGGGTTCATTGGCATAGAATTTAATACAAGAACAGATTAATGAAATAATGAAACTTACATTAAAAAAAAAAAAAAAAATTGAACTCGGTGACATTTGAACTCTTAAACTCTGTTCTTGTTAATGTTGTCAGCTTAGCTCCGTCATAACATACATATTAAGCTAGAGATATATGTATAGGTGTGTTCGCCAGATTCGTCTGGCAGATCTGACAAACACAAGACAAGTGTTCGTATATGCATAGTTGTTAAATCAGGCGAGGTACACTATGAGTTACGTCAAAACGAAAGAGATTTCCTATAGCAATAGTTTTGTTTTTGAACAAAACCTTCTGTCAACCCGGTATTCAATAAAAGTTCAAAATAAAATATTAAATAATGTGTAATAGGGTGCGTTGAGATAAAATTGAACGGGTTTTTCATGAGGGGTAAGACAAAAAATCGTCCGTATGCCGAAGCATTACGGGCGACTACATCTTACCCCGCTTGAAAAACCCGTTCAATCTTACCCCAACGCACCCGTACCATTTTGTACTCGATGATAGATCTGAAATCCGAGCGAAGTCACTGGAATAGCAACCAGCTGCAGCAGGAACAGGAACCTTTTCTTAAAGGAATGTCTGGATACAGGATCCCTTTAAATAAATTAAATACAAAGCTGACTAACTGCTGAAGTAGCTGTGTTTATTGGGCTGGTTATTATATACTACACCCAAGGAAGACTCATGCTAGCCCTATGGCACGGCAGTGCGTGACCACCCTGCCCTACATACTTACATTAGTAGTCATACTTAATTCGGGTGTATTGTTCTAAAAACTAGTGCGTGGGCCGGCCGGCGTCTAGACTGATACAGGTCTTTACCCGGTCTAGCAACACAGGATATATTTACTGAGTTTAATATTAAAAAAAAATAGTAAAAGTAAGCCTATCTGTTGGACTTGACTGCCCCAACTAGGCACTTCAATCAATTAATCAATCAATGCAAACTACCTTTAGCTGAGGCGCCGTTTTCGAGTTTTCTTCAAAATTTCCCTTCTCAATGCCACCCTACATGCCCTTCTTATCGTATAAAGTGCCCGTGGCCCGGCCTAATTTAAAAGGCATTTTAAGATTAGTCATTTAGCAGCCGAACATGCCCATGATGCCCATCCCAGTCACCCAAAACTGAAAAGTCCCAGACAGTGGGTGAATCAGCGTGCCTATTTATTTGTTTATTAGGATCACCAACACACAAACAACAAACAAACAACAACACCAACAACAACAGTGTAAGTTTATTAATATTCTTAAGTAGAATTAATAAAAATCGTTGAAAACAAAATTACTGAGACAAGATGGGGTCAAGATTAGCGGTGTCAGCATGGTTGCATTTTTATCACCTGTCACTATGCCTGTCATTTTGGACATTATTAACCGTAACAATAAATATCAAATTCTAAGGAAAATAATAGAAGGCAAAATAGAGGGCAAAAGAAGTAGAGGAAGAAGGAAGCTAGCCTGGATGGATAATAATAAAATCTGGACTCATATTAACGATGCTGCCAACCTGAGCAGAATAAGTTCCGAGAGATCGTGAGTAAAAAAAAACCGGACAAGTGCGAGTCGGACTCGCCCACCGAGGGTTCCGTACTTTTTTAGTATTTGTTGTTATAGCGGCAACAGAAATACATCTCTGTGAAAATTTCAACTGTCTAGCTGTCACGGTTCATGAGATACAGCCTGGTGACAGACAGACGGACAGCGGAGTCTTATAGCTTATAGTTATAGGGTCCCGTTTTTACCCTTTGGGTACGGAACCCTAATGATGTTCGACAAGAGTTAGGATTGACAGGAAACCAAAGATCATCAACAAGCAGATCTAGGTTTCCTAGCTGGAACACGGAAAACCTAAAACCGCGGCGTTTATAAGGGCGGCGCGGCGCGCGGCGCGCACAGTTTGGCCCGGTGCGCTGCATAGCGAGCTCGCCCTGCCACGCCATACCGTCCGTTATTCCGTCTTTCGTAGCACTACCCAGCACTTTTACCCGGACAACATGGTAAGTGCACATCTTACCTACTTATTTATTTATTTTATTTTATTATACAATTAAGTTATACACAGTATTACTACTAAGGCACTGCAAACTACAAAACAAATGAAAATACAAAGATACGAAAAAACATTCCAAATATTAACAAAAATAAAAATAAAAACTCGCACACACTAAACTAAATTATATTAAAGTGGAAAGTGGGATTAAAATTCAAGTAACTAAGCATAAATATCTAAAAAATCCCCTTTTTCATTTTTTTTAGATGTACTGTTATTAATTAATTTAGTACTTAACATAGTTTATAGAATGTTTATACTAACACCGTTATAGATCAATGCAGATCTGAAATAAAATATTTTTATTTTTATTTATTTTATTATTTATAACCTGATGTAGGTTTTTTTTTATTACGTAAGTCAGGGGTGCGAAAAATGTGCTTATGGAAATTTATGGCACTATTTCTCATAATGATCATCTTGCGAACCTATGTAGAGCTTAGACATATGTACGTACTAAACAAATGTTAAAACTTGTATTGTCTCCTTGTCTTAAAATAGAGGACAGACAAACTGAAAATTAGACATGTTTTCATTGTTTTTTTTTTGTTTCGGTTGAGCCAACCCTATTAAGGTTTTGGCTGAAGTCTGCCCTTGCAAATATAGTCTAGTTTATGTAAGAATTTTTTTGGCATTTGCCCTTAATTGAAAAGTGTATATATAAAAACTACAATTTTGCTTTAATGGCCCGTTTAAGAATAAGAAATATTTATTAGCACAAAAAGAAAATAAAACATAAATTCATTTTTCATTTAGAGGGTCGTTGTTGTTCTAAAAGGTGTGCAGAAAATAATACGTGTCTGCACTAGAGCATTTTACGTTCGAAGTATGATTTTTTAATTTTTTTTACGATAAGCAATTAAATTTTGAGTTTAAATGGATTTGTCATACAATTTCCATTCTGATATTTGACTCCCCATTCCATAAATAACGATACTTTTGCCTAAATTGTTAATTAAAGTATCCTCAAGAAATACTATAAAAATGTATACTTAGTCATGTATTTAAAAAACACATTCATTTTACTTTCCTCGTATTCAAAATGAAAAGTAGAGTGTTTAACTCGTGTGAAAGGCACCATTTTAGCCTCGGACTATTGGTACTCTCACTGCGTTCGAGCACCAAAATACCTCGGCAGAAATGAGTGCCTTTCGTCCCTTGGTTAACAATCTACTATAGAAGAACATAATTTTGCTAAAAGGTCCTCACTCAGCTTGATATCCCGAAGTGAACCTAGGACACACTACATGACACTGATTTTCAGTGAAGCCTGGTAAAACTAAAACTAGAACTAAAACTAACTGGGTGGCACAAATAACCAAGAAAACATAACAACAAAATGAATAATCACAGCATTAAGTAACAAAAACATAAGGATTGATCAATTAATGGTGAGAAAAAAGATATCTAAATGTGTGTGTGTGTGTGTGTGTGTGTGTGTGTGTGTTTTTTTTTTGTTTATCTAGCAGAAAATTCCGGAGTTTAACTTTAAAAGAGGCGACCGATAAACAATTTCATACTGGTGGTACGTTTCGGGTTCGGGTAGCCCTCCGATGTTCTGGGAAATAGTGAAAAGTATACTTAGACATTTGACTTTGCGTGTGCTAAATACTAAGCTCTTTCTAGTTGCAGTCTTGCAGTACTTAAAATGAATCGAACGCTACAATTATCGATGCATCGAACATGCAATAATCGATTCCAAAAAGTAAACACCATTGAAATGCAACCTGTGTTGTTGGATAATATCCAGTGGCATGTCACGATCACGATATAGAGTTCGTTTACCGGTAGAGAATAGAATGAACAGGCCCTACTCATAGTGTTGTGTTCCTGCCGGTGAGTAAGGTTGCCAGAACTCAACGAGGGTGCGAGTGTTAGGGTCGGCACATGTAACACCTCTGGAGTTGCAGGCGTACAGTCGCCATCAGATATATCGGAGCAGCCGAGGTGTTCACAATATCTGAACACGCCCTCTAACGCCCTGACAATAAAGGCGTGTTCAGATATTTGTGAGCGCCTTAGCCGCTCCGATATATCTGATGGCGACTGTACATAGGCTAGCTTAACATCAGGCGGGCCGTATGCTTGTTTCCCACCGACGTAGTATTAAAAAAAGACCCCTAAGATTAACTATAGCCAGTCCACAGGTCTAGAATGACACTTTGATGATAAAGCAGACTACAAATGAAAAAAACCGGCCAAGTGCGAGTCGTTCCAAGGGTTCCGTACATTACACAATTTAAACAATGTATTTTTTATGTGAAATGTCTTTAAAAACCCCGTAGGGGTCGGATTAAAAACTAAGTAATTAAGTCCGACTCACGCTTGACTGCACATTCCTAATAGGTTTTCCGGTGTTATTAGGTAGGTAAAGATCTATTTTGTGTATTTTTTCGAAATTTTTGACCCAGTAGTTTCGGAGATAAAGGGGGGAATGGTCATTTTTTGCCCTTTTTCTTGAATAACTTCTAAACTATTTATCTTAAAATTATAAAAAAATTTTTGAGATTCTCACAATGAGCTCTTTCATTTGATATGCAACACGATATAGTTTGACAAACTTTATTTTTTAATAATGTTTAAAATTTATTTGTTTACGTTACATGTCCATCTTTGGGTCACAAACTTACATATGTGTACCAAATTTCAACTTAATTGGTGCAGTAATTTCGGAGAAAATAGGCTGTGACAGACGGACAGACACACAGACAGACAGACAGACGCACGAGTGATCCTATAAGGGTTCCGTTTTTTCCTTTTGAGGTACGGAACCCTAAAAAACATGACCACTTTAGAGCTTCATAAGTGGCCGCTCAACCAATGGCGGATTTGCAGTCTTGGCCGTCCGCCCATCATATAGATTGCTGTCTTGCTGCCCCTAATGTCTTTTACCGCTCTGGGCCTTAGGGCAAAACCGCCACTGCTCAACGAACGTCAAAATTGTAATTTGTATGCTAATCAGGTAAATAACATTTAAAAAAGTGATCAGATAAGAAAAAGAAAGAGGTTTTACAAAAAAAGACTAGATTATTAAATTTGACCTGATTCTGAACTAGTTCTATTGCAATAAGGTAGGTATGCCTTGCCTGGTCACTTAAGTTTTGCCTGATACACTTTTTGTAATTAGTATATGTCATTTTTATCTGGACACTCCAGGACACATCAGCCACCATTCACCCTTATCGCTAGTAGCGGTAATAGCGGTATTGCAGTGTTGTTTTATCAAACGTCCCTGTAGGTATATATTATATTGTGGACTAAAAAAAGCGTGCAGTCACTGAAAAAAATATATCAAAATTTCAAATTTACGGAAGTCACAAAATTAAAAAAAACGAAACCCTTACGTAAAAGTTGGGAACTAAATAAATAAATAAATCTTTTAGTGGTAAATAAATCATACTAATAAAGGTGACTCACGTTAGACCGGGCCGTGTCCGGGCCGGAGCTTCCGGCGCTTCGTTTTCTATTGAAAGCTTCACGTGATCACCTGTCATGTCATAGAAAAGTAAGCGCCGGAAGCTCCGGCCCGGACACGGCCCGGTCTAACGTGAGTCATTATTAAGTCAGTTTAAGTACTCAATTTGAAAACTGATGCATGGCAGTCCTTAGTATACATCGCAAAAACATAGTGGAACTATAAATACAAAGTTATTTGTGCTTCAAAATTCAACTTATGAAAAATTGAACGTCACTATTTGCATATGCATAGTGACACTATGTTTCTCAAGGAAATATGTTTTCCCCTCACTAGCTCGGAAAGTTGTCTTTTATCCTTTAAAACAAGCGGGGAAAAACGCATTTTATCCACTAGTGGGGAAAGTAATTTGACCTTGGATAGAGCGTGTTTAAGTAGCTTGACAGATAACAAAACGTAAAACGCTCATAATAATGATTCGTTTGATATTAATTATCATTAAACAAATGGTTTGAGAATCTAATAAAAAATACCAAAATTAGTTTTATTTAATGATTTTATGTCATAAACCTTAAAGTTCCATAAGAAACGTTTGTTTTTTAATAATGATGTTAAATATAATTCTGAACGCACAAGTTGAGTCGATGCAATTTCAAAACGCATCATTGACATTTCATACGTCAGAAATGTCAACATTGTCAACAAAATTTTTACTTAAAAACTTCTCACGTAAAAATATAGAATTTCCAGAGTTTTTTGTTATAATATCGTAAAAAAATGAGTGATTTCAGTGATGAAGATGATCTAACTCCTGTGGATGTTGCACTTTCCTCGCTATAGTGAGGTGAAAAGTTTTGTGTTACACTCGGGTGCAAATGTATTTTACTTCTCGTGTGTTGAAACACTTGCTACGCTCAGGATTCTATTTTAGAACCACTCGCTTCGCTCGTGGTTCAACTATAGAATCCTTTCGCTTGCTCGTGTTTCAATTCCACACTCGCGGGTAAAATACAACTTTGCACCCTTGTATAACAAATAACTATTTTTTTTGTCCTAAGTCTATCCTTTGTTATTGTTATTTCTTTTATAAAAGTATGATTTTATTTGATGTAAATAGCATTTAAATTATGCTATTCAATGTACCTAATACCTAGCAGACACTGCAATGAATGTAATGATATGCAATCATGTGGCCTAGAAAAGCGTATCTTGATGTTATTGCCTTTCAGATAAATTGATTTGAACGGTTATTTGTCCAACTGTAATCTTCTATGTATAGAAGTGCAAGAGTGCATATCGATTGATTTCTCAATTGATATATTATGTCTTGGTACGTCTTTCCCATCATGGAACAATGGTGTTCCAGATCGTTGGGAGGCGTGCGCAGAGCCGAAGCCAACACGTAGATGCCCTTTTGACACTTTAATGAAATGTAAGGGGTACACCGAGCGGATGCTGCCCTTGCCCGTGTCATGGGACGCACGCAGAGGCAGCACCCGCCAGGGTGTAAGGACTACTGAGAGTTGATGGAATCTAAAATGACATCCATTCTGACCTTACAACCTAAGTGGTCTAGTAGGTAGGCAGACTTTTAAGTAGCTGTGAGTGTGAAATGTTTTCTCACGAATAATTGTTTAAATAAAACAGTCGAACCGGCTGTGCAAGCGAAGAATTCTTCATAATTCTATCTTTAATTAGCCTGCACCGTATGTCTGGTCTGATAAATAATTTAATTAATTAATTTTCCTACTTTTTTGCGAAATACGTGGGTGATAGGTACATTTATATGATTGTAGTGTTGATTCTCTGTAATAATGACCTAACATGAAACAATAGTAGATTATACACCGAGGGGATAAAGCACTGTTTTTTATGTCACGGGCGCAATATTGAATCCTGAGCAAACGAGGGACACCAGATTTAACTCCCGAGCGTAGCGAGGGTGTCACGAGTTAATTCCTGAGCGAAGCGAGGGAATTAAAACGGAATCCTGAGTGCAGCGGCGAGGGATTCAAGCTCGCCCAAGACGAAAACAGCTTTATCCCAAAGGATTTTCTCACCTTTTGCGAGACAATAAAAAGCCTTCGCAATTTGACTTATATATCACTTTCGCTTTCGTCACTCGACATTTTTATTCAAATAATAATCTTTCAACTTCAACCTCCTGCTAATACCTACTGGAGTTTTTTCAACACTCGCGGTATGGACGGTATAGAAAGGACGACAATCTCTTATGACAGAACCAGAACTATTACAAAAGTGACCAGCTTTCAGCTGTAAATAGGTGGCGCTAGGTAGGCTCTGGGACATGAGTATGACATGTACCATAGAAGGCAACAAATAACCCGACCAAATTACGTAGGTTGTTTTTGGTATTATTTCGGCGTATGGTGGCGCCGCCTAATAACTGTTTTTTTTATGGACACTTTTCATACATAGAGATTTTGCTCCTTTATACAGTCTCCATGACTCGCGGCTTTTGTTATATTTTCTTTGTTTTGCATATATGGCTTCTAGTGGCCAGTTCGATTTTCAAATGTTCTTTTTGCTGTAGGTCTCTATAGAACAATGTTTCATACGAATTCAAATCTCATTATTAACCAGCGGGTTATAATAATATTCAGTACCAGTACCATATTATGACCCGGTGCGGCTTGTTATAATGAGATTTAGTACAACCCGGCGAAATTCTTACGGCTATGATGACTTACTTTAGGTGAGGTTTGCATGATATATAATGAGGGCTAACGCGTATGAATTCGCCGCTAGGGGCGCTAGTGTAGATGGTGGTCTTTCCATAGTTCGAATGTCAAATGTCACTTGTCACTTCAATGACTGACAGCTGTTCTTTAGTCTTTTGGACCACCATCAACAGAGGCGCCAACTGGTGAGCAAAAAAATGATAGCCCTCATTGGGCAATGTCGAGCACGTGGTGCGAAAAAAAATTAATTAGGCTGCCGTACATTATTTAAGTTCTTATAAAGGATTATCATATCACGTGTATTGGCCCTGGCCTTAGTTACATACAAGTTTTAATATTGCAGATTTTTCACTGCCTAGCACTCCCTTGCATAATACATACAGTCTGGCAAAAAAGAGTAGAAATTAAAAAACCGGCCAAGTACGAGTCGGACTCGCGCACGAAGGGTTCCGTACCATTAGACACAAAAACGGCAAAAAAATCACGTTTGTTGTATGGGAGCCCCACTTAAATAATATTTTTATTCTGTTTTTAGTATTTGTTGTTATAGCGGCAACAGAAATACATCATCTGAAAATTTCAACTCTCTATGTATCACGGTTCATGAGATACTGGTGACAGACAGACGGACAGACGGACAGCGGAGGTAATAGGGTCCCGTTTTTACCCTTTGGGTACGGAACCCTAAAAAGTGACAACACTGTAGTGTCGTCCCGTTTTTCTTAGATTGATTTGAAAGGGAAGACAACAGTGTTGCCACTTTTAAATTTCTACTCTTTTTTGCCAGACTGTATACCTACTATACTACGGCAAAAAATCTTATGTCGAATATTGAACTAGGCATTAACTACTTACAATAAAATTACCCTTATTAAATCTAACTTATGAACATGTATATTCTGCAAAACGGTAATATAACAACAAACCTCTTTGTCTAACCCACGCACCTTTCAAAAGACCTGCCCCCTATTTTTAACTAAATCCAGTATAACTAGACTCCTTTAATCATAATAACTTCTAGTAATCGGGGGTCAGACTGGTTGGTGTTTTATGAATCTAAGATCCATCCCTGCTATCTGTAGATAGCACAAAGTACGGACAATATAGAGGTGGGCGAGATGAATCACGAGTCATTACTGATGAAAGCTAAAATACAGGCTTTGCTGGTTTAAAGGCTATCAAGAATCTGCCTAGGTCCTAGGATTAAAACATAGATTAAATTAAGGTGGAGAAATTACTGCCTTGGGTGAGACTTGAACTTTGGGTGAGACTTGAACTCACGGCCTTAAAACGGCCTTAGGATTAAAAGACTAAACATAACGCATTTACAAAGCGTTTACAAAGAGTGGGAGGTAATCAGTAATCACACATAGCTGTGATCTTACTTGTGGAATGAAAATAAATAATTTAGGTACTAGTAGTAAGGTATTTCTACATTTCAAATTTCGAAATTGTCCTTTTAATGAGGGCTACCGATTTTGTGCTCACCAGTTGGCGCCACTGTAGATGTAGGTCCAGAAAAACAGATCTCAAAATTCTTCTATGCTTATTTTTATAAAATCAATACCTTCTAATTATGCACAAAGGTATTTTAACGTCTAAATGAGTAATTTTTTCAACCTGTTTAAGTTTTCATATATTTTAGTTCGCACTTTTTTAAACCACTAACATTTATTGAGCTATATCTATTGTTTACCATGATTAATCAAAGATGGACAAATATTATCACAATTATGAATAAGGAGTGAAAATTCCCCATAAAAAAGCTTGAAATGAAACCCCCCAAACTTCTATGCATTTGACATTTTGCAAGACCTCCATCTACACTAGCGCCCCTAGCGGCGAAATTAAACGCGGTAGCCTTCATTGACCGACGTTTATATACAAAAAGCTCTACATTTCATACTATCCCAAATGTCCCAAATGCCCTTGAAACTTAATAACCCACAAATTACCACTCCACCTTGTACAAATTACATTACATTATTAAACAATATCACTACAATGTTACGTGCTGTATCTTGACAAATGTGTTATGGTAATAATTTTAATTCGGAAATTGTTTTAGTGGCCGCACCCGCCGCGTGGCTACCTATCGACTTGTATAATTGCTGAGGTGAACGAACTGAACATAGGCGTTTTTGGTGGCTAGTTTTTTTGGAAGATGGCTGAATTACAATGAGAGTATTACCAAGTTTGCAGCTTAGGTGCTAGTACGTGGTAGTAGTAGCGAGTAGCGACTGCTAAGCTAAAGCACCCAAGCAAGATTGCCAATTGGCAACTTTAACATTTCAGCACGAAAAAATCGTTTTTATTTTTGAAAATTCAGGCGAATAGACTCTAGCATCTTTTGAAAACAGTTATAAATATACCTAGGTACCTTGAAACATTTTATTTAGCTTAGGTACTTTTTAGTTCCGTAGGGAAGAAACTCAGACAAATCCAAAAAGAACATTGATATTTTAAACTTCATTAAGGATGACTCACGTTAGACTGGGCCGTGTCCGGGCCGGAGCTTCCGGCGCTTATTTTTCTATGACATGACAGGTGACCACGTGGTGCTTTCCATAGAAAACGAAGCGCCGGAAGCTCCGGCCCGGTCTAACGTGAGTAATCCTTTACGTAACAATGTGTTGTAGTAGGTACCTACGACTATAATAGTTGGGTGGTTTTAATGGTATAGTCCGACAAGAAATTATAGAAAATAAATGAGGGCGCCACTTCCTACGTAATGTCACATTTTTGACGTAAAATGCTTACTAACAATTTAGTATGGAAATTTTTTAGTTCCATTTTATTTAATTTCTACTATTGTATGTCGCACCATACCATGACTAAATCAATATTTTCTAAATGTCTGAAAAAATATTTTGTTACGTTTTCTCAGAAAAAGTAGCTAACCGAATTTAAAACATGGACTTCTGAGTAATTCACGATGTGAGTCTCAGTTAGGCGAAGTGTGTCTGTTTATAAATTTTAAATGAAACGTATCAAATGGCTATCATGAACTGAAAAAGGAAAGGCTCAAGTTGCAGTCGTGGTCTTGCACATGCATTACACATGCAGCTGCACTGCTGCAGTAATGAGATCATAGATATGGATACATCTTTACCTAAATATGTTGAAATTAGATGAAATAGTGTAGGTCTATGCACTCATACACATTTTCGATTTTAACTGGACAAATTTATAAATTAAATTAAACTACCTTCTCACCGCGAGTACTGCGTGCGACGCGACTTCGTCTTCGTGGAATGATGATTGATAAAAACCGGTCAAGTGCAAGTCGGACTCGCGCACCGAAGATTCCGTACTTTTTAGTGTTCCGTGCAAAACTGTTTTGACAAACGGAACACTTATATATTAGTATTTGTTGTTATTAGACCAGCGGTGGAACAAAAATGGGTTTTGACAATATTAAAGTTTTTTCTTTTTCGATATGTCATTGTTAGCATGTTAAATAAGACTTTCGTAAAAAGTTAGAAATTTTTAGGGTGAGCGTTCGGATATATTGAAATATTTAAATTTCTGCTAATAACTTTGTAAATATAGAATTAAAGTTACAAAAAACTTTAACATATTCAATTCCACTTTAATTTATACACAATATTCGGTTTTTAGAAATCTGGAACATGTGCTTTCTGGTGAACTTAAAAACATGAATTATTTTGTAAATAAATAATTAGAGTAGCTGATATTGCAAAATTACGATATTATGGATCAGCTTATTATACTTGTAAAAAATTAGAAATGTAGACAATGTGCTTCTCTAGAAATTGATTTCTGGTTAAGCAGTATAGCCAATATTGAATTAAAGTTTGTAGAGTTAATATTAAACGGTCATGACAATGATCTTAGTTCCCACACAAAAGATTAGAAATATAAAATTTGTGCGTCACTAAATACTGATACGTATGCATTCCGTGCTTATATTTACGTTACATTTCAAACGCGCGGCATGTTCGCGCGCGCCGCGCTGTGCGCCGCCGAGGCAGCGATCAAACGGTATTGATATATAGGTAGATCAACGGTATATAGATCAACGGGCTAGCGGGTAACCTAGCTAGACGCGTGCAAAATAATATTTCACAAAATTCAAAAAAATGTTCTAAAAGCAATCTGTATTTTTAATAGGTTAAAATTAAGTATCTAAATAGTCATAAAAATAATAAACCAGAACATTTGGTCGTGTCGTGTCTTTAACCTTGCCAGGCGATCTAAAAAGTATGGCACTTACTTGCACGCAAAATTAAGTTTGTTTACTATACAAATTGTATGCATTACAAAGTTATCTTTGCACACAAAATTAAGTTTCTCTACTATACAAAGCGTATGCATCGCAGTTATTTTTGCACGCAAAATTATGTTTGTCTACTAAACAAAGTGTATGCATTACAAATTAATTTTTGTAGTAAATTAAAGACCACTAGGTAGGATGTACAGTCAGCAATACTATTCGCTTAGCACCTTTGCGTACAAACCTATACAGGGGTGGTATCTTTTCTCTGCAGCTAACTGTACAATGTGATTGGAACTATGAGGATGGTGTATATTTATGATGTATGAGGACATTTCTATTAAAAGTTATGTTAGATTTTGAAATTTTTATATCGAGTATATCTACTTATATAAAAAATTTAATTTTGGTTATGGAATTTTATATTATATAACATACAAAAAAAACAACAATAAACAAAAAAATATATATAGGGCTGTATCTCCTAAACCGTCCGTCGCAGCGCAAAAATAAAAAAAAATTTCGTTCCCCACTTTCAATATACAAAAAACACAAAAAATAAATAAATAAATATTATAGGACATTCTTACACAGATTGACAGTCCCACAGTAAGCTCAAGAAGGCTTGTGTTATGGGTACTCAGACAACGATATATATATTATACAAATACATAGAAAACACCCATGACTCAGGAACAAATATCTGTGTTCATCACACAAATAAATGCCCTTACCGGAATTCGAACCCAGGACCATCGGCTTCACAGGCAGGGTCACCCACTAGGCCAGACCGGTCGTACAATGAAACAAAACGAAAAAAAAATCTTTACACGGCTGTATCTCCTAAACCGCGCGTCGTAGCACAAAAACAATCATCAAATTTTCCACGGAGTAGGATGGAGATGGCAAGTGGGCGTTCCCGTCTATCCGACAGTTAGTAGCGACCGACTCACTTTATGCACAGACTATGCTCAGTTGTTGTGTAAACTTCATGCTCGAATGACATTCACGTAGTACGTACGCTCGTCTAACAAAAATTGATAATTAAATTTAAAATGCCGTATTGTGCAGTATTAAGCTGCAGAAATCACAGCGGTTTAAAAAATCTTTCACGTGGAGGTATTTCCTATCACCGGTGGTTATTTATTTAAATATAATCCAATAAATACGAAAAATCTGTTTATTTTGCATTATTTAGGAATGTTCGTTAAGTAAATCTATATTTTATCAGTTAGAACTTAGAGTTCACAATCCTTTGTCACTATTCTTTACGTTTATCTGGAATATTCGCTATCCTAAATGTCAAATAACTTCGCTACTCAGATGCTGCGCAATGTCGATATTTATATCGATAAAGTTAAAGTTACGATATTTCAAGTTTGATGTTTGGTTTGGTAATAAATTATTATTTTAGACACGTTTCTAATTATTATTTGGGATAATCAATGTCTTAGTAAATATGGCAGCTCTGGTCATCAAGCACTAAGTAAGGTCATTTCATGGCAACCTTTCAAACCTTCGTATTCCTTTACATATGTTTTTGTTTTTTACACCCATCATATTTTCATCGTTAATATAATTAGACTAGGTACTTAATGCACTTATGCGTACAATGCATGCAATGTGCCATAAATAAAAGTTTTATATTTTCTATTTCTTTATTATTAATTATTGTAGGTTACCACAAGATGCCGATATTAAAAATAAATAGATCAATGCTACTGGGCAAGAAAATTAGTTTCCGCAAAAATATAGCACCATTTGCTAGGAGCATTTCTTAGAGAAAGATTTCTGGGGATAAAATTGCCATACATCTCATCTAGCGTCCACACGCAACTTAGTTACTAATTTAGTAATTATTAGTGACATTCGGGCTCACTAAATTAATAAAAAGTGTTCCGTACCACGCAAACTAGCGTCAAATATTGGAATTTTGCCGCCCCCCTTCCTGATTTGATAGGTCACAATCTTACAATCAAATCAAGTGGGATCGATGAGCCAGTTTCATGTATGCTTTCACACCATACAATTAATTTGACAATTTAATCAGGTTGTCCCGTCTAGATTGGCCTTAAATGCTGCTACAAGTAAATATATTGTTAAAGACGAATACTTACCTATGTAAGTAATTGCAGATTTGTGATTACAAAATAACAGCAATACCGAGTTAATAGACCTTTAAAGAACTATGATTTTATCTGTTTGACTTTAAGATATATTTAATGTTCACATTAACAACCTAGTTGGTCAATTAATAAGAAACAAATTTTTAGTTAGATATTTGTTGTACTGTACTACATATTATTTTTCATACAATCACGATTATCACTACCTATATTATAATCATAAATAAAGTATCATCTAAATGTGTTAAAACATACGGTAATGAAATATCAATACCTAACTGAACACACAAATATCGATAAAACACTCCGATTACACTGTCCCCTCCCTATATCGTCGAATGGAAAGAAGTTCCAACGGTTAGCTACTCGCAGGCGTGTAGAGATCTCGAAAGCACCAGTGTAACGTGACCGTGAGATCCGTAACAAACCATGCGTAATTAGACCTTACTTATACTGGTTTTTTAGCCCTTTTCTCGCCTGTAATAAGTAAGTGATTTTAAAATTATATAAAATAACGCCATCTGGTGTTGAGTAGTTGTATTAGGTGAACGTTGAGCGAGCTTTTGTGAGATGAATGAGATAATGAAAGAGTCGTATGTCATATAGCTTTGACATTATATTTTAAACCGTCACTCATGTAGCCTACAGTTGATATTCGTTCGAGAAATGTCCACCGGTAATAACCTTTTGGTATGGAAATTTGCTACGAATCAGAGCAATTTTGTAAGTGTGTGACATATTTTAACGTGGCTATGAATGTGTGAGTTTAGCGACACTGGTTTTCATACTAAATAGGAGTCATTTCACATCCACTAGTTTATTAATTCGTGAAATTTTCGATCCACTTTAAGAAACCCTCAATTAATATTTAAAAAAAAATAAAAAAAAACGAAAAAATCTTTATAAGGCTGTATCTCCTGAACCGTGCGTCGTAGCGCAAAATAATAAAATTTTCGTTCAACTGCAGTGGACCCTTAATTAACATTAAAAAAAAAAGAAAAAAGGAAAAAAAATCTTTAGAGGGCTGTATCTCCTAAACCGTGCGTTGTAGAGCAAAAATAATCTAGATTTCGTTCCCCTTTGAGAAACCTCTAATTAACATACAAAAAACACAATGAAAAACAAAGAAAAAATCTTTATAGGGTTGAATCTCCTAAATCGTGCGACGGAGCGTAAAAATAATCAAATTTTCGTTCCACTTTAAGAAACCCTTAATTAATATAGGTATAAAAAAACACAAAAAATCCGTATAAGGCTTAATCTCCTAAACCGTGCGCCGTAGCGCAAAATAATAACATTTTCGTCCGCCTGCAGTGGACCCTTAATAATTTTTTTTTTAAAAACAAAGAAAAAAAAACAGAAAAAATATTTACAGGGCTGTATCTCCTAAACCGTTCGTTATAGCGCAAAAATAATCAAATTTTCGTTCCCCTATCAGAAGCCCCTAAGTAACATACAAAAAACACAATGAAAACATAAAAGAAAAAAACAAAGAAAACAATCTTTTTATAGGGCTGTATCTCCTAAACCGTGCGTCGGAGCGCAAAAATAATCTAATTTTCGTTCTCGTTTGAGAAACCCGTAAGTAACATTCAAAAAATACAATGAAAAACAAAAAAGAAAACAAAAAATTAAAACATCTTTATAGGGTTGTATCTTTTAAATATTAATAAGGGTTTCTTAAAGTGGAACGAAAATTTAATTATTTTTGCTCTTCGCTCCGACGCACGGTTTAGGAGATACAACCCTATAAACATTTTTTTCTTTGTTTGTTTTCTTTTTAGTTTTTCATTGTGTGTTTTGTATGTTACTTAGGGGCTTTTCAAAGGGGAACGAAAATTAGATTATTTTTGCGCTGCAACGCACGGCTTAGGAGATACAACCCTATAAAGATTTTTTATTTTTTTGTTTTCTTCTTTGTTGTTCGATTAAGTTTTTTGAATGTTACTTACGGTTTTCTCCAAGGGGAACGAAAATTAGATTAGTTTTGCGCTACAACGCACGGTTTACGAGACAGGGACCGGCCCGCTATCCCTTATCGGGGTTTTATAAGGGTATTTCATAAGGCTTAACTCACCATACCCTTTGCCAGACGAAACCCTTTGTTTTGGTTTTAAAAACCCTTATATAAAGCTACCACATTTGAGTAATCGGTAGCCCAAATACCCTTACAAAACCCTTATCATCCGCTCACCAACACCTTGCATATTGCTTATAAGGGTTAGCCTTATAAAGGGCTTCCCTTTTAGCATATAAGCGTGCTAATTTAAGTCGTCTACCTTTTTCATAAAGCACACATTACTTCGAATCCGAGCGATCGTCGGCGGCGACGGCGGCGTTCTTTGACTAGGCACGTATTTTCTTTCCTTTTCATACACTACCGTAGATATATACTAATCCTGTCTCTTTCACGCAAAGGGAAACCTTTATAAAAAGCGCTTAAAGATAAGGGTAACCCTTATTAAGAGCTAGCCTTATTTTTGGTTAGCTTTTCGGTAAGGGTTAGTCAAAGGTAAGGGTATGAATAGGCTTGCAATTCAAAAGGGAAAGTCTTTCAATGTGTTAGCCGTGTTTAAGTGTCACCCATTGAAAGGGTTTTATCGCGGAAAGGGTTGTCCGGTCCCTGTTACGAGATACAGCCCTGTAATAGGACATTTCGATGCTAGTGCGGAAAGTATGTCATTATTAGACATTTCCGCACGTGTATCGAACGACGTTTTTCAATACAGTTGCTAAAAAATAAGAAAAACAACAAGTAAGGAATTCGAAACTTTTATATTATTAATTCTGTGACATCATTGACATTGACATTATGAAGAGGTGTTTTTTTAGCTGGGTGTTATTATTATTGAACCCACTTCAATGAAAGATTTTTTTTTAAATGCATGTTCAATAAGACAATTGTACATATAAAACATTGTACTATTATTACCCAAATATCGTTAATTACGATTATTTGTGTGTTATAAAAACAATATCGAATGTTGCCTTTGGAAATTTAAAGCAGAAATAAAAAACGCCTCTCCTTTGACAGGCGTTCCGTTCTATTCAGACAACTTATTAAGAACGGTTTTTCAATATTCAATATATGAAAAAATAGACGTGTTATAATGATGAAGAGGTAAGTAATAAAATATGAAATATGTATATTTTTCGTATTCTTACTTTAACAGTAGGTTTTTATGTTGATTACTGAGTGTTGAGTATTGAAATAATCGTTAATAACGATATTTAGGTAATAATAGTACAATGTTTTATATTTGTAAAACAATACAATGTGTATAATGTTGTATGAAGTGGGTTCAATAATAATAACAAAATCCATTCTAGTCGAATAAAAGCTATAAAAACACCTCTTCATAATGTCAATGTCAATAATTAGAGTTTTGAATGATTTACGGTGGTTTTGAAATATCGGGAGCTCACAAATAATACAAAAGGTAATCACGGTCTATATCCCGGTCAATATAAGTCTAATGTCAATAATGTCACAGAATGAATAATATAAAAGTTTCGAATTCCTTACTTGTTGTTTTTCTTATTTTTTCGCAACGGTATTAAAAAACGTCGTTCGATACACGTGCGGAAATGTCATTCTTCGAAAGTATGTAAAGTATGACATACTTTCCGCACTAGCATCGAAATGTACTATTTCTGTTTTTCTTTTTCTTTTTTTTTAATGTTAACTAAGGGTCCACTGCAATGGAACGAAAATTTTATTATTTTGCGCTACGATGCACGGTTTAGGAGATACAGCCTTATAAAGATTTTCTGTGTTTTTTTTAATATATTACTTAAGGGTTTCTTAGTGGAACGAAAATTTGATTATTTTTGCGCTCCGTCGCACGGTTTAGGAGATACAACCCTATAAAGATTTTTTATTTGTTTTTCTTTTTAGTTTTTCATTGTGTTTTCTGTATGTTACTTAGGGGTTTCTCAAAGGGGAACGAAAATTAGATTATTTTTGCGCTACAACGCACGGTTTAGGAGATACAGCCCTCTAAAAAAAAAATTTCTGTTTTTTTTCTTTTCTTTTTAAATGTTAATTAAGTTGAACGAAAATTTTATTATTTTACTCTACGACCCACGGTTCAGAGATACAGCCTTATAAAGATTTTTTTGGTATTTTTGTTTGTTTTTTTTTTTTTTTTATATTACGACGCTCGGCTTAGGAGATACAGCCGTGTAGAGTTTGTTTTTCTTATTGTGTTTCATTGTGTTTTTTGTATATTAAAAGTGTTTTTAAAGGGGAACGAAAATTTTATTATTTTTGCGCTACGACGGACGGGTTAGGAGATACAGCCCTATATTTCTTTTTTTGTATATTTATATAATATAAAATTCAATAACCAAACTTCAACTTTATATATAAGTAGATATATTTAATATAAAAATTTCAAAATCTAACATAATTTAATAATAGCGTCGTAGCGTAAAATAATAAAATTTTCGTTCAACTTAATTAACATTTAAAAAGAAAAGAAAAAAAAAAACAAAATTTTTTTTAGAGGGCTGTATCTCCTAAACCGTGCGACGGAGCGCAAAATAATCAAATTTTCGTTTCACTAAGAAACCCTTAATTAATATATTAAAAAAAAAACACAAAAAACCTTTATAATTCTGTATCTCCTAAACCGTGTGCCGTAGCGCAAAATAATAAACATTTTCGTTCGCCTGCAGTGGACCCTTAATAAACATTAAACAAAAAACAAATAGAAAAAAAAACAGAAAAAAATATTTACAGGGCTGTATCTCCTAAACCGTGCGTTGTAGCGCAAAAATAATCAAATTTTCGTTCCCTTAACAGAAGCCCTTAAGTAACATACAAAAAACACAATAAATAACATACATCATAAATATACACCATCGTCATAGTTACAATCACATTGTACAGTCAGCTGCAGGGAAAAGATACCACCCCTGTAAAGAAGTTTGTATGCAACGGTGCTAAGCGAATAGTATTGCTGACTGTACATCCTACCTAGTAGTCTTTAATTTACTGTACTACAAAAATAACTTTGTAATGCATACAATTACTATAGTAGACAAACTTAATTTTACGTACGAGTAAGTGCCATACGTTACTTTTTAGATCTTCTGGCAAGGTCAAAGACCCGACCAAATGTTCAGGCTTATTTTTTTGTGACTATTTAGATACTTAACTTCAACCTGTAAAAATTACAGATTGCCTCACGAACTTTTTTGGAGCCCTAAAAAATCTTAAAAAATATAAGGGTTGATTTAGCCCCGCTACCCTGCAGCCAGACCTCCAGTGCTGAGTTAAGGTATGATAGGAGAAGTATCAGGCAAATTTTCAGCTTGCCTCAAGGACCTACTCCAAAATGTCTACCAGCTCTCGGACCACTAAGTAACTAAAAATAATCAGTCCACATAACAAACATCTTGTACTCATTTTGAAGTCATAATTACATTAATTTCACGTAATATCGGCATCTAATTTATGTGCACGGTAAACAAACTAATGAATGACAAGAAAAGTCAAGCAGCGCTTACGAAGCTGAGCGGGGGGTGGGGCGACCGGGCGAGGTACCTATAGGTATAGATAGATACGAATGCTACGATAGGCTCCCGCGTGCCGCGCCGGCACCTTGACGGACCAGCGCGGCGTATGTATGAATTTCGCGCCTTTTTAAATAGATTTGGCTATAACAATGGAAGCTACACAAAGAAATTTCTTACTTTTCATAATATGGTTGCATATATTATTTTATAGTATGAAACTTATCTTTATAGACTTTAATTCAATATTGGACCTTACAGGACAAAAAACGCATATTAAAATTTAAGCAGCAATCCTATTTTTCTAATTTTTCGGCTTTGTCTATTAACTTAAGAATTTAGAGATATTATTGTGGATTTTTAAAACTTTAATTCAATATCGACAAAATAATAAGCTCATTTTAGTTTGACAAAGAAGCACGTTAATTTTTTTTCTAAAAATGTAACAGTTTAAAGAGTCATACATAATTTAAACAATGAAGCTTAAACTTTGCACTTTAATTCAATATTCAAAAAGCATCAATCAAAATATATAAATACCTAATTTATACCTAACGCTCGTTCTAACTTTTCGTCTTAAATTACAAATATGCTTAAAAACATGTCCCCTGCCATATAAGCATCACTTTTCCTTCTTTAGAATTATCATAACTTTAAGGTCAAAAATATGGTCCCACTATCGGTCTATATAGCGGCAACAGAAATACATCATCTGTGAAAATTTCAACTGTCTAGCTATCATGGGTCATGAGATACAACCTGATGACAGACAGACAGACGGACAGACTGACAGCGGGGGCTTTGTAATAGGGTCCCGTTTTTACCCTTTGGGTACGGAACCCTAAAAACTACCCTATGTCCTTCCGCGGGCCTCAAACTACCTCCATCAATCAAGAACGCGGATCAAGGTGGATCAATTATTAACCTAATTGTAACCCTTTTTCTGCAAATAAATCTGAATCTGAATCTGAATCCATTTTCTCCATTTCATCTAAATCGATTCAGCTGTTTATGCGTGAAAGTTTATTAATTCGTTGTGAATACCACTTGATACCACGTTAATATTACCGTTCAGAGGTAAGGGAGCGTGCAACTGTAGGGGGCAGCACAGGAGACGTCAGATTTTTGGCGCGAGGCGTAAATGTGAAGTTTATGCTTCCAAAGTAGCCCACAAGATGGCAGAATCTACTATGCACAATAAAACGTACGAGAACGCCAGACGGCAGTACTTGCTTTTGAAGTGTCAATGTACATGTTTATGTTTCCGATTAAGGCCAAAAGATGGCAGGCCCTCCAACGGTGGCTCCCTATTTTCGGATCGGTCCGCCCTTAAAAAAAAGAAGCTTCAGGAAATGTTGAAGTATATTAGTGTTTTTGAAGTTTTCCATATAGAATATTTTTTGTCCTGTAAAATAAAGCGGCGGTGAGTCACGCAGGGTGATGTCATCCGACCCTCCCTGTCTGTCCCCGATAGCTATGACATGATCGTATCATGTTAATGCTTACATCAACCATTCTCAAAGTGTGCTCCGCGGACCCTTAGGGCTCCGCAAAGCCTCTGTTTGGGCTCCGCAAGAATATTTGTAATATAAAGAAAAAAACCGGCCAAGTGCGAGTCAAACTCGCGCACAAAGGGTGCCATTACGCAAAAAACGGCAAAAAAGTCACGTTTGTTGTATGGGGACCCATTTCAATATTTATGTTATTCTGTTTCTAGTATTTGTTGTTATAGCGGCAACAGAACTACATCTGTGAAAATTTCAACTGTCTAGCTATCACGGTTCATGACATACAGCCTGGTGACAGACGGACAGACGGACGGACAGCGGAGTCTTAGTAATAGGGTCCCGTTCTTACCCTTTGGGTACGGAACCCTAAAAAAAGGTTTTAGAACGATTTTGTTAATAGTTTTCTGAATGTTCTACTATCATTCTTAAATTTAAAAATCAATCTAAATATTTTCGCAAAAGGACGGCCTGTATTGATTAATTGATGTAGCTTCACTTTATTGTTTCATTCCATTAGCACCTACTCCTAACCGAAATGAATATTTCGATACAAATGCAACACTTAGCTACACGAATAGGGCGCCCCAAATTACACAGAAAAAAAAACATAATAGAGGCTCCACTTTTTGTATAAACGGTATCCTTTTTTGCCACTAGCGAGCGTCATCGACACCTATTCGACAGACGTTTTATTGATGACGTGATGTTGATTGACTGACGGCAACAATTTAGTGGCGGTAGCAATGAGTTTATCTCCTGCAGCGTGGAACATAGGCATAAAAACCAATTTTTGTTCAACCGCTGGTCTACTATACCATAGAGTAACTTATACTAGAGCGGTACTGTCATAGTAAATTTTGTAACCCCAGTAAATTCACTGCCATCTGTCGACACACTTTAAAACTAAAAATGAAGATTTATAAAAATACGATAGAATGTATTTAAATATAGATAAATGATTTTTTTTATTTGCATTAATTATTTTTATGATTTTGACCCATGTTCTTTCACTGATATGCGTTAAAATTGTTAAATAACAAACGAAACCGTCAACGCCATCTATACGACTGTAGGCCAAAACTAGTAGCGCCCTCTGAACGAGAATCAAATTTTCTTGATTTTCGAGGCACGGTTTTTCCTTACACTGTATCCATCTATTACGGAGTTATATCTATCTTTTGACTATACGGAACCTCTCTCTTCTCATCTCTGCGGTTAGGCGTTTTTTGCGTCGGTCTGCCGGCACGGTCAATGGCCGTTACATGCAATGTTGTAATCAATGCGGTCGTTGTCTGCTAATTACCGCACTTTTGGTTGTTTTTGGATGACCACTTGGATTATGGCAGTTATTTTTAGGTTTCCGTACCCAAAGGGTAAAAACGGGACCCTATTACTAAGACTCCGCTGTCCGTCTGTCTGTCAACAGGCTGTATCTCATGAACCGTGATAGCTAGACAGTTGAAATTTTTACAGATGATGTATTTCTGTTGCCGCTATAACAACAAATACTAAAAAGTACGGAAGGTAAACCTCGGTGGACGAGTCCGACTCGCACTTGGCCGGTTTTTTTTAAGTCTATGTCATACGTCGTTCTCGCACTTACATTATTTTGAAATACAGCGGTTTGGCGACAGACAGGATTAACCACGAACATATTAATTCCGCAGTGCATGTATTATGGTGGGCCACACAAAAATGATCTATGATTTTCCATTTGTGACGTTTTCAACCTATATTGAAACTATATGGAAATAGCGCCTTATATACTGACAAGCGACAATAAGTACCCTTTTGGTTGAAAATAGCACATTTATTCATTATTATAACATCTCAATTTTGCGCATCAAAAAGTAGATTTTCGTGGCATTTCAATAATTAAATAAATATGTAAATAAAAGACGTTTATTCAAAAAGTTTGAACATAGTACATAATAGAAGTACACAATAATTCTTACAAACTAATTGAAAAGGAAAGTGGCTCAGCTCAGCTAACGTCTGTGCCAAAAGGCCTCGGGGCACAGGGGCGGCGGGGATAATGCCATCAAAATCTACTGTTATTTGGGCATTTTTTTCTGTAGTGATGTACTGGACTTTTTTTCCAAAATAGGTAAATTTAATGTTTTCCCCACTCAGAATCACGAGCTCCTCGTTCCTACTAGGAGGAAAAAAAGCATCCCAAGTTTTATTTTTCCATTCCAATACCATTTTTCAAACACTTTGCACGGCCGAGTACGGCGGTAACGAAATGGAAAGTACGTAAAATGTATGAAAATTTTGGGACATTGTTTCTTTCCTAGGAGCATGGAATCAGCTCATGATTCGGGCACAAATAACATTAAATTTACATATCCTTAAAAAAAGTCCAGTGCATCACTACAGAAAAAATGCCCATTTCTACAAAAATACAGTCGCAAAAGTATCGCTGGGGAAGGCCTATGCCCAGCAGTGGACGTCTTTACTGATATGATGATGATGATGAAAAATAATACCGTTACAGACCTACGTACAAATAAAGGTAGAATAATTCATGGACATTTATGATAAACTAATTTATGCAACCCAGTAACCTAACACCTAAGCCTAGGGGTTTCGAAAACGGAAGTAGCCGTCAGACGGAAACACTAAGGGCTTACTAGCCGGAAGGCCTAGATTCATAAGGTGCCTTGTAATTATATTACCACGGTATAATTCAATTCTCTAAGAACAAATTAAATTATTTTCTATGAAAATATTTTAATTTGTGTTTTGTGTATGACATTTATTTCAGTTTATAATTCAATTCCTTAGTTAGCTGTTAGCCAATTGCGTTGCCGGCATTTAAGATGGGAGTACGCTCTTTTCTTGCAGGTTTGAAGATTGTATCGGTCCGGAAATACCATGGGCGACAATTCATTCCACATAGTACAGCGGCCAGAGGGCCTAATACACCATTCGATGTGACTGTACAGTATACTACCGAAAAAATGAAAATGAAAATGAAAGTTTATTAATAACAATCGTTACAGGTCTGTTTATGTGTTATACATATTAAACCTACAATCTACATACACGTGGTAAAGTTGAGGTTTTTTAGGCAGACAGTCTTAATGACAATTATATTTACAATTCATTACATATATGTTTATTTGTGGTAAGTGGTATCGTTGTGGTTCACGGTTAGTTTCACTAGACTTATATTGACCGGGGATTTATCGGGAGCTCATAAACAATACAAAAGGTAATCACGGCCTATATCCCGGTCAATATAAGTGTAGTGATAATGAAATTAAATTAAATTCGTCCCAAAAAGGGCCCAAGGCATCCCCGATGAAGTGAAGGTAATAAAATGCCAATTACAAAACGACATTGGTTT
The DNA here is from genome assembly GCF_947568885.1 of Cydia strobilella. Lineage (NCBI taxonomy): Eukaryota > Metazoa > Arthropoda > Insecta > Lepidoptera > Tortricidae > Cydia > Cydia strobilella. The sequence continues at coordinate 1,477,005 of NC_086048.1, forward strand.
AAAAACTCAAATCGTCCATCTATTTCAATTAACAAATACAAGGTTGGTCCAATGAGATCGATTCCAATAAATTGCCCCAATAAAGTTTGTACCATAAATGTTGTCCAAAGATGGGAGTAACTACATGTAGTTAGCGTGGGTGTCTAATTGCCTACAACTTTTGTTTACAACAATGTCCAGTTTCTCCAGCCAGAACGAAAACTAAAGCGCGGACCACACCAGGGGGCCTACCGATCTACCTACCTAGGGCCTCTTTCATAATCGAGCGATAGAGGCAGATAACGAAATATCGATTTTCGTTTTTCGCGGTAGGCCCTCTGGCACAACTGGCAGGTCGCCTGATTCATAATGTATAATATTTATTTTATAAATTAAACAATTGACACCAGGATTTAAATCAACTCAGGAGGTATAGTTTTGACGCTACAGTGGAACACATTATGGATATAAATATTCACAGTCCACATACCTAGAGTCGGATAAAAATCTCACATCATGTGCCTTCATTCAAAGTTAGAACTACTTAATAAGAAATAAAACTATGAAAACGGATTATATATAAAACATCCCGACCCCCCCCCCGTCACCCGTTGACCACGAACGCTGTAAAGGGTTCGAAACGTCGGGATGTATTATAAATTCAATATACGCGATATAATCCGTTTTCATAGTTTTACTTTATGAGTAACTATCGCGGTAACCGAAGACAATATTACTTAATAAGAATTTTGTGACCATCTTAAAACACCCACGACATTAAATTTAAACTTCCAATTACTGTCGCAATTGGCAGACAACAAATGGAAGCCATTTTGCCATCTTAAGCCAAAAGGACGTATGTTACTACAAAATACCATAAACATTGACTTTCTGACTAGGAAGAAGAGATTATGGTCTAACAGCTGCCGTTCCACTCGAGAGACCGGCAACAATGCTGTCGGATGGATGACCTAATCATGCGTTTCGGGATCTGTCGACGATCTAGCGGCATAAATCTTGCGTTTTTAGGAGTTTGTTTAGCCCTGAGGATTATATCTTTCACATGCTGTTTTTGCGTTTTCGCACTAAATACCCGATAATGAGCGAAAGGCGACCGTCAAATATTTAAAATAAGATTTTGTATGGAGGGTTGACCGCTTGGACGACCTGCCCCATAGAAAAATTTATTTTTTTTGCGCCAAAAAGTGTTTTGTATACTTTTTCCTTATCAAAACACGATACCAACTATGCCCTTAAACGGATCCCCACTATTTATTGTTACATCATCACTACATATTAAAACAAAGTCGCTTTCCGCTGTCTGTCCGTCTGTCCCTATGTATGCTTAGATCTTTAAAACTACGCAACGGATTTTGATGCGGTTTTTTTTGTGATTGAGTGATTCAAAAGGAATTAAGGTTTATATGTACTATTTATAAAGGTTTTGTGTAAGTTAGTTGAACTACCCATGAGAAGCCGGGGCGGGTCGCTAGACTCGCTATAGTTCTGTATAATTTCAGCCAGGCAATATTTGGCATGTTAAGAATTGTTAACTTTGTTAAGTAATTGTAATACTTTCTTTAATAATTATATTAAAGAAAAAGTCTTAAGTCGTATAAGTCGTGTCATATACGTTAAGTAAGTTTATGCAAAGTTTATGGTATTTTATGTATACCATTGTATACGAACCTTAAGTACAAGAATTGAAAAGCTTGATACGACATAATAAAGGAAAGGATTCTCGAAGTAAAGGCTTCTAAACGATTCAGCAACACAATAATACAAAAGCCAATTCCAATATCAGTCATTACCCACCATAAATCACTGATTGTTTTATCCATGTGATTGTTACCAATCGCTACTCGCTGAATACTGCCTTCCGATCAAAATATTCAGGCTATTGCTAACAATTTCACTTAAGCGATTTTCAAGCTTGAAGCATCGTGATAAAGTCTTTTTTGGGATAAAACTGGTTTACGACCATGTTGAACTAGCCCTTTTGTGCGCTTAACACCTGATATTGAATTTTAAACCTTAACTATTTAAGCTACAGTTGCATTCAGAAACTCGTAGAGCAAAAGTTAATCCATACGCACAGTGCTACTGAAAATGCATTGAATTTTAAACCTTGTCTCTTTACGTTACGATTAAGGTTGTAGTCATATTAGTGTACGACTTTGTGAAACATATATCTATATATTTTCATAGTAGGGTAGTTGATAAATGAACGTTCATTTACGGAACGTGCCATGCCGTATCGCTCTCCGATTTTTCAGTTTCGTGCTCAATATCGTGAAGGGTTAGTTGGCTAATGACCATTTTATAAATTTATTTTTTATTTCATAGAAAGCCTATAAATTAAACTCAATTTGTACAAAATGGAACTAAGTTGAATGGAGACGATCTCTCGGAAGTGAAGTTTAAAATATAACTTATGTAGCTCCATTTTTTATCGCTCTTTTAATAACCAAGTGAAATAGATAGACTATAAGCTAAAGATGAGATGGCGATTATTCCTTCCTTCGCTTGAATTATAACTTTTATAACATATCTCAAATGCGAATTGGGTCATTTTCAACCCTTGGTCTTGATCATTGTTTCAGCTTTGTAACTATAGTAGATTGTTAACCAAGGGATCAAAGTCACTCTAGTTTTCATTTCGAATACTGGGAAAATAAAATGCATGTGTTTTTTTAAAAACATGACTAAGTATACATTTTTATAGTATTTCTTGAGGATACTTCCAATTAACAATTCAGACAAAGGTTTCGTTATTTATGGAATGGAGAGTCAAATATCAGAATGGAAATTGTATAAATTTAAACTCAAATTTCAATTGCTTATCGTAAAAAAAAAATCGTAAGTACTTCGAACGTAAAATGCTTTAGTGCAGACACGTATCATTTTCTGCACACCTTTTAGAACAACAATGACCCTCTTTCAGAGCATGAGAAATGAAAAACACTAAGTATACGTTTCGTGGATACATTTTCAAGAATTACCTGCATATTTTGAAGGCACTTTCGGCTGTTTGGTAGAGGATCTGAACTTCCACTAGATATCGGAATTGCCAAGAAAACCTAACATAGGTATTTACATTTTCACAAAAATGATTCGATGACTGCTTACATAGTGACCCAAATAATATTTTAGATATTATCTTTTTTATTGGCAACTGTTGTTTATTTACATGCTTGCACGAAAGCATAAACATACCTTAATTAATTTTTAACAAGCAGAAATGTCTGCTCAGTTGGCAGAGCGCTGGAGTATCGATCCAGAGGCCGGGAGTTCAAGTCTCACCCATGCCAGTAATTTTTCCACTTTTAAATTTATTCTAAGCTTGGTAAACATACCTTATCCAGGGTTAGTTACGATCACAAAAAGAATGGGAATACGAAGGAAGATCTATGGTATAGATAGACAAACAGGGATGGCGTGACGGATAAGCATTTGCAATGCTAATATAAATGTTTGCAGCAAACTGTGTTTTATTGAGAAAGTTGACGAATTAAAAACTACTTAAATGACAAATCAAAAAAAGTTAGTTTATTTAATTAATTATGAGCATACCAACGTATTTCAATTTCAAGTACCTACTATAAATATTACCTACGTTTTTTTATTTATATTGAGTTTTACTTAGTTTTACTATTACCTATGTACCTATTTTATTTATGAATAATGTTTTTTTAAATTAATAAATAAAATAAAATTCTATTGTGTATAATACGAAATTATAAAACTTCAAATGTTACTAGCAGAATTTTCTTTGCTTGCTAAATCTAATTTTTTAAATTTTTGTCATCAGATGCCCATGTAGATTATGTAGAGTAGAGACTAGATTATTGAAATCCCTTTTTTTATAAATTAATATGCCCAAGTTTCTAAATAGATATTACAATATAACAACACCAGTTACCAATTCATCTTACTTAGATGCCTAATCTAATTAAGATTTATATGTCGTCCGTGCTCACTCGTGCGTATCGAAAACTATTAGGATATAAACTACATTACGTAAAGGATTAAATCACGGCTTAAATATAACCATCACTATTCATTACATTTTAGTCACGAAAGGTTAGAGTTGGAAACATTATCTTTGTAACTGTAAGAACGTTCAAAATTACTACGAAAATTTGCAAGTGGAAGTTTCTGATTTAATCAAAGTTAAACTAAGTTTGAAGGCTAGGTTCATCAGCTATTAGGAGGTGCAGTTATTTGCTTAGCTCACGATTTCCTAATGTCTTGAGTAACTTTAGTTTGGCTTGCTTGTAGTTACTGAATAATTCTCTATCAATGGATACCAACATGCGCTGTAGAAAATTGGCAAACATGTTCTAGGTCCCTATACTCCCTATAGGTATGAAGGGATATCATGTAAGTAATTACGTAACATACAAATCTAAAATTAAGAGGAGATAATTAAAAAGAGTAAAATTAAGACTTATAAAGATTTACATATTCATTCTCATAATATAGAATGTAGTGTTTAGATTTGTCTTTTCTATAGGGTATATACCCGAAAGTTAAGAATTGGATGATATAAATACAAAAAAAATACAAATATATTTATTGCCAGAAAACATTGTTAACAAATTTTTCGCAGTGACTCTGACACTAGGCTGAGCCTGTCCTGCCGAGTCCCTTACAAGGATTTACAGAAAGCAACACGCATGCAATAGGAAAAATAATTAATAGTATTTTCAAGTATACATATTTATCCAGATGAGGTTTAATATTATATTATATTTGAATGATCGAAAGCAATTCAAAAATTAACAAACAACAATTAATATCAACAATTTTGATAGTCCCAAAAACTACATCAGAAAAGGTCTTGCAACTGTAAATTAAGCTCCTTCTTCTTTTTTCTGTGTATGGCCCTAATAGAAAATTGTTTGTGAAAAGGCTGACGAACATTCCGTCTTCATTTACATAATTACCGTATCATTTGTCAAGTCTACCTGAACAAAAGTTATGGTTGTAATGAATGAGGTCACGGGGTGAATTTGTGTTAATTTGTGGCATAGTTCAGCTTTTTTTAAGGGTAGAAACAATGAACGTTGAACTTTGTCAGGTCATTGTAATGTGGTAATGTGGTAAGACTTTGAATTATTTGAAAATGCTGTGAGACATTCCAGCTTTTAAAATGCGAAATATGTAATTATTTATTAGGCACTATAAATAGTAGTAGTAGTAGTGGTAGTAAATCACTTTATTGTACATAAAAATTGGTTAACATGAAATTCATATAAATTTAGGTACAAAGGCGAGATTATCCCTATAAGGGATCTCTTCCAGCTAATGAGTGGAAATTTCGAATTAGATAGATAGATAAATATTTCCTGACTGCCTGCAATTAAATACAAAAATCAAGTTAAAATATTTCAAAACAACATAGCTTTTCAACACGCCAGTGCTTTAAAGCTAATTATAGCAATATTTTAAAGCAATTTCCCCGCTATTCACAACTAATAAAGTTTTAACACTCGAGCAGTGACTGGCTTATTTTCGCCTGAAAGCAAAGTAGTGAGTCACCCCGAAAGCATTAACTGTCTTTTGAATTTTTTACCTTTTGCTTGGTTCCAGTTGTGGTAAAATACGCTGTAAAAAGGCTTAGATAAAAGAACGTTTATTATGAATGAAACTGATTAAATCTTCCTGTAGGCTCATACTGATATTCTTTTTGAATCATCATTCCAACGTTGGTACTGAATTACTTCAATAAACACATTTTTGTAAAAGTGTAGTGCAGATCATGATAATGTAATCATAATCATAATCATTTATTTGCACATAAAAAGGGTTTTTCCCCTCACTAGCTCGGAAAGTTGTCTTTTATCCTTCAATACAAGCGGGGAAAAACGCGTTTTATCCACTAGTGGGGAAAGTAATTTGACCTTGGATGGAGCGTGTTTAAGTAGCTTGACAGATAACAAAACGTAAATCGTGCATGATAATGATTCGTTCGACATTAATAATCATTAAATAAATGGTTTGAGAATCTAATGAAAAATACCAAATTTAGCTTTATTTAATGATTTTAAGTCATAAACCTTAAAATTCCATAAGAAACGTTTGTTTTTTTATAATAATGTTAAATATAATTCTGAACGCACAAGTTGAGTCGATGCAATTTCAAAACGCATCGTTGACATTTCATACGTCAGAAATGTCAACATTTTTTTTTATAATAATGTTAAATATAATTCTGAACGCACAAGTTGAGTCGATGCAATTTCAAAACGCATCGTTGACATTTCATACGTCAGAAATGTCAACATTGTCAACAATTTTTTTACTAAAAAACTTTTCTCACCGACTCGCGTAAAAATACACAACTTCCAGAGTTTTTTGTTATAATATCGTAAAAAAAATGAGTGATTCCAGTTGATGAAGATGATCTAACGCCTGTGGATGTTGCACTTTCCTCGCTATAGTGAGGGGAAAAGTTTTGTGTTACACACGGGTGCAAATGTATTTTACTTCTCGTGTGTTAAAACACTCGCTACGCTCAGGATTCTATTTTAGAACCACTCGCTTCGCTCGTGGTTCAATTCCACACTCGCGGGTAAAATACAACTTTGCACCCTTGTATAACAAATAACTATTACATAGATATTATATTATTATTATTATTATTTATTTCATTAACAATTTTTACATCGTGTTTGAAATGGTACTTATTAAATATATCTACAATTAATACTAACTTAATAATCAAATAAAACTTAAGATAATAACAAGAAAACAATGTACACACAAGATTGGTCAAACAATAAGCAAAATATACAATGAGGGAAAGATTGATATTATAAACATAAACAATTCAAATAAACATGTCAACAATATCAAATTACGAGTACTAAAAATCACTAATGTCATAACAGCATTTGTCTAATAAATATAATTTCAATTTTTCTCTAAAAGTTGCAGAGCATCTTATAACTTTAAACTCTGTAGGCAGTCTGTTAAACAGTCTAACCGCTTGAACTGCAGCGCTGTGTACTACAACCTCCAGGCTTGGTGCTACTTTGGATCTTAAGTTCTTAGTTCTAGAAGCCTCCCTCGACATCATTTCTGAATCCGTTTCAAAACGATTGCGATGCTTGATTACATCCGTCAGCAGCACAAGGATGTAAAGACTGGGCACAGTAAGTATTCGAAGGCTTGAGAAATGTTCTCTACAACTTCCCCAGGGAGGGAGTCCAACTATAGCCCGAATAGCATCTCTTTGAGCTACGAATGCCCGGTTAATATTATATTTATAACTATTGCCCCATAGTTTAATGCTATAGCGAATTTTTGACTCTACAAGTGCAAAATAAACCATTCGAAGTTGATCAACAGTCAAATCATTCCTAAGGCTGCGAAAAGTTATAAAAGTTACATTGGTCTAGCCTTTTTAGCTGTAAAACCTCATACGAAAAAAATGCCATCAAAATCTACAGCTAATTCCGGTAAACTGTGACGATGACGAAGTAATGGCGTCAATAAGTAATAAGAAAGCAGATACACGCAGAAAAGAAAAAGTTGTAAAGTTGTTTGTCTTTTGTTTCAGAAAATTCCTTGTTGTCCCGACGTAATTTTGGACTGTTAAAATTTGTACCGTATCCTATTTTTTTGAATATTAAACACAGTTGCTGAGCACTTACTTCTCCGGGATTATATTCACTTATCAATTTTCTTTTCAGAGGGAATGCATCTCAGTCCACATCGGCCAAGCCGGCGTCCAGATCGGTAACGCCTGCTGGGAACTGTACTGCCTCGAGCATGGCATCCAGCCGGACGGTCAGATGCCATCTGACAAGACCCTGGGCGGTGGAGATGACTCGTTTAACACCTTCTTCAGTGAAACCGGTGCTGGCAAGCATGTGCCGAGGGCTGTGTTTGTAGACTTGGAGCCCACTGTTGTTGGTATGTTTTTATTGTTCTACAGCTGGGCAAAAACCCTCACTTCTCTAGGTGCTGAGCAAGATCCTTTGTCTACCCTGACATATAGAATGCATTTACTTCAGCTTCATCTTTCTCGATCTGCTTTACCTTAGCCGGTATACTAGGTAAGTTTTTTATTGTGTCCTACTGCTAGACAAAAGCAATTCACTTCTTTATATTTCTGCTGAATAAGATTCGCACCAATGCCGTTTAGAAAACATCTAGTTCGTAGATGTTGGTAATGTATTATTTCTAGACCTCTTTTTGATAAAGATAAAGATTCTTTATTTGCAAGAATACTTAATTCTAAAATACAGGTGTTGTTTTGTTAAAATATGGTGTACAGTATTCAGTCGCATAACGACATGCAAATTTTCAAAAAAAAATGTTATGTAATAGTATAATTAATAGATTAAAATTCCAATATTAAAATTCATAATAAGTAATTGATTGATTAATTAATAATAAGAACACTTAACTTAAAATAAATACATTTTTCAACCATTAATTCTTAGGTACTACTGCAAATTTGTTTGTTTTTGTTACTGTTTTTTTTTTAGGTTTTTATTGTTGACTTTGTGGAATTAGGAATTTATGTGATATTTTATTATTGTATTTGCATGGCTCTTCTCTGTATTATTAGCAAATAAAGAAATGAATACTGAATACTGAGATGTGCCTGCCAAGACAACACCAATAACCTGTAGACTAACTACTTTGGCTTATCATATTCCAAACGGCAGATCTATATACCAAAAATTGCATTTATCTTAATCCAGGTATATAAACCTGAATCTAATTTTTGTCCTCAATTGTAAAAATATCATTCTAGTTAACTCGCATGGCATAAAAATTTACATCGGTCACCCGCGATACAGGCCTAGCCTAGTGCACTCCTGGAACCTCCGAATGTCAAATGTCAAATCAGTTATGCACCAACTCTTTTTAGTAACTTGTGATATGTACTATGTACTACATTTGTATTCGTTCTGTGGAATAAAAACATTTTTTTAACTTATCTTTATCTTATCTTTAATATACATACTTCGTCGCCCTATCTTTCTTTGTCTATCCATTCTGGAGACAGCTTTTGACTTTGGCCTGTCATAATGCATCCCGTAGACATTCACTGGTTCACAGTCAACGCATAACTTTATTTCAGTCTTTGTTATTTCCTGTTCCTGTCATTAAACTATAATTGGAATCTCGATTCTAAAGAGGCTAGAACTAGGTATTAACTGAAATGTCGGTTGCGGACGTTGAACCCTGTTGGACCTGTCATTATGGATTGTTAAACCGTTAGGCAGAGTTGGGTGAACCACCCTGTTTTATGTTCTACAATATTCATCATAAAAATACATATCTAAAGTCAGACCAAGCTAACTCGGCAGCTATTTTGATAGAACACTGTTTTAAACGTCAAACTTCTATGAAATTATGACGTTTAAAAAAACACTTGCACAATCTGTGCTTTCAAAATCGCTGCTGAGTTAGCTTGGTCTGACTCTATGTGTATTCGATTACACATTATATTGTGAGTGTGTAGTGTGTGTGTTATATTGTGAGATAAATAAGTCATATTATATGATATCTTCTGGAGTGAAACAAATTAGTACCAACTGCTATCGCGGTATAAAAATGGAATGAAATAGATGGGAGAATCCCCTTATTTCTACACAACCTTTACAAATTGACAAACTAATTTTCCGCAGGTAAATAACTCATAACACATGATGCTAGAAAAATTGTAAATCTATAGAAATCTGATCGCCACGCATGGCCACATGTAATACATGAACGCAGTTGCCTTTAGCCATAAACATGTCTCGTATTCAAAGTAAGTAATTTTTTTCTGGGAACATGAAGGTGTTGGTTTGACGTCTTGATAATTCTCTTACGGTCCTGATGGTAATGAAGGAAGAAAAAGTAACATCTTGTTTACATCGTAAACTAAGTAACATTATTGAACGTTTTCTCTCTTTTATGTATTAATTCAACCGATCTAACTTCAAGCGCAAAGTCAGCTTGCTCCTATAATTTTAATTACCCATATTGTAGCTTCATTTCTGTTGTACTATTTATTTACTGTTATTTGTGTAATAATTATTTTTGTGTTTATGTAAGTTTAGCTGCTTAAGTTGTGTTACGAGTAATTATCGTTATTGTTTGGTTTTAGTTGTGTAGTTTTAGTTTTAGTAGAGATATCTGTTTGAGTTCCGATTACAACGCTGTCTTAAAATTAATGCCTGAACTCCTAGTGGGAATTGTGTTAGGATGCATGCTAAACCTATCATTTTATAATCTTATATCTTATCTGTGTATTGTCACTGGCCTGTATTTGTTTTTTTCCCCAATAAAGAAAATAGAAATAAAAAATAATTGTGACACATGTTGATGTTTTTACCCGACGAAAGAAGAATAAGTCCGTTTTTTTCTTTCATTTTTAGGGTTCCGTACCCAAAGGGTAAAAACGGGACCCTATTACTAAGACTCCGCTGTCCGTCTGTTCGTCTGTCTGTCACCGGGCTGTATCTCATGAACCGTGATAGCTAGACAGTTGAAATTTTCACAGATGATTTATATTTCAAAAAAAGAGCGTACTCCCATCTTAAAGGCCGGCAACGCACTTACAACCCCTCTGGTGTTGCGGGTGTCCTTGGGCGGCGGTAATCGCTTACCATCAGGTGATCCGTCTGCTCGTTTGCCTCTTATTTCATAAAAAAAAACTGTTGCCGCTATAACAACAAATACCAAAAAGTACGAAACCCTCGGTGGGCGAGTCCGACTCGCACTTGTCCGGTTTTTATAAATAACTTGCCATAGAAATACGACATTCGAATAAAAGTCAAACCTGGAACGAAGCATTGTTTTTCATCACACTTGCGATACAAAAATGAAGTATTAAGTAAAAAAAGACAAAAAACTGTTAATTATAATACTAGTGTGCATTAAGACTGTTACGAGTGTGATGAAAAGAATATTATTCAACGCAGTACAGATGATGAATAATCATTTCCGACCAAAACATATCACTTAATCTCGTTATAGACCTCTTTATAATCTCAAGTGTTCCGATACCATCTACCACTCAAAATACAACAAGCACGATTTTGTACATATATTCAACACAGTTAACTGATAATTCGTATACCTTATTCCAAGGAGATAAGGTTTATAATTGGTCAGTTAAATGTTGCTGTTTGTAGGTAATTTTATAACACTGTTGGAAGATGAGTGTTTGGTACCGTTATAATTTACAATGATTCAGCTTCCGACAGCATCAACTAACCATTCGCAGTTCAGTTACCTAAAGTTATAAATAAGCTTATTTGTATAAACCAGTGCTACTTATAATATAATATTTATATAATATATTTGGACCCGGGTATGGCCTTAAACTACGTCCGGACCCGGGTATGTCCTTAAACTACGTCCAAAAGAGAGGCATGGGCACTGTGAATGACCTCTCGCTTTGTGTGGTAGGGCACAGGACAGCGGATGTCATTCCAGATCTAGAGCAGAGCCCAACTGGGGAAGTACCTCCACCTTACAGAAAACCGCAGCCAAATAACACTAAACCCTACTCATATAGTGTTGTGTTCCTGCCTGTGAGTAAGGTTGCCAGAGCTCAACGAGGGAGAGGAGTGTTAGGGTCGGCAACGCGCATGCAACTCCTCTGGAGTTGCAGGCGTACATAGGCTACGGAGACTGCTTAACATCAGGCGGGCCGTATGCTTGTTTGCCACCGACGTAGTATATAAAAAAATAGGGTGGACCAGTGATAAATTCTCTTTTCGTATTGACATCTTTCGTTAAAATGCATTTATCATTGGCCCACCCTATACATCATTACTAGCTTTTGCCCGCGACTTCTTCTGCGTGGAATCAGTAACAGCAGCTACAGTAAGTTAAGCGCCTGGATAAAGTGTAACATGGGGCATTTTCTATGAAAAGGGACCTTATTGTCGATGGCGCTTACGCGCCTTACGCCGCACAGCGTCGCGCGGCATTGTAATTATATCAGAGCATCGTTGATAATGGCGTAAGCGCGATCGACAATAAGGTCCCTTTTTATAGAAATTACCACATATGAGCATAAGCTTAATTGCTTGACATCAATCAGGCAATTCATTAAATCTCTCAATTTCATCCCCCTTGTCACTCTCTTTAGGAATGATTTTCGACACAAAAACTATCCTATGTCCTTCCCCGGGACTCAAACTATATGGCAAATTTCAACTAAATCGGTTCAGCGGTTTAAGCCTGAAGAGGTAACACACAGAGTGAGACACAGACAGATACTTTGGTATTTATAATATTAGTATGGATTAATTGCGTTACGAGTGTTACGGACCAACCACAATATATTCTAGATTTTATGTGACATCTAATGGATTTTAATGGATTTATTTATATTATATTGTAGTCCGATCGTATTGGTTGATCTCGTTGAAATAGTTAACATTTTCTTATTCATTGAAGTCACTTCGCCAAAAGAACGCATGCCTGTAGGTATAACGGTATTAGGAACACAATCATCATTACATTCCTAACGTCTCAAACGCATGGAACGAACTACAAATAAATTTAAGCTGCAGCCGTAATGCAGGTCACTTATGACTGAGTGCTCTCTGCAATAAAGGTGCTTATTTTAGCTGATACACTTGGGATAATTGGGATTGAGTTTCCCGGGGAGCTTGTTTAATTAAAGATGTTTGTTGAGCTTTGTTGATGTTACATAGTTTTGAAGAGAGAGGTAAGGTAAGGTATGATTCCTCCCGGGCGAACTTATAATATTCGCAACGATGTTCTTCAAAACGCTCTATCGATAAATTCGATAACCGATTTCACTTAAATTTTGACTGTTTTAATAATAGGGCCCACCCATTACTAGTCCGCCGGACGATATCAGCCTGTCAGTTAGAACAAAAATTTTACAGTTCCGAACAACTGATATCCGGCGGACTGGTAATGGGTGGGCCCTTTAGATGACAAGTTGACAACTTATATCGTCTCGAGGGTCAAAACTAAATGCGGCACAGTATTTTATCGCAGTCTTTGCTTGGTCTGTAAAATAGAAATGGTTTCGTGTTTGAGCCTAGACAGTCTCTTAAGTCTTTCTAAGGAGGTTATCACACCATCGGTGTATCCGGAAACAGCATCAACTTGATAAGCGCCTAAATCTTTTTCTCTTAATATTTCTCATACTTGACAACTTCACTGAGAATAAAGAGATACTGAAATACTAAAATGCGGAACTTGAATTTGCGTCGATGATAGTGGCATTTCAGATCTCTTTTATAAGAAATGATCCAAATATTTGAAAATATCACTTCAACGCAATTTTATACTTCTTCCCCAGACGAAGTCCGCACCGGCACATACCGGCAGTTGTTTCATCCAGAACAGCTTATCACTGGCAAGGAGGATGCCGCCAACAACTACGCCAGAGGGCACTATACTATCGGCAAAGAAATAGTCGATGTTGTTCTAGACAGGCTCAGGAAGTTAGCTGACCAATGCACAGGTCTTCAGGTGAGGAAAACAAATTATTATAAACTTTCTGGTAAATGAACGCAATAACTACGCCAGAGGACACTACACCATCGGCAAGGAAATAGTCGATGTTGTCCTCGACAGGCTCAGGAAGTTAGCTGATCATTGCACAGGTCTTCAGGTGAGGAAAACAGATTTTTATAAACTTTCTGATAAATGAACGCAATAACTACGCTAGAGGACAGTACACCATCGGCAAGGAAATAGTCGATGTTGTCCTCGACAGGCTCAGGAAGTTAGCTGACCAATGCACAGGTCTTCAGGTGAGGAAAACAGATTTTTATAAACTTTCTGATAAATGAACGCAATAACTACGCTAGAGGACAGTACACCATCGGCAAGGAAATAGTCGATGCTGTGCTTGACAGGTTCAGGAAGTTAGCTGACCAATGCACAGGTCTTCAGGTGAGGAAAACATATTATTACAAACTTTCTGGTAAATGAACGCAATAACTACGCCAGAGGACACTACACCATCGGCAAGGAAATAGTCGATGCTGTGCTTGATAGGATCAGGAAGCTGGCTAACCAGTGCACCGGCCTTCTGGTCAGGACAACGATTTTTTTTTTTCAACACTAGGTATTTTTACAATCCCGTTTAGCAAGACTCCACAAACTGCTAAGTGTAAATGTAAGTGGACGCTCGAGTTGGGCGTACAGCGGGGCGGGGCGTGCAGCGTGCATGTTAAACAAATGCAAACGTATAGGAGCGGCCTTAGTGCACGCTGCTCAAATCCCTTGTGTGAGCCCGACGCCACGCTGCACGCCCCGTCGAACGCTCCGCTTCGAGCGTCCACTCAGGCCTTACACTAAGACGTATGCGAGTATTTGTCAATTCCTGATATTGTCAAACAGAGGTATCAATAGCTAAGGCTTGTCAGTCTTGTCACTGATGGCAATCGTACCTACAACAACTTTACAATCGGCAACAAGTAGATGTTGATGAAGCTAGCTGACTAATGGAAAAACTACTATAAACTTTTATACTAAAAGGCACTAACTACACGTTTCTGTTTGACCCAATGGTTGACTGGTAGAGAATGCTTTAAGCATTAAGTTTAAATAAATAAGGCATGGTCATAGTTATTTGGATTGAAGTATGGACCAATAAAATGAAGAAATTATTTTGACAGAGAATTCCAAAACCTCTAAAGTATACCCTGGCATATTTAACTTAAATTCTACTACATTGTCTTAATCGTTTCAGGGTTTCCTGGTGTTCCACTCGTTCGGTGGCGGCACCGGTTCCGGGTTCACCTCGCTGCTGATGGAGCGCCTGTCGGTCGACTACGGCAAGAAGTCCAAGCTGGAGTTCTCCATCTACCCTGCACCACAGGTAACATAGTATATATATATATATATATATATATGTATAGTTCTCCATGGCGTGAAATGAAATTTATTATTAATAACAGAGTTACACGTCAACATTTTAAATATCACAATATTAATAACATTTATACAATATTAAGTATATAAATTAATTGCATTTACAAAATTATAGGTTGATCAAAAAAATCTTGATAATTATAAAATAATTCTTGCGACAGCCACTTTTTTAGTCTAGCTTTAAACGCCGCGATGGAAGTTGCATTTCTTACAGTGTCAGGCAGGCGGTTGTAAATCGAGGGGCCTAAAATGTACACGGACCGCTCTGACTTGGCAAGTCTGTGTGCTTCGGTGACTAGCCTATTATGGTGCCTATTACTGCGGAGGTTGTAATTGATGTTAACACCTCTGCACTTAAACATAGCTAGGTTTTCGCGCATGAATATTGCTACTTGGTTAATAAATAGGCACGGTAGGGGTAGAATCTTGAGATCGCGGAATATGTCTCGTGCCGGTGCATCGGCCGCCTTGCCGGCCATCGCGCGGAAGGCGCGCTTCTGCATAGAAAACGCACGTTTCCAGTCGGAGGCACGTCCCCATAGCTCAACGCCGTACGTCAAGAGCGAGTGCACCGTTGCAAAATAGCACTCTCGCACTGCGCCCTTTCCGGCTGTGCTCGCTAACCGTCGCAATGCAAAGCACGCGCGCCCTAGCCTTCCACACAGTTCATTGATGTGCGCCTCCCAAGAAAGCACGTTGTCGAGCTGGAACCTGAGCAGACGTGTGCAGGTCACGTGCTGTAGAGGGGCACCACCTGCACTCACTCTCATGGTTGGGCTTCTATGACCATTTAATTTAAATGTCATGTAGCTCGTTTTCTCTTTATTTAAAGCGAGACCGTTTGACCGGAACCACTGGTGCAGTTGTTCCATAACAAGGTTAAGTGCCTCTTCCAACCCCTGTTCAGTGGTCGCACTGACGACAGCCGTGACGTCATCGGCATACATTAGTGTGTCTGCGCCTTTTATTGTCTTTGGCAGGTCGTTCAGCAAAATGCTAAAAAGTGTGTTGGAGAGGCATGATCCTTGAGGCACGCCCATCAGGTTTTGTAATTCGGAGGACACAGCCTTACCTCCATCCCCGATGACCACCTGGGCCCTGCCGGTCATAAATGACAGTATTAGTTTGGAGGCCGCGCCTCGGATACCGTAGTGAGCCAATTTGTCTGCAACTAGTGCGTGGTCCGCCGTGTCGAAGGCACGCGATAAGTCGCAGCAGATGGCAGCTACGTATCGTCCCGCCTCGCGGGCGCGCAGCACACAGCGCACCACTTCTCGCACCAGGTGTGTAGTGGACCGGCCGTGTCGGTAGGCATATTGGCTGTCAGATAGGGTGTTTCTTGGTGCCCAGAAACTGAGTAATCTGTTATTTAACCCTGCTTCAAAACATTTACTAGGGCCTGGGACCAAAGATATGGGACGATATGATTTTATAGTGGATTTTTTTCCTTTCCCTTTATAAAGTGGACATATTTTGACCTTTTTGAGACACTCCGGATACACTCCTAACCGCATGCAGTTATTAAATAGGTTAGCCAGGGCATAGCTGATTGCGGGGCTGGCTCGTTTTAGCAGTTTAGCGGAGAGGCCATAGACGTCGGTGCTATTTTTGGGTGCAATAGATGTTTTGAATATTTTTGCAATTTCGTACGGTGTAAACGGCCTGAGTCTAATAGAACAGTCGCTGGCAGCGCGCTCGTCCAATAAAGAGGCAATACACTGGTCGCGATCGGCAGAGGGCGCGCCGCACGCGACGGCTGCCGATACGAATTCGTGGTTTAGTGCATCCACCGCCAGTTGTTTGGTCGCGAACGGACGGCCCGCGCTGTCCACTAGCAGCTCGGTGTAGTCGACGCGCTCACGGGGCGTCCGAGCCAGCTCGGTATTAATGGCGTTCCACATTGCTTTGGACTTATTGGGGTTACTGTTAATCAATGAATTAATGTATTCTTTACGTTTACTTTTTAATTTATTATCGTATGATTTTTGAATTTTGTTTGAGGCTTCGTATAAGGAGGTATTGGCGGGGTATTTGTTTGACAAATTAATAAAATCAAAGGCCAACAGTTTTAAATCAATCAATTCACTATCTATCCAAGGATTATTTTTGTGGCGTATGGTTATATTTTGCAACGGAAGGTGAATATCGAGTTGGCTTGAGAGAATGTTAATAATTTTAGTCGCGAAGTGATTACATTTATCGCTATGATCTGCAGTAATTGCTTGCCAATCTATTGACTCGAGGGCAGCAACAAAAGACGCAATGTTTTTTTCGCTAAAGACTCGTTTTGTTATCACCTGAGGCACCGGGTGGCACGGGGGGCGGGGCGGGGCACGGTGAGTCGCTGCGCTTCATGATCACTTAAGTTAGTGACAATGCATTCCGCGGACACACGGTCGTCTCGGATATTTGCATATGCGTGGTCTAGTAGCGTTGCGCTGTCACCGTCCCTCCTGGTGGCTTCGTCAACGTACTGACCAAAACGATGTACTGCCAATATATCAAGCAACTGTCTCTTGGTGGTAGTATTACTATGTAGGTCTATGTTATGAGCACGTATATGGCTCGCAAAACCGAACTTTGTTTTAAATATCCGGTCGCACTGTGCACAATAAAGCTTCCCTTGTTCGTTTAGCGTATGCGTAGGACGGCTTAGGTCGAGGTGTTCAAGTCGAGCTTCTTCGAAAGTAGCTACACCTTCTCTTACCTTATTGCGCCATTCCGGTCTCTTAACCGCAAGCTCCTCCCAACGCTCAGACAGGCAACATACGATAAAACTGACCCACATATTTATTATGTCACTCTTAGTTTATGAATCAGAACGGAATAGTACTTACAGAGACTTTTTAAAAGTCATAAAGCAGATCTTACCTCAATCCATCAACTTTTTTTACCTAGGGGTTAACCAATAATAGCCAAATCTTGCAAGATACTAATTGTAGCTGAAAGTAGAAGTAATAAAATCCATCAGTATCACATATACAACATATTAGCACCTTACGGCGAAATGCCCTGAGTCAGACCAAGACAAGTCTGCAACGATTTTGATAGCATACGCAGTGAAAGTGTTATTTTAAACGTCAAACTTCTATGAAATTATGACGTAATGACACTGTGTGCTATCAAAATCGTTGCAGACTTATCTTGGTCTAACTCTAGGAAAGAATCTACTTCATGAAATACTAATGACATTGATCACGACCATTTACATCCGCTCAAATACAGACGGCCTGAAAGATATTTAACCTTTTGGACGCCAATGACGGATATATCGGTACCGCAGGTCCAACGCCAAAGACGGATTTAATCGGTCAAAGACCACAGAGCAACACATACCTACGTGCATGTGCATAAAGTTCAATTCCAGTTTTGACACTTCGGTGACGTGGCGTCCGAGTGACAGCTTTTGTGTTTGACTCGGCGTCGAAAAGGTTAAAGGACGTTGGCTTTCTGTGATCAGTACCTTACTTGTAATAAGACAACTTCGTTACGGTATGGGCTCCGATTACCGGACTTAGCCCGTCAGCCTCGGGCCATTTGTGCGTGGAACAGACAGACATAAGACAACTTATCCAAAATTAATGATTTATTCTTTATCCCACAGGTGTCAACAGCAGTGGTCGAGCCGTACAACTCTATCCTGACCACGCACACCACTCTCGAGCACTCGGACTGCGCTTTCATGGTCGATAACGAGGCCATCTACGACATCTGCCGTCGAAACTTGGACATCGAGCGTCCTACGTACACCAACCTTAACAGGCTGATCGGACAGGTAACTACAATTATACCACACATGAAACACTCTGACTGCGCTTTCATGATCGACAAAGAAGCCATCTAAGACATCTGCCGTCGGAACTTGGACATCGAGCGGACAGGTACTTAATGAGTTATGAGTGGATTGACAGCAACTTTGGTAACTATGCAGAATCGACATAGAAGGCTGCAAGGTTACCAACTACTTTCCTGCCTAATTAAGTAGGTACCCCAAAGAGTATGTTGCTGGGTTGACAAGATAGAACCATATGAGTAGAATGTACAGGACATACAAGGAAGGAGTGCGAATGTTGATGGGAAATTCAGTTTCAATACCTCACTATCTTCCAATACTTAACACAAAATGCTGAATATATAAAAAATACTTTCAACCATTACCTATCTCGAGTTGTACTTAGATACTTACGATACACGCCTTTGCGGCTTTGCCTGAAAATTACAGAACAGTTATCCTAACCTAACTCCGACCATACGCACATAATCTTCCTGGTGCCTCGTGACTCCGCAGGCTTCTGGAAATGATCTCGATGTGTAGACTATTTTACCCTCTTACAGATAACCAAACTGTTTCCAGATCGTATCCTCCATCACAGCCTCGCTTCGCTTCGACGGAGCGCTCAACGTGGACCTCACGGAGTTCCAGACCAACTTAGTGCCGTACCCGCGCATCCACTTCCCTCTCGCCACCTACGCTCCCGTTATCTCGGCGGAGAAGGCGTACCACGAACAGCTGACCGTTGCCGAGATTACTAACGCTTGCTTCGAGCCTGCCAACCAGGTGAAAACTTTACCTATAAGCTTATTGTATATCCCACTGATGAGAAAATGCTCTCTTATTTTCCACTGACCAACAAAACACAAGCCAAACAAAAGACTTGACTCCAAGCGCTCAACGGACCTCACGGAGTTCCAGACGAACTTAGAACGCATTTCGGCGGAGAAAGCGGACCATGAACACCTGATGGTTGCCGAGAATACTAACGCTTGCTTCGAGCCTGCCAACCAGGTAAAACTTTACCAAAAAAAAGGTTTTATTTACATTTAATAGCAGCTGACAATGTCCTCCTGCTGAGAAAAAGCCTCTCTGAAGATTTCTGACTGAGATGGCGGAGGAAGGATTGGTTTAACATTGTCATGGTCGAAAATGCGTGAAACTTAACATAGGTAACATACATTGCGTAAAGTAAGTATTGTAGATTGTTTCTAGCTTGGTAAAAGCGAAATCTACATACGCACCTATTTAGAAAAACTGCTTGCCTCGAAGACTGTTTGCCTTTTTTCCGTACAACCGCTAAATAGACCTCATCAAATCGATGATGAGAGTTACGATATCTCTCAAGTAGCGTACCTAGGTAATCTCCTTGCCATTTACTTCTTTGGCATCACAAAGTGCAGCATAAAAGTCATTCGAATAAAAGTGATCAAGAAGGTGAAACCCTTGTATTCCAGATGGTAAAATGCGACCCACGCCACGGCAAGTACATGGCGTGCTGCATGCTGTACAGGGGAGACGTGGTGCCGAAGGACGTGAACGCGGCCATCGCCACCATCAAGACTAAGAGGACCATCCAATTCGTGGACTGGTGCCCCACAGGGTTCAAGGTAACTTTCATGGACATGGATATGTGATGTGCCACTTCGTGCCTTATCAGTCACAATCAAACCACTAGAGATCTCATATAATTATCGCTGTATTACGGCACAAAGTGGAACAGGAATCAAATTTCCTAAGACTAAAAATGTATAAGGTAACAGCGCCTAAGAACGCGCGCGAGCGCAAATTTTTGTAATCGGAAAAAACGGATTTTGGGGGCCTGAATACCTACATGTATTTATTTGAAGATAATTATAGTTGGAGTTCCTGCGGTTAAATTATAATTAAATTTTACTTGTGTTCAGGTGGGCATCAACTACCAGCCGCCGACGGTAGTCCCTGGTGGTGACTTGGCCAAAGTGCAACGCGCTGTGTGCATGTTGTCTAACACTACCGCCATTGCCGAGGCTTGGGCCAGGTATGTATAACCCAGAGTTAAACAAAGCCATTACACCTCTGTGGTTGACTACTTAAAGCTAGCCACCAGTACTGAATAAAAGGAAATGTTTTTGGAAAATTAGCATAAACAAAATGCCTCTATTATGCCTGATTATTATGTCTGATTATTGTCTAGACGTATTATAATGAATTGATAGATTTCCTTGGCCATAGACAATTCTATCTACTTTCAGAAATATTCATACTTAAACCAATACATTCAGCTCATGAATTCATGGGTATGAGAAAACATTAGTTTGGTACCCTAATGTTGTCTTCCACGTCTTGATGAGATCCGAAAGATTTCAATATCCACTGCTTACCTACCTTTAAATATCTAGAGTTAGACCAAGATTTTAATTGCACACGCAGTGCAAGTGTTATTTTATAGGTACGACAATGACGTTTAACCTTTTCGCCACGTCACCGAAATGTCAAAACTAAAATTGAACTTTATGCACATGCACTTAGGTCTATGTTGCTCTATGGTCTTTGACCGATTAATCCGTCTTTGGCGTTGGACCTGCGGTGCCGATATATCCGTCATTGGCGTCCAAAATGTTAAAATAAAGTAACTCACATACATACAAACATGAACCCTGAAAACAATACACTCCTTTTTTTGGGCAGTCGTGTAATAACACTTGCACTTGTGTGTTATCAAAATCGTTGCAGACTTGTTTAGGTCTAATTCTATATTTTTCTCCTCCGCAGACTGGACCACAAATTCGACCTAATGTACGCGAAGCGCGCCTTCGTGCACTGGTACGTGGGCGAGGGCATGGAGGAGGGCGAGTTCTCGGAGGCGCGCGAGGACCTCGCCGCGCTCGAGAAGGACTACGAGGAGGTCGGCGTCGACTCCACCGAGGGGGAGCTCGACGAGGAGAATGAGTATTAGGAGGTTAGGAGGTATTAGGTACTACGTAAGCGTTGAAGTTAGTCTAAAAGTGAGGACTAATCTACAATACCCATGATTTTAAAGTTTTATACATTTGTGTACTCAATGGTGGTAAAAAGATAAAGAGCAACCTCTAGCTTGTGGTGAAATATCTTCTATAGCCAAGCCACCCTATAAAAACATACATTGCATTGTGTTTTTAATATTTGTCTCGGCAAGTGTTTCTTCGTGGGCGGCTAGATAGAAAATTGACTAAAAACTGTAAAATATCTCCTTTCATAAATTGAATAGCCTTTAAAATGAGGGTATATATAATTATCAACCGTAAGTCAACGCTTATGACTCATAACTCCTACTGTAATAAGAAATAACAAAGGAAATACCTAATTTTATTAACATTAAGTAAGGTTGACGAAATATAAAATGAGATCGGCTCACTTAATATTTCGTCAACTTTACCATCTTGTCAAATAATTTTGTATTCATCTTTTCTAATTGTCATCGAGATTTTTTGATACAAATTATCAATTTTCCTTTATTTTAGCGTCCATTTAAACAGTGGCGTAGCTAGGCGTGGGGCCCTCGCCCACGGCCTCGCACTTAGGGGGGCCTCGCAAAGCCAACCTTTTTATTACCTTGGGAAAACACATTGAAAAGGGCCTCGCAAATGTGGTTTTCGCCCACAGCTAGATTGGTTCACGCTACGCCACTGAATTATAATTAAGATATAATTAAGATTCGTGCTTGACTGAAACGCTACAGTGCAAACTTTCGGCAAGTAATTTCAAATGAAAGTTTATATGTATTATGTTTAACTGCATTTATTAATTGTAACAAACGTGATAATATAATAACGTGGATTTAATATAGTTTAACGCTAGAGCTAACTTACTACAGTTGTTTTTTATGTGGTGAGAATTTTTGTACGTAGGTTTACGGTTTTTTTAAAATGCACAATAAACATTTTACACATTTATACTTGTTTTATTTTAATTATCTCTATTATTTTGTATTATATATTCTTGTTGATTACGCTGGCCCGACTGGTCCGACGAATATATTTAGCCATTCAGAACGTTTGGGGCTTAATTGTTAAAAGGTAATTTTTGACGAGGCAGACCTAGTTAGTGGGTTTTTTTTGTTGTTTTTGAATTTTTTGACGAAGCATGATCTGATACTATTTTTCGGTGTACCAACTTTGACAAATCCTGCGCTGTGGATTGAACATTTGTTACTGGCACTGGCATGTTAGTTTTTTGCATTAAATGTTTTTAAATTTTTATTTATTACAATAAAGAATGGCGCACAGTTTCAAAGACGTTCTTTAAAACAAAAATAGACTATGTGCATAACCGTGGCTGCGACTTGGCGATTAGGTGTAGGAATAGGGCAGTCAGTGGCGTAGCTAGGCGTGGGCGAATGGGGCCTTCTTCCACGGCCTCGCACTTAGGAGGGCCTCGCAAAGCCAGCCTTTTTATTACCTTGGGGAAAACACATTGAAAAGGGCCTCGCAGATGTGGTTTTTGCCCACGGCTAGATTGGTTTACAATACGCCACTGAGGACAGTAGGTGTGACTCAATCGACACAAATAGTCAACATCTATATAAAAAAATATGTCTTCGATGTCGTCGCGCGCAAAAAATGTAA
Organism: Cydia strobilella; assembly: GCF_947568885.1. Lineage (NCBI taxonomy): Eukaryota > Metazoa > Arthropoda > Insecta > Lepidoptera > Tortricidae > Cydia > Cydia strobilella. The sequence goes on from NC_086048.1 coordinate 1,500,228, forward strand.
CGTTTAAGAAGTTAAATAAGGTTAAAAGGGGTAGTTAAAAGTCAACCAGTTGAATTAGAATAAAGTTTATTTACATAAATAAATTTACAAGTACACAGTACACACTCACTTAAGAGTTCATACATACCACGTAAACATCGCGCCATACATACATTTTTTTATAATCCACGTCTAAGGAAAATATACCTGTATTAAGAGATCTTGTTACATCCATTAGAAACCTTTATTTGAGTCATAATGACCTAAATCTATATTAATATATGTACTCATATCCATTTTAAGATATACCTAAGCTTTTTACTACATCTTGTAGAAATTATACTGAATATCTACGCAAGTATAAAAATAACACTTCATCGCTTCGAAAAATAAAATAATAAAAAAATAGCTCATTTGCATAATAGAACATTAAAGTCCCTGAGTTGTGTCGATTTCATGTAAAAGGTAACCTAACTTATAAAAATCTCCCTTTCTGACAAACGACAAGGAAGTAGCGTTTGAAATATCTCCATTTAAAAAAGTTTGAGGAAATTGGTAGACATAATTGCAACCATTACCATTAGACAAGTTTGGTATTGTCATATACATATACGAAGGAAAAAATTACATAGGCATATTTTCCTTCGTATAGGTATGACATTTAGTTCGGTTTAGAGGTAGTTTAAATAGTACTGTGTCTACTCAAAGTAACACAAATTAATATATCTGTCGGGACTTATCTTCCGCTATCGGCTGATGTATTATCGCGTCTGTGACGAGCTGGAAAGTTGTTGAATATTTTTGAGAGTTGGTCATAATATGAGTTCACATTTATCTATTTTAGGTATTCGGTGCGTACTTTCAAGATTATTGTAAATTACGTGTAAACTGAAATGGATGTCACAAACGAGAGAAAAAGTATTCGCCCCTTTTTTGTTCCCACAAATCAAAATATTAGATTTGCTGAATAATTATATTCTAAACTAATTTAAATAAAGATAAATACGTCACAAATCACAAAGGATTATAACTAAGGACAACAGTGCTCAGTTGTAACCCTTATCGCAATGAAATAGTATCTAGATTTTGTGATAGGAAATGTGTCCTTGCCTTTGGGTGGTCGCAATTTTTGGGCTGTTGCAGTTAACTATCACGCAACGAAGCATTTTTTTTAAGTTTTCACGGACGTCCGGCTGCAACAACTGACGCGCGTGGACTGTCAAGAGCGACGGTCAACCTCGACGCTCGGTCGGGGTTCGGACACGCGAAGCAGATGCATTTGCGTCATCTATGGTATATTTATGGGTCACTATTTTTTCCCATATAGTTTTAAGTCATAATGTATTGCTTGTCCACATTTTTGTTAGTCATAATTTGGTTTTTCTCAGAAACGCGTAACTTTTCAGGATTGCCATGAAACAAACCTAACCTAACCTATCTATAGGATAACCTGAGGAAAATCCTGAAAAGCTAACGGTTTCAGAATTATGACTAATGATAATATGACAATAATTACATTATGACTTTAAATAAGTATGTCAAACAAAGGGATCCCTATATTTATATCTGTGAGGTAAACTTACGAGTCAGTAGATAAAGTGACCTCTAGGGTACTAGTCTGTATGAGGCTTGAGCAGGTCGGTGGGCACGGCGGCGGCGCGCGGGAACCATCCCCGCGGGCCCCGACCCGCCCCACTCTCCCCTACCCGTTCGCCGAACAACCAGTGTCTGGAAGACGTCATTGTGCATTATTACAAACGTTCGGAAATAGGGAACTTTCGCAAAAAGGAATCCTAACGACATAGATCATTTCAAGAGCGGATTTTCATTTATCGGACACGAAAGTAAATAAAGACTTCATTATTATTTTTAGAACACCGGCCTCCGGCATGTCGTTTCGGGCCATGCTGAGTGTAAGTGGGCGTTTTCTAAAATAAATATTGAAAACCTGATTCTTTCAAATCTGGACATTTTAAGCTCATTCTACTGAGAATCGACAGCATTCTCCATCCTGCCATTAAAAAAGATGTCCCAAAATGTCAATTCCATTACGTCACGTTTTAGTGTGAAAAAATATTTCACTTGAATGTCAATTTTCATACAAATTTTTGGGACTTTTTTTTTATCATTAAGATTGAATATGCTAGTGATTCTGAGTTGAATAAACCCAAAAACACCAGGATCTGTGAGAATCAGGTTTTCAATATTTATTTTAGAAAACACCCAAGTAGAGTTCCATTCCGTCTTTTCACTTGGTCTATTTTATGAGGAACAGGCAACCGTCATAAAATAGACCAGAGTGAAAAGATTTTTAAAATGAAAAAAAAAAATGCCTTTTAGTCCAGCGCATCAAAAAATAGAAATAACGAATTTAGCCCCATTTCGACAGTCAGAACAAATTACTCACTTCCTCTGCCTCGTAGCTCTAATGACATCACCCGGCTGCAAGGGTAAACGGGGCTCATCGGTACAAGGAGCCGCCAGCGCAGCCCTAGGCCTGCTGAAGAGAGGCACCCAGCGGCCGGAATAGTCGGCCACGGCTGTGTAGAGGCGGGAGCGGACGCGCTTGTCCGCTTTTTGGGCTAGTTGTTCTCGCTGAAATATTTATGTTTATAAAGTTATATATTGTATTGCATTGTATTTATTTATTGCATTTCACATGTACATTACAGGTTTTAGAAGTACTTAAGAGTATAGGTACCTATTTGTACCTACACAAATGACACATGAAACCCTGATGGGCGCAGCAATGTAGGTAGATAGGCAAACAATACTAATCGTTTCATTATATTAACAGTTGTAACGAATCCAAAGATGACGAGACATATTCGATCTTAATTACATGAGTTAGGTACCCATTTGTGAATATTTCAATGTTTTTCATAGTTGTCAAGTGTGTTGTTACATTTGGTGCCGTGACCAGGATTCGTCAAAATTTAACGTTTTAATTTAGTGGCTTTGCTGTTTTTTTCCTGCAAAATGGCATTAAATGGCTTCTGGCCCTTTCTGGCTCTTGTCACTAGTATACAATTTAACAGTCCCTATTCCATACTTTACGCAATAAACACGGATTCTACGGCGATTATGAAACCTGCTTAAAAAATAAAAATTAAAGAAATGAAAGGCTAACAGATACTCACCGTAAGATCATACTGCCCACAACCTTCCTTCACAGGCCACGTCAATCCATCATACAGATGCCCCTTAAACACGATATGCCAGTTATCCTTCCACCCCCGATCGTATGGAAACACGAAGGCTGGCAGACCGGCTTCCTGGCGACGACAGACTGCTTTTTCTAGGATCCAGTCTTCTATTGTGGTGCGGTTGCGAAGGATGCTTCGAATCTGGTGAAGTAATTAAAGGGTTAGCTTACACTCAACTGTTTTTATCTTAAGAGTTTTCTTTTTACCTGTTTTTTGTGTACCTATGTGATTTATTTAATATGCCGCTGATAATATATGTGTTTTTTTTTCAACTGGCGAAACATGTATTGTGGGTTTCAAGAGTATGTTTTTAGGGTTCCGTATCCAAAGGGTAAAAACGGGTACCCTATTACAAAGACTCCACTGTCCGTCTGTCTGTCTGGCACCAGGCTGTATCTCATGGACCGTGATAGCTAGACCGTTGAAATTTTCACAGAATAGGTATTTCTATTGCCGCTATAACAACAAATACTAAAAAGTACGGAACCCTCGGTGAGCGAGTCCGACTCGCACTTGGCCGGTTTTTTTTGTGCACCTATGTGATTTTTTTAATATGTCGTTGATAATATTTGTGTTTTTTCAACTGGGCGAAACATGTATTGTGGATTTTAAGAGAATGTTTTTTTAATTAGTTCTAATGATGGAAAAAATATTGTAGTTGAACAAAGTATTTGACCATGATTTACTCTAAGCATGTTATGGGCCTAAAAACGACTTATATAATTATTATATATGTATTATGAATTATGATCCCGAACATAGTTTTACCTAATTTAAACTATCGTGAGATATACTAACTTAGCTAACTTAGCAGTTTCACTCACGTATTTTTAGTCACTCGCGCGACATGTTTCGGAGAGCCTAGGTCTCAATTTTCAAGCACTAACAGTGCCTGAGTGAGTAGCGGTCACGACGGGCGGGCGTCACGTACTGAAACATGTCGCGCGAGTGACTAAAAATACGTGAGTGAAACCGCTAAGTTAGCTAAGATAGTTTTACCTGTAGGAACAGCAGAGTACCGACAGCAAGCACGACGCCGACACACATGCCGATGGCAAGTAGCGTCAGCAACAACGTCGGGAGCGTCAGCAGCACGCGGGGAGCGCGTGTGCCGCTCTGGACGTACCATGCGCGGTTTAAAGCGTGGTACATGCAGATTGACAGCACCTGACAACAGTACAAAAATAAGTAAGTAGATAAGTAAATATTCTTTTCTCAAAAATGGACGGCAAAGTCGACGTTGCCGGTTAAAAATTAGGTCGCGAAGTGCGTAGTTTATGGTCAGTCAAAAAATTAAAAAGTTAAAAACATCGCAGTCTCGATTTCGGGACTGCAATGTTGCATACAAATTTCATTATTTGTAGAGTTCCAAACTTTTTAAAAGTTGAAGTGGTCATATCAAATGAAGGCATAGGTCCATTAAACAGCCAAACAGACGATCAGTAGTTATTATTATAATGTTGGTACTGCGACTATTTAGCTATCTCAAATAGGTTGGCGTATTTTCGGCAGAAAAATACACTTCGTTTTTCAATTTAAAAAAAATAAAAAGGCGGCAAAGCAAATCTTCTGTGAAAATATATACGTAAGAACGTTGCTTCTGTAAAATATTTATATTATATTTGTATTTATTGCGCCATTTTTGAGAAAAGCACTATATATGACTCGGCTGCAAGGCTACTTGCTGGCTTCGGATTCAATTAAACGGACTCCCAAGGTCGTCCGTTTAAAACGAATCCTCAGCCAGCAAGTAGCTACTTCCGGGCCTCGACAATAATGTACTATTATTGCATCCCAAAAGAAAATAAGTCAAACAGGTTTATAATGTAGACAAAGGTAGCAACAGGTGGTCTTATCGCTGTAAGCGATATTATCCAGACAAGATTAGGGAAATAAGTCTTTAGAATGTATAAAATATTAATCTTGTGATGGGCAGCAAAAGTAATTAGTATAAATTATAACGGGTTAGAATTGATTGACTAGTACGTTATTATTTCGTGTATTAGCAAAGCAATATATGTGACGTTTTCAACCAAAAGGTACCACATTGTCGGTTGTCGATAAGGTTGATTTCAAAAATGTATAGAAGGCGAATTATTGCGATTCGCCTCGGCGAGCCTAGTGGACGCCAGCCTTTAAAGTCTAAGGGCCTGTTTCACAATGTCCAAGTAAAGTCCTGAATAAGCTACTTGCCACTTATCTGACGAATAAAGTCATCGTTGGCGTTTCACAATCTCCAAATAAGCTTTATCTGCTGGATAAAGTGCTTTTATTGTAGGAAATTTTATCTGGCAGTTAATTTATTTGTTAATTAGCTATCCAATACTTTACTTGGACATTGTGAAACAGGCCCTAAGTAAACTTACAATGGATGCCTGGAGACAACCCAGCACTGCGAACGTCAAGAAGTGTGTGAAGTATGCGTGGTTTGCGTGACCCACGCAACAGTTGATCCATGGACAATGGTGGTCCATTTTTAATATACATCGCCCACCTGTGAGATAAAGAAAATGTTAATGTTAAGGCATTTAGACAACTAGACAAACTATCTAATCTGTGACATACATACATACATATAATCACGCCTATTTCCCGGAGGGGTGGGCAGAGACCACGGATTTCCACTTGCTACGATCCTGACATACCTCTTTCGCTTCCTTCACTTTCATAACATTCCTCATACACGCTCGCCGGTTTAGGGTATCTAAACTGTGAAATCGTGCTAAGTGAACTATGATTTAGACGTACCAGCATCAGTTGCCTGTCTAAAACGAAATAATAAATAAATAAAATTTTCCTATTAAATTCATGCAAAAATTTGCACCTTACTTCACTTTCACTATTCATGTTAATTGTGTATCAATCTATCACCTACTGTTTTTTTTTTAATCTGGTTTTTATTGAGGCTTTGGACACACCTACTGTTTCATATGTGGCTTGCAGTCTTTCATTTTAAATATTAATTTGTATTATTAATAATATATCTGTATATTTTATATACTAGCTTATATATTAGCTTTATATACTTAATTTCTTTCTATTTTTAGTTATTTTGAAGAAACATTAGTTTTAAGCCACAGCTATTGCTTTTATATAAATTCTGTTACCACCTACGGGAGAGCGGTGTCTCTTGACACAAGTGTCATTGTACGCTTAAAAAGAGGCACCTGCCCAGTTATAATTACGTTTGTTTGTGCGAACTCAATAAACATTTTTATTATTATTATTATTTATTATTTTTCAACCAACGGATAACTGTTATTGGCCTAATACTATGTAATAATACTTTTGTAAGTAGTATATTTACGGCTGTTTTTGTCCTAAATACCAATAAAATAAAAATAAAATAATATTATTACTGTTATTAGATACATAAGAAAAACAAGAAAACAGATGATGCATTCAGTTTGTGATAAAAGGGAAATATGCTGAGAATTAAATACCGCAATATTGGTGTCACTTTTGTACTCCCTGTCACTATGATGATTGAAAATTTCCTCAGTTACATTTTCTGCTACTATCATTAAATGAGGTATTTTCTATAAAAAGGGACCTTATTGTCGATGTCGCTTACGCCATTATAAACGATGCCCCGATATAAAAAAAAATGCCGCGCGACGCTGTGCGGCGTAAGCGCCATCGACAATAAGGTCCCCTTTTCATAAAAAATGCCCCAAATAATGCAATTTAGGTGTAATCCAGAATAAGGTGTGAATGAATATCTTTTGTTTTTTTTTTCAGGGTTCGAAATTATCCAGATAATTATAGTCTTTGGTGATGGTGCTATATTTATTTTCTTTGAATTCTTCAGTTAATTTTAAAATCTGGTCTTAGAATCTTCGTATATTTTTGGTTATTATCAAATCGATAATTATCAGGCATAAAAATCACGATAATTATCAAGATCACTATCATTGATAATTATCCTTTCAAACCCTGTTTTTTTTAATCATAAATGACAATGGTTAGAGTTAGAACAATGAAAAGAAGATTTTTTTTTTTACAAAATACGTGTTATTGCGGAGCATACTTACATTTACTACAATGGTGTGACCGTGGAGCTTTGTATCCATTGCAGATTGTGCAGACCTGCAGCTTGTCCGTGTCCTTTTCATTTGCCTAAAAAAATAAAATATGACAAAACTAGACTTTACATTGCAGCTTTTACTGCCATGTTTTATTTAAAATTAAAGGAAATGAGGGCTTAAAATTCTAATCCATAAAAATCCAGTTGTATGGATAAAAACCGGCCCAATGCGAGTCGGACTCGCGTTCCAAGGGTTCCGTAAATTTAAACTAAAATCAAAGAGGATATAATAGGATAGAGCGGTACTGTCATAGTAAATTTTGTAACCACAGTAAATTCACTGTCATCTATCGACACACTTTAAAACTAAAAATGTAGATTTATAAAAATATGATAAAATGTATTTAAATATGGACAAATGCATTTATTTGCATTAATTATTTTCATATGATTTTGACCCATGTTCTTTCACTGATATGCGTTAAAATTGTTAAATAACAAACGAAACCGTCAACGCCCTCTATACGAGAGTAGGCCAAAGGTAGTGGCGCCATCTGATCGAGAATCAAATTTTCGTGATTTTCGAGGCACGTTTTTTCCTTACACTGTATCCATCTATTACGGAGTTATATCTATCTTTTCTAAAATTAACTTACTGGTCTCCAACCCAACGGCACATATCCCGGTCCCTCAAGTAAAGACTGCAGGAAGTAATACAGCGTGCCTCCGGACAGGAACAGGAACAAGCAAGCATGGATGGCGCCACCGAGGGAGCCCTGTGGTGGCCACCACATGCCGATCAGGTGCACCATGGTCCATGTCACTAGCTTTATTATACCTGGGAAATAAGTAATTATATTTTCAATTATAATATTTAATGAAAACTAGGAAACAAATCAAATTATTTTATGAAACATTCTAGTCATAGTATATTAGTCATAGTTTATTAAAACTGCACGAGGCCATGTGCTTGGCGAGGAACAGAACCCTATGGAGGAACCTGGTGTTCAGCAGAAGGACATGATGTCACAATCCTCTGTATTAAGGGACCAACTGAAGAAGAAGTATATGTAGTAGTGGTCAGGATGTTAGCCGCGTAAGCTGAAGACGCGTGTTCGATTCCCGCCTCGGCCACCGGTGGACTTGGTCACTTTTTCTTTAGTGTATGCTATCTATCTTAGTTTATAATATTTAATGAACATTTCAAGAAGTGAAAACATTAATAATGACTATTTATTCAAATTTCTGTATGAAAACTTGAAAATCAATTGCATAGGTCAGTAGATAGATTTCTCAGATTCTAGAAAATTCACATCAAGTAAAAAAGAACCAGCCAGGAACGGTTCTTTACCATAAAGCTCTTAGTCTCATTAGCAATTTAGTAGATAATCAAATACTTAAAAAGCAATTTCCTATACAAATTCATACTTATTTATACAGATTTATAGTTATGATAACATCTATAACGATTCAGGAAAGGATCTTATAATCAAATACATACCCAAAACACAAATGGGACCCCAATGCAGAATTCTTCGTAAGGAACCAAACATTTTAGGTTATTTAGGCTATTAATTAAGTGCAGAAATTATTTTAGGAGTATTTGTCCTCAGCATTCTCTTCTCTTCACACAACGTGAATAAAATGTACGTAAATAATGGTCCGAAAATGTAAAAAACAACACTCAACGCAAAAAAGCAGTATCCACCGGCTGACATCTGTCAATTCTGTTCTGTCATCGACACACTGCTGTCCATAATGTTACCTGATACGGTTTCCTAATTTCCCTATTACATTAAAAGATTTAACGTCAGGGAAATCTTGTATAATTTTTTTCACGATGGAATAAACTTCATCAGGTCAGATTTTTTCACGACATTCCATGTTAAAATATTCATAAACCAAATAGGAACAAACAAAATCCTTATGATTCGGGAAAATTTGTAAGCTGGCAACTACACCCTTACCATAGACAACGTGGAGTCAAAGAATAATCTATGGAAGATAGAATAATCTGTGTCTCGAAGGGTTTAGTCACTTAATTTATTTTATTTCCTTCATCTTTCGCTTCGACAATCTATTTATATCTAAGAATGTATTTTATTTTAGTCACTTTATGTTTTGTTTTATCACAATAAATTAAATAGCAATAAATTTTTACAGTGCACACCGGTAAAGTTTAAAAAAAGTGTAACCCCAATTTTGCCAGTTGACAGATATGACAACACCGGTTACCACGTCACGCAGTTGTCTTGTCTGTCACATCGCGATATTTTTGTGGCTCTTACGTTTAGGGTGTGTGCATTCTTTATGTGTTGTGCTACTTATGTGGAAAATTAGGTGATATTCTTCCTTTTCCCGGGTAAGTACACTATTTTCACAGTTCGATATCCATGTAAAGTGCTGGTTTGCGATTCCATTAAGTTACCCTAGATTCTAGTTGAAGTTTTTCTGTGCACATTACACGACCGCCGGCGACTATAATTTTATTGTCATCGCATCAATAGGAGTAGATTCTGAGAAAATGCATAGAATATATCATGTTGCAGCGTGTAACATGCACTGCGCGCTCGTAGGCGCTAAGTTATTCACAATTTAGCGAGTGTATGTCACGCGGTGAGGTACATGTCGCCAGCTTAGTTTGCACTAAATTTGTAGTGGGATATACTTAGACGGTATAGTTTCTCTAACGTGTGCTGTGTTGTTGCAGATAGTGATCCTAAACCGACAAGATGCCGAAATCGGTGAGTTTCGCTTGTTTTTCACGTTATTTAGAGTAGGATAGGTTACGAGTTCCGTAGTGGCGAAGAGTGAGCGCGGGCTGCATGTAATCGTGATTTCACCATCGCTATGTGATCGAGCGACAGTACAACTACTAACACACACAAATTCCTAATGTAAACAACTCATACAGGTGCATTTGCGACCATAACATGAAGTCTTTTAAAACTTTGAACACATTATTCTTATTAGGTGTGTTAAAAGTAAAAGTGTGGCTAATGTATGATAACAAATGTTGTAACCAGGGACTGAAAAACCGCAAGACTGGTAACCTAAAATAAAGGTATCAATTGAAAAGGTATCCATCAGTAATGGTACCCTTTTAAATAACATTTAATAGGTACCATTTTAAAACGGTACCACTAAGCATTTCAGGTAGGTGTACCTGACCGAAAAATGAGCCATTTCTTCTAATTTTCACCTCGGATTCATAATAAAGGTGTTCTCGGATCCTCGAATATTGATTTTCGTTTTGAACAGAGCAAAAATCCAGAAATTCAAGATGCCGGGTGTTTTATTTTTTATTTTGACTAGATTTGTAATTAAAAATCCAGTCGGATCCAAACATATCGATTTTCATCTTGATCAGAGCAAAAATGCAGGAATTCAATGTGGCGGCCGTTTTCTCTAATGACCTTAGATTCATAATAAAAAGGGAACTGTTTGAACCGGAGCTTGTTTGGATACCTAAAGCATAGATATCAGTACCGGAATGCTACTTTATAGGTTGGGTACCCGGTCAAAATTGTTTTTAAAGGTACCAAGTGGACGGAAGCTTGTTTGGATACCTTAAGCATTGATACTGGTACCGGAATGCTAGTTTAACTGTTTTTAAAGGTACCTTTTCAGTCCCTGGTTGTAACTAGGTTCTGGGTTATCTGTTTGAAGAAAGATAAGATCGAGATAATTCTATTATGATATGCCAAACATTCCACTTAAGATGGAAATATACCTAGTTGAAAATTTTAATAAAATCTTATGCTCTGGTTGGCAGCTGGCCATCAACAATCCTTATCATTTTAATGCAGACTTTTTTATCAGTGCATCCTGTATGTGTATGGCAATGACATTGGTGCTTACTCATACTTGATTCATAAAATTAGTGTAGTTATTTCGAAAAATTGATGACCAAACATCACCTGTTACTGTTTTCTTGTTATTTTCCTGTGATTTATTATGAACATGTAGCAAATTAGTTTTCTTGCAATTGATAGTTAAACATAATGTGTAATTATGTATGTGGTATTTTCTATAAAAAGGGACCTTATTGTCGATGGGCTCGATGGCGCTTACGTCATTATTAACGATGCTCCGATATAAATACAATGCCGCGCGAAGCGCGGCGTAAGCGCCATCTACAATGAGGTCCCTTTTCATAGAAAATGCCCCATATGACATCACTTTGTGCCAACAACTCCATTTATGAGTCATCAAATAAAATTGTGAAACCATATCAAATTGAAATGTGCTTGATGTTCAGTTTTAATTTATGAAGTTAGTAGGTGATAATTTTGTTGTTACAGAAAATAAATGTTTATCAATTTGTTATCATTCATAAGCATATCTTTCTGAATATCTAACTTGCATGGTAACAGGGCTAAAAAGTGAAGAAATTAGCCCTGCAGTTTTTTATTTTATTGGCAATATATGTTATCAATTGTAGAAAAACGTATTATTTTATATCACACAAGGATATAATCAAACAAGCATAGCACATTAATAGGGCCCGTACATTTCATGCGGTTGACGCAAAAATTACGTAATTTAACATACATGCAGTTTTTAGGGTTCCTTACCCAAAAGGGTAAAAACGGGACCCTATTACTAAGACTCTGCTGTCTGTCTGTCACCAGGCTGTATCTCATGAACCGTGATAGTTAGACAGTTGAAATTTTCACAGATGATGTATTTCTGTTGCCGCTATAACAACAAATACTGAACCTTCGGTGCGCGAGTCTGACTCGCACTTGGCCAGTTTTTTATAACACTACAAATTTAGATAACTAACCTACGTAGTAGTACCGTAGTAGGCTAGTTATCTAAATTTGTAGTGTTATAAAAAAAACATCGCCGATTGTGTAGAGGAGCTATCACACATAAAGCTGAATTCACACTAGCCTTATGTTTTGCAGATCCTTGGTTATTTAAGCAACGCACTTGACATAGGCGGCAGTGACAATGTCTTGGTTAGTCACGGTTTTAAACATGTAGTGTTCCGTTTTATTTTTAATATAATACCATCAGTGGCGTAGCTAGGCGTGAGCGAATTGGGCCCTCGCCACCGGCCTCGCACTTAAAGAGGCCTCGCGGGAGACAACCCTTTTTAGTGTTCCGTACCCAAAGGGTAAAAACGGGACCCTATTACTAAGACTCCGCTGTCCGTCTGTCTGTCCGTCTGTCACCAGGCTGTATCTCGTGATCTGTGATAGCTAGACAGCTGAAATTTTCACAGATTATGTATTTCGGTTGCCGCTATAACAACAAATACTAAAAACAGAATAATATAAATATTTAAATGGGGCTCCCATACAACAAACGTGATTTTTTTGCTGTTTTTTTCCGTAATGGCACGGAACCCTTCGTGCGCGAGTCCGACTCGCACTTGGCCGGTTTTTTTATTTAATTACGTTTAATTCAATAGGGAATATTACGCGAAACTCTGCGCAGGGGGCGCCACTACCACAATAATCACTACAACAACAAATACTAAAAACAGAATAAAATAGAGATTTAAGTTGGGCTCCCATACAACAAACGTGATTTTTGACCGAAGTTAAGCAACGTCGGGCGGGGTCAGTACTTGGATGGGTGACCGTTTTTATAGTTAATGGTACGGAACCCTTCGTGTGTGAGTCCGACTCGCACTTGGCCGGTTGTTATCATCTTGGGAATACACATTGAAAGAAAAGGGCCTCGCAGATGCGACTTCGCCCACGGCTAAATTAGTACACGCTACGCCACTGAATAGCATGCTAGTTTGATTTGTGAGATTTTTAGTTTATTTTTGATTTGAAGTTGTTTTTGAAATTACATTGTATTGGTATACTGGTGGCATCCTACATTTAAAAAGTATGACATTTGTGAAGGGTTATTACAAAAGGGGTATTTTGTAGATTTAGATATTTTGTTACAGGACATTTTGTACTTTGATGTAATTGATGGGACATTTTGGGATGAGAAATTGCATGAAAGTGACAATACATAGCATGCACTTGGTGATATAAAAGTTGTATTTAATAATTATGCAGTATGCCACTGATATACCCATACAATAAGTAATATTTAGTATGTACTGAAGTTTTTATGTAACATTGTTTTTTTTTTCGTCTCAATAACATGTTTGAGATTTTTTTTTAGCTTATCTTTGCTTTTTATTGATTTGTGGTTCCAGTTTTATTTTGAACCCTAATTTCTTTTTGTTTTTGGTTGACACTGATTGTATGACCGAGTTTGGGCTAAACACACATGATATTAATTTTCTGGGTTAACTGATATGGTTTTACATGAAATTTATTTGGCAGGACAGGATATTAAATTTTGTACTAAAATAAAACAATTATAATACAACAATTATAATAAAACAATTATAATAAAAATTCACCGCAATGAGGAAAAATCTGGTTGCTTACTTTAATTGGTAAAGTGATGAACTATCCCTGACCTGCGAGTATTGGTAATTTTGGTGGTAATTTTTTCTTTTATTTCAAAAATCTGCAAATAATATCCCGTTTTGTGTCAAACAAAAGCCGTGAACCGTTAATAGACCTTGCGTGGACCTTACTGCTATGAGATAAGGTCTAAAATGGCCGGTTAACTGTTTAAACCAACGACATAGTATCTACAAGTAGTTATAGACGCCCCACCGAGCGACCCCACGAGAAAGAATATTCATATGAAATTTGGGCAGCATAGGATTTTTCTCTTTCACTCTTATAAATTTCGGTATTTCGCCACCTACCTATGATGCCACCCGGTCGGTGATAAGGACAAGGCATCGCACTATTTTCTCTTTCCTCTTATAGGAATCGCAATAAGACTATCTATCTCTATCAAAAAGTGTCAGGCCTGTGGGAACACACTACACATACATCGATTGACACCGTGTGCGGAGAAACGGTGCGATGGACATACTCCGCGGTTAGGCGGAGAAACATGAAATTGCTCTGATAAGAGCAGTTTGGATTGTCCTGAGAAGGACAGTTGGAATATCCTGCAGCATCTTCGTCGGACTCGTCGTGTCTTGTTTCCAAGCAGCGGGCGCGAGGCGGCGCAGCTTGGTTTAAACCCACTGGTCAGTTGTGTAAAAGTACTAAACACACAGGGCGTGCATCAAACAGATAACGCGCGGCCCACTTCCCTACTTCCTTCCTACTTGCTGCGTTGACACAACGGCGTGTACAGTCACGTCTGAAAATATCTATACAAACAAAGTCCCAAAAATATGTATACACGACCTTATGAGTGCTATCGTTTTTTTGCTCACCAGTTGGCGCCTCTGTTGATGGTGGTCCAAAAGCATGGAGACTGTATAAAGGAGCCAAATCTCTATGTATGAAAAGTGTCCATCAAAAAACAGTAATTAGGCGGCGCCACCATATACCGAAATACTACCAAAAACAACCTACGTAATTTGGTCGGGTTATTTGTTGCCTTATATGGTTCATGTTATACTCATGTCCCAGAGCCTAACTAGCGCCACCGGAGAGATTAGGAACTATTATTTAAAGCTTAACGCGGTCACTTTTACAACAATTCTGCCATAAGAGATTGCGATCCTTTCTATACCATCTAAACAACTAAAGAACAGCTGTCAGTCATTGAAGTGACAAGTGACATTTGAAATTTCGAACTATGGAAAAGACCACCATCTACACTAGCGCCCCTAGCGGCGAATTCATACGCGTTAGCCCTCATTGCCCATATATAGCCCATATATTAAGGTGTATGTTACATATTTTTGGCACTTTGTCGTCCGTATCTATATTTTCAGACGTGACTTTAACACGCCTTTTAACGATCTACTTCATACATGTTTTCAACATACTTGCTCAAAACGACGTTTTTATTCCACCGATTTTTGGCTCATAATCCATACTAATATTATAAATGCGAAAGTCTGTCTGTCTGTGTGTTACCTCTTCACGCTTAAACCGCTAAACCGATTTAGTTGAAATTTGGTATACAGATAGTTTGAGTCCCGGGGAAGGACATAGGATACATTTTATCCCAGAAGTCACCCCTCAAGGGGGTGGAAATTTGTATGGGGAATCAATAACCGCTCAACCGATTTAGATGAAACTTGGTATGGGGATGGTTTGAGCTGTAGGAAATGATATAAAATAACTTTTATCCCCGAAATCATCCCTTAAGGGTGTAAAAAATGGGGTGGAAATGTATAGTGTGGACCAATTTGGGGGTGAAAAAAGGATGGATTAAAAAGCAGATTTGTTTAAGAATTAAGACACCGAAATTACTAATTCCACGCAGACGAAGTCGCGGGCAAAAGCTAGTCCTAGATATTAAACACGCGTGCTTTTTCAAACTTTGTGTAAATTGGTTGAACTACCCATACGAAGCCGGGGCTCGGATCGCTAGTTCAAGTAATTAATAGTATTTTCATAGTACACGCGCCTGAAGTATATAACTTATCAATTATCATTATCGTGTAATCGCCATTTTGCGTAACGTTGGTCGATTAGTACAAAGTTACAAATCGATTCATCCAAAGGTCGCTATTATCTTACTCACTTACCCGTCTTTTTCTAACTATGTTAATTAAAGAGGGACGGATAGTCTATCTCGCCGCGAGATACTGTCGCGCCAATCATGTGCTAGCCCGGCGGGTGGGAGAATTAAACCATGATTTTGGCATGGCAGAGAAAATCTAACTTCAAAAAACCGGCGCAGTCGCACTCGCGCACCGAGGGTTCCGTACTTTTTAGTATTTGTTGTTATAGCGCCAACCGAAATACATCACGGTTCATGAGATACAGCCTGGTGACAGACAGACAGACAGACGGACAGTGGAGTCTTAGTAATATGGTCCCGTTTTTACCCTTTGGGTACGGATCCCTAAAAAGGATAAAATTAATGGTAAAGTTGAACTGCTGGTCTCCATCAGCAATTCCACTTAACAAACTGGCACTTTTTTGAATGCAAATGATGAAAATACAAAAATTTGCTATATGTGTGTCTATAAGATTTGAGGAGTTCCCTCAATTCCTCATGGATCCCGACATCAGAACTGGATTTGAAAAATAATTAGACCACCTTTTAGAGGAACGTGGCTGGGTGAGTAGAAGGTACCGTTGACGGGTAGGCTTAGACTGATTATGTAATAACATACTAGCGACCCGCCCCGGCTTCGCACGGGTTACACAAAACCTTTACAAATTATACACTAAAACCTTCCTCAAGAATTACTCTATTGATAGGTGAAAACCGCACCAAAATCCGTTGCGTAGTTTTAAAGATCTAAGCATACATAGGGACAGACAGACAGCGGAAAGCGACTGTTTTATACTATGTAGTGAATAGCGACCCGCCCCGGCTCCGCACGTGTAGTTCAACTAATTTACACAAAACCTTTACAAATTATACATATAAACCTTCCTCTTGAATCACTATCTATTTAAAAAAAAACCGCATCAAAATCTGTTACGTAGTTTTAATGATCTAAGCATACATAGGGACAGACGGACGGACACACAGCGGAAAGCGACTTTGTTTTATACTTAGTAATCAATTAAGTGCTAATATACAGTTGAGTGATCACACAAACATTATCTGAACTGGATCAGCGCGTGAGCTAACGAATATCAAACTATCGTCACGCGCTGATAATATTTTTCTGACCGCCATACACCTAATAAATATTTTCTTTTGAACGAAAAAATAATGGTCCAAATCGGTTTACTTCACACATGACGAGGGTCACAAATACTTCTGACCGTTAATGTTTGGCTTGAAATCCGAAGGATTCGAGGTAAAATGAGGAAAAAGTTGTACAAAATTAAATAATCATTTATCTCTATCGCTCTGCCATCTTCGGAATAACAGAGATAGGGGATAGGGATACGTTAATTTAAATTTAAATTATATATCGTCTCCTGAATCCAACCACCTTAAGGGGCCCACTGATTATCAGTCCGCCGGACGATATCAGCCTGTCAGTTAGAACAAAAAATTGACAGTTCCGAACAACTGACAGGCCGATATCGTCCGGTAAACTGGTAATCAGTGGGCCCCTTTATACGTTAAAACAAAAGACTCAATACACTCGAAAAACCTTGTTCATCTCGTTTTTAACCCGACTGCACGACGCAAAGAAGGATAATGTGTTTATTAAACTAAAAATTACACTCTAAAATGCTTTATGTGTTAATGTGTTTACCTTTTAAGTGACTGATGTGATATCAGTAAAATTCATCATGAGTCAACAATGTTGCATGAGGCTGTAGGAAAAAACTAAGCTGGCTGGTTGGATCACGATTCCATTTAGACGCGACTGTGCATTAAAAAAAAACATGCAAAAGTTGTGTCTAGGGTTGCCAAACGCTTAGACGGTATTATAATTCCGGAGAATATTCTAAAATGCAGGCAGGCGTGGCTCACTCCGAGATTTCGTCGCGTCGCTGCAACTACATGCGGCCCACACCAATTTTGGTGTCAAGTAGTAGTAGTTGCCGCTCAACAGAAGGGACGCCTGCTCGCGCTTGCGCCACCTTGCGGTCATATCTTTCGTAATAAACGCGTTTTGTTAGAGAGTGAACCATCTGTACCTAGTACTATTATTTATTCTGTGATTCATGTCTCATGATAATGGTCAGAAGTAATCATATAATGAAGATTACTTATACACTCTAAAATAAATATATTTGTAATTTTGTACACATTTTCCGTCCGTTTGTCTCATCAGAAAATTTGAAAGAATTCGTCTTTTAAATACGGTCAGCAGCTAGCAGATATAGCTAAGCGGGCGAAGTGTTCAAAATGATTTAAAAACGCTCTTATTCTCTTAAAAATAAAGTTGTGTTCAGATCATTTGAATAATCTTACCCGCTTAGCTTCTTTTGCAGCTGACTTTACAAAGACTGATGTACATTTCGTGTGTTAAGGGGACCACTGACTATCAGTCCGCCGGACGATATAGGCCTGTCATCAGTTAGAACAAACATTTGACAGTTCCGAACAACTGTCAGGCCGATATCGTCCGTCGGACTGATAGTCAGTGGGCCCCTTTATAGATTAGTTCACGAAAGCTGGCGCGGATTTTACATGAGAATTTGGACAGTTACGTAAGGAGCTCTTTTGTATCGACGTAACGGGATACCGCCGTTTAGCCAAAATATTTTTCGCCAAATTTCACTTCCCAACAAACTTATGGCATCAGTTTCATTTCCCAAATGAAATTTTAGCAAGTTTTTTACTTCGCAACCATTTCATTTCCCAACCCCATACTTACATTAGTAAACCCGACGTAACATTATTCATTATCCAAACCGGTGTAACACTAAATTTATTTTTTTAAACTATAGATCCGCTAATAACTTAATATTTGTTAAAGATCACCAGTTGTGGACATTGACGAGCAGCAATCCGTTAATCCATTAACATGTAATGTGCGGCGAAGTGTGAAAGCTGAAAGCAAACGCAACTTGGCCCTTCTGAGAATTCTAGCCAGTGGGTAGAGACACGGATTATATAATACTATATTGTAGAATAGAACTAGGTACCTTTGAATGCGTACATGAGAGGGTTTAGAAGATACGAAATTTAGGTTCTTGTAAGGACATAGAAAATATAGCTATTTATTAGATCGTCGAATTGGAATAGTAGGACGGAAAACAGAGAACTTCTTAAATTCCGCGCCAAAGAGTCAGGAAAGGTATTAAAAGGGAACGGGCAGAATTGCATCCATAGGATAAATGAGCTTTTCACCAGATTTGATAGGAGGTCGATAAGATTAGATCGCATCGCAAAATTAGGCGCATTTAGCCCACCTCGCTGTCAAAAATCTCGCCTTTAAATTCTAAAATAAAGCGGATTTCATTCACCTAAGAATGACAATTTCGTACGTAGAAAATAATATCAGATCAGTGAAGTATGAAAAGCTCGTAAGACGGCTCTATATTTTCAATAGTGTCGTTTAATTTTTGCATGTTATTCTGTTTTGCACACGTCTTTTTACGCCAAACATATTTACTGCAAAATCCATATAAGACTCATTTATTATTTACCTTCCTATTCTTCTTTAAACTTGTTGTTAATTATATCATACCGTTATGATATGTCAATTTTTTTTTCTAAGAACTCCATTTAATAAAGCTTACCTTATTAAAATTATTTTAAAATGACTAAAAAAACCACAAACTACAGATGCTTCGTAAGTTCTATTTATGACGATGCTCCCTTCCGCGTCGCACCGTCTTGCTAATTGACAAAACATGTTACGTGTTATACGTGTACCAGGTTGAAGTCACAAGATGTGATATTGTTATATTTTGTTCAAGAAATTGTTTAAACTTTTCCGTAGAAAGCGTTACTTAAAATATCTAAAAGCTCGAAAGAATTTGGAGGTTTTTGTTCTGATATATTGAATGTACATACTGTTATCATAATACTTGAATTCAAATACGTTTAGTTACCTACCTTTATTAGATAGTCGGACAGAAACTGTTATATCTTATTAGAATAAAAAGACAACAATTTCTACGTTCTATTTTCAGGCCACCATAATTTTTTTATAAAAGTAGAATACCTATCAGGTCATGGTACTACAGCACGATTTCAGTGGAACCCTTAGCAAAATTCAGCTGAAAGAGATTCGTATCTTTCTATAAACTATTTACTGTTTAGTTTCTGTACTCTTACTCTCATGTCCAATTCGAACCACAGTTGCCATCGTTACCCATTCAGGTTTTAAAAAAAATTGCACGTGTCACTGTCATCCTTCGTCACCGTCTGCCAAATTAAAAAAGCACAGCAGGTCCTATCGCCAACCCTGCGCAGGTGCGCGGCCTTGAAGGCTCGGGCGGCGCTCGCGCATCCCCGCAAGCAATGGCCGCCAGTTCAAACTCAACCGCCGCGTCAGGCAGACGCGGCTAGTGTCCTAGTGTAGTGAACTATTGAACCAGTGCGTGTTTAACCGGCAAAATGGTGGCAGGAGGAAAACAGGTAGATTTAACTTGGTTATATGTGTCGAACATCCACTATCTACAAAATGTGTTCAACTTTCTTTTTGAGAATCAGAGCGTGCGTTTTTACACACCCTAATTCTAGCTTTTTAAACGTAACGAACACCAATTTCTCGCTTCGATTATCATAAATTGTGTGTTTCAGTCATGTCGACTTTGCCCTTGTAATCTGCCATAGCAACACCTCAATAATCGTCATCACGCTAAACACTTCGTCAAACGAATATATTACTCGTACAGGTTTTCGATGATGTTGACTCAAATCATAAGCTACGGTGATGTCATCCTCGCGGATCCAAGATGGGGTCGGTTCGTTTTATTATTTACTTTGCATGGTGCAAACGGTTGTAACCGTCTTTTTTTGCGTCCCTGTCTGGCGAATGGACAGGAGCAGGACGGGAAGAGTCCCGGCCCGAGCTTACAGCCCGGTCACAGGAAGAAGATAAACCAACCTATAATAGTCCTTATTGATTGAACATAAAGTTCCATCTGATCTTGCAG
Organism: Cydia strobilella; assembly: GCF_947568885.1. Classification (NCBI taxonomy): domain Eukaryota; kingdom Metazoa; phylum Arthropoda; class Insecta; order Lepidoptera; family Tortricidae; genus Cydia; species Cydia strobilella. Next base: position 1,520,918 of record NC_086048.1, read on the forward strand.
TGATCTATAAGCTTTATTTGAGCGCTAGTTTATTTCTACCGCACTCCAGTTTATGTTCGAATCTCTACATAAATTAGCCTCTGCCATTAATAAGGTTTCAATTCTAAGGATGCGAATAGGTGCAAATTAAAGTCCTTGTATATAAATAGTATTAAACCTAGTACTCTTAGTCTTGTAAGAGCGTAAAACATATATATATGTAGTCATTATCACCATCCTCTAGCAGATAGACCTCCCACTCTTACAGTACTTCAAGCAAGATCAAGTACTAAGTTTAACTTCAGTAATGCATACCTAAGCATCGTGAATATCGTTATGTAATCCTTTTCCATATCGTTATCGCCATGGCCTCTTTTATAGCCGCAATTCTATTACACTCGAATTGTAAAATCATGATTTTATTCAATATTCCACAATCTTATCATGTAATTATCGATTTTCGAACGTGCCCAACACACGTATAATAGCGACATGAATACATTAGTAACAATTGGTAACACACGGCCTTCTGGAAGTCCCTCGTATTGTAATCATCATTTACCTCATCATTAACTTTGATCCGGCTCAAGGTTTTTGAGGCGACGTTTGAGGTAAAAAACTAGGTATCATCTAACTAGAAACAGAGAAGCTAATTAATACGTGCTCCTTAGAATTACTGAAGGCACGTTTACTGTTTCTAATCCTGAAGACAATTACTATAACGCTTGTAAAACCATTACTATGCAATACTTCTTATGTTAAGAGCAATTAAATTGACACTTAAACTCTAATAAAAACATATACTATCTGAGATGGACGCCGATTATGCAAAGAAATAGATGAACAATAGTCAATTATTATTGTACTTTGATTTCTCTATGGAAAACTACTTTTTAATAACTGTAATTTAGCTGTTATAGTAAATAAATTGCGAGAGACTTGATAGGTATAAACGTTTCCGTTTATAAATGTGGTAGCTTGTCTAAAATGCCTAAACCAACAGGGTTTCGAATTTCGATCTTATTGCTTAAGATTTAGGGTTTTGTTAGTGTGTTAGTTAGATCTTCAAAGTCTTGATTCACTTTCGATTCTGCAATATTCAATATACAGAAAAGAAAACAGTTTGATTGATATTTTTTCTTAAATGCTTGCAAATTGTCTTTGGACCCTATGACAGACCCTTGGGATACTCCAGATATAAACTCCATATTCTAACAAATGAAAAACCTGGCATCGTCACTCGTTGTTACTTGTTACCAACATTATAAAAGAAGCTATTCCAATATAAGGTACGTTTTCAACGATTTTGATTTTTCCATTCGCCAAATAAGTGAAAATTTAGTGATATGATAGTATCATTTGCTTAACACTGGTCAGTGATTATAGTAACTTCAGAAATGCGCAACAGAGTTGTTATTAAATTGTGACATACCACTCAAGACAGTTGTATACATGAAAGTGCTATTAGCGAAATTGGTTTATCGATGTATCAGTCACTAATCAACACAAGTATGCTATTTGTCACCATCTTGAAAATCGTTTACGAGGTTTGTAATACGAGTCCTTGATTTATGTACTATTGCCAACAACGGTTTTTTTACTTTAAATCAATTTTCTAATTGAAATATTTAGGATATTAATACTCAATATTTTGGGGGTCTTACCTAAAATCATACACTAGGGTATTTTACTGTATTTAAAATAAATTATTTAACACCATGCAAGAAATTAGCACCAGAAGATTAATGGAGAACGGTAGACAGCAGTTATTTATAGACACAATTTCTATTTTTAACCCTGTATAAAACTATAAAGAGTAGGTAATTTATTTTGACGTCACATGTTTCATATAAATTCCATAATAGCAAAATCGTTTTGTCAGTTCGAAAAAATAAATTGATTTGACTAGTAGTCAAATACCCTACTGACGTAAATAGATTTATTGCTATTAAGGAATTTCAGCACCTAGGTAATAATGATTTGTACATTATAGTGTTGATGTGCGTTATCCTCTATCTCGACAACTGCATAATAAAAGGATAACAATGATGTCGGAATTAACTTCCAAGAATGACCCAGACACATGTTTACATAGATCTTATCACAATGCTATAAAGTTTGACATTGGTTACTTTACCTTTTTCGGTACTCTATCGTCCGGGATGATCTTTACAAAAATCTTGTTATATCAACCCCATGCGTAGCAAAAAACAGACCTTGCAAAAACCGGTCAATGCAATATTTTGTCAACACCCCTTGAAGTCAATCTGCTCACCCTATGAATATGATATCCGTAAAGCTTTATGGTCCCCTTTACTTTGCAAAAAGCGAATTTCTAAATCCCTTGGTCATCTTTCATTGGCTTATTATACAGCTTACCCCTGTTTCTCCAAAGAGCAATCTTTAGGGTTTAGGGCCCCTTTTACGACTTAAGTTAGGAAAGATGCTTATCTATCAAAATAAATCTAACTGTTTTACGTACTGGTCAGAGGTCCCGGAATATATATATTAAAACAAAAAACAAAATCCTTGGAAAGTTTTGGTATTCTTAAGAAAAAATTAATATGGTCAGTATCAGGTATTTTAATTTCGACATAATGACCCTTTGGACTTTGCACCCAATTGAATAAACAAACCTTACTAAATGTTTCAATTGTTGCAGCGTCAAAATTTGCTACTACGCTTGCTTTTGTCATGTAGATCGATTTTGACAATATCAGGTGTCGCGTAATATTGTCTTCGGTTACCGCGATTTTTACTCATGAAATAAAACTATGAAATCGGGACACCCATTGACCACGAACGCTGTAAAGGGTTCGAAACGTATACGCGATATAATCCGATAGTTTTATTTTATCACGTGTCAATTATGTATGTCGATCATTAGACCAGTAGTTTCTTGAACTGATCTGAAGTGGTTCAGTCAAAACAATCAATGTAAGTACTAAAAGCAACACTCTTAGTTGCCCATGCATCACCTGCCCTAGCCTGGTGGACCTTACGTCTTTGCAATAAAGCTTACATACTGACAGTTAAGTATTAACGTTGGTACAAACACCTTATGCCTTTTGTAATGAGGTCCACCGTGGACAGTGGTACTGCAACATAGTCTAAACACTACCGTCCTCGCACGTGGTACAATTTGACGGTCGACATGCTGACTGCCTATGTGGCGCCGTCGCACTCCGTTTAGCGCTGCGATTTCTACGTTTCTCTCTCTTGGCCAAGGTTCAGTTCTTTATAAACTTTTCAACCCCCGTCAGAATTTGGAAGGAGGTTCTCAATTCGTAGGGATATTTCTTTTATGTTCCCCTACTTCTAGATGACTTTTACGGGATTTTGCTGCATGAAAAGTTTGAAAAGTTCCGGAAAAGCTCGTAATCTTTCCCTCCTAATTCTGACTTCCTTGGATCGGGCCGTAGCCTGTCCGCTTATTAGCGCATATCGTTTCTTTAGAGAAAGGGTCTAGCTTCAAGCAGATACCATTCAAGTCATTCATCCACCATTCATCATATACCTTTTTTCCATCGTTTTGTCTGTTTTTTTATATTTGAAATTGTAAAATCCTCTAGCTAAAGTTTTTTCTTGTTTGTTTGACTTAGTTTCAATGAGTCTGTCGTTTTGAAATTAAACACTGCATTAATTCGTAGTTATATATCATGGGTCATGGGTATTTATGTAGAGCGATTATAGTTTCTTACATATTTCGTTTATTTCAATTTTTTCGCTTCTCTATTAGTCTTCATTTTTGACCTTTATTTATTTACAAAATACAAAAAAGATTAATATATTTACAAAATAATATGACACAACGTCGACCTTAGTTTTATTTGTACTTCACCCGCGTCTGTCGTTTCCTTGAAATAACAAAAATACGATAACATTAAAGATTCTCGGTAGTCTCGGTACGTCCGTATTGTAGAATTCAAACCTGTTGGTTGCTAACTGAAGAGCCAACATAAGTATTTATTTTATAATAAACGTTTTCCTTGGATGTTTTTCAACTTCGAATATTATAGAGTGGAGGTTCGTTCGCATGTAATATACCTCATTGGTTTTTTTGGGCGTCATCATCTTCCTAATGTCAGCTAAAAGATGACCATTGTTGCATGCAGGCTTATATCACATTATCCCTACGATACCCGGTTCCTTGTTTCCCCCATCGAGATTAAGTTTTTGGGGGCAAGTTTTTTATTCTGATAATTCTTTTTTGCGTTGTAACTAATCCCTGTTCCCACACCAAAGAAAGATTGCTCAAAATTCTCCATTATACACCTTGTTGTCGTTATAAAAGGCAGCTTTTAATAAGCAGCGCTCAATATGTCATAATTATTAATAGTTATTATATCATACAGTATTGTTTTCCCTTTAAATAATGTTTAAAAATATTTCAATGTCGTCGCCCGCCGCAGCGTGTCATGTTTTTGATGAATCATTTACACAGACAGCAATTTTAAATAAATATCTTACGTTATACATATAGCTTGGTTAATAATGTGAAAATAATACTCACACTTCATTACTAACACATGCTTATGGCAGATAGCATTGCATCAACAACTTTTCACGGACTGTTAAACGCTAAATAGGTTGCTGTCAGCTTCGATAACTTTAATTATTTAATTTCCATTCATAAAGTGTGAAAGATAAGATAATAATAAACATCATTAATGTAAATTTTGACACCGCCACACTTCGTTCTATTCAAATCGGTGCAAAGTTAGCTTAGATGGACTTTACCTACCTGTATCTGCACCATTCTTGGCTCCATCTACGGGTCTTTGATCACAAACAAAACCCATGTCATGACTAACGACATGTGGCCACGTGGTAAAATCCGTTACACCCCCACGCCACCTGTCGCCGCACCTGTTCCTTCATCCCTTAGCACTATTGACCGAAAACATGCTTTATTTTAAAGGAGTAAAGCTTAGAATTGATATGGTACATTTAAACACCATCCCCTCCTATCTATTTAAACCTGGATTTTGGATAAAATCTCAAAAAGATGATGTTTGTTTGTGAAAATTAAGAGTATTCTTTAGAAAATACTTCTCCATTTATGATATAATTACTATAGTTAGTTTTATGTACTAGTTTTGCTGATTTAAAACCGTAAACAGGTACCTTCACTTCATCGACTGAACATTCGACTCACGTAACTACACTGCCTGCTATAGGTATACAGAACATTACAAGAATGGCTAGTCGTAATAATATTACAAGTGATGTAATTAGTATAGGTACTAGGCACTCTAGGCAGCCTTGAATAGACTAATCTCCTAGTCACTTCCGAGCATGAATGTCATCACCATTATACGACATTTGCATGTCTCTTCATTAACTGTCATGTGCTTATGTGCATTAGATGAAACTGTCATTCAAGATGCATTCTAGCTTAACGGAAAGATGATTGACCATATGTGGATATTGTGGATCTTGCATAAGGTTGACGAATTGCGAGTTAAAAGTATGGACGATAGTATAACAAATGGAATAAATGATATGACAGAAGTTTTAACTCGTTTATAACCTAAAGAACAACTTAAGAAACAGCATGGAATGTCTGTCTCGTACAAACGCGTATTTTTTCGACGGAAACCATTATTTTCTGTGATATAGCGCAATCTGCGCAATCATCAAAGAGAAAGAAGTATTTTCACAGTTCCAAGTCCCAGAAGAAAACTCCTTAATCTAAAATCGCCACGAATTTGGCGTCTTTGAAATTCCAAACGTCTCAATTATATTATAAAATAAAATCTTATTAGTAAAACACGAAAATATATTGTAACCCAGCAAGAGGGCAAGGATAGCAGGAAATATGTTTACAATGTAAACACACTTCAGCCATTGAAATATAATTTATGAGGTTAACACATGACAATACTGACATAGAAGTTGACACTTAACACCGACACTATAAAAGGCGATTTCGTGTCGTACTACCATAAAAGCATGACAAATAAACCCAACGCAATACCCTTACCCTTATAGCCATATTCCAGTTTTTAAATCAGGGCCGGTTACCTCATCTCACAAGTCTTATAGGATGGAGAGAATCATAATGACGGACGGAGTTGAAGGAAAGAAGCTTCATGTTCATGACCAACCTACGAGATGCGATTAAATTATGCACACTTAAAATTATACGAGGCCATTGCACAGCGAGAACACAAAGCCAAATTGGATTAGCAAGAAACTAGACCCTATAGGTCTGTAAACACTTCAGGCAACTATATATTGAGTAATTTCGTGTCGAATCAGTAGTACGGTGTGCAAGGACGAGCATTGTACAATGTACATAATAGCAGTGAATACCGGATTGACACAAAAACACTTTTCAAAGCAATTGTTGTTGGTTATTCATGTTGGATATCCGCGTAGTAGTTTTACGCATTCAGTCAGTGCCCAGTTATCGAAATTAATTGTGTATATGAGATAGAAATAGTAGAGGTAAAAATGACTAATGTTGCTGTAATACCGGCTTTAACACTCGTGACTTAATCGCATGCACCCATTGTTATTTGGTCTGACGTTTCTAACATGGTTTTATCAGTATCTTTTATATCTGTAAGAAAAACACAAAACTTATCCCTATTTTGACTAAGAAAGGCTTGTTAAGTTCATCAGATATGCGGGTTGCATTTCCATTTAAAGAGTAAAACGCTGAATGCAACCCATTTATACAATAACGTCAAAACCAGACAAACACTCAGTTATATGAGATTCCGCCTAAGTATAAGTAGAATAGCGTTTCACACATAGGTATTAATAGAAATACACATGTTCTCCAGACTTCAGTATGATGTCACGTTGTTTGCGCACCAAATTACGAGATGCAGCGCACATGACCTTTTATGTCCAATGTTATCTTATGACGTTAGGTTTGAATCAACGTTTAACAGGTTTTAGGATAAACAAAGCGTGAAATTTATTGTAACATAAATTTTAATAAGACTGCATCAGTATATCTTTCATCACTAAAAATATTACATTTGTGCGTCCAGAATTTATTAAGAATCCTTTTCTGGTAATACGTGTAAGTAAAGGGAGGATTTTTTGGTAGAGTCAAAAAGAATCTGGCACAGTTTCAAGTTCTATTTTTTTGCCTTGTCATAAGAAGGTAAACTCTACGTTAGTCCCAAAATGTTGTAACTCTCATGATTTCCTCTTCAAATAAAAATCATCATTCATTTCCAATACAAAATAGATATTTAATTAGTATTTCAAAGTGAATTTGAAAGGATATAAGGAAAATTATCAAAAACACTAGGATATTGTTGGTTTTTAGTTCGTTCATGCAGGTACTTCCCGAGTTCTTATACCTATGAAATCACGAGGAAAAAACAAATTAGGCAAACTTAAGGAAAATCAAAAAACAACAATTTTCCTTTTAAAAAAACCTCGCCCGCATGGCAGTGGCAGCACCCTTGACACGGCACACTTTGGCCGCTACATAATATCATTACCATGTCCCCTTGACTCGTACGTGACAATATCATTTCACGTACCGTTCCGTACTACAGTACAGGTATGTACAGTCGCCATCAGATATATCGGAGCAGCCAAGATACTCAAAAATATCTGAACATGCACTCTAGCGCCTTGACAATCGAGGCGTCTTCAGCTATTTGTGAGCACCTTGGCTGCTCCGATATATCTGATGGCGACTGTACTATCGACACAGCTGACAATACTTGTATCTTATTGCAAAGAGATAAGGCTCAGTAATGATCAGCTTGTGTTGTTAGTACTGTCGATTTTGCCGACGGAAAGTTCAAATTTTACATCGTGCACGAAAAGGAAAGTAAAACAAAGAATTTTACAAATATTATACTAAGTGAGGAATGTGAGGATAGATGAATTTGTTATTAATATAATTTTACGGAAACTGTTAATGGATTTGCATTAAATTAAGCTTACTAAAGCAGTTAGAGAGGATAAAATATGGGAAGGCAGTATTATGGAAGTGAAATTAACGACCAAGATTTACGCAGCAAGTGGCGGGTAAAAGTTAGATAATGTAGTGAAATTAAACCCAACATATTATTGTCAGGTAGAATTTTATATAAGAAATAAATAATCCATGAGTTATATTAGTAAAAATCATAATTGTTAAAATTATCGAAAAAGAGCTTTATCCAGTGAATAAGAGTAAATTTTGGGTTATATAATTATCCGTTATCTCTTCATTCAGTAAGCATATGTACGCAAACATTGCGGTTTCATGGATATTTTTAGAAAGGATAGCATGTGGTAATCTCACGTGCTGCCATTATGTAAATCTCTCCAAGATCAAGTTTAACTCTGATGTCAGCGAAAATCTGTAAAATATTTGAAATGTAGCATAATTTAACCCACCAATTAGTAAACCTTTATTCATATTCTATTCATATTCCTTTATTGATAAAAGTATAGTCGCCATCAGATATATCGGAGCGGCCTAGGTGCTCACAAATATCTGAACACGCCTCTATTGTCAAGGCGTTAGAGTGCGTGTTCAGATATTGTGAACACCTCGGCCGCTCCGATATATCTGATGGCGACTGTACAAATTTTACATGTCATAGGTGCAATATTAATAAGTTAGTATATGTCAGTTTAATCACAATTCATTTAAAATAACTATCATCAATTGAATAAATTCTAAAATGCGAAAATATCTTGGTCCTAACCTAATCCAGCTAAGTTGTATTTTCCATTTGAATAGAATAGAATAGAATAGAATACTTTTTATTCGTAAACACACAGACAATAGACATACATTAAAAGAACATAGTGAAAATAAAGTGTCACGAAATGGCCCCATCTCAGCATGCTTGAGATTTTATCCCGGTTGTATTTTAGAAGACAACATTGAGTCCATAACTACTTTAAACTTAATTGTCTACTAGTATATTGACCAAGACAAATGTATTATTAACACCTTACAACCGCCGTCCGTGGGTGGAGTTCTTGTTTGAAATTGTTTGTTTAGAAAACTAAACGTTCAACAAAGATCGGAATGGTTTTCTTTCCTCTCTAGCTGCCATATAGAAAGGTATTGGCATGACAAAAATTCCACTATATCCCTTCACTACTTTCCCTCCGATAAACGAATTCGCATTTTAAGACCAAATGTATGTGGACTCAGGGACTATGGACTAATGTAATTTGAAAATGATTTACCTTATTGCGATCTAAAAATGTCACATTACTGTGTACTGTATATTAGTTGCCGACCCAAAAATCCTCCTTGTTTGTAGAATGCCAGACTTTAATTCCCTTACAAACATCGACTTGCTCTACATCCGACCGATATACATATGTAGTACATATTTTCTAGTAGCTTATTTGGGAGCCAAGAAATAGTTTCTTACCCTCTTAAGAAGATCGTCTTAATCTTATTTATGGACTTAACTACCCATTCGCGTTAATGCCTCCTATTTCTTCTTTAATACCGTCATTAACGTCTGTAAGAGCAAATATCACTTTTCCGACCAGTTCTTTTCAATTCCCCGCGTGTTACTAGTGCAAACATCCGTTGCGATAAGTCTTATCACCAATTATGGTGCCAACTCACCGGCGAAGATTAAAGCAAAATCGCTTCCATGTTACGATAACCTCATTAATATATTAATTAACAGTCATGTGTTTCGTGAAAGTTATTGAAATTTCTTTGAAGATGATTTCTAGCTTTTAGAAATGCTGGATTTAGTACCTAACAGAATATAAAAATGCAATTGTGAAAGAATAAAGAATAAAGCCGCGTCAATTAACATCCAAAAATGTTTTGCAGCTTTTTTTGTTATTAGGGAGTCTTGGAGACTTGTCTAGGTGGCAGACTTGAACCATGTTATTTAAGAAAGTGTCAAAATCACGTTGCGAAATTTTGGATTAGATCGAGAATATCCATGTTAAATAAATAAATATTATAGGACTGGTCATTAAATGATACTTCAAATACCTAGAAGTATATCCGACTTTACTAAATGACTCATTTTGCTCTCTCATTTGGACATGACTTGCAGTTGCATCTCCTTCGTATAAACATGTTTGTCTGAGCGAAATACGCTGCGAGTTATCTCAAAATGAGATACATAGTCGAACAGACCTCCTGCATGGTTTGATATAAAAATAGCACTCAAGGTCACAGTTACCGGGGTTCGACGTGTACTTTGCAGTGACTCACTGAGATCTCAGTTTTATAATCCTTCAAAATATAATTGCGTCCATGGGGATAAGAGTAATGATAGTAAAATATCTATAATACTCAACTCTGATGCGGGCTATAAGTGGATAAATGCTAAACAATAGGGGAGGAAACAAGGCTGAATCACGACCTCGAAATTGGTATGAATGAACGCATCGCTGCAACATACAATAGACCGCAATATAAACCTTAAAACTGTAAACGCAAGCCTCATTATCGATTAAGTTACCATCTCGTTAAATTATGACTCGTCGTACACCATTGTTCGGTGTCTTACTACTGATAAAATCACAGTAACTAGCGACTCTTATTAATAATTGTTGTTATTTGCTATAATTGTCGTTTATGGCACTCTTAGTAGCGAAATGCCTTGGAAATATGCTGTGAGAAGGCATTTATTACCTGTTGAAGTTAATAGCAATGCTTGTGCCTCAAGGCTAATCTATCCCATCAAAATAAACTGAAATGTACAGTATAAAAAAAATAAAAGTGTATTAACAAAAACATGTTTGTCCTTAGCAATGACTATCACTTCAGCAAATAACAATGACATAATCTCCGGAAGATCGCATCCGCTTGGCACAGCTTCAACGTTAAAATTAACTGGACAGAGATTCGGATTTACGCGTTTATTTTTACTACTTTTCTCCATTTTTTGTGGCCGTAACTCACTTTCTATAACAGCTGTGTCTTATTTAGTTCTATCTATAACATCTTAATGACTTCTCATCTTAAAATACTCGTGTTAGATAGACTAGTATTTGCTGTTTCAGTACCCCTATCTCTTTTATGCTTCATTTATTGCGATAAGTTTTACAACTCGCGGTTTCTAGTCATCAAAGTGTTGACCTCTGCGGTCGTACGAATCAATTTAGCTGTTGTTCCGAGGTTTAAAAGGTAATGTTCCTGGCCTTACAGCCTTATGTGATGACACTGAGGTCAGTTCTTACTGTAAATTATTAGCCATGTTACGGGTGTCTGTAAAGGCTATTAGTAGCAGTCATGCAGTGGACAAGATGCTCTATTATACCTGAATGCTAATGTAATAAAGTATTAAATTTTAAAGTGGAAAAATTACTGTCTTGGGTGAGATTTAAACTCACGGCCTCCATCCAGACAGTAATATTTCCACTTTAAAATTTATTCTAGTCTTAATAGCATCGTTAGCAGACGTCTCTGCTTGTTAAAAATTAAATTAATAAAGAATTACATAGACTGATTCGATATTCTCACAAATCCTTGCTTCAATAAATTTGCATAAAACTTTTGATGCAGCCTTATGTAACATTCGCTTTATATAACCTTCGCTCGCACCACGTAACCAGTCAATATCTTATGCATTTTATTTGCACTAACGCGGCGCCTAATGCATTAACACGCTTTAGAAACAGAAATAGCCAGTCCATATTTCACGTTGGTACTTCCTGTCATACATCAACTGTGTTAATGTTTTCCTAGGTATCTAGGTGTTTAAGGACTATTCTAAAAAGTATTATTTAGCAATTGCTTAATTTTATAGTCTTATCGTTACAGAATAGATACCCTTTAAATAAACACATGTTTTGGTGATAATGGGCTATTACAGTGCTGAAAAATATGAAACATGCCAATTGCCAATCACAATTTCACCCACAGATTTTGGCAACTTTTTCTTTCACTTTTAATTATAAAATCCACGTTTAATTTGTCTGCGCTCTTTCGTAAATTTATGTCCTGGAATGATGCCGAGTAGGGATGTAACTGTAACTATGTTGATGGCTGTTCTTTCGATAAAAATATATAGTCAATGGCGTCTTCGTCGTTTTTGTTAGTTTGTTCTCAGTTCATCTCAAAAAGGTCAAAGATCTCACAAGTCCAGTCACGTAGCTAACACTTTCCATGGACCTACTAATTTTATCGTCGTTTTCTAGTCTTGACCGTGTATGTCGGCACTCTCGATATCTTCAAAGTGGGACGAGTAATTAAATCGTACAACATTTTTCTTCAATGGATTTCGAGAAGTAATTACTTCAATTCCAATAGATGCTAGTATAAAAGCAACGCTTTTTAAAATAATGTACAACAGTACATGGAGTCTGTACATACAATATATAAACGACAATTCATGCGATTCGTAAATACCACATGAATAAACACCTTACCTTCACACACAACACACAACAGACCTAGCTAACCCAATTTGTACTAAATCGAGCACAATCACCAGCCTGTCTAATCTTGAAATGAAACTATTGAGAAATTACTTTCCTTGTGCTGAATTCAATCCCCTGACATAAATTAATCTACGACTCCCATAGTCGAGTCAACAATGATAATACTTATTATTGTGATGATGCTAATGACAATGTTATTGCAGATGAACGTCCGCGTGACGACGATGGACGCGGAGCTGGAGTTCGCGATCCAGCAGACGACGACCGGCAAGCAGCTTTTCGACCAGGTGGTCAAGACCATCGGCCTCCGCGAGGTCTGGTTCTTCGGCCTGCAGTATACCGACTCTAAGGGAGATCTGACCTGGATCAAGCTGTATAAGAAGGTTAGTTCACATATCAATTTCAGCGACTCTATTGAGGTGGGTGGTAGGTAATAGGTATATTGAGCCAGGATGGAATAACACAAGCAACGATTTAAAATTGTCATGATACATGTACCTAAATAGTTAGATTTTTTCTAGGTACCAAAATATACTTATTAAATTATTCATTACATTCGGACATGTAAAAAAACCAACCAAGACCATTACTATTTAAATTTGCAAACATCAAGAGATCAATGGTTTTTGTCACGTATCAAAATGTTACGTGTACTTGTGCTAGGCCTACTGGCAAAATATTTAGTACAAACATTATGCAGAACTGCAAAAATTCCTCGACTTGTACCTTAGCCAGCAATTAAGAGCTTATACGTCGGCGGTTAGCATACGTAATTAGTTTCTAATCTATTTACATTTCATGTTTATGGTTTAAGATGTACTTTTTAATGTTTCTTATATATTTCTGATTGCTTTCACGATCTAGCCTATGTGTGTGAGCATATGTATTTATACACTTTTCTTTCAGATTTAAATAAGTTCATTTTATTAAGTAATGTAAGACAATGTAATGGCATTGCATGATGTAATGGCGAATGTCAGTAATTTTGTTAAATCATGTATCGTAAACACTATTTAATCCTTAGAAGTCAATACGCACGCCGATTAAAAGAATTGTTATCGGATCGGAGTGTAGAAAATACGCTCATGACTCATGATACTCATTAAATTAATCGTTACCGTATTGGTAACGAATCATTAATTTTCTGCATAGTCGGTCTCTTTGACTGAGTGAGCATTTAGTAATTTAGAAGTCATAAATTCTTCTCGATAAATATCCCAGTTAATCACGGTATGTTGATTAAACTTAAATTTCATAATCTTAAAAGATTATTATTCTCAGTCCGAGCGAATAATTTACCTTTTTTGTGTAAGAAAGATCAAGATGAAACTCTAGAAATAAACATCATAGCATATGGCCAAATATGTTTTTCGGTCAATCAAACATTCCGTTCTAGCTTAGTACACCATACCAGATGTGATATGATGTATCAAGAAATATTTCAGAAGGTGTTTTCTATAAATATTGAAAACCCGAAGATCATAATGGATTGTTAATATGTATAATCATACTGTATTCTAAAATGTACAACTATCTAAGATACTATTCACTTTTACGAGAACGTATACGCCCGTCCAATCCTGATAGTATACCAGTACCAGCGATTTAACAGCGCCGTGCAAAAACAGCAACACATTAGTGCGAGTAGCCAACCGTACAGTATATTTCAAGCGGACCTCGACGAAGTTCAAGTTTGTTTTGCACCAATTTGCTCGTTTATGAGCGGAGTGTGCTCGCTTGATTTACGAGCAATTCCTTTTATACCACAACAAGCCACAATATTTCTTATTACCCCACCTAAAGGCTTATTATTCTTTGATTGCAGTCGTTTCGTCTTTCAGTACCAAATGTATACGTTCCACTCTCACTTTGATCTGCACGCTATAAATTTGCCAATTTGTGAAAGCAACTGTTATTAATGGTTTTGAGACCTCGGGGTGATGAACACCCTTGCAAGATCAGCCGTTTTATATATTCTACTCGTCAATATCCGGCTTCGCAATTTACTTCTTACATTTTTTCCATTAGAAGTCCATATCAAGAATCGCTCTTTACCAAGTTGTTCCAATGGTTATTATTTAGAAAGTAGCCAAAGTAGAGGCGTATTTAAATTGCTTCGCCCACTCTAAAATTATTCAAGTGTATGCGAATTGTAAAGTACCTACGATTCGCAGTAGGTGTATAAAGTACCTTGGTGCTTTTGTTTTAAACATCACTTAATTAATACAATCTTTGAATAAGTTCAGTCAAAATAAATTTAGTACGAAAAAATTCAGATATGTTTGGAAATATCTTAAAAGCGATATGCTAATTTTAGAATGAGCATTGACGATAAGTAAACCAAGAACTGAAATAATCAAATAAAAGCTTAATCGGAACGGAAGTCATTAATCGGCTTACCTTTAGTCATCCTAATGACAGATGCACTTTGATTGATCCGCCAGTATAAATAATTCTGCTTCCTGAGTCATACAAGAACGGAGAATCGATCGTACTTGATGTGGTTTTCCTTTTCAATCGTTATTGGCAGTCGATCAAATAAGGTATTATATTTCATATCATAAATTGTACTACCTTTTGCCGTTATTTTGCAAAAAAGGATTTTCCTTGTACATAATTTCAATTTATAAAGAAAGTATAAATGCAAGGTATTAACTAATTTGGATTGGATGGCAGAAGTTCATGACCAATCCAAAAATTATATACTGAACTACCCAATCCAAAAGTCATTACTTAAGTTTTTGTATCATTACTATTTAATCATGTTAATATGAAGTTATGAACATGTTACAGTGTTATTGAAACCATAATCCAAAACATTAATCGGTATAAAGCTTCAAATATTTACTCGCGACAAAATAAATTTGCCAACAGCCCAACACAAAATATCTCAATACCAAAAAAAGAAATGGTTTTCCTCTGAACCGACATTGACCCAGTGAGCAATGCCGACGTGTCTCCCGCGCATGTTTATGCCATTCGTAATTCGTAACTTATCAATGGGAATGAGGACAGCCAGTTTTGGTGCAGGTGCTGACGAATTTCTTTCTGTGGAGACCTGTTCTGCTCTGGTATGCCACTGCATGCATATGCATCTATAGGAGGTGAGGTTAATAAAACAGGAAACCTTAAAAATAAATTTGTTTTTCTTTTTTCTAATAACCACAAATGTTAAAATAACGACAAACGATTACAACAGCTTGTCGGCTTTGACTGACGTTTATGTTCAAACCACTTGTTTAAAGGTCTGTTTCGACGTGAAAACCTAGTTACAAGAAATGCTTAAGTTTGGCTGATTGATTGCAAAAGTATTAGTGTTGTATTGCATAAAATTAAAATTTAATGCAGAGAAATAGACATACAAACAAACATCGTACAAAATTTAATCTTCCTTTTTTCGTCAGTCAGGTTAAGATATTGAATTTGCGATCTGAATTCTTGAAGCTTAAAGGGTACACAATCCTTCAAAGAAACAAGTCTAATTTAATACCGGTTTGATGCTTCTTACCTTTTAAAACATTATTCCAGTTTACGTTATTCAAGGCACTCTTCTAGACTTTGGGCCAAAAGTCGTCACGGTTTCGAAACCGGATTTAGGAGTGTTTCTTTATCACACATTAGTTACATGTCTGAGATAAGATTCGTCGCACGTAGTTACATTTAATTCCGAAATTTCCTCATTGAGACATTGACGTTGCTTTTACAGTCTAGCAAACGAATTTGTTAGTAGAAAAAGGCGCGAAAATCAAAATTAGTGTAGAAGATCGACAATCGCACCTACATTTTTCAAATATGCCGCCATTATCTACCGACAAATTTAGTTTATCAGAGTATAGTTTAAACATCTTATTCCTTTATGTAACCACTGTTACAGGCTTTGCAGTGGCAAAGAGAAACAGCTTGTAAAATTTATAACAAAGCCTACATAGTTTGTTTTCATTGTAATAATCATAAAAGTTGTTGCTTTTCTTCATTCCTTTTTTACTATTTCTTAGATGTATTGTTTTATCGCCAAGTAAAATCTTAAATTAACAATCTTCTTCACCCGTAAAGTAATAGAGTATCTGATTCACTCATTGTTTACTTTAGCAATCTCGGCCGTAAATCTAAGATGCTCGTGTTTTTGTCCCAAGGCCGCCAGTAAACAGCACATTTTAGAAACAATAAGTAAGACACTTGACGACAGATGATGGTGTCTCTATTTATATTGTTGATAATAAAAAAGGCAAAATATATGGATTGTTAGATGTGATAATTTAAAAGTGCTCGGTATCACGACGTCATTTATTTCAAAAATATAATTTTGCGCTATAATAAATAGTAGTCGATGATGCAACAAAATCAAAATGTTGACTTTACATTTTAATTGAAACATGATCAAGCAATGCAAAACAATGTTGACTTTCTTTTTTACGCATCGGGATGAAATCTGCCAGTTAGAATCAATTACTAGCTATTAATCTCTGCTAATTCTCGTGTAGCAGCAATTGAAAGGGATCACAAATGCGTTTATTTACTAACACCGGTTGTGAAACGACAAGCGTGTTTGCGCTCAGCACGTGGACATTTCCTCCGTTGTTTGAAAGCTAGCATTGCGTAGAATAAACAGTGAAATTCAGTTTCTTTTATCATTTCTTCTGTGACTAACATTACAGGAATAAAAACGTCTTTCATTTAATTTTTGTTGTATTTTGCACGGACATGACAAGCGTGTCGGTTATTATCATTAATAAAGTAATTTATTAATCTGTCATTATAATTGCATGACAACTGCATTTTACCCTTTTTTATCTGCATAATATGTTATGATAACTTTATAAAGCGTTTTTACAAATTCGTCTTCAATATAATTAATATAGTAATTTATTAATCTATGTCATCATAATCGTATTAAAACTGCTTTTTACTTTTTTCAGTATTCATCGTATTTAATATTTTATTAACATTTTAAAGCGTTTTTACAAATTCGCCCTAAATATCAATGTCAAATCTGACATAATCCTCAATGACAGAAATTACCGAATTCGAGTAGGTATCGTCGTTTTTTACTCTTGCGACTCTCGTGACATCTACTTCCTTCGTCAATAATAATAACATCTAACAATATACAATCTACCACTGTTGAGTATTCGAAGAGCCTCCGCCAGCACGCACTTTTCTCGGAACAGGTTTTTCTATTGTAAATGCAAAACACATTGCCGTTCGCTCGTCTCACACTACGGAATGTGATTATAAAGCGATTAGCGTGATCGGTGCGATAGTACACCGATAATATGATTTACTACTGTTCTCTATAAGTAGTCCTCTAGTATTTCGTGTTGATAACTTTAACTTTCTTATCTTTTGGTTATAAATTTAGTGCCTATCAATCATAATGATATCATTGCTCAGGAATTTAAATTGTTTTATCAATTTAATTATAATCATCATCATATCAGCCTTTTATCGCCCACTGCTGAGCATAGGCCTCTCTTCGAGTACGCCACTTATCCCGGTCCTGAGCCAATCTCATCCAGAAGTGACCCGCAGTCTTCCGAATGTCGTCCACCCAACGAGCCAACGGACGCCACCATTCCGTTCGTTCCGTTCCATTTTGGCCCATCTGCCATCACGCTGTCTGGCAACATGTCCTGCCCCAGCTCCATTTAAGTTTCGTAATGGTAATGACGTATCCGAATTTAATTTAATTTTGTTATAACTCACGTTGAGTGTTTGGATTGTCTTGCAGTATTACCTTGGCCTTAACAGTCTCATGTCAACCAGAATATAAATAGTGGTTTCTTCATAATTGTATGAATTTACGCATCTCTTATTCGTGTGTACTTTAATTCAAAAATAAAACAGTGTCAACTATGTATCTTTTAAGTAAACGTGCGTTAATACTACTTTAGTATTTGATTTTTGATTTAGTATCAGCATCTCTCGCGAGGCATCAGTTTCTCTTTTATCGTCCGAGTTACAACCGGCGACAACTAGGTACATCAGTTAAACAATACCTCGTCCAGGCCATAATTTGAATGTTCTATGTTGTTTCCATACCTTCAAGATCACCTACACCTGAATTACTTCGTGAATATCTTTTATCTTCACCGAGCAGGTAACGAAGAACACCAATTGCATAATTTTCCAGTACATGATAATTGTACGTATGTAACGATCCGACGATACCATGCTGACATTTAGCAGCCTCATGCGGCCTCGCGTGAACACTACAGTAACGCTTACACGACAAGAACTGAGTTTACCGTAGAACAATATTCGATTGCTATCTCTGTCTAGGCTGTGATTAGCCTCTTACTTGCAACTTTACTTACTTCATTCACTAATTATAAATCTGCATTGCTTTACCTGGTTAATAATTAACTTGTGTACCTGCACCTTGAAAAATCTTGTCGATAAAACCATGAATATAGGTTGGTACCTACTTCAATTAAAAGTCATACGAACCCGCCGCCAAAATGCCGCTCCTATACAATCGAAGTTACGCCCTTATTTTAAAACTTCGTGTAACATCATTTAACATGATGTCAAAACTCGAGATTATTGCAGGAAGTAGGTAATAAAGGTTTAAACACAATAGCAAGGTTATATTAGCTAGCCTAGCCTTTTATCTAAAGTATTACTAATAAAATAAAATAACGATGAACAGTTTATATATTACGCATAAAGCAAAAATGCATCAAATAATTTCAATGACGCAACCGCTTTGTTATCAACTTCTAGGTCTTACTCACTTGTTTATAATGTTCGTTACTTTACCTGAATTTGCCTATTTCACACTATCGTCTGGTAGTATTCACGATTTTATATAATCGGGTGAGATGAAACTATCAATGAATCATTATGACATTTTTAGTTGAATTTCTATTATTGAAGTTGCATACATTAATTTGCTCGCTTCAAATGCTATCAAGTATGATTCCATAGACAAATCTGAGTGAAAGTAAATACTTCAAGTACGCCATAGTGTTGACTCAGAGTTATTTCCGCCGTGACTAAAATCCTGTTTATGGCATCGCGGAAATTATGGCATCTTAATTGCCGACTCGTTGCGTGACGTTCAGGCTCTTTATTAACATGACTACTATGTACTTTGCCAAGATGCCAAGAGTGGTCACTTTAGAAAGAGTGACAATAACTGATGGTATTGTTGTGATTTTTTCTATCGACTGTGACCTGAAATTTAAGACTTTATTGAACTTAAATTTCTCACACATTTATATGGGGTTGCACCAAACCATATGTCATCGTTAAAGCGTTCGCTAAATTTTATGCTGAGTGACATTGATCAGTCCGCTAATTGTGGTTGGTGCAACTGGCCCTTAGTGTCTCAGACACGAATAGTTGAATTTTATTCTATGGTGAATGTTTGGACGTATTTAAAGCCTTTTGCTTTTTACAAATCGTTTCACCGAAGCGCGGTGGATGGGATGATCTAATCTAAACGAATGAAGTGTTGTTTGAGTGATAAGCTGTCATGAAACTAAGCATTTTAAATATTTTGACGAATCATTAGAGCAGTTTCCGAGATCCCCGAATGGTAGAAGAGCCGACTGCAAAATTTCGTACCGACTTGATACCGCGATGAAATGCACAATGGTTTCCCATAAAAGTGATGCTAAGTCCAAATTTGATAGACGGCGCGGAACCTGCCGAAAGTACAAAAAAGAAGGCCACTTCCGGTGCGAAAAAGGGTTCTCATTTAACCCATCTGATAACGAAATAATAGTTATGGCAGCAGGTAGAAATTTACTCGTAGACACAAAAAGCGAAATCTGTCAGTATTTTTTTTTTGCCGGAACTGCTTGGCAGACGCTCTCAAATGTGACCACCGGGACCCCTAAATATACCCATCTGATACCAGCATGAAACCAATTCCAGTCGGTAGGTATGAACCCTCGTTTCAGGAATATATAAGTCTGCCAAGGCTTTTCCTGCCAAAACACCTTGACAGACGAGATTATGTAAGCAAGGTGGCCATCGGTACCCTTAAATATACCCATCTGAGACCACCATGAAACCAATTCCTGTCGGTAGGTATGGACCCTCATTTCAGGAATATATAAGTCTGCTAAGGCTTTTCCTGCCGAAACACCTTGACAGTGACAGACGAGAATAATCTCGTGCTTACATAAGTATGCAAACATAATCTCGTATAAGATTTATTCTGATGCTTGATAACTTTGATAAGCTTATCATATAGCGATAAATATTTGAAATTTCTATTAATTCAAAACTGTTCAAGACTTGTAGTTATGTAATAGGCAATCGATCAAATATATGTTTCAACTTCATGCTCATTCGGTTTTGTCACATTGAACCTAGCAAGGTGATCTTAACGCGTAAGGGTGTTCATCCTCACACCCTAGCACCTAAATGGTCGCGTACTGTGCGGTTTAAGAGGAATTTCCTCCCGCGTACGCTTCGGCTGTGGAATGAGCTGCCTGCCGAGGTTTTCCCGAGGGGCTACAGTATGGGGTTCTTCAAAAAAGGAGTGTACAGGTTTTTAAAGGGTCGGCAACGCGCGTGTAATATCTCTGGTGTTGCAGGCGTTCATAGGCTACGGTAACTGCTTACCATCAGGCGGGCCGTATGCTTGATTGCCACCGACGTGGTATAAAAAAAAAAAAAAAAAAAAAAAAAAGACAAATTTGAATAAATTATCATCTAGTTTCTTACTTGTCGACAACCTTGAGTACAAAATCTTGAAATTACAGCCAATTAAACAATAACTGTTCATAACATTCTTAATATTTCTTTATTTGTTGTTTTTTAAAGACCTAAATCTGATTGATCGTGAAAGTATGAACAATTCCTTAGTGATCATTACGTCATCAACATCTGCCATTTTGCTTGACAGAAGTTTTAAAAGGGTCTGGTTTTATAGGTAATTTGTCACATCGCACGTAACAACACATTCCATACTTTTTAATTTTTTTAACAATGTTTATTTTTTGTTAATTTCGAAATACCCTTGACCAGTAGTTTCGCAGTAAAAGGCTGTAACAGGCGGACATACAGACAGGCGCAAGAGTGATCCTAGGTATATGGGTTCCGTTTTTTTTCCTTTTGGTTTGAAACCCTAAAAAGTAAGGTACCTATTTTTATGTATGTCAGATTGCAACACTTTATTTCAGTTAGAAATTGCGATGTGTAAGTAATAAACCGATGCAGGCATTTTAAACGTTATGCAAACAAAGATCTTTTCTTTCATCATTGCATCTGTAGGGAATGCCACAGGCATTTCGTAATAGATCTCTAACATGATTCGCATTTTTGTAATTTCGTTTCTGTGTATCCAGTCGGCTACATCTTCTCAATAGACGTAAAATGTCACGGTCGAATGCGAGGCGCGTCTGATTGGCTTTAAAGTGTGATACTAATTTGGTATCAATCTCATTGCCTGCTGTTCACAACATATGGGTGCAAGCTGGACAGACAGATGACGATATTAGATTGGTATCATATTTTTATAATCTGAATAAGTATTCTATTGTGTTTATAGTCGTTTTTGGTACATGTTTTACGCGATCTTAAATACAGGTTTAGCTTCATGCACCGTAAATAGTATTGTAATGGCGTTTTGATGTCGATTAATGGATAGCCGTTGTACACGCATGTAAGTAAAAATATGTGTCATAAACATTTCTGTTAAGTTTATAGAGTAATTTTTAAAATTCCTGTATATAAATCTGTTCAATATATTAATTATACAACTTATTAACACATAGCACACGCATCTTTTTAGATACGTATTTATTAACGATGTCTTCACCGACTTCATGATCTCATAAATAATGTTCTTTATTCAGGTATACACCCACATTACAATTTACAATAAAAATATAATTAATTATTAGTCATTGCTTTTATTTGCATTTGTTTCATCTCTCATTGCCATCTTCATTAGGCTATAAGTAATTATATTCTTAAATTGTTTATGATAATTGCATTGCGTATATACAGTTAATATTTACATAGGATTTAATTCCACTTATACATTTATTATATATTATATGCCTGTTCTACCATTCATCATTCTCTTGAAATAAATATTGCCGGTTATTCCTTCTGACTCACATTTGCCTCATTGTTGCTACCAAGTTAAAATTGCAAATTCTAAGTAAGGTAGTGTATATTTTAACAAATTGTCATGTCTGGCCCACATGGTGGTGAGATCACCATTGTATTTTTTGCTCGAATAATCTATGGATCTTAATGTCAATGGCTTCTTCATCTCTATCTATATCGCTTTACTCATAAATTGGTACAGTTTCTTCTAAAATTATCTTAACTATACATAACACCTTCTATTGTTTTTAGTCAAAAATTATCTCTATCTGAATTCTAATGACCCAATTGGTCTTATATACTTCAGCCTGAAGTGTTATTTACGTCTCATTTACGCTCTCCAACGTCCGTCTAAATGCCCTCTTATTTTGTATTAATAACTTTCGTCTGAATCTTAAATAGCTCATATATTGCGTAATGGTACCATTCTACTCCGCCAACGGTTTCAAGTAGTGTCGTTTTGCCCATTCGCGGCTAGGTCCGTTACTTAACGACTTTCCTCGTTTCCGAGGATATTGGTACCGGTCTAGGAGAAAACCTAGGAAATACTTACTTTATCTTCCGGATTTTTTCAATTTACCTTGTCTGTGACGTCAACTGAATGATAATCGAGATTGCGTCATATTTCGTGGTAATTTTCTTATCTTAGCTGCATTTTAATTATACTCTGACTCACCAGGAATCATTTTCATCTGTCATCGGAATCGAAGGTCAAAAAACTGTTAATGAATTTAAATTATATATTTTTACATCTGCAATGTGCATCTAGCATTTTTGTGGAAATTCTGACAATCTTATGAAATTAGGTTCAGCCAGCAGCAGTTAGCATTCAGTAACAGTAGGTATTTTGAAAATTCTTTCATACAGCCAGGCGAAATTAAAACTTCGAAATGTCAAACGTTTTTCCCCTTAAAAATGCCACCTATGATTGAACCTAAGTCTTTGTTATTTATCAATAGTACAATAATCAGTTCACCTTAGGATCTCACACACCAGTGTCATAAGTCGGCCGCGCGGTTTTTGCGCGCGGGCTCGATCTCATTCGCGGCTGGAATGTAGGTTTTTGTCGCGATAATTACGCGCGGTTGGTGTATGAACAGTATTTTATTAGACGATTTACGGACGTTGGAAATTGCAAAGTCAGTCGAAATTACAAACTCAGTGTAATTATGCAATTTCCTTGTTTCTTGGTGTATAATTGTAGTTCCATTTTCAAAGAATGTATTGACTAAATATTCATGGCAGCAGCATTCCCTGGCAACCAAATTGTTGGGGCGAATTATTATTTGTAGTAGTAATGTAAGACGAACTGTCGTATTTTCAAGTTCTTCAAATTTAGTTAAAGCTGCTTTGATTTTGCGCTTTAATATAAAATTTAGCATTAAACCAATTAAGTAATATAGCTAAATCGAATAATACCTCTGCACTTCTTACCTACTTCTTTCCGTAAATCGTTACTCCAGCCGGGCTAGCACATGATTGGCGCGAGAGTATCTCGCCGCGACATAGACTACCCGTCTCTCTTTAATTCATACAGTTAGCAAAAGACGGGTATTCTATCTCGCGGCGAGATACTGTCGCGCCAATCATGTGCTCGGCCTACTGTTAGAGAAATTTAATTTTCCAGACAACTGGTTTTTCCCCCTTATTCATAAAACTTTACGGGCCTGATTTTGTTAAATTATGTTTTATCCCTTTCTTACACATACATAAGTCAAAATGACAGATAAAGACAAACAATTCATAGCTAATGCAGACCAGTAACGCGTTTATAAATAACGCCATTATAGTCTCTGGTGTTTATAAGAAAATATTTTCTTACAATGCTTTTAGGTATATATTGCATTTACCATCAAAAGTTGACGCGTTGCCAAAGTGCTTGAAATATATATATATAAGGTTATGTGGGGTAAGAGAAATATATAGTTTACTTTGCTCAGTGCAAGAGAAACAGTATGAGAATTCCTAAAAGTGTTTTTCTTAACCCCATTTAACCTAAAGCCAAATTTCAAATTTCATAGTCACTAAAGTTAAAGTACTGATATTTAGCAATAATAATCTGTTTGAGCCTGGCCCCAATACCTGTCGCTGACGCGTCGTTGCGTCACGTACACTACACATGGTTATCTCTAACGGCCCGGCCACGACATCGCGCGGCGGCGGCAGCGGCGAGCGGCGGCTATAGGTTGGAGCGAGATACAGCGATCGGACCTTTTGTTCCCACCTATGGCCGCCGCTCGCCGCTGCCGCCGCCGCGCGATGTCGTGGCCGGGCCGTAACGTAACGCGTTATGAAATGCTACTGTAGATTAAATATCAACACAAAATTTTGGATCCGGTCCTGTAAGAAAATCAATAGCAAAAATAACTTTAATCAAATATACATGTAACGAGAAAGGGAAGAGAAACTGGAAACGGAAATTATCACTTCATTAGGACTATTAAATCGCGCTAAAGATCCACGGATTCCGTGGTGATGGTAAATAAATGCTCTGTTGAATACCTCATCCAAAAGTAAAAGAATAAACAAAGTTAATGAACGTTGTGTGAGAGTTGCAATATAATGATTCCAATTGGTTTTTCCCGTTCTAAATAATTTTCACTACAGTCGCACTTAACTTGTAGATCATTAACCCAAATATTAATGACACTATGCGATCCAGTTTCCATTTTTACTTTACTTTTGGAATGAGTCGGCCAAAGACATCATTATCCGCTAGCTAATGACTATTAACGACCTAGTTAAGAGCACTCAATGGCTTGACCCAAACTAACAAATAACCACCAATCAATACTCTCACTTACTACATGCGTTTGAAACGGTACTTCGCCATCGCCTCCTACCTATGCTGCCACCCGGACGGTCGGTTATAAGCACAAAGCATGGCACTATTTT
Source organism: Cydia strobilella (assembly GCF_947568885.1). NCBI lineage: Eukaryota > Metazoa > Arthropoda > Insecta > Lepidoptera > Tortricidae > Cydia > Cydia strobilella. Next base: position 1,546,208 of record NC_086048.1, read on the forward strand.
CTCATTCCTCTTATCTTCTTCTTCTTGTGCCATGTCCTCGTCGGACGTCGGCGACCATCTCTCGGAACTTATTCCTATCCGGTGCCAATCTGCTCAGGTTGGCAGCGTCGTTAATATGATTCCAGCTTTTAATATTCTGCATCCAGGCTAGCTTCCTTCTTCCTCTACCTCTTTTGCCCTCTACTTTGCCCTCTATTATTTTCTTTAGAATTTGATACTTATTATTGCGGTAAATATGTCCAAAATATGAGATTTTTCTTTTCTTTACTGTTTCCAAAAGTTCCAATTTTTTCTTAATTCTTTGCAAGACTTCTACATTGGTTATTCGATCTCTCCATGATATTTTAAGCATTCTTCGGTAGAGCCACATTTCAAAAGCGTTTATTTTTGCCTCTATGGTTCGGTCTATGGTCCAGCCTTCGACGCCATACATAAATACAGATAACCCGTAACATTTAACCATTCTCCATCTGAGTTTCAGGTTTATGTCTTTGTTGGTGAATAGCTTGTTCATTTTCATGAATGTGCTTCTTGCTATATCTATTCTTGTACGTATCTCCTTAGTACGTATTCCTCTTATAGGAATCGCAATAAGACTATCTTTCTCTATCAAAGAGTGACATGCCTTTGCCATCAACCTACAATTTTTTATTGTGTTTCCGCTAGTCCCTACGTTTTGACAAATGACAGACAAATGGCCATGCCAAAATCGTAGATCAATAAAAGTCCACGGGGATAGAGCATAACCTTCTTTACCTGTTCCCATAAAATTAACCCAGTCAAGGACGCGAGGTCGCCCGTGTGGGAACGGGGTCAGCGGGCGCGGCGTCGCGGCTCGCTGCCCGCGCTTCTGCCGAAACCCGACAAGTGTTGACGTCGAATCAGACGTTGGAACTATGGATGTGCGTCTAAATTCATGAGAACCTAGTGCTGATATAGGTAACATGAATAATATTATATTACAGTTTGCATTTGTACCGACTTAGCACTCTTATTAGCAGTGACAATGGATGCCCGCGTCCGCGCCATTTCAGGTCTAACTTGGCTGACGACTTAACGTACCGTGGACGGACATATGTTGGCTGGTTTTCATTTTAAAGTTTCGGTATTTATTTTTACGGTCATATGGTTTTTCATATTAAAGTTTCGGTATTTATTTTTAAATTTTTACATAGTCAATCTAAGCTAACTACAGTCTACAGTAGTTTACACCGATTTACTTTGCGACAGAATGTGGGAAGTGTTACCATGAATGTCAAATTCCTATAAAATTATGATGGTTTATAGTGAGTAGGGACGCTCTTACACTTTTTAGCTGCCAAGCAGCAAAATTGTGTAACATGGACGACTATATGTCATCCTGTTTTAATTTAGTTCGGCATGAATAAATTCATCTGATATTAGATGTTGCTTATCCTCGTTAGTTTAACAGATATGTTCTTATCGGTGATATATCTTTTCAATTATTTTCTCTCTGACTCGTTGATAACATGCAGTAAACAAGAGAAACGCACGCGTAAAACATAAGGCACCTATCATAAAGACGTCAAATCATCAGCCAGTGCCAGATGGCTTCACAACCTGGACTGTTTTGGCCAACAATTCTCCTTCAACGTCGACCAAGCGTCATAAGCACACAATGATCGCTCGCTGCCAAATCTCGATCATAAACTGCCCATGACGTCAGTCTGCGTCATCCTTAACAATAGGACGTCCATTAACAACCAACATGGACGTCAGTTTGTAATGCCGTAACCGTCTAGTCTGTATTCTGATTGCAATAGACGAGATGGACACTCCGACCAACTAATATCACTGTATTTATGACCTTAAAATCCGTGAGCGAAACACTTATCTGGTACCTGAGCGGGCGACTGGAATACCTTAGGAGTCCGGTGAAAGTGCGTCGTCTGGACGCGACCTTGCTGACCCCCTTCCACGGATATCCCCCAACCCATCGGCCTTGCTCAACCAGTTCTTACTAAATTCCTAACGCGATCATATCTCGTTTATCGCTTGATTAGCCCCCAGATAAATACTGGGAAATAAGGACAACAGATTTTCCAACGCGTGCAGACTTTAATGATTAATTATCTTTAATGATGCCGTGAAGAGAAGGGCGAAGTACGAACTGGGACGAGAGAGAAGGCCGTAGGTGGTCTCTGTCTGAAGAGAAATGTCTCAGACTTCGCAGGTTTCACCCATGTTTGATGTAATCACGTACGCAACGGAATTCGCGTATCAGCACATGCCTGCACATCTTTCAAGTGCTAATAGGCGATAATACTCCTTATTTGCTAATTTGGTTAGTGTAGCTATTTCCTGACACAGGCCATATTTGATGCAAATTTCGAACAAAGCAAATTAGCTTTATCAGACACAAATCTTGGTTCTCTAAGATTTGCTAATTTAGTTAGGATTTCTCTGTGTGCGGTTCAAAGACAGGATGTGAACGAAGAATTGTAAAGGAAACCTTTTGGGGGGCATTCCACGAAATTGTCTACCGTTGTCTATGCTCAAAGATAGATATAACTCCGTAATAGATGGATACAGTCTAAGGAAAAAACGTGCCTCGAAAAATCACGAAAATTTGATTCTCGATCAGAGGGCGCCACTAGTTTTGGCCTACTCTCTTATAGAGGGCGTTGACGGTTTCGTTTGTTATTTATAATTTTAACGCATATCCGTTGAAGAACATGGGTCAAAATCATATAAACATAATTAAGGCAAATAAAAAAATCATTTATCCATATTTAAATACATTTCTACGTATTTTTATAAATCTTCATTTTTAGTTTCAAAGTATGTCAGTAGATGGCAGTGAATTTACAGTGGTTACAAAATTTACTATGACAGTACCGCTCTATCTTATTATAGCCTCTTTGTCTATGCTATAGGAGGAGCTAAAGAAGTTTTTTTTGTCACAATGGATGTAAAAATGCTCAGTAAAACGGCTATCGACTTGAACGTTGAAAAATTTTAGGTAATATATGAAATAAAATGCGTTTGTACGGGACAGCTCATGGAATGCCCCTTGAGTTTATTTGGCTGTAAGATCCTGTTCCACGGATATTACGAAAAAAGGCCCCGAAATAAATACTTTCCTATGTAGAAAGATATTCAATGAATCCACGTTTACTGGTGCAATAAGCAGGTAATGAAGTATTTTGCCGGAAATCGCGAAGAAAATCCGTAACTTCCTTACATTCCTCGACTATCCCTCCGAATTGCCGTTCGATTGCAATAACACACCACGCAATGATATTGTATCTCTCATAAATGATAGAGAAAAGCTGCGAAGATGCTTCATACATGCCTTGGGTTATCTTTCTGAATTCAGACTGCGTTATTCATCATAATATAAACATCTTCTTTTTTATCCGTCACACTCCGCGTTATACAGTCATGTTAAGTGACATGAGTAGAGGATTGGGTTATCTTTCTGAATTCAGACTGCGTTATTCATCATAATATAAACATCTTCTTTTTTATCCGTCACACTCCGCGTTATACAGTCATGTTAAGTGACATGAGTAGAGGATTGGGTTATCTTTCTGAATTCAGACTGCGTTATTCATCATAATATAAACATCTTCTTTTTTATCCGTCACACTCCGCGTTATACAGTCATGTTAAGTGACATGAGTAGAGGATAAACCCGCAAACGTACATAACAGTGAGTATGCAATTTTGCAGCTGGGTGTAGGTAGGTTAGGTACAAACAAAGCGTCAAATAGAATCCCCTAAAGTTTGCTTTCAGTGTCTTCGACAGATATATAGAGACATCTCTTTGTTAGAGAATGGTAGATTCATACGCATAGTCTCATCTGATTGATGCTGACAACAATGACGTCATGAATCATTCGATAATTTCCATTGACGGGAACAGCTGACTATCGCGGTCGGGTCGTCGACCGCACTTTCGCCGCTCCCACGGCGGCGTTGCTCAATCTTAGTCACGGGGCCTCTAAGAGTTAGCTGAGACACGAACGTGCAAGGTGCATGCAAATCTGCAAGGCTTGTACACGGTGTTAGAGACGGACCAAGTTAACTCTGCATGGCATTTGCAATGACAAAGTGGTGGTCATCATTAATGGCAAATTTCTATAAAAATATGCCGTTTATAATGACACTTGTTCACTTGTTTCGGTTTAAGTCGGTGCAAAGTTGGCTTAGAGGGACTCCATTTTATTCCGTACCTATACAAAATATGCGAAGTGATTAGGTAGGTAACACAAAAAAATTTTTGTTGTTAGACGAACTCGGAAATCGCAAAAAAAAATGTTGTTTCATAAATTTTGGTGAATCATTAGCGTTTTTTGGAACAATTGATATTTTTCACTACATCTTGGTTGGTACAATAGTAAAAGTTGTTTAACGTACATATTTAACTCTCGGAGTATGGTTATTTCCATTAAAAATAAGTCCTACCCTAAGTATGTTTAAGTTACTACAATTCTCAGACGGCCTAAATTCAAACGTCCTGAGTTTTTGTACCTAAGTCATACTAATCCATTGTTTTCTTCTTAGCTAATGAACATCAACTTAACCATAGAGTAACTTATACTAGAGCGGTACGCGGTACTGTCATAGTAAATTTTGTAACCCCAGTAAATTCACTGCCATCTGTCGACACACTTTAAAAGTAAAAATGAAGATTTATAAAAATACGATAAAATGTATTTAAATATGGATAAATGTTTTTTTTATTTGCATTAATTATTTTTATGATTTTGACCCATGTTGTTTCATTGATATGCGTTAAAATTGTTAAATAACAAACGAAACCGTCAACGCCATCTATACGACAGTAGGCCAAAGCTAGTAGCGCCCTCTGAACGAGAATCAAATTTTCTTGATTTTGAGGCACGTTTTTTCCTTAGACTGTATCCATCTGTTACGGAATTATATCTATCTTTGACTTAACCGAACGCCGATAAGCTTTGCGGTTATGGTTATCGCCTTATATGTATAAAATCTTACAAAAAAGTGGTAAATCAGTGGCTAGATAACATACAAGATTGCGCTTGCGCTAATGAACATGAGCATTTTAGCGCTCCGCTGCCTGTTTAGCACCTACGGCCATGCCACCTGCATCAACACACCTGTGCTTAACGCTTACCTTATCACAACTACAATTTACGCGACTATCACACTGACCGCCGTGCACCGCTCCGGTGTGTGAGCAGACAGCGTTGTGCACACGGATATAGCGATATCCCTCTCGCATGCGGATCCGCGTCCAACTTATACCTTACCTTAACACCAACTCGCACGGTTATCGGTGTGCGAGCGAGCACTATGCACGTATATAGCGATGTCCCATTCGCCGATGCCACATCGGAGCGGGCGGATCCGCAATTCCGCACCCAATGTCAAGACCGCTTTACCTCAACACCAATTTACTATTTACACCTCCCATCTATTATAAAATACATAAGCTTTTGAATTTATAAATTATGTATTCAATATACTAATGTTTTACATCTGATACGCAGGCGTTGGTATGAAATGAATAGAACATTCGTCCCACGCCCACATTCATCAAATAGGCAGTTGTTTGTGCAATAAGAGAGCTATGCTGTTTTTGCTGCGACTAATGATTTTGAATCGCGAAATTTCCGAGCAAGTGAAACATTTTAAATAAGTCGGAATTACGGATCAGAATTCAAAGGAAAAGCTAAGGATTCAAAGGAAAAAAAAAGCTTTTTCCTTGGCTGTTGCATTAAAATACTATGAAATGAAAAGCTACATGATAAATAAGTAACTTTTCCTTGGTATTTTAATAAATTGATTTTCCACTGTTGTCTAAAGCAATAAAGCAAAGCAAAGCAATAGGATGCAATAGGATGTGCAATGTTTTCAATGTGTTTACTAGGTGTATATGGACTAAAAAATAACAATTTCTAAGACTTAACCATTTTAAGTAACATATAAGTATGTTCTAAGCCGGAATCCGTAGCGGAGAAGACTGCCCGGTACATCTCCACCGGGGTGAAGAAGTTGGTGTCACCTGAAGAAGATGTTGAAGAAGCAGCATACGATAGGGCCGACGACCTGGTAAGACCGAGTGAGCTAGTCTATACAGCAGTGGCGGAACGTCCATACAACTAGATTCCTACCTTTCCGATTTCGAGACAAAAAAATTAAAAACGTTTCTGCTTGCCTAACTGATATGTTGGACGCGCCGTCACTGGACCTAAAGTTGTTGCAATGAGTTTTGCTATTGTAAGTTAATTGTTTCAATAATGTATACATAATAACTTAGCTAAAACCCTTCTTGCTTATAGTTGTGTACCCTCTACAAAAAAAAGCACATTCCAATGAATTACATTGACATTTACAACTATTCCTGTTGAATCTTCAGGATAAAATAAGTTCGCACTAAAAAAAATCCATACTAATATTATAAATGCGAAAGTCTGTCTGTGTGTTACCTCTTCACGCTTAAACCGCTGAACCGATTTAGTTGAAATTTGGTATACAGATAGTTTGAGTATTTTTATCCCAGAACTCAAAAGCGGGCAAAAGCTAGTATTCAATAAAATTCTACGGTTATCGGGAAGAGATCTAACAGCGATAAAAGATCACCTTTGTCTACATTATAAATCTGTTTAAATTGTTTTCTTTTTCGGTGCAATAAAGAATATTTACTTACTTACTTTTTAGCAAAATTAATATAAGATTGCTGAAATCTGACGCTATATTACCAATTTGAATATGTAAACCAGGGGCTTTAGGTAAGTTTTTTGCGTATACTTTAGTATAGCTATTATGCATTAAGCTAATATCAAAGAAAATGGTGTCAATAGATGTAAAATAAGATATGTATATGTAGAATTTGTTGCCATGTACTGAGCTAAAAATGTCTGAGGATGATGTCATACAGAATACAGATAAGATAATTATTTTAGCACGCCGGAGTTGATCTAATCTTGTGTAAGTTGTATGCTAGTTTTATTTAATTTACTTTAGTGTATATTATTGTAGTTTTTTTGTGAGCACATCAGATAAGTAAATCAGGGGCGTAGCTAGAGGATATGGCGCCCGGGACAGTCACCAAATTTGCGCCCCCTGACGACTGACAAAAGTTTCCCTGCTGCTGCCTTTTGCCCATTTTGGTGCCCCCCTTGGATGGCGCCTGGGGCACTTGCCCCCTCTGCCCCCCCCCCACGGCCAATTTATACATTTATTTATTTATATGTATAATGCCGAACGAACATGTATGTGTCGCAGTCGGGTTGTATAATCCGCCGTGTTGACACTACTCATATATTATTAGTTAATCATTATTACTTCTTTCGGTACAATACGCTGCTCCTGGCGTAGATTTGGCCTTTACCAAAATTTTGACCATTATGGTTCTTATATGTCCTTATTTATAACAAAATAGAATATGAAATAGTGCCTATCCTTTTGACCTACACGTCCAATTGATTGTTATAAATAATAATTGGAACGAATGACGTAATTGACGTTTTCATTGTTTTCATGCAATATTTCTATGAATCATGCGTGATACATTGTATTGTATGCAATTAACTACTGTATCGATAATATCAACTTACATACATACAGTACCAATATTGGTCATTGGTATGAAAGTATGAAAGTGTCGGTATGTACCCTGAATTGGTCCGATTGTATGTTATGTGCCATTGCGTGTAGACTATTCGTGTCTAACAATCATAAATTCATATTCATCTTTTATCTTCCCAAAACTAAAGTTCACTTGAGTTCTAATTATTCACTTTCATTATAGTCCTTGTAATTATCGTCTTACTGATGATATTAGCACCAATTTATAATCTCCTTAGTGTAGATATGAAAAAATAAACTGACCAAAACTCGACCTTAATCTCGTTGATATAAAGCTTACGAATGCTAAAAGCTGTATCGACAATTGTACTTTTAATAATGTTAATTCTAAGGAGATGGCTAATCTTAATCATTGTCCATAATTAATTCCACGCTTACAGATATACTCTAATCCAAAGGAATACAGTCCATAATCGTGTATATATTTTTGAGTTGTGGCCGTATAAAGGGATCACTGATGAGTCAGAGGTTGTTCACTTGTGACATCAGTCTTTGTCCGTTACTGACACGCTTTGGGACAATCTGTTTAATGAGTTGGTGTAGATGGCGCTACCGAATGATCTGTTTCAACGGTTTCATTGAAAACAATAATTGGTGTTGCCATTTTCGTCATGCTAAAAATCGAATCGAAAGAGATACTTGTTTAATGGAGCATGGTTTAGACGTGAAGCCAAGTTCCATTTCCTTCATACACACATATAGGTACATGTGACTTTTTATACTGTAAAACTGTTAGGGCTCATAATATTGTCGGCAGTAAATAAGACGCTATTCAATTCAAACCAACCTTATCTTATAACATAACTGACATCCTTTTGCCTGAAAAGTTACGTAAGTAACTCGCATATCCTTACTGTAAATAAAAATGAGAACAAGTGTAACACCAGTCATGCTCACTATTCAACACATTGCACATTTATTCGTGATTCAGCGGAAAGTGCGGGAGGCTATTGAAATTAGTCGTCATCCGAATTTTAACCGTGATTGTGGTTGGTCAGTGCCTAGCTGGAAAACTGTGTTACGTACTACGCCGTTGGTCAGTGTGGACGATCCTTAAGCGAATGACGTTGTGAGTGCTGTGTGCAACCCATCATTTGACAATAATTAAATGCCGAAAACGAGGGTAGTTTCTCGTCTCCCCTACCACCGCCGACGCCCGCACCGAGTAATCGGTCGCGGAGAGCTGCAGCCCGCAGTCTGCGTCCGGTCACCAACGCGAGCGCTCATTGAAAATGCTCCTCGCTATGGAGCGAAACATGTCGAGCAATCATCGACTTTATAAACGTGAGTGACCCGGTTAAATAAATTTAATATATCACATTTATTCACTTCCAAACTAAACATTATATTATGAATGCCGTGCAGAATTTTGTTGATATGTAATGTAAGCAATCATGTTTTAGAAAAACAAAACGTAGACGTCAAAAATTAAAGATTCTTCCCAAAATTCTCAATATTGCACCATACGATTGGACATTCCATGCACAACGGGTCAGCCGTGATGGCACCTTACGAATATAAGTGACGACGTAACAATTAACTTTCACTTAACCTTGTTACATCATGGATGGTACGCTGGTTGTCAATTATGAGATCTGAGAAACGTTGAAAACAGGAGATTTGCTGGTCAAACTTGGGGGGGATCAGGATCCCTTCCATTGCTCCACGAAATATTATCAAATATTTATAATGTCAGCTGTACACACTCGTCGAGGGCCCCTCGCCGAGAGTCTGCACCGCTCCGATCCAATCGGAGAAGCGGGAGACGAGACGAGAAGAGAGCAGCATGTACACACTCGTTCTCGGCCTGTCTCGGGGTCTCGACGAGTGTGTACAGCTTGCAACGCCTTTTAAATAAAAAAAGATGACTAAAAAATTCGATCAGGAATGTCAGGACAGGATCCTTATCATACACAGACAAGAGGTTAAACAGATTTATAAAGAAGCATAAGCCTTGGTTGACTTAATTTGCTATTCATTATTTTTTAAACATGGTATCTGTCAAAAATACACTTTGTTGAGTGTTCGCTTGTCTCTGTAGGCTGTGGAGAGACGCCGAGACAAGCCGAGGACGAGTGTGTACATATTATATACAGGGTGACTGGTAATTCGACCTATTCCTTGAAAGGGGTTATTCTATAGCTTATTTGCAATGTTTTTAGCCCAGTCAACCAGGGGTCGAAACTCAATGGTTTTCGAGTTATTCGAGTTTTTAGTTTTTTTCGAAAAAACGCCACCTCTTGGCCTATGAATGGCAAGTGTAAGAAAAGTACATGCATTAGGATGGTTTATTTTTATTTTTTTGGTAGCCAGTGAACAAAGGAATACTTTTAACATAAAAACATGTCAAAAAAAATACGAAGGCTTTAAAAATAAAAGGTTATAAGTCACAAGTTAAAGTTTCTTTTTGCCATTTTTTTTAAATCAAAGGCGATTACTCAAAAAAAGTTGTAAGATACTTCGCGTAAAAATTACATAAATGAATTCCGTTATTCATACCCTTTCCAAAAATGTACAAATGTTGACATGTTTTACTCAGTTATTGAAAATAATAACATTAATAACGGAGCAGGTAGAGAGTCTGCTGGAAGCGTACTTGACCCGAAGTCGGTTTGTGTCGGGTTGTCACATTGTTTTTGTTTGTGCTTTGTTTGCCTTCGTCTTATCTTGACTTATCTTATCTTTTGCGTACTTTGGAATTCAAGGTCGGGTTATCAATTAATGAGTAATAATAGGTAATTTCGGTAAGATTCGGATAATGTTCGTGATAAACCGAGGCTTCATTGTCTTTCTCCTTCAAGTAATTAATCAGTTACTTTCAACTAATCCTTCCAATCGGTCATCTTTCTTTACGTAATGGCGGCTTATCAATTTGAAGAATACGCGGATATCCTGTATTTTTACGGATTTGCTGATGGTGACGCTGCTGCAGCACGGAGAGAATATCAACGACGGTTCCCAAATCGCCGCTTACCTGATGTAAGCGTGTTTGGTGAGACTTATCGACGAATTCGAGAATCGGGATCGGTTCAACGACGCCAAGCTAATGCTGGAAGACCTCAAGTTCGTAATCCTGTTCAAGAAGAAGAAATCCTGGAGCTGTTTCGGGCAGACGGCACTATTTCGACGAGAGAAGTGGCTCACCAGCTCGGCATGAGTCAGTGGAAAGTTTGGTTCACACTGCACTCATCACGGCTGTATCCATACCATTACACTCCGGTACATGCCATCGAGGAGGGAGATCCTAGAAGAAGGCTAGATTTCTGCCGATTTTTGGTCAATGCTGACATTGAAGATCCGGAATACCTGAAGAAAATCTTGTGGACAGATGAATCGAACTTCGACCGTGATGGAATCACGAATTATCACAACCTGCATTTTTGGGCCCCTAAAGGTCAAAACCCTAGAAAATCAAATGAAGGAGCTCACCAGCACAGATTTTCTTTGAATGTATGGATGGGAATTATGCATGACAAGTTGATCGGGCCTTTCTTCCTGCCAGCACGTTTAAACGGCATCGCCTACGGAGAATTTTTAAAGGAACAGTTACCCATGCTGCTGGAGGATGTACCGCTTGGTACAAGGATGACCATGGTTTACCAACATGACGGCTGCCCTGCTCACTACTGCCGGGATGTGCGACAGTGGTTGGACGTTAACTATCCAGAGAGATGGATTGGGCGAGGCGGCCCAATCCCTTGGCCAGCAAGAAGTCCAGATTTGACTCCATGTAACTTTCACATTTGGGGTCACATGAAGGCATTAGTTTACGACAGGCCAATACAAAGTGTAGAAGACTTGAGAGAAAAAATTTTAGCCGCTGCCGCAACAATGAAAGAAAACATGTCGACCCGAGTAACAATAACTGCAGTACGCAAAAGGATTCGTGCTTGCATGCGAAATGGAGGCAAGCAATTCGAACAAGATTTGTGATTGTTAATAAGAAAAATTGCTCTGATTATTTATTTTAAGATTGATGTTATCCTCTTGTTGTTTTTTTGTTGATAATGATAATATTACTGTGCAGTTATTTAAGTACGACTTATGTGACCAATATATGTTGTTCTAAATTTAATACATGTAATATTCGTCATATAAGTTAAATAAATAATTATTATAAACCCAAATTTAAAACTATCAACTAACCTAAGACCCGTTCCGTGGCATGCCTGGTCCAAAAGTCCCCATCACACTCGCAGCGTTGCCGCGCTGTATGGCAATGGAGACTTGTTGGACAAGCCAAGACCCAGATCGGGGATCGCTCCCCCTCTCTCTCAGCCGCCGACCCAGTTCTCTGAACAATTCGGACGCCTCGCTGCACCATGGTCCGGCTGTTTCGACAGCAACGGGCACAAAATCGTACGCCCCCTGTAACCCGGAGTATTTGGCATGCTTATTTTTGGCGGCAATTTCTGCCGCTGAACCTGCCGCTTTTACCGTGTGTCTTAGATGGGACGCAGCAAATGTGCTAACACATGTTGCATCCCATAAAAGACACCGCCCCCTCCGCCAGGGAACTAAGGTGAGCCCGTCGGGTCTTTTACCGTCTGACCGTGACAAGCCTGGTGGTTCCAATATGCACGGGATATTGGCCGACACCATTGCCCGCCGCACAATTTCATTTAAAGAGTGGTGTCTTGTTGTTTTAAGATTGATTTTGCTTGTTATGCTTGTTAATAACATTTAATTAAGATTTAATACGATTAAGTTTAAGAAAACCTTTGTAACTGTGATTAAGATTTTATTACAATTAGTTATTTTAAGAAGGAATTTGATCCTTAAATGGTTGTTTTAGTTCTTTCAATCACTCTTACCAGCAACAAACCCATTTTTCTGTTACAAAAACACAAACAAACCGGGTTTTGATAAGAAATTCCCCATTATTACTCATTAATTGATAACCTCATACGAACATGTCCGACTCTTACCGAAGGCAACCTGCCCCAACCTTTAATTCCAAAGTACACTAAAGATAAGATAAGTCAAGATAAGACGAAGGCAAACAAAGCACAAACAGAAACAATGTGACAACCCGACACAAACCGACTTCGGGTCAAGTACGCTTCCAGCAGACTCTCTACCTGCTCCGTTATTAATGTTATTATTTTCAATAACTGAGTAAAACATGTCAACATTTGTACATTTTTGGATAGGGTATGAATAACGGAATTCATTTATGTAATTTTTACGCGAAGTATCTTACAACTTTTTTTGAGTAATCGCCTTTGATTAAAAAAAAATGGCAAAAAAAAACTTTAACTTGTGACTTATAACCTTTTATTTTTAAAGCCTTCGTATTTTTTTGACATGTTTTTATGTTAAAAGTAATCCTTTGTTCACTGGCTACCAAAAAAATAAAAATAAACCATCCTAATGCATGTACTTTTCATACACTTGCCATTCATAGGCCAAGAGGTGGCGTTTTTTCGAAAAAAACTAAAAACTCGAATAACTCGAAAACCATTGAGTTTCGACCCCTGGTTGACTGGGCTAAAAACATTGCAAATAAGCTATAGAATAACCCCTTTCAAGGAATAGGTCGAATTACCAGTCACCCTGTATATCCTGCTCCCTTTCTCGTCGCCGTTCTCAGATTGGGTCGGGTTTTTTTTTGCAAATACTGCGAGAGGCGACGGGTGTATACAGCCAGTTAGCCAGTGCAGTTAGGGATAGACAAGCATAAGTACATATTCTACCAAAACTGTAAGTATAATGTACAGTATCTTGTGCTAAAGTCTAAAGGTTACACAATCCTACACATTGGAAAATTCTAAATGAATACCTTTGTTTGGAATATTTAATGATACATTTAGAAGGATTCAGAATATCTTGCGGTGGCATATCGCGTGACTGTTGATTGCCCTGTCATAGAAAACGAACACCTTAGCAAGACTATCGTGAGGCTCACAGGGGTGACTGGTGCTATAACATCTCCCTATGGACCTTGTGCTTTTGTTAATAAGGTGCACGAATGTTCAGTTAAAGTGGACGGTTACTTAGTGTAGGTCTAAGAGTTGTTCTCATCAATTCCGTTTATTGTTACATACTTTTAAGTATATGGCTAGTTTTTATATGGTACCTGTAGGCCGAGCACATGATTGGCGCGAGAGTATCTCGCCACGAGATAGACTACCCTTCTTTTACTAACTGTATGAATTAAAGAGGGACGAGTAGTCTATGTCGCGGCGAGATACTCTCGCGCCAATCATGTGCTAGCCCGGCTGGGCATTTTCACTTAAAAGTGTACCATTAACTTTTTTTTCGAAAATCCTTAAACTTTTTGGTTATTTCTACTCAGAATCACGAGGACTATCGATTAACAAAGAAAAAAAATATGTCCCCACAAAATGACAGTTTTGTAACGCATTTTCACATACATTAATTTAATGACCGTTAAACCGTTACAAAACTGACACCCAAAATTTGTATGAAAAACTGGGGACACTTTTTTCTTTGTCTCATTCAATAGTACTCGTGATTCTGAGTCTAAATAACCCAAAAGTTGATGGTTTTTCGAAAAAAAGTAAATACCATTTTTTCTGAAAACCCCCATACCACTGCAGCAGAAGTAGGTAAGCGGGCGAGATGTTCAAAATGATCTGCAGTCTGGTCTGAACAAAACTTTATTGTTACCCTTATATTCTCTAATAAGAGTACGTATCGTACAGACCATTTTTAACATCTCAGCCGCTTAGCTACTTTATTCAGAAGTACTTACTTCATTTGTATCATGATTCCTGTCATCTCATTTACGAAATGTAAATAATGTAATTGTGTGAAAAATATATATTTTTATATCTATGTAGCCTTAATTGTAATTTATGTGTATGGTAGAAAACAATAGTATGCTAGCTGTGTGTAGCTGTAGCTGTAGCTGTTGTAGAAATAAGCAAGTACTTAAGCTAAGTATAATTATGTTACGATATTGTATATTTTAAGCAAATCCCCTATAAAAATTTAAAAGCGAGGCGTGGGGGGCAAGCTTAGCTTCCCTTAAAATCCTCATAATTAGTGCGCACTGTTAGATAATTGGTTAAGGTGCGTCCAAATCTAACGAATGCATGTTTCATCGAATTGCGCTCAACTAGCACAACTCATGCAAGGCTCTTGTGCGGAATTGCGGGCATTGTGGCACATTTAACAGATCTGGACGCACCTGTTTTGTGGGACTTCCCTAAGTCACCTCCAATCTATCTAGTATATACACGGTGGCTAAAAAATAAGTGCATTCCCGTTGCCAGAGAGGTTTTGGGATTATACTGAGCAACTTTTACTATGGGACCAACCCAGAAATCGCAAAAAAGAATTTGGCTGTTTGATACATTTTGGCTGGTCCATTTTCTATGGGAGGGTAGATTTTTTTTCGCGATTTCGTGTTTCGTCCAATAGTAAAAGTTGCTCAGTATAATCCCAAAACCTCCTTGGCAACAGGAATGCGCTTATTTTTAGCCACCCTTTATTTGTTGGGCTGTATGTGTTGCAACTGGTTCTGAATAGTAATTAACTGTTGCCTTTTTAACGCTTTCGATGGACCCCGGCACGACGCGAAGTCAGGGTCGCTCCCGTTCTCCAGATGGGTAAGGATTTATGCCGCTTCGTGTTGACGTGATGTGCACTTTTGTATTTGGTTGCTGGGTGGATCAAGAGAAAAAAAATTGTTGATAGACCCTGCTATTAAGGCCAGTTAAAAATCAAGTGTTAATTAGTCAAGCTACTAGGATACAATTTCATCCAATTACATTTTGATTTTGTACTTCTAAATCACATTTACAACGGCAATCCAACAATCATGTCGCATAATACATTTTATGGATTGTAAAATTGTAGTGAGTTGTTGAGACCATTATTCTTACTCTAAGAACAAATTAAATTATTTTCTATGAAAATATTTTAATTTGTGGTTTTTCAAGTAGACACACTACTATTTAAACTATAAACTGAAATAAATATCATATACGAAGGAAAAAATGACCAAAGCCTCCAGTGGCCAGGGGGCGCCACAAGCCTTCGGGAATTTGTCATATACTTGGAAATTTCGACCCATGCCACCGTGGCCGGATAGCCGAGCGGTTCAGGCACCTGTTCGGTAAACGGGGTACGCTGGTTCGATTCCAGCTCTGGACACTGGAGGCTTTGGTAATTTTTTCCTTCGTATATGATATTTATTTCAGTTTACCATTATTCTTTTAGTAGACTGTTTATTTTTTTTACTTTTAAGTACTTAGAAGTAGATTGATTATATTCGCTTTGCATAGATTAAATTGCATTTTTATTATGAGATCTAGTTACTTTATTAAAATAGTCATTTCCAATGTAGTGTATAAATACTCGCGTTTAAACCGAACGGTACTCGATAATGAGTTCTGTAATTAATTATTATAGCATGTTTGTACGTTTTGATGATACCGCTAATTATTGGAAACGTTAGCGTTATCATCAAAAGACCTTGCGTGTGCATCAAATCTGACATCAAGGTTTTGCTCCAATGACGTCATAGTTTTGGTTTCCTTATTTTCAGTTTCACCTATTATTTCAGTACTAACAGATTATCAAAAAAAATCGCAAAGTCCAGTTCCAGTTATCTTTTCTTTATCAGAAGTGACTCTTTCGGTGCCTTTCAATAACGTTTGACCAAAAAGCTTAATTTCAAACAAAGCGTTGACAAACTAAGTTACAATTTTACATGTATTAACTAATTTTGATACAATTGACACTTGCTTCGCCAATAATAAAAGGCCTTTTGACATTGTTTAAATAGAATAAAGAAAGAAAGAAAGAAAATAAAGAAAATACATTTATTTAACGCCACAACAGATTACATATATATGAAAAAAAGGAAACATACAGACAAAAAACATTGGACGCTAAAATAGAGGACCCCACTCAGCATAATGCCGCGGTAATCCGTGGCGCTGGTTTTCAGTGGGGACCTGACTTAAAACTATGAGTTGGTGGCGACACATACGCCAACGACACTAACAAAAAACAGACAAAAAAAAGTAAGTAAGTAACCACCACAAACAAAAAAAAATAAAAAAATCTATACATACTAAACAACAAAAGAGAAAAAAATAAAAACAATAATTAAATATAAAATGCACAATGAATTAAGTATAGAATAGAATTCATTTATTTAATGTGTTTACAATCGGACCTAGGTCGTTTTTAGCTATAATCTATCCAAAATTTTAAAAAGTTAGTAAAAGGGCAATTTTTAAACTTTGTCTACAAGTATTGTAAAACTAATAGGTATAGCTGATCTGACCCTATGATGTGTTTGTTCCAGGTGATGCAACAGGACGTGAAGAAGGAGAACCCGCTGCAGTTCAAGTTCCGAGCCAAATTCTATCCTGAAGATGTGGCTGATGAGCTCATCCAGGAGATAACGCTCAAGCTCTTCTACCTACAGGTACGCACTATCTACTCTTAACGGCCTTTTAAAAAATCCTCAATTCAAGCTTCATTGCCACCTTTGCCCTAAAAATTCTGCTGAAAAAAAAAAGCAAAAATACAATCTTATTGTGCCCTAGGGTTAGGACAAACACTGACCCTTAAGCATATTATACAGCGCTGCCCTCTGCACTCTTACAGCCCTTATTTTATTTAGCTACATATTGTTTGAAAATGTTTCTGTAAATACTCCATACGATTAAATAATATTTTTTTAGAAATAACATTATTTACCGCAAAAGGCCCTATCTATAGCCCTATAGAGGCCTTATAGATTACTTTCACCTTGTTACTCTCTCTTAAATCTTTTTGTGGCTAGAAAATACTATTTATTTCATTTTCACAAGAAGAATTGTTCTCAAAACTCACACATTACGCTCCTATCTTCTATTTTCCAGGTGAAGAACGCCATCCTGTCAGACGAGATCTACTGCCCGCCCGAAACTTCCGTCCTGCTCGCATCATACGCGGTGCAAGCGAGACACGGCGACCACAACCCCGGCCTGCACGGGCCCGGGTTTCTCGCCAACGACCGTCTGTTGCCGCAGCGAGTCACCGACCAGCACAAGGTTGGTGCAATATACAAGGGGAATCATTTTGGCGGCGTGTGGTAGAATGTTAAGAGTAAAAACACTTGTACCGCATTATAAACATGAAAAACTGTTGACAGTTCTCGTTCGAATTGAATGCATATTTAATTCACGCCTAATTTAATCTGCCTATGTTACTCTTTCCTGACAATTCTAATTTAACCTAAGTGTACTTTTTCGTCACCAGATGTCCCGCGACGAATGGGAACAAAGCATAACCAACTGGTGGCAAGAGCACCGTGGCATGCTCCGCGAAGACGCCATGATGGAATACCTGAAGATCGCACAGGACCTCGAGATGTACGGAGTCAACTACTTCGAGATCAGGAACAAGAAGACCACGGAGCTGTGGCTCGGTGTTGACGCTCTCGGGCTTAATATCTATGAGAAGGACGACAAGTAAGTACACGAGATTTTCATTGACCAGAATCTTGATGATGGATATGTATCCTTGACCAACACCTTTTTAAAAACCAGTTTACCTTGGTGGTTTTAATATTTCAGTAGTATATATCACTCATCACAAAATTCTCTATTTCCAGACTGACTCCAAAGATCGGTTTCCCCTGGTCTGAAATCCGCAACATCTCGTTCAACGACCGCAAGTTCATCATAAAGCCCATCGACAAGAAGGCGCCCGACTTCGTGTTCTTCGCGCCGCGCGTGCGCGTCAACAAGCGCATCCTCGCGCTGTGTATGGGCAACCACGAGTTGTACATGCGGAGACGCAAGCCCGACACTATTGATGTGCAGCAGATGAAGGCCCAGGCTAGAGAGGAGAAGCTCGCCAAACAGGCACAGAGGTTAGCTACTTTTGTAAAGCAATAGTGTTGGCCCTATGATGTTACCTTGTGGGGCACCAAATTTTACTAGAGAAGACTGAGGGGTGGAATCGGATAAATGTACATTGTTTTTGGTTTGTAAAATATTTTAGAGCTGACAAACTAGACTTAATAGGTACACTGAAATATTATGATTAAATAATAAGGAAAAGGGTAAAGATAGTGTCAAAGGCCTTTGCATGGTCCGAAAAAATATATCTTACTAGACAAAAGTTTAAGAGGAAGCAGATATAAAGAAAAGGTAGATATGTTCGTCCTTGTTCCGTTTTTTATAAAAGGTGTATTTTGTTTTCAGAGAGAAACTCCAACTAGAAATCGCGGCTCGTGAACGCGCGGAAAAGAAACAACAGGAATATGAGGACCGTCTCAAACATATGCAGGAGGAGATGGAACGCTCACAGGTATGAATCAATATTAATTTTATTTCTTTTTTTAATTTAGTTTTTCTAGCAATCAGCGAAGTGCGAAATTATATAAAGTCTCAGTACTTTTTTAACACCCTTGTTACTGTTCAGCAGCCAAAATGAAACGAACCCTATAAGGGTTGCGTGCCATTAAAAATGGCTGTGACATCACAGCCATTTTTAATTTCCAAGTCTATTTAACGTACTTATTATAGTCATATAAATAGGAAACTTTGCAAATACGTATAAGTAATACAGAAAACAATACAATAGGTTAGTACCATCGAGCTCATCTGATGATGAAGTTAAGACTGGATAGTTATTGGATTTTTTCTTTAAACCCCTCGACTTTGGACTCATATTTTGACGATTTCAGACGCGTTATAGTAGGCAAAAATATCATAATAATATTTTTTGACAAAAAGTTATTTGTATTCTTACAGGCAAACCTGATTGAAGCTCAGGACATGATCAGACGGCTAGAGGAGCAGCTCCGTCAGCTGCAAGCTGCCAAGGAGGAGCTGGAGCAGCGACAGAATGAGCTGCAGGCCATGATGACCCGCCTCGAGGAGACCAAGGTATCCAGATCAAAACTATTTGAGGTGTCTAAGGTTATGCAGTTGTGACAAATATAACACAGGACGTCATGTGTAGTGTGTGTGTAGGTTTTCCCAGTGAGGGGACTTAAATTTAACAGATCCATCTTTTAAAAAAAGTAGTTTCTAGTAATGAGATTTAAGTGTATGACCAACGTGCCACTAAACTAAATATTTAATTATGATTTCAGAATATGGAAGCCGCGGAGCGCGCTAAGCTCGAAGAGGAGATCCGCAACAAACAAGAAGAGGTTTCCCGTATCCAGCAGGAGGTTGAGGAGAAGGACACTGAAACGCGTCGGCTGCAAGAGGAGGTTGAGGAGGCGCGCAGACAACAGGTAAAATTATTATAGATAAATATGTTCTAAAATCCTGGTCACGGGTACCAAATTGTTGCAACCCACTTTAAAGCTGGAAGAAGAAAATCAAATAGGAGGAATATTGCTTTAGTTCAGAGGTCGAGGATAAGGATTTTGAAATTCGTGAAGGCATAGTATGTAATTGGTTGCCAATTTTTATAAAATTAGGGTGTCACTATAGGACTATAGATAGGTACGAAGGAACAAATTGTAACGATTTAATGATCGATACTGACTTTTCCTTTTACATATAGATTCAGATTCACTGTGCTCTTTTTAATATTTTAATAAGAAATTTTAATTGTATTCAGTTTCGTCAGTTTTGGCGTCAGAAAGTGACATTTGTGATATGAAATGTGTCGAGAATGTAAGTTTCGGAACAAACGAAGCGCCGGCGAAAATACAGTTTTAGAACTTATCTATTTAATATTTTGAATTATTTCTAATATAAAACGTTTTTTCGCGGTATGAAGGATGCGAGCTATATTTGCGAGGATTCTCTTTAATCCTTCGATCCGCCCCGCCCGTCGCGGGCGACGCGTCATCGGGAACCGCATCGGAACGCCCGCGGGTCGATATCGGTCGGCGGGTATTAACAAGGTTTCCGTTCCCCTCAGGACGAGGCGGCGGCGCTGCTGGCGGCGGCGGTGACGCCCTCGCACCACCACGTGGCGGAGGGCGGGCAGGGCGACGCGGGCTCCGACGGCGGCTCCGACGAGGGCGGCCAGGAGCTGGCCGGCGCGCCCGACGACCTCGTGGACCCCGTCGAGGACCGGCGCACGCTGGCCGAGAGGAACGAACGTCTGCATAGCCAACTTAAGGTACCGAACACGCTTTTATTTGTTCCCCGATAAGATCAGATTGCGAGGTTTCGTAGATGGCCCTATTCCTCCGGGATGAGCGCAAAATATGCGATAGAATTTAATTTTGAAAAGTAACTTCTTAATATTAACAATTAAATTGTTACTCTACTTAACATAAATTGTGCCACGGTACCAAAAGGTACCACATTGTCGGTTACCATTAGGACGAAAATCGCTTGTACATAATATTTATAAGAAAAACTTGTCGGAGCGTTCTTATAGCGAGCGACAATGTGGTACCTTTTGCTTGAAAACGACACAATTTTTCAGCATGCCGGCTCGTATTTTTCTTTATGATGAGAAAGTTGCATTTTATTCATTAAAAAGGCGTAGTAATTAAATACAAATTTTGAATTCCTTCATGTTAACCTAGAATGATAAATATTTAAAATAGAATTCATTGGTATTCAATTTTAATGTTTTACATTTAGTATTTTCCTCGCGTTAGTATGGTAAAAAATTGGAATATGAAATATCGAACCCTCAATATTCCAATTTTCAAACCTGCTACGCACGTGGTTTAATTTTATAATCTTTCGCTTGCTCAGGTATCAATATTAAAGGAGTAAAACGACAACTGCCACCTTTTAAAACCAATAACTATTAAACCCGACCCACTTTCACTGTAATTGTACATAAACATGTATTTAATTAACTGTTATACGAGTAAATTGCATATCTGCAACTTATACGGTACGCTTTGTGTGTGAATTAAAATTAGTATTTTCTCTAGCTACACAAAAACTAATCCAAACTTACCCCATTCAGGCCCTGAAGCAAGACCTCGCACAGTCCCGCGACGAGACCAAGGAGACCGCCATGGACAAGATCCACCGCGAGAACGTGCGCCAGGGCCGCGACAAGTACAAGACTCTGCGCGAGATCCGCAAGGGCAACACCAAGCGTCGCGTCGATCAGTTCGAAAACATGTAACCGCGGTACATGCACACGAGACCGGCTCGACGCGATGACTGGGGGTTATATTTCACCGTGTCCATATTTGCAACACTTAGAACAGGGGTCGGAAAACTTGCGAGCCGCATGGAGGTTAGATGGCGGCTCTTCGAGTCGACCAAAACTTTACACTTTGTGTACTTGGACTACTGAAAACACTTTGAGACTCCAAAAACATGTCATTTACTACTCAGCTGGGTCTTATTCACAAAAGTTTGCCGACCCCAGAATTAGAACATTAAATGTTCGAAACGGTATTTTCCTGTGTCCAAGTCCAAATTTGCAACACTTAAAACATTAAATGTTAGAAGATTTTGCCGTCCACATTTGCAACACTTGAAACATTAAATGATAGATTTTTCCGTGTCCACATTAGCAACACTTATAACATTTAATGTTGAAAGATTTTGCCAAATGTCAATATTTTGCCATGTCCATGTTTACAACAATAGAAACATTGAATGTTGGAATAAGACCTTATATGTGAAATAGTTCTTGCATATTGCGACTAAGGGCTGCCTTATGTAAAAGACTAATGTTTGTACACCACATTATCTGTGAGAACTATTTATTAGTATTGTAATGTAACCGACTTAAACATGAAAACATGTAGTTTTGAAAGAGACAACATTTAACATTGTCAGTGATGTCATCACTTACTAAGAAATTAAACTTAAGACTTCACTATAACTTATTGCGGTCAATGTATATAAAGACATCTAAAATTAATATACCATTTGTGCTAAAGCTCTAATTTAGTACTTATATCCGAGTTTAACGGTTAAATATTGAAAAGCCCACCAGTCTACGGTTTGGACCAAGTTTTGTAAGCGTTTTAAACATATCCTAGTTAAGGACTGCCCAAGGGAGTCCGTCGGTAAAGCAGCGACAAATCGCTCTCCTAATGCTGCCACTTTTGAGTAAAATATACACAAATTATTAAAAAATGTCTCACAATAATCTGCCAAAAGTATAGACAAAGTATTACCGAATATACCGTATTAAATAAATCATTGTATTTTCCATTTTATTTGCAATCTATCTCAATTTATTCATCAAATACATGTATTTACAACTGTCTATAATTTTTGCAGATACTATTGTATAGAACTATTTGTATGTATGGTCCGTCGAATGTATTTTTAGAGAATTTTATTCTCGATTTATATTTGTACGCAATAATATATTGTATGGTAAAGGTCATATTTTGTATAAGAGGGCGCGGTTCGGAAAACTGATCGTTTCCAAGTACATATTTTGGATCTAAATCCAATATACTTATTTAAAAAAAGTGCTGTTAGACAGTCCGTCGCTAAAAGAGGTAAGGTTGCAACCGTCCGATTTGCCCTTAGTTTCGAACTTAATCGTTAAATCGCAAGAAAGGTGAGAATTCTGTGCACTTTTCAGCACGAACTCGCGACTTCAGTCGGGACTATATGTAAATATTGATTATTACTTAATAGTAATTTTATTTTAGACCATAATGTGCTATAACCGAATATGTATACAAGAGGAATCACGTTTTAACCATATTTTAAAAACATTTACAAACGACCACGACGGCACACCGGCTTGTTTTATTATTAATAATTATTTTTTAAATAATTCGGATTTTATTTCTAACTGATAGATGTATGCTGGGAATGTGAGTCATGAAACTGTGCGTCGAGTTATTCAGTAATGTTTATTTGTATTAGGTATGTTATAGTTGCCTGTTGACTACTGTAGGGATAGCGTAGGTAGAACCTCCGTCCGATGCCTCGGTCGCTTTGTCCTGCTCTCTCACCAGGTGAGTGAGCGAGTTCGATCGAGGCGTGGGAAGCCGGTTCGGCAGCGACTGCTCCGGGTAGAGAGAGAGGGCGATACGTTAGAGAAGGATGCTCAAGCGTCGGAGCGGGCCGCGGGGCGCATCTTATTTATTTTGATAATCATTTATAATTTTAGCCGTAGGAGATATCGGTTCAAGTGTAATTATCGTATCTATTCTATCTGTCCGATCGCGTCGCGATCTCTTGAACAAAATTCGAAAAGCTTCAGTATGCTTTTGGGAGCGTATGTTTTATTGTTAAGTGTATAAAAGGCATTCCATAAGTTACAATACGGTTGGCGTGAGTTATTTCGAAATTATATTAGCGAGCGTTCTATGTTCTGTTTGAAGTGCCATCCGTCATGTTCCGAGTCTAAATGTTGTCAGATCGCTGCGATTGTCGCGTGCGACTGGCGACACGGTTACGCTAAACTATTGATAACTTGTCATTATTTTCTAAAATTATACAATACCATGTTGCCTTTCTACTGTGAATTTTTTTCCAATAAAACGATTAAGTAAATGTTGTTTTATTTAATTTCTTAGCATTATCACATAGCACTTAACTTCAGCGAGTAAACTAACATATACATACCTACACTTATGCCAATATAGTAATTCCATTAAAAACAACGAAACACTAGGAAGCTGCAGCTAGGATCAGTACAGAATATATATTTTTACATTACATCATAATGTTGTTATTTATCAACAAACAGTTATATTTCGCTGGATGTTATCATTTCAAGTTAACAAATTTGACTAGATTTAACTAACCGACCTAGTTGAATACTAAAGTAAATAAATGAAAAATATATAATACCAATAATAATTAGTCAGACCGAGTAAGTATCTCGGTCTGACTCTAGCTATGTGCTGTGTGCAAAGAGAAAGGGAATAAATAAATTTGTCGGCTCAAATCTTCGACATATAAAACTTATCGAGGAATCTATAGATACAGTAATACTAATACCTAAATTGAATGGGCCCAAAGTTCTATTGTATTGCTATGTGCGGTGTTTATTTATTATATGTAAAATATAATTATAACAGATCTACTAGAAAAAAAAATAAAGGAATAGAAATACCTTCAGTCTTATCTTACATATCAACTTAAAAATATATGTGTAATTTATCAATTTTGACACATTATACATAATTCTAGGATAAAATGTAGAATTCGCTGTGCAATTATTGTATTTTTTTGCCAATAATTAAGATTTAAAAGCCTGACTTTAGACCCCCGTCATGTTATTTTACAATATTAATGTAACATGAGAGCTAAAATCGGGCTTAAATATTTTTCATTAAGTATCACATTAAATGTTATTAAATAAATACAATTCCTTTAGTCCTAAATACAATTTTTCCATTAGTCCTAAGACTCCTAAATACGATCTCTTTTCTATCTCTATTTTGTTCGAGATCAGCTTAAAATCAGTAATAAATATGTAATCTAAAATAACCATTACCATCAATAAGTCATTTAATTCAAATAGTTGGTAAAATTTTATGGATGACTAAAGTGCGGTGAGCGGTTAAAGGTTTAGGTGTATCCGAACTCCGAATGATTTGTGATACCTATGTTCAGTATGTTAAACCCACTATAAATATAATATTTTGACTATAATATTAACATTTTAGTCACAGACTATTAAGCTACCTTTTATTAAAACCCAACCACAACAACCGTCTAGGCAATACGTATGTGGTGACGTGGAACTGTATACGCTCCAAGTTCATCTTCCGTCGACGCGCTTTACATTTCTACACACTCGGGTTCGACGGGTTATTCTAATTTCGCGTAGCAGATTCTATATCAACGTAGAACACACGCTCCACTATTTATTTTTATCTTCAATGGCCACATTTTCAATTTCTACGCAATCGGGTTCCTCTTGTTGCACGTGTCGAGCTCTAAGGTGACGTAGAAACACGCTCCGCTATGTATTTTCGTCTTCATTGGGCGTGTCGTCAGTTTCTATTCTACACCATCAGATTCTTCAGGTTTCTTACATACGCGTACCTGTCACAAGATTCTACTTTGTTTTTATCTACAGTGACCGCGTTTTCAGTTTTTTCTATGCACTCGGGTTCCTTTAGATATACTCGTCGAGCTCTATGGGGGCACAGAACACACGCCCTGCTAATCCCGCTATGTATTTTCGTCTTCATTGGGCGTGTACTCAGTTTCTACGCCATCGGGTTCGTCGGGTTTCCTAAACATACGCGTACCTGTCACAATATAATTAGTCCCGCTATGTATTTTCATCTTCAGTGGGCGCGTTCTCAGTTTCTACGCACTCGGGTTCGTCGGGTTCCTCTAGATGCCCGTGCCGTGCTCTATGGTGACGCAGAACGGAACTTTTGTCTGCGAACTGTCGCCGGCAAGCGCCGCAGACGTACACGCGACCCGAGTGAGTCATCATGTGGCGCGATAGACCTGGAAAAAAAGATATACAGGGTGACCTTAGCCATTGGACAAACCCTGAAATCCCACGTAGGGTTACTTCTCATGAATGCTCTAACTTTTTTTTTTTTTATTAGAACAAGATAAAAAAATTTTTTTTAAACAAAAGTTATTTCCAATAATCGACAACAAAAAGAAACATACTGTACTAATCAATGGCAGTGCTTTTGACAATTTGTTCGAAAATGTGCGGCAATGATGACATTTGTCAAAAGTCAGAATCGTATTAGTGTCATAAATAAAAAAGATAATCAAAAAGGTCGAGGTCGAGGAAGGTCGAAAAAATCATAAATTGTTAATCTCTTCGTAACCGCTACACCGGTTATGATACTTTGTACACTGGTTCTAAATACCCTAACCTAATGCATATGTACGTTTCGGCTGTGTCCAATGGCTAGGGAGATCCTGTATATTTTTTAGGGTTCCGTACCCAAAGGGTAAAAACGGAACCCTATTACTAAGACCTCTGTCCGTCTATCTGACACTAGGCTGTATCTCATAAATCGTGATAGCTAGTTGAAATTTTCAAAGATGTATTTATGTTGCCGCTATAACAATACTAAAAAGTACGGAACCCTCGGTGGGTGAGTCCGACTCGCACTTGTCCGGTTTTTATGTTGAGATTTTAGTTGAGCATTTGTGTGGACGCACCGTTGTCCAGTCAACATATGGTGAAGAAAAAGGTGAGAAAACCATATTAATAGCAAAGATAGATATAACTCCGTAATAGATGTATACAGTCTAAGGAAAAAACGTGCCTCGAAAATCAAGAAAATTTGATTCTCGTTCAGAGGGCGCTACTAGCTTTGGCTTACTGTCGTATAGATGGCGTTGACGGTTTCGTTTGTTATTTAACAATTTTAACGCATATCAGTGAAAGAACATGGGTCAAAATCATAAAAATAATTAATGCAAATAAAAAAATCATTTATCCATATTTAAATACATTTTATCGTATTATTATAAATATTTATTTTTAGTTTTAAAGTGTGTCGACAGATGACAGTGAATTTCCTGGGGTTACAAAATTTACTATGACAGTACTGCTCTAGTATAAGTTACTCTATGTTAATAGCAATTTAGTTTTCCTGGGTTTCCTTTTGTACATAATGTCTATTCCAATTCTTGGAATTAGCTTTCCAAAACGGACTGTAGGCATCCTTTAGGGTGTAATTTATATAATTGCAATTCTTCAATTACCTCCGGACCGCCCGCCGTTGTCTGCCTCTATGTTTAACCAATAGTATTGATTTTCTGATAATATATCTTTTAAAATATTTATCAGTACGGTTTTTACTCACTATTATTTTTAGTCGCTTTTGGCGACATGTTTCGGATTCTTTGGGAATCCATCCTCAGGCACGAGTGTCCGCGGCGGTTGTTCGTCGTGCACTGCCCGCGCCGCCCGCCTCGTCGCTCGTTGCGCACGCGCTGATGGGGCGGGGGCGGGGGCGGGGGGCGCGGGGCAGTCCGCAGATGGAGTCGTCAAGTGAAGGTCTGGTAGGGCGGCTGTATCGAACGACGTCAAGCACACTGCACTCACTATGTCCCCGCGATCGTCACAACACACTTTGTGTGTGTTGTTTGTGTTGTGTGCCTGAGGATGGATTCCCAAAGAATCCGAAACATGTCGCCAAAAGCGACTAAAAATAATAGTGAGTAAAAACCGTACTGATAAATATTTTGAAATATGTCTCACGATAGTTTAAGTGCGAATATATCTTTTATTGATGTGTGCAATAAGCACTAAAGAGTATTCTATCTACCTGAAGAATACAGGAACAGTTTAGGACAGTGAGGACAGCTGTGCAACGCCAGCGCCCTCTCGTGTGGGGGGAGGTGCGAGCGCTCGTGTAGATGCAGGGCGTTGCGTTGAGTGAAGCTCTTGTTGCACGTTGAGCACTTGTGTGGACGCACCGCTATTGAAAAAGAAAAAAAAAAAATTTTTTCATTAGATTGAACCTCAGAAATTCTTTTACATTTTTCAATCATCTAAGTACAGTAGAGTGTTACTGAATGTTAGTAGAATAAAATCTAAATGTAAAAAAAAAACAACAAACATTGTATTATCAATTTCCTCATCATTAATCAAATATACCCGAGCTGGACGGGAACTAGCGCACGGACCCTATTACCTTCATGAACGAGCATGTGTCGGTGCATGACCTCCTTCTGCGTGAAGCAGCGGCCGCAGCGCGGACAGGGGAAGGGCCGCTCGCCGGAGTGCGTGCAGTAATGCCGGACGGGAACTAGCGCACGGACCCTATTACCTTCATGAACGAGCATGTGTCGGTGCATGACCTCCTTCTGCGTGAAGCAGCGGCCGCAGCGCGGACAGGGGAAGGGCCGCTCGCCGGAGTGCGTGCAGTAATGCCGGACGGGAACTAGCGCACGGACCCTATTACCTTCATGAACGAGCATGTGTCGGTGCATGACCTCCTTCTGCGTGAAGCAGCGGCCGCAGCGCGGACAGGGGAAGGGCCGCTCGCCGGAGTGCGTGCAGTAATGCCGGACGGGAACTAGCGCACGGACCCTATTACCTTCATGAACGAGCATGTGTCGGTGCATGACCTCCTTCTGCGTGAAGCAGCGCCCGCAGCGCGGACAGGGGAAGGGCCGCTCGCCGGAGTGCGTGCAGTAATGCCGGACGGGAACTAGCGCACGGACCCTATTACCTTCATGAACGAGCATGTGTCGGTGCATGACCTCCTTCTGCGTGAAGCAGCGCCCGCAGCGCGGACAGGGGAAGGGCCGCTCGCCGGAGTGCGTGCAGTAATGCCGGACGGGAACTAGCGCACGGACCCTATTACCTTCATGAACGAGCATGTGTCGGTGCATGACCTCCTTCTGCGTGAAGCAGCGCCCGCAGCGCGGACAGGGGAAGGGCCGCTCGCCGGAGTGCGTGCAGTAATGCCGGACGGGAACTAGCGCACGGACCCTATTACCTTCATGAACGAGCATGTGTCGGTGCATGACCTCCTTCTGCGTGAAGCAGCGCCCGCAGCGCGGACAGGGGAAGGGCCGCTCGCCGGAGTGCGTGCAGTAATGCCGGACGGGAACTAGCGCACGGACCCTATTACCTTCATGAACGAGCATGTGTCGGTGCATGACCTCCTTCTGCGTGAAGCAGCGGCCGCAGCGCGGACAGGGGAAGGGCCGCTCGCCGGAGTGCGTGCAGTAATGCCGGACGGGAACTAGCGCACGGACCCTATTACCTTCATGAACGAGCATGTGTCGGTGCATGACCTCCTTCTGCGTGAAGCAGCGCCCGCAGCGCGGACAGGGGAAGGGCCGCTCGCCGGAGTGCGTGCAGTAATGCCGGACGGGAACTAGCGCACGGACCCTATTACCTTCATGAACGAGCATGTGTCGGTGCATGACCTCCTTCTGCGTGAAGCAGCGGCCGCAGCGCGGACAGGGGAAGGGCCGCTCGCCGGAGTGCGTGCAGTAATGCCGGACGGGAACTAGCGCACGGACCCTATTACCTTCATGAACGAGCATGTGTCGGTGCATGACCTCCTTCTGCGTGAAGCAGCGGCCGCAGCGCGGACAGGGGAAGGGCCGCTCGCCGGAGTGCGTGCAGTAATGCCGGACGGGAACTAGCGCACGGACCCTATTACCTTCATGAACGAGCATGTGTCGGTGCATGACCTCCTTCTGCGTGAAGCAGCGCCCGCAGCGCGGACAGGGGAAGGGCCGCTCGCCGGAGTGCGTGCAGTAATGCCGGACGGGAACTAGCGCACGGACCCTATTACCTTCATGAACGAGCATGTGTCGGTGCATGACCTCCTTCTGCGTGAAGCAGCGCCCGCAGCGCGGACAGGGGAAGGGCCGCTCGCCGGAGTGCGTGCAGTAATGCCGGACGGGAACTAGCGCACGGACCCTATTACCTTCATGAACGAGCATGTGTCGGTGCATGACCTCCTTCTGCGTGAAGCAGCGGCCGCAGCGCGGACAGGGGAAGGGCCGCTCGCCGGAGTGCGTGCAGTAATGCCGGACGGGAACTAGCGCACGGACCCTATTACCTTCATGAACGAGCATGTGTCGGTGCATGACCTCCTTCTGCGTGAAGCAGCGGCCGCAGCGCGGACAGGGGAAGGGCCGCTCGCCGGAGTGCGTGCAGTAATGCCGGACGGGAACTAGCGCACGGACCCTATTACCTTCATGAACGAGCATGTGTCGGTGCATGACCTCCTTCTGCGTGAAGCAGCGCCCGCAGCGCGGACAGGGGAAGGGCCGCTCGCCGGAGTGCGTGCAGTAATGCCGGACGGGAACTAGCGCACGGACCCTATTACCTTCATGAACGAGCATGTGTCGGTGCATGACCTCCTTCTGCGTGAAGCAGCGCCCGCAGCGCGGACAGGGGAAGGGCCGCTCGCCGGAGTGCGTGCAGTAATGCCGGACGGGAACTAGCGCACGGACCCTATTACCTTCATGAACGAGCATGTGTCGGTGCATGACCTCCTTCTGCGTGAAGCAGCGCCCGCAGCGCGGACAGGGGAAGGGCCGCTCGCCGGAGTGCGTGCAGTAATGCCGGACGGGAACTAGCGCACGGACCCTATTACCTTCATGAACGAGCATGTGTCGGTGCATGACCTCCTTCTGCGTGAAGCAGCGCCCGCAGCGCGGACAGGGGAAGGGCCGCTCGCCGGAGTGCGTGCAGTAATGCCGGACGGGAACTAGCGCACGGACCCTATTACCTTCATGAACGAGCATGTGTCGGTGCATGACCTCCTTCTGCGTGAAGCAGCGGCCGCAGCGCGGACAGGGGAAGGGCCGCTCGCCGGAGTGCGTGCAGTAATGCCGGACGGGAACTAGCGCACGGACCCTATTACCTTCATGAACGAGCATGTGTCGGTGCATGACCTCCTTCTGCGTGAAGCAGCGGCCGCAGCGCGGACAGGGGAAGGGCCGCTCGCCGGAGTGCGTGCAGTAATGCCGGACGGGAACTAGCGCACGGACCCTATTACCTTCATGAACGAGCATGTGTCGGTGCATGACCTCCTTCTGCGTGAAGCAGCGGCCGCAGCGCGGACAGGGGAAGGGCCGCTCGCCGGAGTGCGTGCAGTAATGCCGGACGGGAACTAGCGCACGGACCCTATTACCTTCATGAACGAGCATGTGTCGGTGCATGACCTCCTTCTGCGTGAAGCAGCGGCCGCAGCGCGGACAGGGGAAGGGCCGCTCGCCGGAGTGCGTGCGCGCGTGCCGCAGCAGCGCCGAGCGGGACAGCAGCACGCGCCCGCACGTTGGACACCCCATGGCGCCGATGTTTGTGGGGCTGTGGAAAAACGTCGCTAGAGTCAGACCAAGATAACTCATTCAAAGAGTGCAAAATGCGTGCGCTAGGTATTGCTTTAAAATCCCTCCCCGTGCACATGTTACACCATACTTAAATAACTCGGGTCTTCTAAAAATGGACATTCCCGTCAGGATCATACGACATACAGACAAAACTGCCCACCTATCCGTTTAAAAAACTTATATGGCTCACTAACAACCACCACCAGCCTAGAGAACAGCCTAGGGAAAAGAGTTTCCGCTACCGTGCAACAAAATGTTAGAACAACATTCCTCCGCCAATTCGTCACTTAAAAATAATCATAACAAAACAAAAAAATTAGAGGTGTAAATGTCTCCTAGTGTCATTGATCAATTTATCCTTAGAGATGTATAGGGTCTTCAGGAGTCAAAATCCTGTATAATTAAAACATTCATTAAGAGAAAAAAAAAACATACAAGGACCCAATGACGTGTCTCAATGTAATTATACTCAAAAATTAAGTTACCTACTAAATATAATAGCTCGTGTTAGCTTAAACAGACCAGTCTCCACAAACAGCACCCGTTCAGAGTGACGCGTATCTCAGCCATCGGCTCCATCAACTTTCATTCGGGAAAGTGGCGACCCAATCAACGACGCCACCGTAAGCAAAGACTTTCCTCTTAAAAGACTCCTTTCCTTTTTTTTATTTCCACAGCTTTCACAAAGACGGTCTCAGAAATTTCTACAAAAATCTATTAAAACTTATATTGTCAAACTTACATCTTGCTAGTCTTTTTCTTCGCTTCAGCAAAAACAGGCTTCGGTTCTATAAGCGTAGCCTGCCGCTGGAAACCTGTCTTTGTTGCTTTCGGAGCCTCCACTGGGGCAGGAGCCTCCACCGGGTCAGGAGCCTTCACCGGGTCAGGAGCCTCCACCGGGTCAGGAGCCTCAGATATTTCTATTAAATACTGTTTCTCTTCCTCCAACTCGTCATCCTGAATAATAAATACTCAGTTGAGTAAGACACGATTACGTACAGAGACTAGTCTTTTAGTGCTCATATTTGACTACTCATAATTTAATTTTGAATTGATATTTGCAGTTAGTTGTAATATATAATTGTTGATGTGCTATAACAACAAATACTAACAAAAACCGGACAAGTGCGGTGCGAGTCGGACTCGCCCACCGAGGGTTCCGTACTTTTTAGTATTTGCTGTTATAGCGGCAACAGAAACACATCATCTGTGAAAATTTGAACTGTCTAGCTATCACGGTTCATAAGATACAGTCTGGTGACAGATACACGGACAGATGGTCCGCGAGCCAGGCGAAAATTTCGTCAATCATCGCCTTCCTCGCGAAAACTCGTATAGTGGTTAACGGCTATTTAAGATGCACCCTAGTGGAAGTCAGCTGCCGCTCCGTTGGTGGGTTGAGGAATGGCAGCCACCGAAACACGTAAAAAAAAAAATGTTTTTAGTCATCGCCTTCCTCTTGATACTTTGTCAGATGGTAGTTTAGGTGCTATTGATAGTAAAACCAATCGTCAGCCGGTTGTATCGCGGTGGAAACATCGTCAGCTGGTCACATGAACTTGTAAAAAAAAAAAATGTTTTTAGTCATCGCCTTCCTCTTGATATTTTGTCAGATGGTAGTTTAGGTGCTATTGATAGTAAAACCAATCGTCAGCCGGTTGTATCGCGGTGGAAACACCGTCAGCTGGTCACATGAACTTGTAAAAAAAAAAAAAGTTTTCAGTCATCGCCTTCCTCTTGATACTTTGTCAGATGGTAGTTTTGGTGCTATTGTTAGTAAAAACAATCGTCAGCCGGTTGTATCGCGGTGGAAACACCGTCAGCTGGTCACATGAAAATTAAAAAAAAAAGTTTCAGTCATCGCCTCCCGTTTGATACTTTGTCAGATGATAGTTTAGGATCTGTTGTGAATAAAAATAATCGTCAGCCGGCTGTATCGCGGTGGAAACACCGTCAGCTGGTCACATGAACTTGTAAAAAAAAAAATGTTTTTAGTCATCGCCTTCCTCTTGATACTTTGTCAGATGGTAGTTTAGGTGCTATTGATAGTAAAACCAATCGTCAGCCGGTTGTATCGCGGTGGAAACACCGTCAGCTGGTCACATGAACTTGTAAAAAAAAAAATGTTTTCAGTCATCGCCTTCCTCTTGATACTTTGTCAGATGGTAGTTTTGGTGCTATTGTTAGTAAAAACAATCGTCAGCCGGTTGTATCGCGGTGGAAACATCGTCAGCTGGTCACATGAACTTGTAAAAAAAAAAACTGTTTTCAGTCATCGCCTTCCTCTTGATACTTTGTCAGATGGTAGTTTTGGTGCTATTGTTAGTAAAAACAATCGTCAGCCGGTTGTATCGCGGTGGAAACATCGTCAGCTGGTCACATGAACTTGTAAAAAAAAAAACTGTTTTCAGTCATCGCCTTCCTCTTGATACTTTGTCAGATGGTAGTTTAGGTGCTATTGTTAGTAAAAACAATCGTCAGCCGGTTGTATCGCGGTGGAAACACCGTCAGCTGGTCACATGAACATATAAAAAAAATTGTTTTCAGTCATGGCCTCCCGTCCCGTTGTTTGATACTTTGTCAGATGCTGCTGTGTTGCTGCTGCACAAAAAACTGTTTTAGGTGCAGAGCAGGCATGAGTTTCAATAAAATTTTAGTTAATTTACTTTCATATATTTAGTGATAGCATATCAGTAGTGTGTTAGTGCCGGTTCTAGACCAAAACTTTTCCGCTAGGGGACGACACTAAATCTAATAAAAAATACTGCAAAAATGGAAAATATATCCACCTGGTGCATCAAAACATTCAAAGTATTTAAGATGCACCCTAGTGGAAGTCAGCTGCCGCTCCGTTGGTGGGTTGAGGACTCCCGGTTGATACTTTGTCAGGTGGTAGTTTAGGTGTTTAGGTGGTCAGTGAACTTGTAAACTTGTGAACTTGTTGGTTGATGTTAAAATAAATGTATTTTCTTTGTTTCTTTCTTTCTTTCTTTAAAAAAAAATTGTTTTCAGTCATTGCCTCCCGTTTGATACTTTGTCAGATGATAGTTTAGGTGCTGTTGTGAATAAAAATAATCGTTAGCTGGCTGTATCGCGGTGGAAACACCGTCAGCTGGTCACATGAATTTGTAAAATGCTAATTTACTCATTGTTATCCTTATACATAGTAATTTATTAATCTCATGAAAAAGATCGTTAACTATTTATAAGCATTTGGGTATACATATTTTCATTCCTTTTGCTTGATACCCTCTAGCCACAAAGACGATAAAGAAATTAAAAGTAAAAAACGTTGAAACTTCATTCCCCTCCAATTCATTTCTATCCATTCCTTCCAATATTTTCGGAGAAAGAAATGAATCAAAGGAACGAAGGTGAAGGTGGGTACGTATTTTACCGGTCAACTAATTAATCTAATTCTGGTTGTTTAAATAAATTTAAATGAGTACTAAAATAAATAGATTAGCAACTAAAACGGAGCTAAGTTATACATATAAATATGAGTAGTGTTTTAATGCTGTTACAGCTTTTGTTTGTTTTCAGAAAGGTAACAAGTATTTATTTGGCAACTGAATTATTATAGGTACTCGTATTGGAGACCATTTATGAAGCACATTTTAAAAATAAATCGTCTATCTATTAATTCAAAAATGAAGTTGTTTTAAGTCATGGGTAAATGTTGTTGTTGTTGTTGTTTGTTGTTGTTGTCCTATGGTACCCCATCGGTACAAAGGGCCTTCGTGAGACGTCGCCATCCGCTCCTGTCCTGCGCCTCGCGCTTCGCGTCCCTCCAACTCAGTCCTGCTGCCCGCAGCTCAGCGTCGATTGTGCGCTGCCACGTGCAGGGGTCGGAAACCGGTATTTGCTCCATACAAAAATACCGGTATTATTACGTTCTTTTTCGTTCTTTTGTTTATAATTTCATTTTTAATGGGACATTTTAATAATGCAAAATTGTTTCCTAAATACATGATTCAGTCCTACGTAATGAGCATAAAACAATTCAAAATATTGGGCTATTTCGGGGTTTAAAAAAAATACCGGTTCCAAACCCTGGCCACGTGTGCGCCGGCCGGCCCTGTCGCTTGCTCCCGTGCGGCTTCCACTTGTAAGCAATCCTGGCCGTGTTGTCATCTGGTCTTCGGAGGGTGTGCCCTATCCACTTCCACTTCCGTTT
Source organism: Cydia strobilella (assembly GCF_947568885.1). Lineage (NCBI taxonomy): Eukaryota > Metazoa > Arthropoda > Insecta > Lepidoptera > Tortricidae > Cydia > Cydia strobilella. Next base: position 1,581,623 of record NC_086048.1, read on the forward strand.
CGCGATTTCTTGTTTGACCGGGACTTGGTGGCATCGATTCCATAGATCCTTGTTGCTGGAAATGGGAATCCTTGTCGAAGGAATGGATCTTAAGCACTTGGTAAATGAGAAAATTAAAAAATAAAGTTTTTCAAACTATATCGTGTTATATATCAAATGAAAGAACTCATTGTGAGAATCTCAAATATTTTTTGAAGTGAAACTTCTTATGGAACTTCCAACTGACAGCGTTAAACGTTTAACGCTACCATACATAATAATTTAATTTATACCATACATAATATACATACATATACCAGGCGAACATAACTATGAATATACAAATACAAGAGTGTGACCAGTAAGTTGAATAGGGTAATTTCCCGAAAGTAGGGTAATTGATGCTCTTCTTAATAAATCAAGAATAAATCGCTACCATAGATAATTTAATTTTATACTCTATTATTAACTCACTAAAGTTAACTTTCGCTCGACCAGCACGGTGTCTTATCTCCCTCTCTCTCTGTGTATACTTGTTTGATACATACATGTACCAGGCTAACATAACTATAAAGGAGGTTTAAGAATTATATAACTGGAGAGGTGACAGATAAAAATGTCAATAGATAATTTATACCAACGAGTAAAGTAAGTATAATAGGTAAAGAGAGCACTTGAAGCATTTTATGGAAACTGATTTGAAAGCGCCATCTTTGATTTTATTCTGAAACTAAGTATATATGTGTGCGTGCACAACTACATATGCATACATACGTGTACTTTCGTCCCACATAATATTAGGTCTACTTGGCCAGTTTACAAGTACCATTTTTTGTTTGTAACAAAAAACTTTTATTGATTGCAAGATATCAAACAAAAAAAATTACTTGTAAACCGCCCAAGTAGTCCTAATATTATGTAAAAAAGATTTAAAAGAGTTGAATGAATATAACAAAACCATAATAGTAAAGGAAGTATTTTTATTGCTTTTCAATTTGGTATACAAAGATAGTACCTAATAAGAGCAGGTGTACCAGGTTGTCCCATAATGACCTGGACTGACCCATTTCTGCGCGACATGTCATGACATGTTATGCACTATTGGATAGCAATGTCCAAAATTGAGTACCGAAGTGTCATAAAATTCCTGTTTAAAGAAGGATTATCTCCCGCTCAAATCAAAGATCGTTTAGATGGCGTATTCGGCGAGTCTTCTCCTTCTTATAGCACCGTAAAAAACTGGGTAAACGAGTTTCGATTTGGTCGGGAAGCTGTCGAAGATCTGGGACATGATGGAAGACCAGTGGAGGTCCTCACTTCTGAAAATATCAACAGCGTCCAAGAGGAAGTTTTAAGTGATCGCCGCCTAAAGATCAGAGAAATAGCAGCAAGACTAGGGCTTTCTAAGAGCACCGTCCACCGCATAATTCACGATCATCTTCACATGAGTAAGGTCAGTGCAAGGTGGGTACCTAAACTTCTATCAGCTGTTCAGAAAGAAGAACGCGTGAAATGTGCCTCTAAATTTTTGGAGCTCTGTGGCGAAAACCCTAAAAGCATAATTAAACGGCTGGTAACTGGAGACGAAACAATGGTGCTTTATTATGATCCCGAGAGCAAACGCGAGTCGATTGAGTGGCGTTTTAAAAACGAAAAGCCCCCTATTAAAGCGAAGGTGCACCAGTCCACCAAAAAGCTGATGTGCACAATCTTTTGGGATGGCCATGGTATCCTGATTGTCGATTTTAAAGAACGTAATACCGTTATAAATGGCTCTTATAAATTTTTCAATATATTTGTACATTCTTATACGATGGCCCAGCGTAGGCCAGTCCAAGGGACGCAGCTATGCGGTGGAATGAGATATCAATATCACTTGCTCGCTCTCGCTCTAACGCATAAATGCGTCCCTTGGACTCCCTCGTGACCTTGTAGATACTACTACTTTCCGAATCAGAAAATAGATATTTTGTCAGCGCATAAGGTGGTAAAGATTGACAACTAACTGAACTAACGGATTAGCGTCTTTAACATTTCATACAAGTTATATGGGTCGAAATGGAAGTTTAATTTACGATTACTCCTGAGATATTAATTTAAATTGTATGGTGTAAGGGACCTTTGTAATCTGTATGAAATGCTTAATATAACTGACGTATTTAATTTGGTAATTATTATTAATACTGTATCCGTGTAAATAGCTTTGCAAATACCACATACTATGAAATCTTTTTGTAGTAAAGATAAGAATGGGTATAGTAAGTTATCCTTAAAAGATAGACATACACCATCGCGGACTTTTTTGTAGAGCAATGAAAGAGAGATCTTTCCACCATACATTGTTTTGTTATATCTCAAACGGGTTGGGCAGCGTTTTCGATTAAATGTGTTAGCCAGCGTGATTTTTTTCTGACTTGATTACCAAATATCGTCATATTACAACCAATTTACACAAAACCTTAACAAATTATACGACTTAACCTTCCTCAAGAATCACTCTATTCATAGGTGAAAACCGCATAAAAATCCGTTCAGTAGTTTTCACTGAAATTATTACGATATACTTACTGCTCGCTTAATACTTTGATAAAATACAAGCCTATCGTTGCAACCGCTGTGTGGCGCTGTCTTCGTGCACGGTCCCAATAACCATTATTCGATAAATTGTCCTTGAAATGAATAATGTGCTGATTTTATAACGTTTTCAAGGCAAAATCATATTTTTCTGCCTTAATTTTGATTTGAATTCTTTTTGCATACCTACCTACATCAAGCCTTTTAAGGCCATCCCGCCGATTCGTCGCCGCCGCCGACTAATTTTGACCGGCGGCGCTCATATCTAATCAGTAGGCCGAGCACATGATTGACGCGACAGTATCTCGCCGCGAAATAGACTACCCGTCTTTTACTAACTGTATGAATTAAAGAGGGACGAGTAGTCTATGTCGCGGCGAGATACTCTCGCGCCAATCATGTGCTAGCCCGGCTGATCACGTCTATTTTTGCATTAGCATATTATTACACTGTCATCGGACATAAAGAAGTAATTTAAATTTCAACTGAATCAGATCACGGTTGTTCCTAAAGGTAGGTATTTTAGTTTTTCGTAAATAACTCGTAACATCATATAGCAAATTTATATACAATTTTCCATAAAAAGTTTCTGAACACTCACTTGGATCAAATATCTGGACCCAAAGAGGGAACAGTGGCTTGGTAGAAAATAGGTGGCTGACCGAGCCAATTTTGATTCACAACAGCACCTAAGCTATAATCTGACAAAGTATCAAACGGGAGGCGATGACTGAATTTTTTTTTTTTTTGACAAGTTCATGTGACCAGCTGACGGTGTTTCCACCGCGATACAACCGGCTGACGATTGTTTTTATTCAAAACAGCACCTAAACTATCATCTGACAAAGTATCGAACGGGAGGCGATGACTAAAAACAATTTTTTTTTTACAAGTTCATGTGACCAGCTGACGGTGTTTCCACCGCGATACAACCGGCTGACGATTATTTTTAATCACAACAGAAGCTAAACTATCATCAGTAGGGTGCATCTTAAATAGGCGTTAACCACTATACGAGTTTTCGCGAGGAAGGTGATTGATCACGGAAACTGTTCGTGGCTCGCGGTCTATAATGAATTAATGCCTCAACTTAATAGTTAATAACCACCAGGTGGGGTTCGTTCACCAGACTTAGTTAATTCGGTCGTTAATTATATTAAATAGTCAGTTTAAATTTAAGGAACGTAAGGACATTGTATCCATGTCTGTTGAACGGACTATAGAACTAAGTGCAGTAGAATGGGAGCAATTTTAAGATAAAGCGGATGATACCTGTATTATTGTACAAGCGGATAATTTCAACAATTTAAAGTACAAACTCTGTCACGTGACAAGTTTAATCGAAAAATGGTTCTCTGCAAATGGCATGTTAATTAATCTTGACAAGACAAATATTGTTCATTTTCGACTATAAAATACAAATACAAATAAACTGAATATTGTAGTAAATGACACCTAAATCCCACAAGTAGACACTGTGAAATACCTAGGATACCAAATCGACTCAGGACTAACGTGGGCCCCGCACATACAATCCACCTGCGACAGACTTGCCTCAGCCTGTTTTGCGCTGTCCCGAATAGCACCCAGTTTATCTATTGAGAACTTAAAGACCGCCTACTATGGATATTTCCGCGCAATACTTTCTCAAGGTGTCGATCCTTGGGGTACAGCTGCTGATCGAGATAGACTGCTTAGAATGCAGAAACGCGCCCTTCGTATTATTGATGGCAAACCCGTTGACTATCCTGCACAATCTCTGTTTAAAAAACACAAGATATTAACGCTACCGTGTATATATATACTGACCGCATGTACGTATGTCAGAACAAATATGCACTTGTATAAATCCAGTGGATCTACCCGCAGTGGCCCAGCCCGCAGGTTGCCTATTCTTCTCGCCCCTAAATGCAGGCTCGCGAAGTCACGAAAGTCACTAAATATTATGGGACCAAAGCTTTATAACTCAGTACCGACCGATATAAAAGAATCGAAAAGTGACACAATATTTAACAAAAAGCTAAAATCGTTACTTGTAGAAAAGGCTTACTACTCGATCGACGAATTCATGATGTCTATGCGAAATGATTATTGATTCCATATCGTAACTTCCTCTAAACATTTATATTAACCTATTATTGTGTATAATAATTTTATCTTTATTTTATTGCGATATATTGGATGCGTACATTTCACTTAAAGAAGCATGCAAATTTTTCTTACTAGCTACGTACTATAACTAATAAGTTATACAATAATAACATCATCGGGATACAGATCATACATGATTTCATTTCTACCTACGGTTTTACAATATTACTATTACATAAAATTATTTATTCAATTACAGATGTGAAATATTCATTAATTTTATAATAGCATTTATATAAGTAATTTCTTACTAGAAGGTGATATTTTAAGTAGGACAGATTCCATTATGCTTTCAAATATTTCAAAATTGCTCCAATTCTACTGCATCGTTCAACAGGCATGGATACAATGTCCTTACGTTCCTTAAATTTTAAATGACTATTTAATATCAGTTTAATGTCAGCGATGCGCACAGGGCCGCAAGAGAGAAATTTCACGAGTGGACACTCTGTGGTAGACCGGAAGTGGGCAGGTTATTTAATGATATGTGTGAAACGCGAAGAATATTCAAATCTCGCTTAAAATGGTGCCAGGACCATCAAACCCAAATAAAAATGAATATTCTAGCTTCACAGCACTCCAAAAAGGACTTCCGGTCATTTTGGAACGCCACAAACAACATGAAGTTTCGACCTTCGTGCCCTGTGAGTGTTAATGGCAAAACTGACACCAAAGACATAGCTAACACTTTTAAAGATCATTTCGTTGTCAAATCACCTCTTGTGCGGTCGCAGGATGAGATGAACGGTGCTGAGGTCAACGTGAAACCTGGACCGGGATACTCTGCTAAGGATGTAGCAGAGGCTATTAAATCTATCACCCGAGGCAAATCCCCAGGACACGATGGCCTCAGCATCGAACACCTTCAAAATGCGGGTCCCCATATCTCGAGAGTGTTAGCTTTGTTTTATACGCTGTGTGTAAGGCACTGTTATCTGCCCGAGGATATGATGAAAACTGTAGTTATTCCTGTACCCAAAAATAAAACTGGAGATTTGTCCGACACCAATAACTACAGGCCTATATCCCTTGCGACTATTATTGCTAAGGTATTTGATAGTGTGCTTAATGTACAATTAAATAAGTACGTGAGCCTTAACCCCAACCAGTTTGGTTTTCGACCAGGGTTATCAACGGAAAGTGCAATACTGTGCCTTAAGCACACTGTCAATTACTATTTAAACAGAAAGACGCCAGTTTATGCGTGCTTCTTAGACCTGTCTAAGGCTTTTGACCTGGTTTCCTACAATATCCTATGGAAAAAACTAGAAGCCATTAAATTACCTAATGAGACCATACAAATCCTGAGGTACTGGTATGGAAATCAGGTCAATAGCGTTAGATGGTCAAGTACCTTATCGGACCCGTATCGGTTGGAGTGTGGGGTGAGACAGGGGGGGTTTGACCTCGCCCACACTTTTTAACCTTTACGTAAATGAGCTTCTCGAGGCGCTCGGCAAAACTCATGTCGGCTGCCATATCGACACAGTTTGTCTGAATAATTTGAGTTATGCAGACGATATGGTTTTGTTGAGCGCGTCGGCTTGTGGTTTGCGAAAACTTTTATGTATTTGCGAGACCTACGCCATCCATCATGGGCTAAAATATAATGTGGGTAAAACGCAATACATGGTGTTTGAACCTACTGGGTATCGGATACCCAAGGTACCTCCCATCAACCTGAGTGGTACTCCACTGGAAAGGGTGAGGGCTTTTAAATATTTAGGCCATGTTGTCACCTCAGACCTAAAAGACAACATGGATATCGAGCGTGAACGGAGGGCCCTGTCGGTGAGGGCAAACATGATTGCGCGTAAGTTTGCGCGATGTACTAGGGAGGTGAAATTAACTCTCTTTAGAGCATATTGCACTTCCCTCTATACGTGCAGCTTATGGACATACTACACGCAGCGGGCCTATGGGGCTCTCCGGGTCCAATATAACAACGCGTTCCGGGTCCTGGTGGGGCTGCCTCGCTTCTGCAGCGCGTCAGGGATGTTTGCTGAAGCACGCATAGATTGCTTTTATACGACTATGCGCAAACGATGCACATCCCTGGTGCGCCGGGTGCGGGCCAGCCCCAACCCCATCCTGCGGTTGATAGCCGAGAGGTTTGACTGCCCATATATGAGGCACTGTGAGGACATGCATGTTTCTAGAAGTACTTATTATGTATAAGCTACTTGGGTATGTACTTCTAGAAACATAAGTCAGTTCATTTCAATATTGTTTATTTTTTATTATTTATTGTAATGTTAATTTTTGTGATAATAATTATTCTGTATATATAGTGATAGATGTAAGCATTAACATAGCTATAAGTACTTACTAACACAAGCTATATGAGTCTGTAAAGTTACTCGAAATAAAAATGATTTATTATTTATTATTTAATATAATTAACGACCGAATTAACTAGGTCTGGTGAACGAACTTCCCACCTGGTGGTTATTAAGTTGAGGCATTAATTCATTATTAGTTCAGTAATACATAAAATATCAATATCAAAATCATTCAATAAAGTTCTATCTGTAAATATTTTCCTCTAATACATTGAATGTTTTAATGCACCAGGTGGATATACTTTCCATTTTTGCAGTATTTTTCATTAGATTAGTGTTGTCCCCTAGCAGAAAAGTTTTGGTCTAGAACCGGCACAAACACACTACTGATATGCTATCACTTTTTACAAGTTCATGTGACCAGCTGACGGTGTTTCCACCGCGATACAACCGGCTGACGATTGTTTTTACTAACAATAGCACCAAAACTACCATCTGACAAAGTATCAAGAGGAAGGCGATGACTGAAAACAGTTTTTTTTTTTACAAGTTCATGTGACCAGCTGACGATGTTTCCACCGCGATACAACCGGCTGACGATTGTTTTTACTAACAATAGCACCAAAACTACCATCTGACAAAGTATCAAGAGGAAGGCGATGACTGAAAACTTTTTTTTTTTTTACAAGTTCATGTGACCAGCTGACGGTGTTTCCACCGCGATACAACCGGCTGACGATTGGTTTTACTATCAATAGCACCTAAACTACCATCTGACAAAGTATCAAGAGGAAGGCGATGACTGAAAACATTTTTTTTTTTTACAAGTTCATGTGACCAGCTGACGGTGTTTCCACCGCGATACAACCGGCTGACGATTGGTTTTACTATCAATAGCACCTAAACTACCATCTGACAAAGTATCAAGAGGAAGGCGATGACTAAAAACATTTTTTTTTTTTACAAGTTCATGTGACCAGCTGACGATGTTTCCACCGCGATACAACCGGCTGACGATTGGTTTTACTATCAATAGCACCTAAACTACCATCTGACAAAGTATCAAGAGGAAGGCGATGACTAAAAACATTTTTTTTTTTTTACGTGTTTCGGTGGCTGCCATTCCTCAACCCACCAACGGAGCGGCAGCTGACTTCCACTAGGGTGCATCTTAAATAGCCGTTAACCACTATACGAGTTTTCGCGAGGAAGGCGATGATTGACGAAATTTTCGCCTGGCTCGCGGTCTAAGAGGAGTCTTAGTAATAGGGTCCCGTTTCTACCCTTTGGGTACGGAACCCTCGGTGGGCGAGTCCGACTCGCACTTGTCCGTTTTTTTCTCAGTTCACACGTTCACGTTCTAATACAGTGAATGAATCTTAGATTTAAAAGATTAGATTATGTTTACCTCTTCGACTAACTCCATCCTGACCACCGCCCCATCTCCGACTTCGAGTTGCAACCTCGATACATCTGGTCTAAGGACTGCTAGCTGGTCATCGCGCTGCGATATGATGCCAAGTTTCATGAGTACTGATGTTATGAGTGTGTTTAGCTCGTTGGGCTGCATCACTCTATACTCTTCCTGAAATAATGCAATGCAAATAGACAAGTGGCTATGGTAATATAATAGTACATAAGAGAGCAATGAAATAGGAACACTTTATTAGCAAAAAATAGTGTTGCTTCCTATAGATAAGTTAAATTATTTCACACTGGTCGTGAATTCAAAGTACATTGAATCGTTTCGGTGGTTCCGGGGCAACTTGTCGAATTCTACACCAAGTCAGATGACGCAACGGAGCCACGCTGTTATCGCCCAAATCTTAAATACTTAAATTGTATCGTATAATTGTATCTTTGTATTTTTATTTGTTTTGTAGTTCGCAGTGCCTTAGTAGTAATACTGTAATGCTGTGTAACTAATTTGAATAATAAAATAAAATAAAATAAAAATAAACAAGTTTGGGAACAAATCAAATTATTTTATTAAATATTTTGATTTGTGTTTTTTAAGTAGTCACACACTACTATATATAAATTAAAAACTGTAATAGATATCATATATTACAGTTTTTAAAATAAAAATAATAAAAACTTATTAAAAGGAGTCATTATCTTGGTGATTGTGACATTTTAATAGAATAGAATTTACTGGTGAGTATTCTATGAAAATTGTACTATATTGCTATAGCTTTAGCCTCCTAAGACCCAGAAGCATTTGTTTTGTTTTTGAATTTGGGACCCTTAGTTACACAATAAAAATTCAAAATAGATTGTGGAATATGTACAAAAATTTCTAGGCAAGGTAAAGCCAAGGAAAACCAACCTGAGGAACTTCTGTATTTTGCTGAACAGGATCTACCGTTTGCACCTGAAAATTTTTAAAATAGAATATGTCTACTTAATTAAAAATCGGCCAAGAGCGTGTCGGGCCATGTGCTCAGTGTAGGGTTCCGTAGTTACAATTAGCTCCATGCATAAATTTATTTTTATTTTTGGATTCATAATTTATATCGTTGGAACACCGGAAATGATAAAAATATTTTTGTAAACCTTAACATTATTTTATTAAAAAATATTTAAAATGTTGAAAATTTTTTAGCGGTTGAAACGCACATAATTTTTGGCGCGAATTCGACAGAGCGTGATGATGTCACACGTTGGGCGGCCCAACTGACGTTTGCTACTAATGACACTATACTCGAACGCGTGACGTCACGTGGCGTTTCGAGCGTTTCGCTCACTAGCTTTTCGCGGGCAAATTTTTGTACTTTTTATTTATAATTTTAAGTAATTAAATGGTAATTTAAAAACGGAAATGCATTTGTAACATGATATAACGGTAACAAACATCCGAATAAAACATATTTTGTTCAAATATAAACTTCATGCATGAGGCTAATTCTGTCAGAATAGGGCTATTAGTAATTATCATGTACATAAAACGCATTGGATTCCACCAGTGTGCGGCACTGCGGCACAAGCATTTTTGTACTGAATATGCTTGTGCCGCACACTGGTGGAATCCCGCCTTAAGGGAGTGCCTTCGCAGCGCTTTGTGCGTCTTTTTACTAAGAAGAGAGACTTTTCGCAATAACTCAAAAATGGCTGGAGTAATCATGTTCGCTATAGGTTTCATTGAAAGTATTTATTAAGCTTTTGTATTACGAATTTGTTCATATTTTTTTGGCTTCATAGAAAATGCCCCATTTATTTTATAAAGCCAATTTACAAGTCAGTTGGTAAATAACATCAAATTACTATACAGTAAAATCAATCGATTAAGTTACATCATATTAAAATAACAATAAAATTACTTACATAAATATTGTGTTACCTTTTGTATATTTCCGAAGAATACTCACATCACTTATCACAGTCTCTGGTTCCACCTTGCTGTCAGACTCCTCATCAATCTCCAACACAAACTCATTGACATTCATATTCTCATCCTGAGTAATCATCTCCTTCAATATCTCTTCATTTTCTGTAACAGTTTCCATTGGTTGCCGGTTGCGAGACGCTTGAAGGTGCGACTTCAATCTGTGATATGACAGTTCACATTTCTTCCGGAAAGTGTAGTAGTGTTCTAGATCCTTGTAGCAGGTTACACAAACCAGGTTGGGGAGGTTGTCGTCGCGTTTTACCTGCAAATTTTGACAGAATAAGATTTTAATAAATAATAAATAACGGTGGGCAGTCGACATAGTCCATACAGCTGGAAAACAATGGATGGAGAAAGCGAAGCAAAGAGATGATTGGATAGGTTATAGGTTAGAAGATAGTAACATTTAAACTAGAAATACGAAAATCATATAAAACTTGTTATGGAATAAAGGGCTATAATAAAAAAACATAACAATAAATAAATAAATATTATAGGACAATTTTACACAGATAGACTAAGAGTAAGGCCTGAGTGGACGCTCGAGTTGAGCGTGCAGCGGGGCGGGGCGTGGAGTGTGCATGTTAAACAAATGCAAACGTGGCCTTAGTGCACGCTGCTCAAATCACTTGTGAGCCCGACGCCATGCTGCACGCCCCGCCGAACGCTCCGCTTTGAGCGTCCACTAAGGCCTTTCGGAAGAGGCCTTTGTGTCACAGGACACGCTGGACAACAAACCAATAAAATGATGCAAAGAAAACTGATATACAATGATGTGCAGTTTAGTCACCAGCAATGAAGGCTATAATAATAATAATAAGGCCTTTCAGCTAGTCTTACAGTAAACTCAAAAAGGCGTGTGTTGTGGGTACTAGACAACAAAACATATAAAATATATATGTAGCTATATATAAATACATAGAAAACATCCATAACTAAGGAACATAATTATATTTGTGATAAACACAATAAATACCCTTACCGGGATTCGAACCCGGGACATCCTGCTTTGTAGGCAGTGTCACTACTGACTATAGTTCGTTTTTTTTAGCATTAGAAAAAAGGTAAACAATCTTGACGTGTCTTTTTAAGGAAAAATAATGAAAAACGCTTTTAAAAAATTAGTCTATTATCGTATGGCTTTATTTAAAAAAAAAAAAAATTACAAAGGAACATTATATGTACATAACAACACAACACAAAGGATAACATTATATGTGTTAATATAGGTTGATAGCCAGATAAATACAAAATTACTAACATCTAACCCGACACAGATCATAATCCTCATAGCGAGCGTGGAGCAGATGTTATCGGGGTCTTCAGTAAATATGGGCACGGCCGCCTCCGCAGTCCCCAGGCAGAGCCGGCACAGCCCCATCACGCCCTCGATGTACCGGCTCTCCAGCGGCTTCCGTTTGTACGTGCGAATCATCTCCACTGTCACAAAATACAACAACTAATAAAAAATAAGAGTAAGACTCTTCTATGAGCGCTCATCACGGCAAAAACGCGACCGCTACGCTCCGACGTTATGAAACTTTAGTACAGAACGCCTGAAGAAGAATACGAGGTTTAAACTTTAAGTCATGTATTTGATTTCTTTTTGGGCTTAAAATGCGATTGCGAAATTATCAGCCCGAATCCGACGTTTTGTTTTGTTTGACGTTGACAATTGACATTTTGGGCCAAAATGTCAATTGTCAACGTCAAACAAAAATTTTTGGCCCGGCCCGACCCCATAAAAGTTCGTGAACGTTCAGATAGTTTTCAAGATAAAAATAAGTTATTGGAAAAACCGTTGACGTAAATTATCAAAATTATGAGACAATTCGAAATAGCATGACTTAGTAGAAAAAAATGTTTCAATTGCCATCACAATGCTGTAAAGGTGTTCATACTGTTCATTTCATGGTGACATCGTAGTATAGTTATTTGTGTATTATGTAAAGAATTCGAACGCTCTCTGGAAAGTTTTTTTAACAACTTTGTTACGGGACCATGGAAATGATGGAAATTACTCATTATCATACCTGTTATTTAATTATTATAAAAATAAATGTTTTAATTATTTTTGTAAAGTAAATTTAATAACAAACATGTTTTCCTCAAAGTAATATCATAAATCATTATTGCGCAATGAAAAACTCTATTCTTTAACTAGGCCGATAGATGTCACTATCACTAGTACGTACAAGATCAATGTTGCCAGACTTCAACAAATAATATCCCTAATTTAATAACAGAATCTCCCTATATGTGAAAATTGTCCATCAAAAAACAGTAAATAGGCGGCGCCACCATACACCGAAGTACCGAGACCATACACCTAGTATTTTATATAGATGTGCGCCCGTGTGACCGTGAGGGACAGAACATACGCAATGCGACAAAATTAAAAACACGTTTTAACATTCCTGACAACATACCAAAAACAACCTACGTAATTTGGTCGGGTTATTTGTTGCCCCTCCCTCATTTCATCTCTACATTATTATTACCTCTATGGTTCATGTCATAGAGTCTCCTATATATTACAATACTCTTTGGTCCCAGATAGCGGAAGCCGCTCGACCCCAATTTCAAAGGAATACCGCAAATCGATGTACAGGTTAGCCGTTTGGTACACACATACTAGAGGCCAGAACAAAATTTTTGACCCGCAGTTCCTAAAAAAATTTCGCTGCGGGGGGGAGTGGTAAAACATTTTTTTTTGTATGGAAAAAATTTTTTTTTCCAAAACCTATCGAGTGTGGTATCATACGAAAGGGCTTTTTAAGGCAATTCTAAAAATATATTACATCATTACATTTCGGGCATTTTTTTTAAATTAAAACAAAAAGAATTTTCGAAACATACCAAGTTTGGGCTCCTCCAGACACGATATGGCAGATTTTTTTTTTGTTCAATATACCACAAATGATACGTGATATCCTCATGTCTAAGCCTAAGAAAGCAATTTTGAAAATAATATCATTAGTATTTTTTTTTTAATTTTTCAATTTTACAAAGTGACACAGTTCTACTTCAATACCTATTTCACGAGACTTATGGAACTATACTGCAGATACGGTACATATTAATCATAAAATGATACGTAATATCCATATAATGATATAATTCGTAATGAAACATTTGATAGAATTGTATAATAACAGAAAGATGAATATGTAGAATTATATTAGAGTTAGTGTATAATCACATTAAATTATTACTAACAACACTATTAGCACGTAAGGTTTATCTGTAAGTGCTGATATGTATAATAATAAACAAATAAACAAAACAAATAATATATCCAACGGAAAATACCTCTTTAACCCTTTAACTACGCCTTTTCATCAGTTGGTATAATTTGTTTAGTTATTGACACAAAATATCAAGGTTGTATCCTCCAGCTACGATATACCTTCCTAATTTTTTCTGTACAATATACCACAAATGATACGTAATATCTTGATATCGAACCCCAAGAAAGCAATTTTAAAAATAATATAATTTACAATTTTTTTTTAATTTTTCAATTTTACAAAGTGACACAGTTCTACTTCAATACCTATTTCACTAGACTTATGGAACTGTACTGCAGATACGGTACATATTAATCATAAAATGATACGTAACATCCATATATCGAACGGGAAATACCTCTTTAACCCTTTAACTGCGCCTTTTCATCGGTTGGTATAGTTTGTTTTGTTTTTGACACAAAATATCAAGATTGTATCCTTCAGATACGATATATGTACCTTACCCTTACTGATTTTTTTTTTTGTACAATATACCATAAATAATAAGTAATATCTTGATTCAAAATTGCTTTCTTGGAGTTAGACATGAGGATATCACGTATCATTTGTGGTATATTGTACAAAAAAAATCAGCCATATCGTGTCTGGAGGAGCCCAAACTTGGTATGCTTCGAAAATTATTTTTGTTTTAATTTAAAAAAATGCCCGAAATGTAATGATGTGATATATTTTTAGAATCGCCTCAAAAAGCCCTTTCGTATGACACCACATACCATAGGTTTTGAAAAAAAAAATGTTTTACCACCCCCCCGCAGCGAAATTTTTTTAGGAACTGCGGGTCAAAAATTTTGTTTTGGCCTCTAGTATGTGTGTGCCAAACGGCTAACCTGTACATCGATTTGCGGTATTTTTATACGAACGGGTTAGACTAAGAACCTACCTAGCGCCACCGGAGAGATTAGGAACTATTTATTATTTACAGCTGAAAGCTGGTCACTTTTGCAACAGTTCTGCCATAGGAGATTGTCGTCCTTTCGATACCGTCCATACTCAAATCCTTTAAAATCCTATTATTATGATTACTGTCTGACAGCTCACCCCAATCGGCAAGGGACTGCTGCAACGGCCAATCTGTGTTACAGCGCCGGCCGTAAATATCTAATCAATAGGTACCTACACGTTCTATTGAAGCGCCCGATGAATGCGCGTATAAGCTTACCTAATTATTACTTCCTGTTCTACTTGTCTACCTGTTCTACTATGTATTTTGTCATTCTGTTCACTCACTTGACTCACGTCACGTAGTTGTCTTGTCGGGTTTATCATGGACCGGCCCTAGAATTCCCTTGAGCACAACGATGTAGTATAAAAATTATCGAAGTTTGATACCATGAATGTATAGGTATATGTATTAATAATACATATGCATATATTTACCTTTTTTCGTTATTACCCATATTTTCCTTGAATTATGGGAAACATTATAAACTGGCAACATTTTTCCAGACGTGTGAAAGTGGAGAAGAGGGTGGAGTGGAGTAGAATGTTCGTTGTGTCAAAAGGTCGAGAACATTTGTATTGGACTAGTGATGTAAACATACAATACAAGAAGTCATCGAGTCGATAACTACAAATTTAGTTCATTATTCGACGACCGGTCTGGCCTAGTAGGTAGTGACTCTGCCTGTTAAGCCGATGGTCCTGGGTTCGAATCCCGGTAAGGGCATTTATTTAACAAAACATCCGTGAGACACAGACATATTAAATATATTAATAACGGGTCACTCACGTGTTTTACGCCGAGTCATCGGGTGCGGAGGGCTGCGGCCCGCAGTCTGCGCCGGTCCGTCACCGTCGACGCAAGCTCCTGATGACGCTCCTCGGTACGGAGTGAAATATGTCGAGCGTTTTCGACTTAAAACACGTGAGTGACCCGTTATTAATATATTTAATATGGCATTTATTTGTTTGATGAGAACAGATATTTGTTCCTAAGTCATGGGTGTTTTCTATGTATTTAATTATAGATATCGTTGTCTGAGTACCCATAACACAAGCCTCCTTGGGCTTACCGTGGGACTTAGTCAATCTGTGTAAAGGGGCCCACTGACTATCAGTCCGCCGGACGATATCGGCCTGTCAGTTGTTCGGAACTGTCAAATTTTTGTTCTAACTGACAGGCCTGTATCGTCCGGCGAACTGATAGTCAGTGGCCCCCTTAAGAATGTCCTGTCCTTGATATACATAGTACTGTGTGTGTGTGTGTGTGTGTGTGTGTGTGTGTGTGTGTGTGTGTGTGTGTGTGTGTGTGTGTGTGTGTGTGTGTGTGTGTGTGTGTGTGTGTGTGTGTGTGTGTGTGTGTGTGTGTGTGTGTGTGTGTGTGTGTGTGTGTGTGTGTGTGTGTGTGTGTGTGTGCTGTGTGCGTAAGACAAAGATAGTATGATTCTCTCTGTTTATGTTTGAAATGAGTCAATCTATTATTTATACAAAAACTAGGCCACATGCGCTCGGTTACACTTTAAGCTCGCTCCAGACTACGCGGCGCGGAGTCGATTTCACTGATTAGCGAAATAGACTTCACACTCACACTCACGTTCGCAGCTTTGCGCCGCGATTCGCGCACGCGTGTGGAGGGACCTTTAGGTTGCTCATATATCATATTTTAGATTTACTGACCCATTATTACAAAAATCATTACAGACTAAACAATTTGTTCAGCAACTTTTAAAAATAAATAATGTTTTGATTTTCATTACACTTTAAGGTTAAGTGTAAGAAGAATGTATTGCAGAATTTGTTATGTTTAAAGGGTGGCAAGCAAACACACAGATGGCAGCGTACATTGAAAATAATATTTAATTAGTATGAAAAAGATATAATCTACAACTTTCATAATTTTAAAATGTTGCTGAACAAATGTTGGTCAGTTTGAGGCGTCCAGCCTCCAGTTTAATTTATTGCTCCTGTTATAGGAAACACCGTGTATACATATAAAAAATGATGTGACTGGCTGGTATTAAATAGAAAAAAAAATGTCGATAATAAACAATTTTAAGACGATACATCACTATTCATGATGCCGCCATGCGGCAAATTTTCTACTGACGTAAAATTTTAACCAATCAGGCAGCAGTGCGTCAGGAGGGAATTAATCCTATTGGTTCGTAGAAAGGAACATTCCAGAACATCCCAGTGACGTCGAGTGGAGTGGCGCACGCATATAAATGTATTGAGCGTGATCCCCGCCATTTTATTTCAAGAAAAGAAACCGTCAATCGCGCACGTTTGCTAAGCTGTTCATCTACTAGTTAAGTCTACGACTGAAGTTATAGTTAAATTTATACAAAGTGAGTATTATTCTTTACTATTTTGTGTTTATTTCATTATGAATAAGTAAAATGTTGTATTTGTGAAAATTTAACTTGGTTATTGGTAACTTCCTCATGATTTTTACTCCGCCGGCCCTCTTTGAGTCATGCATGACCTTATCTTATGATAAGAAGTCGCTATGCAATTTCCCATTGATTAATGTAGTTTCATCTATATTTCTAAGAATTTTCGTACCATTTTATCCACTATTCCCTTCATTCCTTTGTCATCCGGTACGCCATCTGCAATTTACATAGCACGTGGTCTTTGACCTCACGTTAACTGGAAGTCCTTAAATAAAATTACTAATTATATTTGCGTTATCTGGCCGTGGAAACTAGAAACTGAACAAAGGTGAAGTTTCCACGCGAAGCATTCGAGAACATTCGATCGATTTTCCGGTCGGCTTGTGGCGGCGCGTGGGGTTTTTTTTTTACTATAATTTTATTACCACCAGTGCATCATAGGTATTAAATTTAACTTTTTTTTGTTCTAGATGGCGGCCAAGGCACCAGCGGTAGGAATCGATTTGGGCACCACATACTCCTGCGTGGGTGTGTTCCAACATGGAAAGGTGGAAATCATCGCCAACGACCAGGGCAACAGGACTACGCCCTCGTACGTCGCCTTCACAGACACCGAGCGTCTCATCGGAGATGCCGCCAAGAACCAGGTGGCGATGAACCCTAACAACACTATTTTCGGTAAGTTGAACTTTTTTAAGGTTAGATTTAACGGATTTTTCATAACCTCCATAAGCTCCAATACTTTCCCTAAATTCTACTCTGTTAAAGCCCAATGATTCGTGTACTAAAATTAACTAATCTTTTGAGCTATTCTCATAAAACTGCTATAACTACAACTGATATAAACTGGTTTCCATGCAGCTTGTAGTAAAGTAAATTGATATCTAGCCTAGAACACTGCACTGCAGGCTAGATTCTCTGTATGACCTAGATACAGAGAATCTAGGACGAAGGTCTAAAAAAGGGCCTCACGTTGTTCCCGCGTGTTTGGCCGCCATTTTGGATATTTTGATAAATGATAATGCCTATCAGTCTAACCACAAGCCTCTTACCTACATTTATCTCTGACTAGCGACTGAAAATTGTAAAAAATGGTAATTTACCTACATAGTTTGTAGATGAATCATGAATCCATGGGAAAGTACAGTTACCGAAGGTTACCAACCCACTCTAACAAAGTACAATGGCTTGCGGCAACCTACATTTTCAGTTTAAAGCTGTATGTAGGTGGATTTCATTTAGAATTAGTTATCATAATTAAATTATAAGAAATTTCCAGTATAATTTGGCACTGGATATGACTCACAGTTGAACCAAATCTGGTGTGTGTATGATGACTAAGTGGAAGATGATGCAATTATTTAGTTAAATTGATAGAATATTTGAGGCGTTTATTGTATGTTTCCTGTTATTTATCAAATTGAAACACAATTTGTATTGAAATCCAGGTTCATAGCAGTCGTAATGATACTTAAAAAAAATCGGAATTAATTTTACTTTCATGATGATACCCAATATACTAGACTAGAGTCTCTGAACATATTGAATGATAAAAATAATCTGAGGATATCAAAAACTACTTTTTAAAGTTATTGGAAATGTGCATAGACTAAATTTTGCATTTTGCTTGTTACAGATGCCAAACGACTCATTGGCCGCAAGTTCGAAGATGCCACAGTACAAGCCGATATGAAGCACTGGCCCTTCGACGTTGTCAGTGATGGTGGCAAGCCAAAGATTCAAGTCGCCTACAAGGGTGAAAACAAGACCTTCTTCCCCGAGGAGGTGAGCTCGATGGTGCTCACCAAGATGAAGGAAACAGCCGAGGCATACCTTGGCAAAACTGTGCAGAATGCAGTAATCACGGTTCCGGCGTACTTTAACGACTCACAAAGACAGGCCACAAAAGATGCGGGTACCATCTCTGGCCTGAACGTACTCCGAATCATCAACGAACCGACTGCTGCTGCGATTGCGTACGGATTAGACAAGAAGGGCGGTGGCGAACGCAACGTCCTTATTTTCGACCTGGGCGGCGGCACCTTCGACGTGTCCATCCTGACCATTGAGGATGGTATCTTTGAAGTGAAGTCCACCGCAGGAGACACTCACTTGGGTGGAGAGGACTTTGACAACCGCATGGTCACCCACTTCGTACAGGAGTTCAAGAGGAAGTACAAGAAGGACCTAACCACCAACAAGAGGGCGCTCCGTCGTCTGCGCACCGCCTGCGAGCGCGCGAAGCGAACCCTCTCTTCCTCCACCCAAGCTAGCATCGAAATCGACTCTCTCTTTGAGGGTATCGATTTCTACACCTCAATCACCCGCGCTCGCTTCGAGGAGCTGAACGCGGACCTGTTCCGTTCCACCATGGAGCCTGTAGAGAAGTCTCTGCGCGACGCCAAGATGGACAAGTCCCAAATCCACGACATTGTCCTGGTGGGAGGCTCCACTCGTATCCCCAAGGTCCAGAAGCTGCTTCAGGACTTCTTCAACGGCAAGGAGCTCAACAAGTCCATCAACCCCGATGAGGCCGTGGCCTACGGGGCCGCCGTCCAGGCCGCCATCCTCCATGGAGACAAATCTGAGGAGGTGCAGGACCTGCTGCTGCTCGATGTCACCCCGCTGTCGCTCGGTATCGAGACCGCCGGAGGCGTCATGACCACCCTCATCAAGCGCAACACCACCATCCCCACTAAGCAGACCCAGACCTTCACCACCTACTCTGACAACCAGCCCGGTGTGCTCATCCAAGTATTCGAGGGTGAGCGTGCCATGACCAAGGACAACAACCTGCTCGGAAAGTTCGAGCTCACCGGCATTCCTCCCGCGCCCCGCGGCGTTCCTCAAATCGAGGTTACCTTCGACATCGACGCCAACGGCATCCTCAACGTGTCCGCCATCGAGAAGTCCACCAACAAGGAGAACAAGATCACCATCACCAACGACAAGGGCCGTCTGTCCAAGGAGGAGATCGAGCGCATGGTCAACGAGGCTGAACGCTACCGCACCGAGGACGACAAGCAGAAGGAGACCATCCAGGCCAAGAACGCCCTGGAGTCCTACTGCTTCAACATGAAATCCACCATGGAGGATGAGAAGCTCAAGGAAAAGCTGGCTGACTCCGACAAGCAGATCATCCTCGACAAATGCAATGACACCATCAAATGGCTGGACTCCAACCAGCTCGCTGACAAGGAGGAGTACGAGCACAAGCAGAAGGAGCTTGAGGGTGTGTGCAACCCAATCATCACCAAGCTGTACCAGGGTGCCGGTGGTGCTCCTGGCGGTATGCCTGGCGGCATGCCTGGGTTCCCTGGTGGAGCCCCGGGAGCCGGCGGAGCTGCCCCCGGAGGCGCCGGCCCCACCATCGAGGAGGTCGACTAAACATTCCATACGCGTTACGATCCGTGCTAATTGAAGTCGATTAAACAATTGAAAACATATATTTTTGTTTAGTTTCTATTTATTCCAATACCTAATACCTATCTTGCCAGCAATTTGTTCCATACCAAATCAGAGTAATATTGCAGTTGTTTTGTTTTCTTCTGTTCTAGTGACAAATTGTTGGCCAAACTAAAACAAACAAAATGAATGAATTGAATTGAATTGAAAATCTTCGATCTGGTTAGGCCAGGGTATAACTTCATGGTTAGGCCTTGTGATATCCCACGTGGCCTGGGTTACTCTCACGAGTGCCCCTAACGTTAATATTTTTCTAATTAAAACAAAATTACTGACATTGTCTTAACATAAAAAAAGAATCAAAAAGGTCGAAGGTTTCATAGGGTTAGGGAAGGTAGGATTCTATGTGGATGTATTACCTTAGGAGCTACTAACACATACAGGCTGCTCCGAAGTAAAAAATCGTAATATTTTTGTTAATTTCTTCGTAACCGCTACACCGGTTGTTATGATACCTACTTTGTACTCTTATACTGGTTCCATACCCTTGCATGTACATTTCGGCTTTGTCCAATGGCTAGCTAGGGCACAGTATTTTCTATGCAGTATTTGCAATACCTAATGATAATATCCGTATGATTTTTCTAAATACCTACCCGTTCTTCACGATAACGAAACCTTGTTACTTTTAAGACCGGTTTATCAAGATCCAAGATCATAATAGGTCGTACAATTTGTAAGGACTTTGACCTGACTCTGGTCACGAAGCGATAAAATGTATGAAATTACTACTATCTTATCAGGTTTTCGCACGTAAGTATCGAACATAAACCTGAGTAAACAATCTCTAAACAATTTTAGTACTTGTCTGTTGTTTGTATATTTTTTTATTATACATAGTTTTTTTGTGTAATTCTGCATTTAGACTGGATATAAAATAAAAATAAATAAAAAAGCCTTATTTCCAAATTACAATTATTTTACATTAGAAGTTTTAGCGTATTGGTTAGTAAGTTTCTTATAGTTAGTAGTTAGTGTTAGGTTTATGTATTCTATTTACTATCTATTTATTTAATTTGGACCCCTCTTTGGGTGTAGGCCTCCTCCAAATTTCTCCATTTCTGCCTGTCTTCCGCTTTGTTTAGCCAGTCTTTCCCTGCAGTTTCTTTTATGTCGTCCAGCCATCGTTTATATGGCTTTCCTACTTTCCTTTTGCCAATAGGGCCTTTCCATTTCGTTGCCAATATTGTCCATCTATGGTCTTTGTACCGTGCGATGTGTCCTGCCCACCGCCATTTTAATTTGAGGGCTTGAGTTAGCGCGTCTTGTAACTTTGTTTTTTCTCTTATAGATGTACTCTTTATTTTTTGTATCTTTTTTATGTTGAGCATACTCCTCTCCATGGCTCTTTGGGTGGTTCTTATCTTTCTCTTTATTTTATCTGTAAAGGTAAAGACTGGATATATCTCAAACGAAGTATCTAATATTTCATTGATTCCATATTTGTAATTGTTGTGTAATTTTTGGTTAATTTTATTGCTTGTAAAATTTGACATGTAAAAGTGCCCCTGTGGCCTATTTGCTGAAATGTTTGAAAGATAGATGTACAGTCGAGTTCATAAATATGTGTACATTTCTTCACCTTAATCCATTGCAATAAGGTGAAAAAAAATTACTCATACATATTTATGAACTCGACTGTACCTAAGTTTAGAATCCTAAGGTATAGTCTGCTTAAATATTATCGAAAAATACATAGGTACTTTATCTAACAATTTCGTTATTTTATTTTGACGTAGAAATAAGTCATGGTTAGAAAAGGTACAGTCAGCTGAAATAACGAAAAATACAGGTAAATAAAAATAAAGATGGTTTCAGAATGGTGTAGCGACTGCATCGAATCATTTGGGTGGCGTGCGCTGTATCGCAGCCGACACGTAGGCATAGGCAGTGGCGTAGCTAGGCGTGGCCTTCGCCCACGGCCTCGCCCTTAGGGGGGCCTCGCAAAGCCAACCTTTTTATTACCTTGGGAAAATACATTGAAAAGGGCCTTGCAAATTTGGTTTTCGCGGGTCTTTATTGTTTGACAATTATTGAGTCATATTGTAATGACGATTGTCATATTATCATTAGTCATAATTTGGTTTTTCTTAGAAACGCGTAACGTAGAACTTTTCAGGATTGCCATAAAACAAACCTAACCTAATCTAACCTAACCTTTCTATAGGATAACCCGAAGAAAATCCTGAAAAGTTAACGGTTTCAGAATTATGACTAATGATAATATGACAATCATCACATGACTTTCAATAATTATGTCAAACAAAGGGACCCCGGTTTTCGCCCACGGCTAGATTGGTTTACGCTACGCAACTGCGTAAAGGGGTCATTATCCGGACGTCCGAACACTAATTTCTTAATTAGAGCAGGGATCAGCAAACTTGAGCAGAAGCGCTAACCGCCGTAGAAATCGCCAGTTCTAAAGGGGCCCACTGCCCAGGTAGCAAAATGACGTCAAATGACGTCATATTGCTACCTGGGTGACTATCAGTCCGCCGGACGATATCGGCCTGTCAGTTAGAACAAAAATTTGACAGTTCCGAACAACTGACAGGCCGATATCGTCCGGCGGACTGATAGTCAGTGGGCTTCTTAAGAAGCTCAAAGAGACGCAAGTGTAAATGGGCCCACTGACAATCAGTCCGCCGGTCGATATCGGCCTGTCAGTTAGAACAAAAATTTGAAAGTTCCGAACAACTGACAGGCCGATATCTTCCGGCGGACTGATAGTCAGTGGGCCCCTTTACCTGGCGTTAAGACTGCCCTGAGAAAAATTACTCCATCATTTACTCTCATTTCTTTCTCGAGATTACTGCTTTTAACCAATTTTAACGCATTTCGTCATATCTTAGGGCCGATGAAGACGTCTATACCGTACCGTCTGACACCATAAAATCAATGAGGATATAATAAGATAGAGCGGTACTGTCATAGTAAATTTTGTAACCACTTTAAATTCACTGCCATCTATCGACATACTTTAAAACTAAAAATGAAGATTTATAAAAATACGTTAAAATGTATTTAAATATGGATAAATGTTTTTTTATTTGCATTAATTATTTTTATATGATTTTGACCCATGTTCTTTCACTGGTATGCGTTAAAATTATAAATAACAAACGAAACAGTCAACGCCCTCAATACGAGAGTAGACCAAAACTAGTGGCGCCATCTGATCGAGAATCAAATTTTCGTGATTTTCGAGGCACGTTTTTTCCTTAGACTGTATCCATCTATTACGGAGTTATATCAATCTTTGGACACCATAAAATAAAACTACTTGAGGTGGGCATTACTTAGTTTAGTATGACCTTTATACTACCTACCTACTTATCTTCGGCCCTAAAAGGTCACGACTGAATAAGGACTAGACAGCCATATGTATCCAAGGTGCCCCTCACACAATGGCCTATTTAGCTTGAAGGTCTAGCTCCTTTTATTAAGAATTCTTTGCCTCAATATAGCAATGTTCTTTGCTCGGAAATAGGTAGGTAGGTATTATTTGTGCCATTCTCAACCAAAAGGGTATTTATTGTCGGCTGTCAATAAGGCGCTATTTCCATATACCTTCAATTTGAAATAAACCTTATCGAATAGCGACAATGTGGTACCTTTTGGTTGAAAACGTCACATTTACATTCAGCATATATAGGAAATAGGAAGTGTAAACTGGCGTTTTGGCTCCCGTTCCGGTTCTCGACTGTTTCTTCTTCCTAAACCTACTTATTCCAAAATTTAGAAACACTTGTACATCCGTAGATTTCGAGACCTCTAGAATAATTATAAATATACATAGAGTAAGGCCACTTGACGCCCCTGGCAATGATACACAGTTTGGGAACCTTATAGAGGTAGGTAAACACATAATTTTGGTCTGCTGGATTTATTTTTGCACTGTATAGTACCATAGTGATGCACCTAAAAGGAATATCTAGAATATCAGTTGAATAACCTCACGAAGCCGTTGATTGTATCACTTTATTTTCGTATCGTATAATTTTAACGAAAACACGCTCCCTAACCGTGAAAACAGCTGGAAAAATTAAAATTGAATTGGAACGAGCCCCGATCTATTTCAGTTTAGTTTAGAAAGAGGCTGGTTATAAATAAATTGAGGAATATTCTAGTTAGCACATTAACCGGGGGTACGATTCAGATTTAACTTGTTACGGTTTTGATACGGCCTTGATGATCGTCTTTGTGAATGGCGTGCATCTTAATTATTAGCACCAGATAATTATTATATAGTAAAACATAGACAGCAGTTATCTATAAACACAAATTCTATTTAATAAATCGGATAGAAATATAAAAAGTAGGTGAGTTGACCGTGACGTCACTGTGTAATGTTTCATATAAATTCCATATCGTTTTGACAGTTCTAAAAAATAAACTGATTTGACTAATACCCTATTGGGTCAAAATTCTTTGAATTCGTTGTCTTGTTTCTGACCACTCTGTCACGCTTCTACTTTTGTCTTTTATCAAATAAATAAAAAAGTTGAGTGCTATTGTATGTCTTTCTGCTGTAGTTTATAATTCTCTTAAGAAAAATTAAAAAATAAATTAAAAAAAAACAAAAAGCTCTGCTTCACTTTTTTTGGGGACAAAAAACAACGAAAAGAATTATGACATTTATGACCCAATTAGCGTGAGCGATCTTCAACTGCGTATCAAAATAAGATCAAAACCGTAACAGTTGTTATATTTGAATCGGGCTCTGTATCGTACCGTATTTCTTGTCTGCCCTTGGATAAGGTTATATGCGATGCGATATTATGCGATTGTATGACATCGATCGGATTACAGTGGCGATAGGTATGGCACGAAATAGCACGAACAACTTGTAGGTATGTCGAATCGGTGCAAATTATATTTCGTCAACTTTACGTACAGTCTAGTTCGCAAACATCTTTTCAGGCCAACATTCAAAAATCTATACAAATACTAATATTATAAATGCGAAAGTGTATCTGTATGTTTGTCTTTTACCTCTTCACGCTTAAACCGCTAAACCGATTTAGTTGAAATTTGGTAGAGATAGTTTGAGTCCCGGGAAAGGACATAGGGTAGTTTTTATCTCAGAAATCATTCTTTAAGGGGTGAAAAAGGGGGGGGGGAAGTTTGTATGGGAAATCGATAAAAAGCAGTTTGGATAAAAAATAAGCTACCCAAATTAGCAACTCCATGCAGACAAAGTCGCGGGCAAAAGCTAGTATTATAAATGCGAAAGTGTGTCTCTCTGTCTGTTAGTGTTACCTCTTCACGCTTAAACCGCTGAACCGATTTAGTTGAAATTTGGTAGGTATACAGATAGTTTGAGTCCCGGAGAAGGACATAGGGTAGTTTTTATCCCCGAAATCATCCTTTATGGGGGTGAAAAGGGGGATGGATTTTTTTATGGAAAAGCAATAACCGCTGAACCGATTTAAATGATATTTGGTATGGAGATAGTTTGAAATTCTAATTGAAACAATTTAGTTAAGTAAGTAGTAATAAGGTTCATTTAGGGGAATTTTGTATTAGGATTTACCTGTAAAAATAGTTGCTCTATTTAATAAAAAAAAATGCGGGTAGAGATATAGAATTTTTAACCCCGAAATCATCGCTTAAGTGGGTAAAAAGGGGGGTAAAAGTTTGGATGGGGAATCAATAATAAAACTTAATATTCTAATTACTAATGCCGCGAAGACGAAGGCAAAAGCTAGTATATTTTAATACACGCCTCTGATACATTGAGAATGTCGTGTAAATATATCTTTGGAACGCTGGCTTGTAAAAATGTTACGTACCAGGTTTCTACTATTTTTGTCCGTTTGTTGGGTGACGATGACCGCTTCCTATTGGGCGGTTCGTCTGACCGTTGGCTGGCTATCACATAAAAAAATCAATGTGTACAGTCGATTTCATAAATACACCGTTTAAATTTTTTCACCTTATTGCAATGGATTAATGTGAAGAAATGTATACATATTTTAGACTAAATAGGTGTTCCACTATTAATATAGGTACGAGTACGGAAAGTAAAGGCTAACAATGAACAATACGAAAATCCGAAAGTATAATAAAACATTATGATTAATTTAAACATTTTATTTATACATAATTTTGTGCTATAACAAACCAACGGGACATTCGAACGTTCCTACAAAATATCACGATTACATGTAAATCGATTCTTTAGTCAATTAACTAATTAAATTAAACTTTCAGCAAGCGTTGGCTGGATATGACATTCGGTGGAGAATTTTATAATATCGAAAAAAAAAAAACAAAGCACCTAGTCCTACTTACTCGATCTTTGCTCAGCAGTAGGCGATTGAAGAGTGAAATGATGATGAACTCTTTAAGAATTGACTGTTATTGGCCTTGTTTTATGTAAGCATCTGTTGCTGTTACGGCTGTTGTTATCCTTAATACCAATAAAATAAAAAATAAAATAAAGAGGAAAGTGGACGACCGCTTGTCCGTGAAATCGTAGTCCTCTCTGGATATTAACATAATAAAAAATATTTTTTTTACCTCACCAGCTGGTAGAGGAGCCTTTCTATTTAAAGTTGTACCCAAACTTGCATTTTATATTTTGGAATTTTTATATTTTTTCCACTCAGAATCACGACTATCACGAGCTCTTTTGATCCTAATACGAAAAAAAAGTGCTCAAAATTTGGTACAATTTTTTTTGTCCGTTTTGTTACGGTCATAGGTTGTATAGAAAACCGTAACCAAACGGACCGAAAATTATCGGGACACTTTTTTTCTCAATAAAAATGGAAAAAGCTCGTCATTCTGAGTAGAAATAATATAAAAATTCCCAATTCTAACACAAAATTTTTGATACAACTTTAAATAGAAATGCCCAAAGGCTCTCTTGATTGTTCAAAAACTGATAAGAAAGTTGTATTTTATCCACACGTGAGGCAAAGTAATCAGATGCAAATATTTAATGAAGTTCATTTGATTTGTTTTGATTTTGTTTGATATCTTACAGTTCATATTTTCTTCGGGTTGGTGTGGTGAAAATTTTTGTGTTTCACCTCGCAACGCTCAAGATTCCATTTTTCGAACCACTCGCTAGGCTCGTGTCTCAATTTTGGAATCTTTCGCTTGCTCGAGTATCAATATTAGCACGAGCGGTTAAACAACAACTTTGCCCACTTGTAAAACAAATAACTATTATACATTTTGTTATACAATAATAATATTAACCATAGATATTTTATGCCACTTCGTTTGTTTTTTATTTTTTAAATATTAGAAGAGTTAGGACTTGTTTTTCGTTCTTAAATCTTATAATAATCAAAGTTTGTAACGTAATGGTAACGGTAACAGAATCACAAGTTATAGATAATTAGTTGTTTAACAAATAATTATACTTAAGTACATAACAATATTATGAGATATCGTGCTCACAATTCACCTATGGTTTGTTTTTAATTATTAATTTAATAGGTAATTACATAAACAGAATTACAATTTACAAAATAATCCCCATCGAATCTCAACTCCAGTTAAATTTCCTATTGTATTTGTATAATACCTATCCTTAAATATAATAACTATATACATTACAATAACGAGTACAAAATGAGTCCATGGTACATCTACCTCGCTCGCACGTCCAGGGTACCTGAACTATAAGGCCTGGCCTATTTAAGCCACATTTCATGCAAACCGACTTACAGATAAATTTAATTTACATATATGCAGAAGATTTGCAACATCGTAAAAACCTACAAGAAGTCGAAATCCGTCGAAAAGGATTTGAAAGCCCACAGAAGCTTGCACCAGTGACAACCCGGGATAGAATATCCTGGCGCCGATGCACAAGGAGGCCCGACCCCAGATGAACTGGGACAGAGGCAGGAAGAAGAAGTAGTAAAAACCTATAAGAAGGGTGACATTTCCAAGTTTAAAGTTTGTTCACGGAGCAAGGATCTTACAAATCGGTTAAATGCGTTTTTCTCAGACCGTTTGACGTAGATAGCAAAAATTTTAAACTTTTATAAATACCTTATGTGTGTTGAAATTTGTAATTGTGATATTGTCTTCGGTTACCGCGATAGTTACTCATGAAATAAAACTATGAAAACGGATGATATCGCGTATATTGAATTTATAATACATCCCGACGTTTCGTGTTGGACATTCTGAATATAATATGTTTTGAAAAGATGTGTCCCGCCGAGTTTGTTGCCGGTCCCATATTGGGATACAATTTAGGAGGGAATTAAATCTTCTCGGGTCCGTGGTGTAGGGTTGGAGCCAGCGTAGTTTTTTTTTTATCGCGTATATATATATATATATCTTTACTTGAAAATAATTGTAGTGTATAACTAGCCTTATGAACCGATTTTGCATGTACAACCAGCCTTAAAGTTTATAGTCTATGATTGTTCATTATTTTAGTATTGGGTATTTTTGCACTTTGTAATTTTTCCTCAGTCACCCGTTGACCACGAACGCTGTAAAGGGTTCGAAACGTCGGGATGTATTATAAATTCAATATAAGCGATATAATCCGTTTTCATAGTATTATTTCATTTGTAATTGTGTTTGAAATAAAAACCGCCTTTATTTTATTTTAGGGGGAAATTTAGGGGGTTCAGAGCGGTAAAAGTTAAATTGATTATACATAGTTTTAATTGACTTCATTGTGTTACCTAAGTACTAGATTTTGCTGTCACAATTGAATCAATTAAAATAAGATCAATGTGAAGAACATTGACATATAACATTATTGGTTGGGAAGACCGCGTCATATAACATATAATTTAATATAAAAATAAATGCGGAGTTAGCAGCCGACAATTTTATAAATATTATAAGAAACGTGTGGAAAGTTTATTTTAAGAAATAGGATAAGGACGCCAAAAGGGTAAAACACTCGGCAAATGGATCTGATTTTTTTTTGTTTTCTTGTGCTATGAGTTTCCACTACGTATAAAGTAATCAAAGTTTTCCTGAAGAAAAAGCCTAATAATACCTATAGCTCTTATTAATCAATCATCTAGGTACCAATGTAGACAGTCTAGGTTTCGATATTTATTAGGTAAACACTACACTTTTATTATTGTTAGTTCAGATATAATGAACTAGCTAGAAGTCCATCTACAGGGCATTTTACCTTCTGGTTGGGTTTCATTAATAAGCGTCAAAACAAGGTTATGGGACTGTCTTAATTTATTAAACGTAACCAATATTATTTTCATTTTATTTGTTAGGCGTTATCGTTGTTTTTGTAATGTTTTCCGAAATCTCAACACAGTCTTTAATATCTTATTTTTATATTTTTTTGGAAAACGAAAGTATATATGTGTGTGTGATAAATGTATTATGTTGCATATCTTCTGCCGTAATTATAATTTCAACATATGTAGATTTGGTTTCATGAAAGTCCATTATATTTACAAATATCCTTATCTTTTTCTCACATTCGTCCCAAACTTATAATACACACACAGTAATTACTACTGTTTTTATGCAGTTACCCAATTTAATCCACGTTACCGTTTAGCAATAAATATAGCACAAGCCCAAAAAAGGTATCAAGAGTTAAGGATATTAGATCGTTTAAGAAAGTCATATACAACAGTAATCTCGTATCATTTTGGTGTCAGCAACAAGAATCGATATAAAGGGGTCCACTAACTATCAGTCCGCCGGATGATATCGGCCTGTCAGTAAGAACAAAAATCTGACAGTTCCGAACAACTGACAGGCCGATATCGTCCGGCGGATTGATATTCAGTGGGCCCCTTAGTAGCCAATATCAGTTGAAATGATGAGTTAAAAGTTATTTGTACCTTAATTGGCCAGTTTCTGTGAAATTACCTGTACGCTGCCACGATAATGTTCAGATTAATAATATTGAAGGCAGTAGTTTAAAGAGTTATTCTCGGGTTTTCCATAAATACATACGCGTTGATGTTATCATTCCATTGTATAATGGACAATCATGTGTTGTTTACAAACACCAAACACCTCATGCCATTCTGTTTGCCAGAGTGAGAACTGAACGTGTAATGTGTTCTCAGTCTGATCCTATAGAATAGATTGAAATGAGGTTATTTTATGGGAATGATTTGACAGACCATTTAAATATATACCATGAAATTAAACGATTTTTCTGTAAAATGCAGAACGCCCATTGTACAGCGAGCTGCTAAATTACATGGACTCATTATGAACTTAATTCATTCATAATTGGCCATGATTTTTTGCAGCTGAGTGTACATCTGAGAAAGATGCTCAAATAATACGTTTCATGGACATCTTTGCGTCCGGAAAAATACGGGGCGAGTTTTTAGAATCATTTTGGATTGAAATCCTGTCCAAGTTAGTGGCGTAGCTATATAGGTGTTGGCAAAGCGAAGCGGCCCCTCGCTCACGGCCTTGCACTTAAGGGCCCGCGGGAGCCTTCCCTTTTATTACCTTGGGAATACACATTGAAAGAAAAGGGCCTCGCGGACGCGACTTCGCCAAGTTATATTTAATGAGACATCAAATCATTCTCCTAGTTAGGCATGTTGACTACTCCGCGCATCAGCTCCGTAAAAATGTTTTAACCACCATCGTAAAACTGTTATTTAATAAACTGATCTTTCATCAATCCTTAAATTTCCGGAGCTCACGCGCGATCCTTAACCAGGTTTACATTGAAACGATCAGAAGAATCCTCCCGCCATTTGCTGTATTGATAGCGTTGTGCCTCTAGACCACCTTACCTCCTAAAAAATCTTTAATTAAAACTGTAGTACGTAACTACCTACACTAAGGGGTCTAACAAAGTGACAGTCGTATAAAGAAAACGCCAATGGAAACTTACATTTATTTATGGTGATCATGTGGCCTTTTACCCCGGCCACATACTCAACGAGTGGCACGGGAAGTAGCGAGGGAAGTAGCGAGGGAAGTAGGCAGAGACGTTAGAGACGACGCTACTCGTCATGCTCCTCGTTACGCCCACCGCTCCCTATTTTGTCGGTTTTTTGGCGCGAGCGAGTAACATTGCGGCAGCGCGAGGAGCACATTCTGGCCGAGGTATTTCGTAAGCATCTGCCATCCTTATACATTTTAATTTTTCGATTGGATTTTTTCGATAAACGTGTCGTCTTGGCATTTGTCGATGTATGATTGTAATCTTGAATAGGCCCCTGATTACAAAATCCTGTCAAAGAGGTCAGCTCCATAGACAAGCATGCGAGTTTCTGAGGGATTTAAGATGGTCAGAGGCGTTGTCAGCATCTATTATAATTATTGGTACTTTATAGCCACGTATTCAGTCTTTTAAGCTCATTGGTTAGTGTTAGGACTCTTCCAATCGCAAAGGTGCTTAACTCTGAATGATTCCATTTAATTCTTTTTTGCTCTGATTTAAGGGTTTTGAATCTTCTTTGCTTTAGTTTTGGGTTATGATCGTCTTTGGGTACATAGTTCCATTCACATTCAATTGCCGTAGTTTTTAGTCTTATAATCTCAAGCTAACTTTAGGTTTTTTCGTACGATGAGGAATATAAATTAATTCCGCGGAAGTGATTGTTTGCGCAAAAGTGAAAACTCATTGAGTAATTTCACCAGGAAATCGATGTTTTATCATTCAGAATAAGCCCTTTAATTTACTTATAATTATCGTATATTTAGGCAAAGCTATTTATAAATTAAGATTTGACATAAGCCATGACATTGGATTTGTTAAGCCGATGACTGTCGAAATTCGTGGGGTCTAGGCTAGATTTAGGGTTCTAGGTCACTTATTTTTTATAGGTATAGAGGGGAAGGGGTGTCTATGTCATAAACAAAATTGACAATGTTGCAAAGGGAAACACTACCAAGTCATAGGTATTTAGAGCCGTTATACCTGCCCTAACAAACATAAAAACAATCTGACAATCAATATATATATATATATATACTTACATTCATTTATGATAGATATTTAAAATAAAATATACCGTAAAATGGTCCTACTTCTTTTTGGTTTTTTGGTTGGCTTTTTGGTTGTTGGTTGTTTGGTTGGTTGGTTTTTTTACTACTTTTTGGTTCAACGTTAAGAGATAATAAGCAACGTAATAATTCAATAGGTACACATATATTATTCATTTTCGTTAAACTTCAGCAGCGGTATCACGGTCGCATTTTTATCACTTGTCATGTCATGCGTAGTTTCGCACTTACATACTTGTTAAAACGTGACAGGCATGATGATAGATGATAAAAAGCCGACCATCTTATCCCTACAGGTTATATAAATATAACATAGAAATATAATATTTGAATAGGTAACACATATTAAACGTGAAATCATTCTACAGAGCAATTGGAGCATAATTAAACTTACATGGGAGCAAAGTAGGACCATTTTACCGTAACCTTTTAATTTACCCCTTTAATCATAACCATCTCTTTTGTCTTATTGGAGTTACAAAGTTAACGTCTTTGATGGGTCATTCTTTGAGAATATGTCTGCGGTTGCATCTAATTGCCACCACTCTTTTCATACATGTTGTTGGTCGCGGCAATTAGACCGCAGACATATTTTTTGAGAATGACCCTGATGTAGTTTTTTAATAACGGAGTAAGTATAATTTCCAGATTATATTTGCAAGAGCGGGCGAAGGTAAGGCATTTGGATAAATCCAAGCTATGGTGCTATTGAGTCTAGCTAGTTAAGTCTAGAAAAAGTTCTATTATTAATATGTTGAGTTAGAATGGACAAAAGTTAGTGCGATAGAGAACTGACTGTAAAAAAAACATTACGCTCAAAGGGTAATGTAAAACATGAGAATTTTTTTACAACACAACAAACAAGTAATTTATGGTATTGGAAAAAATATAGTTCAAAATATCCCTCTGCTGTGTATTTTAATATGGATAATACTCGTCTCGTACTCGTACCGACACAAAGTGATGTTCTTTTAAACAATTCCATATATAGACGAAAACCATGGGTATTTTTTTTAAATTATAGCCAACACTTTTTAACCCATTTAAGCAATAACTGCAATTCCTTGTTAAATAAAAAATAAGATAAATTTTTAGCTAGCTGTCCAACGTACCCCAGGTTCCCCATCGCACTTAGAAGATAACTATTCAGATTTGTTATTTATCTAGTTTTCGATTTAAATACCTATGTATAACAACTATTGTAAAAAGTTACAGATGTTACATTTCTAAAACTTCGATTAGTAATATGAGTTATTTAGTTTCCGAGTCTATGAGTGGTCTTATAACGATATACTATACTGAATTTAATTAAAAGGTCTTTTTAAACACGAGGTAAGCGGTGTTGGTGTTGCCAATGTAATTAACGATATAGTTTAAAGTTTAGTGATGCTGAATTTACATATTAAATTCTTTTTTTAAATGATATGCGTTACCATCTCGTTTTCGAAAAGAAACATCTGTAACAAAATTCGTCCTTATATTTATTCTGGCTTTAAATATTGGGTTTCGTTAATCGGCTTACAAATAAACGCGGTATACTTCGTTTAAAATTGCTATTATGACACCATCAATATGATACATTTTGTAGTGTTGGCAGGAAGGTATTATAAACTTAACCCTATAAACAAATGGCCCAGTAGAAAGAATCTACCGATTGCGCCAGTACATTATTTTCAATTTTTTTTACTTTATGGGCTACTTAGGTTAATATGTCTAATGCCATCGAACATGTACATAGGGAAATTAACTGATTTATAATTAATCGCAAAACTTTCCGCCCGTCTTTAAAAGAGTATAATTGAATCTATTATCGTAATAGCAATTTTAATATGTGATATTGATTACATTTTAGATATCTGTCGACGTACATTTTACACACAAAACACATCCTTGTAGCATCACATATGCAACACTAACTAGCCTAGCCTAAAAGCCAAGCATTTAAATGTCAAAACCTTACAAATTCAATTTGTCTTTCTAATTCACTGTTTTCAAGTTTTCAAGGTCCAACAAACACTAGCAGTCTTTTCAGCCAGTATAAACCAATTCCTAATTCAAATTTGGAATTCATATTCCGTTTTCGGGTGCGTTCTCAAATACTAAACTGCGTTCAAGGTCTATCGCGCCTATTTTAAATCCCATTTGGATGCGTTCTAAAATCATACACGTCTTCACTTTCGCTCGCGTTCACTGAGTGGCAGTATCGATTTTTAAGCCAGTGTTACATCCAGGCGTAAGCTGGGGACCCGTCGGACGACAGTGAGTCGAGAGATCGACGCACCGATTTAGAACGCTGTTGTCAGTAAAGCGACGAACTGGAGCATGGGTTCTCGACACCTTGCATTTGTTGATCGGGGTTTGTTGATAACTGGAAATATAGATTAACAACATTATAACAAAAATATTGAAATAAGAAGGATCAAGGTCACGCAAAGGGCAATGGAGAGAGCTATGCTCGGGGTTTCTCTGCGTGATAGAGTCAGAAATGATGATATCCGCAGTAGAACTAGGGTTACCGACATAGCTCGCAGAATTGCAAACCTTAAGTGGCAGTGGGCGGGGCACATTGCTCGCAGAACTGATGGCCGGTGGGGCCGGAAGGTTCTGGAGTGGCGTCCGCGTACCGGAAGACGAACTGCCGGTAGGCCTCCAACGAGATGGAGCACGACCTGGTGAAGGTCGCGGGAATTCGGTGGTTGCGAGCGGCACAGGATCGGTCGGAGTGGCGAGCCTTGGGGGAGGCCTATGTCCAGCAGTGGACGTCTATCGGCTGACATGATGATGATGATGATTGAAATTAGCGGCAATAATTAGTAACCAAAAAAATATTATCAGGATTTGAATATTGTATTGAATTTTGCTTCATGGTTACTTGTAATTTCAATGAAGTCACGTCAAAATTTATGCGAACTTAAACTCATCGATTTTTCAGTGCATTGTTGATTAATTCATAAGGAAGTTTGAATAGGGGCAACGCGGTCACATGACAAACACAAACATTTAAATGTATTTACAAACAATAGGCAAAATGATATCAACTTGTTCTGCCAAACTGAGGTAACTTTAGCAAAATTGTCTTTGGTTGTCACTCAAAACGGTTTGCAAAAGCTAAACATCATTTGACAGACAGTTGACACCACTCGGAAGGACCAGGAACAACATTCATACTTCTCTAATTTCACATACAGATGGCAGCAGTCCATCCGTGGAGTTGTTGGGAGAGCGTGGAGATGGGGTAGGCGCATGTTTAGGTATCTCTCTCCCCGCATTCATTTTGTCGTGCAACTGAGCGAGACGCATGCTCATCTGTCGCCTCTCCTTCTGCTCTCGCTCCTTCTCCCAACGTCTAGCGCTGTAGCTCCTTATAGAGGATGAACTGCTTTGTACTGAACTTATACTTGGACGTCGGGAACCTGGATCATAAAAGTGACAGTCAGATTTTGAAATACGATTTATGAAGTATGCGTGCTATGCGATGCTGTGTTTGATGCATAGCTTGAATGTGTACATAAAAATGTTAAAGCCAAGTTTGTTGTAAACATTCTTGAGCAAAGGTTTCGAAAGACAGTGAGAAGCTTCTGAAGATTTTTATTTGTGACAATGAATATGCTGATTGATATTGAAATATAAGAAGTATGTAGTGTCTTGAAGTGTGCGCTTAAAAATTAAATTACATAAATAAATGTTATCTGAATGTAATCAGGGACAGGCGGACGAATTTAATTACATTTTCATTTCAAACTTCAAACTTTTAAACTGTCTAGCCCGGCTTGTTATAACACAGTATAATTTTTTGACTATCAAAGTGGAAATAGTGTTTACAGCTTTGATAAAATTCTTACTTGCAGGTAAAATCAAAATGTATATTATATAACAATTACGTGTCTTACAGTTAACAGTTACCTACATATATTATTCCCATTCTTATCAAGGCCGTAAATTAAACGTAAGTATTGCAACTTCTTCGAACATTAAAAACATTGAGTAAACAGCTTTTGAGCAGTCTTATTCCAGCTTTAAACTAGAAGTTCCTGTGGCGATGCGTCAAACACTACACGTAGGTAGCTTAGTTTCATTTATGATTTAAGTAAACCGTGATGACGGATAAAATGCAACGCCACTGAAACTTCTCTTAATCTTATTTCCTTTTTTTTAAAATTTGAACAGCACAATAATTCTAAATACATTATGAGGTGTGGAACACAACATGTAGTCAACAGTGTGACATGAGCATCGCAATCAAACGCCAGCATGCAACAGTACTTATATACGTATAGCAGCGTAACTATAATGTGGCATAATTCATACACCAATTTCGATAATTTATTACCTTCCCGTGAAAAAATGAGATGTCATGTTTTTGATGGCTCCCCCTGGTGTTCTTGCCTTTGCGACTTCGTGCGAACAGTTTCACCAGAATATTTGTGACGGGATAGCAGGGTCATTCTCTGAGAACATGTCTGCGGTTGCGTCTAATTGCCACGACTCTTTTCATACATTTTGTATAGCTCGCGGCAATTAGACCGCAGACATATTTTTTGAGAATGACCAAGCAAGCATTTACAATTCAATGCTGGTTCTATTAAAGTCAGGTCGCAGGATAGAGATATCCGTCCGTACATATTCAACTTAACCGATTACGCTACCAAAGGGTAACAAAGGTTTGGGGTTATTACTTAAAGATAGGTGGATAGGTACTGTACCATTTAAGTTGCCATATCTTATAATTACATTGCGGATAAAGCATGAAGCGAGGTGCGTGTGAAACTGAGGCTTAGCTCACCTTAGCCCTCTCTACTTTGAAATTGCCTGTGTCTATAACTTCTAAATGTTTTTAAATGATTCATTATCATGTAGGCAGATCAACAGTTGGAAAGCAGAAACATTGAATACAGACAATTTCAACGGGATGCTACGCTTCGTGTCTGTGAATTTAGCTTTTTTGTGTTACGTATATAAGCCAATGTGAGGTTAGATATGTGTTTCAGTGTAAGGTCAACTTTACCTCGTTTCTTTATGGCACTGCAAATGTATCATAGGTATCACAGCTTATATAACAAGGTCAGATGGGAAATGTGCGACTAGCAAATGCCAATACCCTAAAAGTAGAGGTTGAGGATAGGGACAATTGCTCTGTAGTTGCAGTTTACCCACTAGACCTTGCTAATTCAACGGTAGCGTTTAAGTTGGAGATACATTCTCAGTGTCATGTCATACAACAACAGTGTGGTAGAAAGAGATAGAAGGAAGGACCATGGCCATCTTGCTCGCGCCACGGGAAGGCGCGACAGGTCGCGACTCACACCATATTTCTGAAGACATGCCTTCACCCCCCATTATGTCTAACGAAGAAAGCATCAAAAATGGCGTCACACAAATAAAGCTCACATGTACGATCCTTCGTTTGGTTCGTCACTGATGAGTCCAATTATGCCATTAAGGGTTAAAGGACCATTTTACTGATTAAGGACACAGCACAATGAAGGGAACTATTTATTTAGGGCTGCATTTCCACTTAGGAAAAAGCAAGACCACCACTATGAGAAGGCAGCCTAAGAAAAGGTAAAGTTTAATAACTGTAGGGATATAAATATTGTGGCAAGTGTCAGAAAAAGTCTCCGTACATATTTTTAAGGGAAGATTGAGAAAAACTCATTCAACAAAAGTTGTTGTACAAAATATGGCTATGGTAGAGGTACAATAAATAATATCGATATATAGTTAAAGGTACTCACTTGTGATGTAGATGGATAATTCTTGAAACCTAAAAAAACCTGATTAGAATAACTTAAGTCCTGTCTATAAGTTGTCAAACGGACGCTGATGTACGTTTGATCGAGAACGCATCGCCACTTGAAGAGGATCAATGTAGAAAACGCCAAAACTAAGGAGTATGACTAACGAAATATTAAGAATTAGAAAATAGTGTTGAGTACTCATAATTTTTTACTGGACAAATAATAAAACCAAAGTTGTACAGATACTAAAGTTGAAGACGGAGAAAGACACAGCTTAAACAAATTTTTAGGATAGCCAAGAAAACTAACATATGTAGGCGGCTTAGCCGGTTTACTTGGAACTTCGCTATTCGGTTCTAACAGAACGGAAGGAAGGATCAAACTGAGAATCATCATCAAGTCCTCAAAGACGGATAGGAAAATAAATATATTGGAGATTGCTCCTTGAACCTTATTAAGATTTATTTAGAATATTAAATTGGTTCTTGATCTGAGCA
This sequence comes from Cydia strobilella, assembly GCF_947568885.1. Lineage (NCBI taxonomy): Eukaryota > Metazoa > Arthropoda > Insecta > Lepidoptera > Tortricidae > Cydia > Cydia strobilella. Next base: position 1,620,292 of record NC_086048.1, read on the forward strand.
GGAACTAGGGTTTTAAACATCCCTTTTGTTTACCACCATTATAGTCACCAGGTGTGCTGCCTTTAGGTACTTAAAGAAAGAGATGAGGGCCAATGGGGAGTCGGCGAGAAAAGGAAAGCTATGATGGGATTCCTTGAAATTGATTAATATGAAATAGAAGGACAGCAATATTGACTCATCGGGCATATTTGGAGCATCATGTGCGTCGTGACTCGCGCTGCTAACACCAACGCAACAACTAACGGGACGTCCCATGCGACACTCGCGGCGGACGGGTGCTATACTCTCGAATTTCTATCTCCGAATTTCCGAAATCGAAGCAACGATTAGCTCATCAAAACCATGGAAAATGTCCTGAATGTATCCGAGAAAAGGTATCGCTGTGCTTTTGTTTGTTGGCACAAAGCCATACAACTCAGCATATTCGCTGTTAAGTTTATTTGTATAGTCTCTTCATGACTATACTAAGTTTGGTCATTGCCTCGATTTGAACTTCAGAGTGGCTCTCATGTTTCTGATGTTTCATATGCCTACTGCTACAAAACTTTCCGAAAAAGAAAGTGGATTTAATTTTAATTTGTTTTGGATATTTCAATATTATTTTCAAGTGGTGGCCGAATAGACATAACGTCCGACTTTCAATCCGTGGGTGCAGGTTCAAAACCTGGCTCGAACCAATGAGATTTTCGGAATTTGTGTAAGAAAAATAAATATCATTTGATATTTACCACTAGCTTTTCGGTGAAGGAAAATATCGTGAGGAAACCTGCATGCATCTGCGAAGAAATTCAAAGATGTATTTGAAGTCCCCAATCCTGTCCAGGCCTGTACCCATGGAGCAGTGGGACGTATATAGGCTGAATTATTATTATATTGCTGCTTTCTGCTACTGTAGTGAAGAGGTTCAAACCGTTGAGCACATTATACAGCGCTGCCCTCTGCACTTTTTTGCAGGCGCACCGGAAGATCTGTTTAAAATAACACCTGACGTAATCTCGTGGCGTGGGACCCTGAATGTAGATTTATAATTATTTTATTATGACTATTACCTAATTTTATATAGAATGTTTATGACGCCATACGATTAAATAAACTTATTATATTATTATTTTCAAGAACTTTACTTCTAAATACAGACTCGATCTGCTGTAAGAGATAAAGTGCTCTTCGTATAACATTGAACTAGTGTTATAGATACGTATGTTTCACTAACGGTAAATATGTTATGTTCCTCCACGGTACGGCAATTAAAGGTGAAGCGATCAGGAATTAGAAACATATCGACTACAATAAGGACATATGTATATGAGCCTGATTGCCAAAGCTGGATAGTGGTAGGTACATATTTACTCGTACTACTCGTAGAAGTTGGACTGAGAAGAACGATTTTACTGGGCAGTTTCAGGTGTGATCTGGTTTACAATAGGGTCATTCTCAAAAAACGTGTCTGCGGTCTAATCGCCGCGACCCATACAAAATGTATGAAAAGAGTGGTGGCAATTAGATGCAACCGCAGACATATTCTCAGAGAATGGCCCAATAGCATGCTCCACGACTAGGGCATCCTTAACAGTGCGATGAAGATGAGCGTAGAAATTCGAGAGTCACGTAGGAGACCATTTGAAATGTGGGTTCACAACTGATCGCCAAAGCAATCCTGTTTCTCTCTTCAAGAGAAAGCGTGGAGAAAATTGACAATCAATTTAGAATATTTGGATACCTATGTTTATCTGCTCGCACTTCGCAGTCAATAGTCTGTTTGTTACTATCTGTAGTATTGGCTGTGACGGAAGGCTAACGTATCTCTCATCAACAACGTACCTATGTAAACAATCACCGACTCAGCGTGTAGTTCCAATGTAAAGGTGCTTAACGCTATTGTAGTGGATAATGACGTTAATGACGTACTTAACCACAATTCAACTCTAGGTAATCTACATGCTTAAACAAATAAATCAGTATTTAGTTAATATTTGCTTTTTTTTGGCTCGTTCTCTCGCATTTCTTCTTTACATGGCGACCGCGACATGAGCCCTTTAAGTACCCACTGCATTATTTTCACTACCAGTGTTACTATTAATTACTAACAAGAGTAATAAGCTTGACTGCAAATTTTCTTAAAAAACTTTGGCATTTTGAAGATCAGTCGTACAACACCCAGGCCGCACCCGGCCGCCGCACACCGAACGTGCATTATGGGAAGGCGCGCTGCATACATCGTTATCACCTTTGGCGGCGCACTTGGGCGCGTGCGCGCCGCCGTCCCGCCTTACGGCCTTCAGGTGGCGCGAGATTAGCAAGATGGCCGCCGCGCGCGCCGCACCTGCGCGCGACGCCGACACCGGCACGCCGCCGCCGCGCCGCGACGCGCGCCGCGACGAGTCCGACTCCAGCGTGGCGCCCGTGCCGCCCGAGCGGGACGAGGCGCGCGAGGAAGCGCGGGTTGCGCTTAAAGTGCCGCCTGGAAACAAAACATTCCTTAGCCTATTGAGTTCCGTTTAGGGTTGCCATATGTCAGGATTTCAACTGACATGTCAGGATTTTGGGTCCTTTGTCAGGATTGCGGGGGAACTTCGCGAGTGTCAGGATTTTTAGGAACCTTAACTACTTATAAGCACTAGAATATAGATAAAAGTTTGGAGTTGGGCAGAAGAAAGGGAAGGTTGTGCTCTTGCTACAGCATATGGTCGTCACCGTGGTGATGGCGAAATTTTGAGAATTATCTTCATGAGAAGCGTTTCTTCTGGAGCTTAAATTAATATTAATTTACCGGTATGTGTGTCGTTGAGCGAGTACAAACACGGTGGTGTGAGCCGAGCGTCGGCGAGATGCGCAGGGTGGTAGCGCGCCCGTGTGTAAAGGTGCAACACCATGCACAGTAATCCCCCCAGCACGAAGATGCCCGACGCTACGCCGAGCAGCGTCGGCATATCCGCTGTCAGCAGCACGAGGTCTGCAAATAGGAGAAGATTGAGAACCTTGGTTTAATCGCATGAAAGACCAACAGAATGATCGTCAGGATAAGAACCTTGAGAGAAAGTACATGTTAATGATATCATCTTAGGAGAGGTTCATTAACATTGTTGATTGTGAGACTTTGATAGTCCCTTAGATTTGGATTATGTGGAAATTTTAAACGTTCGTGTCCAAAGTGATATTTCTTCAATTAAAAAAACGTCACTTTTGACACTGACAGATCCTTATCGTACCGCTGTGACTTCTTATAAGCATTGTTCGAATTGGGCCGCAGTACTCACGTAGTTAAGCTGCATAATGTCCTCCCTTAGCTTACCTTCAGTGCAAAACACTCTCTGCGTGGGCCGACTGTGTGTCGTACTGTGGTACCCGGGATCGCACTGGCAGAACGCGTTGTGGTTGACCTGGACGCATGACGCGTGGGGGTCGAACGCTTGACACGTCTGCCGATAGAAGCATTGCTCGCCGAGCTTTTTTGCTGGAATGGAAATTTGCTTATAAGTACCTATCTTTATAAAAAAAAAAATTCAATTTATTTATTAGTAAAAAAGAGGTACAGTAATTGTTGCTACTTATCTGCCAAACTGCATAGCAGTTTGTTGGCAGAAAACTTATTCTACCCTTCACCACTGTAAATTAAGTTATTTTGGCGTTATACATAGTTATACGTTTTACGGACAAAAAACGGATAAAACGGGTCTATAATTTATTTTGTTACCTTTATTTACCGACGTTTCCACACAGGTAGACCCAATTATAAATGTGATTTAATATGTGTTCAAAGCGCGAAGGTTTTAAATATTATATCTTTATACCTTTAAACGAGCAATTCTTGTATATATATTAATATATTTCGGGGATCTCGGAAACGGCTGCAACGATTTCGATAAAATTTGCTAAATGGAGGTTTCGGGGGCGAAAAATTGATCTATCTAGGTCTTACCTCTGGGAAAACGCGCATTTTTGAGTTTTTGTAGGTTTTCCGAGCAAAGCTCGGTCTCCCAGATATTCTTTATAAAGTTGGTTATCAGCTTAGGAGTTTTAAAAGTAAAGTTGACAAAGGCACTCTTGCAGTGTCTTGCGGATAGTGCTAGAGTTAAGTTAGTTAAAGGGGCCCACTGATCGACTGACTTATTGGAAACCTTTTTTTTCCTTCTTATCCCAGATAAAACCCGCTTTAGTTAAATAGGTGTTCAAAAGAATTTCCGTTTCTCGTAAGTTTGTGGGAGAGCTTTAGCGTTACTAAAGGGGCCCACTGACTATCAGACCATCGGACGATATCGGCCTGTTCGTTAGAACAAAAATTTGACAGTTCCGAACAACTGACAGGCCGATATCGTCCGGCGGTCTGATAGTCAGTGGGCCCCTTTAGTAACGCTAAAGCTCTCCCATGTTATATTTGGTAGTAAAATTGGATAAAGTGGTTATTAAAAGTCCGTTAATAACGGACATCAAGCTGTCCACTTCTCATAATCTACGGTGTGTTAATGAAGCATATTGCACGATTAAATTGAAGAGACCGAATTTCTTGATGATATCAGCTTACTCATTTTCTGAAGACAATAGATAGTAAAATAAGATAGATGATAATATTAATAATAAAGGGGCATAGGCAAGTGCGATCGTTTATAGTCTAGAAAACGAAAATCGAAACTTAAATAGAGTTAAACCAAGAAAAGTCTGCAGAGGTTTTGACAGCACACGCAGTGCAGGTGTTATTTTAAACGTCAAACCTCTATGAAATGATGACTCTATGAAAAAACACTGGTACTAACTCAAAGATATTAAGGAAACAATCACGTGATATTTCGTTCGCATAGCTGTCATCTCGATACCCATACATCTTTAGCGCTTGAGAAGAAGAAGAAGGTCACGACGTTGTTTTTTTGTTTGTAGCTGTCGGTCGGTAGGCACATATAAAACTGGACGTAGTCATGTAGCACGGTTCGTTTTCCAGTAAAACAACGGACGTATAGCTATCATCATCATTTAGAAATCCGTCCGGATGACCCCAGAGAGGTTCCACACAAATCGAACTAAAACAGGGCTTCTGTTTTAGTTTGCACCGCGAAAAACGTAATTCGAAATTATTTTATCTACCTCTCTATCGTTCTAATACGCAAGAGAAATAGAGAAGCAGATATCGTTTTTCGATTTTGGCGGTAGTCCCTCAAATGTGAATAAACTTGGATTGATATCAGCTCTAGGTGGGGCGGGGTTAATAGACCTTCTAAGGTTTCAACCGTACCTTTAGCGCAGCCGCGCGCGACGCCAAGATTGACAGGGTGCTTGGGGTCGCATTGACAGGAATTTGACGTCGGGTCGCAGAACACGTGGAGTAGCGCCGGGTTGCATGTGAACTCGCACGGCGATCCAAGGTACTTGCCCTTTTCTGAAACGAAAAAAAAACATTTATTCATTTATTATTAGTTACAAAATTTTGGTGAGTATTCTCTTCATATTCAAACGAGTCACACTCAAGTGTTTTGACAGTTTGCGTCGGTTAGCCAACGGTTCAGATCTGGGCCGTTTGCTATAGGTCACGTTATGATTTCTATGGTGAACTTTGGTTTGCAAAAATGTTTGTGAACTCGACCATACTCCTGCCTTGTACCCACCACCTTTTGTATACCTCTACGTATTGTCATCATCATTAATAAAACTTGCTATGTTTAATGTGCCGAACCACTGAATAAGTAATAGTGTCGAACTTAATTTACGTACGTCGATCGAGTCCCCAAAAATGTCCTATCGAACGATTTTAAACCAATTCTCGAAACTGCTTTCATTAAAATCTCTTTGAACCTCCATCGACTACCGGTTCCGGCCGATAAGGTGTCGGAAATTAAATTTGAATCAAATAACCGTTTAATAATTTTGTTGGCGAATTATTTTTATTTATGGTTTCTTCGATTGGGCTTTTGATAACTTCGTTGAGGCGTTTATTGTTTCTCAGAAATTCTGTTCAAATAAATTTCGATTTGTTGGTTTTCTTTAGAATACAAAAAACCATTAAGGTCATGTGGGGTAAGAGAAACATAGTTTATTTTGCTCGGGACAAGACAAACAGTACCTATGAGGATTGCCTACACATTTTTATTTTGACCCAATGTTTCTAATATTAGTGTGTTTGCCTGACATTACTGGGCGGCCATTATTTCTCCAACGTGGACGATAACGACCACGATTTACCTTTACCATTGCCACGATAAAATATAAAAACAATCATTAAAAACATTATTCCAAAACTTTTCAGCTATAGTAGCCCCTTAATTCGCTAACCATATGCTGTAGCTGAACCTTCCCTTGCCTTTACCCAATTCCAAACTTTTAGGTGGCTTCTTAGTGGTTCGCGGAGGTTTCTAAAAACCCTGGCACTGGCCAAGTCCCCCGTAATCCTGACAAAGAAACAATAATCCTGACATGTCTGGGAAATCCTGACAGTCTTTGTTGCTATATGTCAGGATTTCCCAGACATGTCAGGATTATTGTAACTAAAAAAAATATTGGCAGAATAATTTACTAATAGGTAATTATTACGGTAGGTCAAATAAGTAAATTTAATTGGCGCTCTGGTCGATTCTCCCCTTCTACGCTTGAATTGGTAGTAGTTCTACAGCTACAGCAATAGGGATGTTGACTATCTTTTAGAATTTTCATTTTAAAGATAGATACGTAATTATTGCAAAAAAATAAATTCTTTAATTTTCAATAAAAAATCGACGTTTCAAGCTGTCACGTGATCTGGATGATGAAACGAGGTGATAAACAAGCGACTGTCGGTGCCGGAGGACCACCAGCCCGCGCAGCATGGTTCGCCTATAACTAAGTGCGTCACTTTCGCACTCACATACTTGTTAGAACGTGACAGGCATGGTGATAAGCGTACCGTGCTACGACCCCAGGTTTGACAACTTGTCTGTGTGTGTTTCTCACACCGTGACGTCACGTGCTCCGATTTGCGTTTGCAGTCACATGATGCTGGGCATTATTTTAAATACTTTTAATTAATTTATTACGCATATTCACACTTACAAAATATGATTTGCAGCATTCTAATATTCCCTGCTATGGTAAATCACATAAAATTGTATACATTCGCGATACATGTCAACATCCCTAATGAACTAAATTTGATCTGATTTGATATCATGCATACATAATTGTTGACAACAAAATGCGCTGTGCTGTGACACAAAATCCATCCTGGTAGCAGCAAAGAATAAAACCGGACAAGTGCGAGTCGGTCTCGACTCTTGCCCACCGAGGGTTCCGTACTTTTTAGTATTTGTTGTTATAGCGGCAACAGAAATACATCATCTGTGAAAATTTCAACTGTCTAGCTATCACGGTTCATGAAATACAGCCTAGTGACAGACAGTCGGACAGTGGAGTCTTAGTAATAGGGTCTCGTATTTACCATTTGTGTACGGAACCGTAAAAAACCGTTACAGACGCAATAAACTACTATAAAAGGCATTCTTCAATTTCCTGCAGCTGCAGCAAACTCGAGGCCTTGGAACTTTCTTGCTCTAATGGCACTGTCTTTGTTTCCATTTGTTGCGATGTTATTTGGGACGCCCATTGTTGGGGAACTTACCTATTGAGATACTGGGTTAAGATCTATTGGGTTGAAAAAATTGTGTGTAAATCGGTTGGGGAGACATTTGACACATTTTATTGATAGGTATTTCTTGAAATCGCAGAATATTGTGTTTCGAAGGATTTGTCGAATGTTGATAAAGCGTATAGTTTTGGAGTGATGAATTTGACATTAGTATTCGTATTATATATAGTACATAAATATATATATATACCTATATAGTCTTAATTTACATCACTGAACCTAGATAATCTTTTTTTTTATAACCTGTAGTGTCCCACTGCTGGGCAAAGGCCTCTCCCTTTGATTTCCATGACTCCCGTTGTTGAGCTGTTTCCGGCCAGTTATTAGTGAAGGTGTCTAAGTCGTCCCGCCATCTCCGCCTGGGCCTGCCACGTCCGCGCTTCTTTTGCGGCATCCACTTGGTGGCTATACTAGCCCACCTATCCGGATGCATGCGGCAGACGTGACCTGCCCAGTCCCACTTCAGCCTAGCGGTCTTCTCCCCTACGTCAGCTATGCCTGTTCTGGAGCGCAGTGTAGTAAGTATATTATTTAACAACAAAATTTGTTAGGATTACTTTTTACTTTGTAACTTTTACTTGACGCAGCGAGCGTTTTGCCAATTGCAAACCAAGGGAGGTCATGGGTTCAAAGTTCAAACCTCGCTTTTATAAAAAGAGACACGTACAAAAGAAAACGATTCACGTAAAGACTAACATGAATGAAACTCATGAATTCAACTTAAACTGAAATGAAAAATTCCTTAAATCTTGTCTTAGAAACTACAGAACCTAAAGGCCTTAAGAGCGCTTTCATAATATTGCACGGAAGATTCCCGTTTATCACAATCTCAGCTGGAAATTAATTACCTATGTGTTTGCGCAATTGAATGTGTGCTTTAAGAGAGGGTGTTAGGTTTGAAATTCCTTTGTAATCACTTTCATTTGAGTGAAAAGACTGTTTGCGAACTGAAAAAGGCTTGATGACGACGTATGCGTTATGTGAAAATGAGTAGGGTTGGCAGTTGGCACGTGTGTTTACATTTTGTCATAAAAACAAATGACAAATCGTGAACATGCATTATTAGAAAGACATGAAGCCCACCAATGGGCAGTTCTTTGACATGTTGATAGTACATGGGTCTATTGTTTCCCATATAGTTTTAAGTCATAATGTATTGTTTGTCCTCATTTTTGTTAGTCATAATTTGGTATTTCTCAGAAACGCGTAACTTTTCAGGATTGCCATAAAACAAACCTAACCTAACCTAACCTATCTATAGGATGTGCTCAATACTGAACAAATGAAACCCAGCCAGGGTGTCATCTTAGAGATGTAGGCCTCCTTTCTTATTAAGTAATACTAATAATACTGCCTATAACTAAAATTATTATATAGTGCTCGATAAATCCTCTTGTGCTTATTTCTGCGAAGTTCTTTCTAATGATTAAAAAATAAAAACGTTCTTTCGAAATGGAGGATGGGTGAGATTGTGACAACCCTAGCTAGCTTTACGTAACAGTTAGGGCTTAGATCCATGTTTGCAGGCCGTTTAGGTAATTGTTCGGGCTTATGGAAGGTGTGAATTATGTAGGCTCAAGGCAATTGCTGAGCCTAACACAGTAGTCTTGTAGAATCATGGTTTAGTTACTAAGATCAATGTCATCAATGTGAATCAGCAGCGGTATCACCCAACAAACACATTAGCCATAACAACAACTCATTTAGAGTCCTGAGTGACATAGTAGTTTTATAAGACCCATAATAATAGTTTTAGGTGATACTATATATGGAAATAAACGGTCTTATTAATACACTGGCGCTAGTAAGGTGATATAATAGACATATGATTTTATAATGCAGCTAAAGGCTGTAATAAGGTGGTATTAGCTGCCTCTTTATATATTATGGTTACCACTTTAAGTAGATTTTAACGCTGAAGGTTCTTTTGGGGTGCCCATTATAACTTACTCGCGCTATAGCTCTATAATCGTGTTATGTTTACCTTTTAGTGCTTAATGCCGCCTACAGTGTTACAGAAGCTATAAAAATACTCTTAAGCCATTTAAGAGTGGCAACAGTTCTTATAGCTCTTAGTAATATAGTGATACAACCGACATAATTTTCCCTGTTAAATCACGTAGTTTTTTAGTGCTAGAAGTGCTTTAACAGCAGTATGGAACCGTAGCTCTTCAAGAGTGTTTGTGCGAACATTATTACAGCTTAAAGTTATTTTTAAGTATTTCAGGTATAAGATACCTCTTTCTATAACCTTAAATGGTTTATCGTGATACATTGTTGTTTAAGGTTGAATACCACATCAAATATAGCCTTAATAGGCCCAAAAGCTCTAAACTACGACATAAGTGTTAATAATCATTTACGCCATTTTGTTTACAAACAAACACAAAAATGCTTGAAATATCTAGTAATAAAGCAGTAATTGTTAAGGTCATTTTGTTCTGATATTACAATATCTAGTATGTTTAGCATAACCATTCAAAAAACTAAAGATTATAATTAACTTACTTACAAAAAAAAAAAAAAAATTGGCAAGTATTTTTAGTGTACAATATTTATCAAAACATGTATATTTACAAGGCGCTTGAAAATTGAGATGTAAAATACCATATATAATGACAGAAAAGTAATAACCGCAATAGAATTTCAGTTGAATTCTCTAATACGTGTCGTGAAACTTTGCTGTGTACTCACCAGGTAATAATAATTCCAATAATCCATCAAGCATTAAAAATTATATTATATTATAATTGTATTTAATTATATCTATCGTACATTTAAGTCTAATCTTAAAGCACTTGGAAATATGACGTGTAAAAAATTGTATTATTTTTACCAATAAATAATCTGAATCTGAAGCTGTCGCCATTATAAACAATCTGTCTGACTACGTCACGCAACACTATGAGCGATTATTGGAAATTGTATTAAATATTTTGACATTTTAAAACTACAAACGATTGTTTTCACTACTGCAGCGTTCTTGTAACACTGTAAGATTATTAGAACTATAAGTAAAAATACTGCTACTTTAACCCTTTATTATCACTTTCGGCAAGAATAATCCCTATTGTAGCACTATTATATCACTAGTTTATCACTATTGCACATAAAATGAACCACTGTAGAGCTTCAAGCACTAACGTCGGTGCCTAATTCCGACTATAAGAGAGTTATAGCGTGCTATATCGCTAAATTTTAGGCCGCACTATCGCTATCAGTGTTTAATCGAAATAATAGTCAGCTTTTATAGAACTAGTTTTATCGCTAAAATGTTACTTGGGCATGGTCGCATTTTTATCACATGTCATGCCATGCGTCACTTTCGCACTTACATATTTGTTAGAACGTGACAGGCATGGTCATCTTAGCCCTACAGGTATATCTGTCTACAAGCACTTTCGTCGCTTCTAACGAAAGTGCATGAAAAAAGACTCCACGTCGCGGAAATGAAAATGCTTAGGTGGGCCGGCGGTGTCACGCGACTCGATAAGGTTAGCAATGAACATGTACGCGGCTCGTTCAAGGTAGCGCCTATTACCGAAAAACTCAAAGAGAGTAGAATGAGGTGGTATGGGCACGTTATGCGAAGGGACGAAAACTACACAGTGAGAAAGGCTATGAACATCCCAAGCAACCCCAGGGGAAGAGGCAGAAGACCAGCAATATGGTGGTCCAATGTCGAAAAAGAGATGAGGACACAAAACCTGGCAACACAGACAACCCAGGATAGATTGTCCTGTGATGTACGAGAAGAAGACTTCTTGCCCTATGATGGTCTTTCCAATCAAAAATTGTAAGTCTATGTATACCCATGTATATGTCTACCCCACATTGACCTTAATTTTCCATAAAAATCTATGTTATATTTGTCTTGAGAAATTCGAAAAATCGTAATATTTGATTGTGTGCTTAATTAAGTACGAGGAAAATGTGACAAGAAATCCTAGTTTTGTATTAGCTAGGTTACCTATCTTTCAACGCTGTGGGTACCAGGGGGACTAGCTAAGATGCCAATCGTACATCGACAAACGCCAAAAAAAAATATCGCGATGACAGAAGCTACGAAAAGTCACGTGACTATTTCCATACATTATTCAAATTTCGATTGGAGTTTTTTATCAACTTGCCGCAAAAGTAAGTGGCAAGTCAGGCCATAATGCCATCTCTTTCACTCTTGGTTGGTCTTAACAAGGGTAGAGGAGATAGGATAGCGTTATGATCTCAGTCGTCAATTGGTATTGCGGCAAATATAGGTCCCCAAATATCTTGTTACCTATGTGCAACGTCTGAACTGTAGTCACGTTCAAAAGCGAGGGCCTACCGCGAGCCACGTTCGACGAGTTGCCTCTCTGTCGCTCTTGCAAATTCGTACGTAAGTGTGACAGGGAGGCAACACGTCGAACGTGGTTCGCGATAGGCCCTCAGGGTTAAAGCTAGCTTCGATCACGTAACACTATTGTAAGTTCGTAACAATTCCGGTAATCGGGTCACGTTGGGCACCTTATTTCAAAGCTCCTTCCCATTGGGTCCAATATCTTCGCCCACCCCACGTACCTAGGACACTTCTATAGGTATCAAAGGATTGATTCACTCCGCGCCACATCGCTTCGCTTCGCGTTCGCGTTTTGTTCGCCTACGTAGTACGCTCGTATACGCTCGCTACGTAGATCGTAAGTTATTATAGTCATGCCAGTAACTGTTGTAGTCTCCCCCAAGAACCTTCAGCACGAAGAGTGGTGAACTGCGCCCAATCATAATTAAGATTGTCGATTACAAATCACTGTAACGTAATGTAGAAACCATGTTTTGCACATCACGATCCTTAATTAGTTAAAGTGATGTTAATTAAATTATATCATGCTACTTTCGGTTAAGCCAACTTAAGCCTCAACGAAATAAATACTGCAACAACGAACTGTCCGACTTCATTAAAAATAAATTCGCAAAAACACCCGCAACCCTTGTCCTCAAAAACATGATTATGTAGGCTTAAAACCCAGCCATGTTTTCCACATAAAACGGCCCACAATATGCGAGCTTTAGAAGTTTAAACCTCACACTTCCACAATAAAACTCTGCAAGCTTTAGCGGTGTGACATCTGCAGCTTGGCCATTCGCCAGCCGCCGGGCCTTGGCACACTGTTATTGCGTTTCAAACTTCACGTTTTTATTTTCACTATTTTAAAACGCCTGCTTAATTATGCTAGCAGCGCTGAAATAACTGGTTGCTGTAATGTTTTACATAGGCGCTTGGGAAGAACTAGAATGCGACCATAATGCGACAAAGTAGATAGAATCAGTCTTGAGTGAATGCTTAATCAAACTGCATTTATAGCCGATCAATATATATGTTAATTAGTTTTTTTAAACGCTACTTAATTACGCCAGCAGCCAGGCCTTGGCACACTACTGTTATTGGCGTTATTGCGTTTCAAACTTCACGTTTTTATTTTCACTATTTTATAACGCCTGCTTAATTATGCTAGCAAAATGCTGGAATAACTAGTTGCTATAATGCTTTACGTAGGCGCTTGAGAAGAAAGTTAATGCGACAAACTAAATCGAATCAGTGTTGAGTGCAAACTGCCTTTACAGCAGATCTATACATATGTATATGTGTTATAGAGATGGGCCGAATATTCGGTAATATTCGGCATATTCGGCATATAATTCAATGTTTGTATTCGGCTGAATAGTTCGATTCGAACTGCCGAATATTTACCGAATAAGCAATTTTTTAGGGCGTCCGCTAGTTAGCGCGGAGATGAGAAGTTACCGGTTTCTTTTCATAAACATGCCCGGTCGGTCGGGAGGGGAAGGGTCAGAATAAATACGTTATCAGGCATGGTGACAAGCGATAAAAATGCGACCGCGCTACCGCCAGAAGCCGCGAACCTGAATAGTTTTGTTTCCAGCGTTTTAGGCAGTTTCGGTATGAGTTGAACCGAATATTCGTATTTGGCAAAGCCCATATTCGGCCCATCTTAAATGTGTTATTATTTTAAAACGCCTACTTAATTATGCTAGCAAAACACTGGAATAACTGGTTGCTATGATGTTTTACGTGGGTGCTTGGGAAGTTGCCACAAAGTAGAATGAATTAGTCTTGAGTGAATGCTTAATCAAAGTGCCTTTATAGCTGCTCTATGTATGTGTTCTATCTATGTATGTGTTGTATCTATGTACGTGAGCTTCGCTACGTTAGAGCTAAGTATGTTTGCCGGCTACTTTAACCTACTACGGCGCGATTCGGGAAGTGAATTAGAGATTCACTAGATATATATTATATTTAATGTTTAATTTGCTACTTTACCAATTAAGTCCACAATACATACATACATGTCATACAAATAAAACATTACAAAAATCTTAACCTAAACTAGAACCTAACAAACACAAAAACTATTCACAAAATGCGCCCCGCGCCCCTCCAGATGCAAAGGAGCCCATCACGTTCGCCGCGTTGCCACGTTGAACAGCTACTTGCGAAATATCATTTTTTGGTTTCCATATCCAAAGGGTAAACACGGGACCCTATTACTAAGTCTCCGCTGTCTGTCTATCTGTCCGTCTGTCACCAGGCTATATATCTCATGAACCGTGATAGCTAGACAGTTGAAAATTTCACAGATTATGTATTTCTGTTGCCGCTATAACAACAAATAGTAAAAAGTACGGAACCCTCGGTGCGCGAGTCCGACTCGCACTTGGCCGGTTTTTTCTATAGTGACTGTCCTTGTGTCAGGTCATTTACTTTCCTTTTAATTGAAAATATATTTAAGTACATTTTGCGTCGACGTGATTTATTAGGGACGTGATCATTTATGCATGAGTGATGGCGTGAGCAACCAGACTTTCATCACTTTCGTATCTATAACACGAATGGGAATTATGTCTAATGTCGTTTTATCAAAAGGATTGTTCCATTTAAACACGACATTTGTCTATTCAGACTGAGATACGCAAAACTTTACATTTTATTTGGATAGTGCCGAGGGCACCGGATCACGCAATCTCGTGATTCCCCTAAATTGCACACTGTCATTTTCTCTACAGGCTAAGAGATAGTGACGGAAAAACTTATAGAATTTTGAGAGCAATTTTAATAACAAAACTTCCGTGAGGCACTGCCATATTAAATATATTAAACCGGGTCACTTACGTTTATATGTTACGTCACGTGTGTGTGTGTGTGTGTGTGTGTGTGTGTGTGTGTGTGTGTGTGTGTGTGTGTGTGTGTTTGTGTGTTATGTTATGTCACGTTTATGTGTTATGGAGCGAAACATTTAACCCGGACCAAACAGACCCGGTTTATTAATATATTTAATTTCGAGAGCAATGAATCCCTTTAGTTTCTTGTACTATCCATGTTACTAGATCCGAGCGTCTATCCGTCTGCCTGTGTAAGGTTAGCAGTTTATCGGTAGATGCCAGAGTGGCGGGCCAGTAAAGGGTTGTAATATTACTTGAGGGTGTACAATTTACGGCTCATTAAATTTACGACCAAGTTTTCGGTTGACTTTAAAACTTTGCTGGTCTGCTACCCTGACCTTCAAATAGCTGTCAGACGCCCGAATATAGCACGTAACAAAGATAGCGAAAATAGTTTGAGCTCCACTGCTTTCAAAATTGTATCCTTTTTTCCGGAGCTAGCTCTCTGGCTACTGCTTCTAAAGTAGAACCGACCTTAACTGAATTGATGCTGGTTTATTTTGTAATGAGGTCACTAGGGCACTTCGTCAACACAAGTGGGTATATAGACAAATTGACAAAAAAACAGATTTCGATCCATAAAAAATTTCCACATTTGATTAGCTGAAATTTAGCCACGGAGAATTTTTTTTCGCATAAAAGTTGTTCAGTATGACCAAGGACGATATACAGTGTATTACAGGGGATCTCGTGTCCATTTTAAACTAATTACAAATTGTTAATCATTATTAATATTGAGCCTATAACCTATATATTCACTTCACGTAGTAAAGATTTGAAAATACCCTATTTATAGATACCTACTTTTTTACCTAATGTCGCTCTTTGTTTCTAGATATAATATGTATATATTCAGGTATAGTTTCAGTACAGTGGAGTAGTGTGAACTAATCTGGCCGTAGCCGAAGTCGCATCTGCGAGGCCCTTTTCTTTCCCAAGATAATAAAAAGGGTTGGCTTCCGCGAGGCCGCGAGGCGATTGACCACTTTGAAAAAAGGAAAAAAAAGGGTAGGCAGAAGAAAGAAGCACACGTCAAATTTATTTACGGATTTTTATTTTGGGATAAAAAATACTTAACTGTTTTTCTAATTCTTGACAATATTACATATGTGTTAATAATCACCTCAGTGCCGCCCACAGTTATTTTCACCACTCTTTATTGAAGAACTAAACTTAAATTTCATTTCCTGTTTGTGCAAGTCATAGTGTTACAGTTAGCAAATGGATCAATTGTCAAAGTTGCAAAAAAACATGGAGGAGCTGAAGAAGCTCTTTGAAACCCGGATGGCCAACTTTGAGAAATCCATCCCCGCACAAGATTCAGGCGCCCCGGAGGCAGTGACGGACCAATTTGATGATTTCAAAAGTTTTATTTGGAAAGCTGTAACGGGCTTGCAGGCTCAGATGGACCTTGTTTTGCACACCCTTGAGGACATGGAGACCCGGTCACGATCCAACATCCTGCTGCTGCATGGAGTCCCGGAGGCTCAGGATGAGGTAGTAGTCGAAAAAGTGACAAGTATTTGCTGGGATAAACTTCAATTGCGAGGTATATCAGAGTCTTCCTTTATAGTCTGCCATCGTCTTGGGAAGAGTACGTCCAAAAAGAAACCCAGGGCAATTTTGATTAAATTTGTCTGTCTGCGCACCCGGAATGATGTGTGGTCAGCAAAGAAACTGCTCAAGGGGTCGGGCTACACGGCCTCTGAGTTCCTCACTAGTGCCCGGCATGCAGTCTTTGTCGAAGCCAGGCGAGTTTATGGGGTCAAGGGCAGCTGGACCAGTGATGGTAAGATAGTTGTGGTGTGCCCGGATGGTTCGCGGCGTAAAATTACTACTCTGGCGGAGTTGCAGGCATTGCCAACGCCTTCAGGGGTGGCGGCCAGCTCCGAGCAGTCTCAGGAGCAACCTGGAGTGACTCCGCAATCGTCTGCCGCAGGCGCAGGCGCGACTCCAGCTGGCGGTGCGTCGGCGCAGGTAGTCCCTCGCCCAAACCGGGCCGCAAGGAAGAAGCCCGTTGACCCATGGTCCCGATAGTTGTTTATGTTTAGTTGTATTATTTTACTTTTAGTTACCGTATAAACTTCAATGTATCTTGTTTTATATTATGTACAGTTTAATCTCATCTTCTACCGACATTCCTTATTTTTAATTGATAATTATTTTATTTATACCCAACCCAATTGCCAACTATAGACAAACGTCAAATTCAGCACGATAATATCACTTTGGAATGTGTCAGTTTGACAGTACGTTTTGTTATTGCTGAAGTAAAGGCGTATTTTTCTTTTAACAATGTGTAACTTTTTAGTAATTATAGTTGTGCCGGTTTAAGTGATGGTATACTTAAATATGTTAGTTATATGAGTAACGATTTTCGTATTGTCAATTTTAAAGTTTATTTTTATTGTTTTTACAGCTGCTGGCGAGTAAATGAGGCGATAGCAAGTTTATATATACAACCGATTATATAAAATCAGCACTTTTTACTTACACAATTATATATTATCTTTTTTTTTCTATAGGTATATCTGTATTTATTTACACATTTTACACATTATTTTAACAGAAACAATTATCAGCACTTGCATGCACTCTCACACACAGACATGCTCCTCTAAAACCCACACGTGTCAAACACTTTCCTGCCCCGTGGCTTACTTCAGACATTAGGGACCTAATGAAGAAAAGGAACAGAGCTCGCCTAAGACTAAGACACGATCCCTCGGAACTTAATCATCGAGCTTACACATCGCTTCGTAACCGTTGCAATAGGGCTTGCAGGGACGCTAGGCGCAAATATATACATCGCTCTATTGACGAATGTCCTCCCACTAAGCTTTGGAGTTTTTTAAAATCACTTGGTGTTGGCAAGGCCAAACCCAATGCTATCGAGACTCTAGATCTGAACGCTCTTAATCAATTTTTCAGCGCCTCCCCTGTTTGCCTTGACCCGCTTGTCAAGCAAACTTCTTTGTCCCTTTTAGCCAATTCTCCGCTTTCAGACATTGCTCTCTTTGATCTTGGCCCTATTACCACGCAAGAAGTTATTTCAATACTCAAGTCTAATAAAACTAGAGCCGTCGGTGATGATAATCTGAGCTTGGATATGCTTATGCTCGTGGCGGACTCAATTGCTCCTGTACTGTCGCATATAATAAATTTTTCTATCTCCTCTGGTGTCTTTCCCTCATGTTGGAAAAATGCCCACATAATTCCACTTCCTAAAGTGTCTAATCCTTCCTCGTTTTCCCAATATCGTCCTATTTCGATCCTACCAGTCCTTTCCAAGATAATTGAACGTTTTGTCAATAGACGTCTCTCTTCGCACCTCAACAGACACAACCTTTTTAACCCTTTCCAATCCGGGTTCCGCCCCGGGCATAGCACTACCACTGCGCTTGTTAAAGTCACCGACGACATTCGCCTTAATATAGAAAATAAAAAAATCACAATTTTGGTTCTCTTGGACTTTAGCAGCGCATTCAACACAGTTGATTTCGACATTCTCTTAGCCTTTTTAAATCATTTTAATGTTTCACCCACTTCATTGTCCTGGTTTCGCAGCTATCTCTTTGGGAGGCGTCAGAGGGTTCGAGTTGACGATAATCTTTCTGATTGGTGTGAACTTTCTTCTGGCGTCCCCCAGGGGGGTATTCTCTCTCCATTGCTTTTCTCCATTTTCATAAATAACATTACTAAGTCTTTAAAATCTTGCTACCACCTTTACGCAGATGATCTGCAAATTTATTCAGCTGCCAACCTTGACGATTTCGATTCCCTCGTAAGCCAAATTAACGCCGACTTAGAATCCGTCTGTTTGTGGGCTTCATCTTTCGGGTTGAAAGTCAACGCCATGAAGTCGCAAGCGATCGTTTTTGGAAGTCCTTATTACATCTCCAAATTGTCTGAGCAGGTGACACCTAGAATTTTCTTTGATGGTATACCAATTCCTTTCTCACCCACTGTCAGAAATCTAGGGGTCACCATGGATCAGACACTTTCCTGGGCGCCTCATGTCACTGAATTGAGCAAAAAGCTGTTTGGATCGCTCCATTCTTTAAGGCGCCTGCAGAACTTTCTTCCACTTGACACCAAAGCCATGCTCGCTCGCTCTCTGTTACTGCCTTTACTCGACTACGGCGACGCTGTGAATCTTGACATGACAGAAGAGCTCTTGGACAAGTTAGAGCGCTTACAGAATGTCTGTATAAGATTCATTTTCGGCCTACGGAAGTTCGATCATGTATCTTACTACCGTCATAAACTCAATTGGCTTCCAATCCGCCGCCGCAGAGATCTTCACACTCTTTCTCTTCTCTTCAATGTTCTTTTTACACCTTCTTCTCCTGTATACCTCTCTCAAAAATTTCAATTTCTGGCTGAAGGCAGTGGCCACCGTCTCCGTTCTAGCGCGAATTTATCACTTGCCATCCCCTCTCACAAATCTCGTGGATACAACAAGTCCTTCGCAGTGCGTTCAGTGAAGCTGTGGAATGAGCTGCCAGTTTCGCTCAGACAGGCGCAATCGCTTGCGTCGTTCAAGGAGAGGTTAAAGAAGCTGTGGTTATCTGATTGACTAATGTGCCTATATTTGTATTGTATGTTGCTTTATATTTTTCTACTTTTTTCCAATTTTTAGTGTATTTTCCCCATTCCTTTTTGTGTAATATATTATATGTTTATCCTATTAATTTTGTATGTATTTATATCCTTTATCTTTCTGGTACCTTGTTGTACATTTTGCTACATTTGTCACCCTCTTTTCACTTTCTCCTCTCATCTACTCAAAGGTTAACTGGAAGAGATCCCTCATAGGGATAAGTTCGCCTTTGTACATCTTATTATTTGTACCATGTAATTTTTAATGTGTATATTTGTACAATAAAGAGTTTACTACTACTACTACTTTGCTCACGCCTAGCTATAGCTACGCCACTGGTTCAGTACACAAAACGTTCAAATCACTCGTTGAATGTCACTTAACAAGCAAAACGCACACTAATACGATTACCGCATTTAAATAACAGCTTATAATTATAATATAAAGCGCTGCAGAAGTGTATATAGTTGGTCAAACTAAATTGTCAGTAAATATGAACAAAAAAACTATACTCATTCTTTTCTTTTGGGTGCTAGTACTAGTGTAAGACAAAGATAATATGATTCTCTCTATGTTTGAAATGAGACAGTCCTTTGACAAACTATATACCTATATTATATATTCCGCCGCTTGTCGCCCGCTGCGGTCTGCGAAAAGTTAGTAAAACTGAATGTAAGCGTCTAACATAATAGTTCTGAGCGAGAATTGGTGTGGTTTGCTCTGCGTTTTTGGCATTTTGTGGCATTACGAGTATGATGCTTTAAAATTTCAGTTTGCGTTTGGGTTTGTTACGAGATATGTTTTAGGTAAAATGATATGAAACTGTAGGGTACAGACCTATGTAACTCCGTATGAGATGAATGAAGTCTAAGGAAAAAACGTGCCTCGGAAAACAAGAAAATTTGATTCTCGGACAGATGGCGCTACCACCAATACCAACCTTGATGCTAGAGGCTAGATGGCGTTGACGGTTTCGTTTGTTATTTAACAATTTTAACACATATCAGTGAAAGAACATGGGTCAAAATCATATAAAAATAATAAATACAAATGAAAAAAAAAAACATTTTTCCATATATGTATATATATACATATTTGATATTTTTATTTTTAGTTTTAATCGTGTGTCGATAGATGGCAGTAAATTTACTGTAACTACAAAATTTACCACGACAGTATACCCCTCTATCCTATCTATTATCTTTGCTGTATGGTAAATAAAATGTAGCAGCTGTAATTTAATGTTAAGTTAACTAAGCTACTGGATTTTAACGTCGCTTCAAATAACTAATGCTAAGCTATTGAATTGAATATTTAAATATATTTTCGGGAAAGGAAAAGAAAATGACATTTGTGGACACTTTTTTAAGAAATTGTCTGTATAATTAATGATTATGATGGTATTTTCTGTAAAATATTAAAGTGTTGTTGGGGTTGCCTCGATTTTGCAGTGCGTCGGGAATGTTTGCCGAAGCTCGCGTGGACGGCTTCCAAGCCATAATGCGCAAGAGAATGGCCTCCCTGATGCGCCGTGCCGTGACAGCCCCAGCAGCCTTCTGAATACTGTTATGGACAGGTTAGATTGTCCAATAGTAAAAAAATGGAATGCCATGCACATGGACAACAGGAGTGCTGTTGGGCTAAGTTAGTTATTTAAGTAGTAGTTTTAGTTTAATTTAAGTTATTGTAATAATATGCATATATATGTTAGTCTGTAAGGTATTCGTAATATGGGCCTTGTTGTCTGATTAAAATTATTAAATAAATAAAAAAAAATTGCTAATAATTTGTCACCATTTCTGCAAAAATGTTACTTAAGGGGCCCACTGACTATCAGTCCGCCGGTCGATATCGGCCTGTCAGTTGTTTGGAACTGTCAACTTTTTGTTCTAACTGACAGGCTGATATCGTCCGGCGGACTGATAGTCAGTGGGCCCCTTAACATGTCTACAATATCGACTCGGGACAAATGTATTCGTACGACCCAAAAATAAGTATTTTGAAGTTAGCCTACTTCCAAAATACTGGCATGACCTAGGTTTCAATCAGCCCTTTCATTACCGACATTGGAGTCAGCTTTGTGGCAGTCTGCCAACTATTGATCGTGTTTGGCACGCCTTATTACTGCATAGTGCTTTCATGGGTACTGGGGGTCTAGCCAACATGACAACCATATCATATTTCATTTATTGCATAGTCATGAACATATGTAATTATATAGAGCTAGATGCCAGAGATGAGTGAAAGCCCAGGGGCTGCGGAAGGCCCAAGACAACATGGATAGGTCTTGTAAAAAAGAATCTTAAAGAAAAAAGAATACCACTAGAGACGACCTAGGACGGACGTAGCGACGCCGTATAAGGAGAGCCGACCCCAAGTAAATGGGGTATAAGGCTAAGAAGAAGAAGAGAAGATGAACATAATAGGATGTTAATACAGTTAAGTAAGTCATTTTTATCACCGCACCGCTCGCCATCGGTAGGGTGTTCATCCTCACACCCTAGAACCTAAATGGTCGCGTACTGTGCGGTTTAAGAGGAATTTCTTTCCGCGGGCGGATTTCTTTCGGCTTTGGAATGAGCTCCCTGCCGAGGTTTTCCCGAGGGGCTACAGTATGGGGTTCTTCAAAAAAGGAGTGTACAGGTTTTTAAAGGGTCGGCAACGCGCGTGTAATATCCCTGGTGTTGCAGGCGTCCATAGGCTACGGTAACTGCTTAACATCAGGCGGGCCGTATGCTTGATTGCCACCGACGTGGTATAAAAAAAAGTCAATTCAACAATGTAACTTAGTATCTAAGATCTATTAAAACATTTCATTCAATTATAATAAATTTATAATTAGTGTGTATAAAATTTAATTTAAAAATTCGTCAATTGAGTAGGTAGTAGCATTTGTGAATTAATATGTCTTTTAATTTAGACAAACGAACCGAAAAGTAAGTATGTATCGCGATGACAGATGCTACGAAAAGTCACGTGACTATTTCCTTACATTATTTACCTAAGTTTCGATTAGCGATTACATCAACGATTGTCATTTTGGCTAGGCCCCTTGGCCTACCTCAGTCATTTCTTTCAGGTGTAGGATATCCTCCTTCTCTGTGATTTTATATAATTTAAGATAAAAATGTTGCATAAGATACCATTTATTTGCATTTTTCTTTGAAAATTGCAGATGCATAGGATAGAGTAAACGAGCTACATACAAAGTGCATTCCTCTTTTATGCAACAGGACTGGCACTAGCATTTTCCATATAATGTATAAAAATAAAACATATTCTTTAAATATTATTATATGTAGAGCTCAACTAGGAAAGGATTCTTTGGAAATTTAACCCCTAAGGTAGTGTAAATAGGGGTTGAATGTTTTCGTTTCACTTGGAGGCAGTTTGTTTAACCCGCGCGCCGCGTGCCTTGAAACCCTCGCAATGCTCAAGATACCACTTCTTTTACAAATAACTATTGCGGCCTTCGAAGGTTAACATAATTATTATTACAGTAACTGTACACCTCAACTTCCCTCAACTAAGCAAGGTTTCTTTAGAAATTCAACCTCTTGAGTGTGAAAATGGGGCCGAAGGCGGGAGGGGGCTAGTATAATACAGGGTATCCTTAGCCATTGGACAAAGCCGTAATGCATTAGGGTATTTAGAACCAGTATACAATAGTATATTATTGTCGAGGCTCGGAAGTAGCTACTTGGTGGCTGAGGATTCGTTTTAAACGGACGACCTTGGGAGTCCGTTTAATTGAATCCGAAGCCAGCAAGTAGCCTTCCAGCCGAGTCATATATAGTGCTTTTTTCAAAAATGGCGCAATAAATGCAAGTATAATAGAAATATTTTACAGAAGCAACGTTCTTATGTGTATATTTTCACAGAAAAAAGTAAAAAGATTTGCTTTGCCGCCGTTTTGTTTTTTAAATTAAAAATGGAAGTGTATTTTTCTGCTGAAAATACGCTTACCGATATGAGACACCTAAATAGTCGCGGTACCAACATTATAATAATAAGTACTGATCATCTGTTTGGCTGTTTAATGGACCTATGCCTTCATTTGATATGGTCACTTTAACTTTAAAAAAGTTTGGAACTCGACAAATAATGGAATTTG
Organism: Cydia strobilella; assembly: GCF_947568885.1. Lineage (NCBI taxonomy): Eukaryota > Metazoa > Arthropoda > Insecta > Lepidoptera > Tortricidae > Cydia > Cydia strobilella. Next base: position 1,643,827 of record NC_086048.1, read on the forward strand.
TATGCAACATTGCAGTCCCGAAATCGAGACTGCAATGTTTTTAACTTTTTAATTTTTTGACTGACCATAAACTACGCACTTCGCGACCTACTTTTTAACCGGCAACGTCGACTTTGCCGTCCATTTTTGAGAAAAGTATCATAACAACCATTAATTACACATTTATTTACATACAAGATATACCATTAATTAAAAAAATATTAACGTTAGAGCATTCCTGAGAGTGTGTAAGTGAAGTTACTTTCACGTGGGATTGCAGGGTTTGTCCAATAGCTAAGGTCACTCTGTATAAAATATCAGTGCCGAGACACCTGGGGCGCGAAATTGGAATAAATGGACTTGTTCGCCTTTGAGATGCATTTTATTATGCAGCTGATAAAGCTTGCAATATTGCAGTGAATAAAGTTTCACCTTTCATAGCAGATTTTAATTAATAATTATTATGCACAAATAGGTACAATGCAAACAAGTTCTTCGAAGCTTTAGAAAAGCGTTTAGATAGTTTTAATTAAGAAAAGAATGGGGAATAATCGAACTTAAACTATCGTGAAACATATTTCAAAATATTTAGATCAGTACGGTTTCACTCACTATTATTTTTACAAAAGCGACTAAAAATAATAGTGAGTGAAACCGTACTGATCTAAATAGAATGGGGAATACCCCATTTTCCTCTTTGTATATTAACATTATAGAAAGTATGTTTACACAAGTTGATGTAGGCATAAGTATATTGACCATTACTTCACACAAAATCCGTACAAATCGAATAAAATCAATATAGGCATAGCTGTGGTTGATGTAAATATTTTGACACAATTTGATAATCAGGGATATAACTGCAATGTTCTGCCACCAGAGTGCAGCACTAGCCTTTTTAGTAAACCATAGAGTAACTTATACATACTGTACCTTTAACAAAAACCTTTAACAGGTTTTTGACAAGTTTTCAGAGATAATAAAATATGACATTGATGTATCAAGGCGGTTTGCTTACAGAGGACCTACCGGGAAACGCGAATCCGAAAATTCGCTATCTGCCTCTTTATCGCTCGAATTTGCAAGAGTGACAGAGATGAAGGAATTCTCTTGTTTCATGATAGACCCTCAGATTGTGGTAGTGGCGCCCTGGCGTCCCCTACGCAGTTTCGCGTAATATTCCCTATTGTATCAAAATATTTTCAATAATGTTTAATATGTATCCAGTGAGGAAAATGGGGACTACATTTGTAAGGAGAGGTGGTTTCGGGTTCGGGGCAGTCGTCCACTTTCGTCTTAAGTTGGCATAAAGGTAGAGTTTACTTAGAGAAAAATCACAATACCTCCAAACAAAAACCACAAACATTTCACACTTCCATTTACGGATTACCGCAACCCCAAACCCCATTAAACCCCTTTATATTACCCGATAAATGGGTTTCGTGGCTGGGAAGCTTTGACCCACTATTGATAAGATACGCGGCCCTAAATAAGCTTATCTTGTGTTGTGTAAAAATCCGAGACCGAATCCTATTGAGATGTATTTCCAACGGCAATAAGTATTGGCTCTGTGAGCTGAAGATTGATTGAATGATTTATTGGTAAAAATTGTTGTTTTACAAGTCAAGATATTACATTATTACATAATGAGATTACAATACTAATGTATACCTAATATTTACAAATTATAGTTTACATTTACAACCAAAATCTTAACCTACGTATAATTAATTCAACACAATAACACAAATATTACAATTTCTTCTTAAAGCTACATTCGTTGAATGATCTCTACGAAGAAACTCGTATACGCTGTAGCACGCTGTGCAATTAGTAGCGATTTAAGTTTCCTGGTAAACTGAATGTAACTTTTCGCTGACTTTATATCGGGTGGCTGTCACAGAATAAGTAATAGTAGTAACTATTTATTAATCTGCGGTAATAGTATTATCATACAGAACGGCCACGCACCGCCCCGCCCCGACTCGAATTACCTCGTCCCGCGACAGCAGATTGACGGCCGTTTGCCTGTATATATATGCCATAGTAATGATACTATGTTTAAGCAACTTACTCACACTATGACGCATGACGCGTGTACAGACGTGCCGTTCACACATAGAACCGCAAGTGATTTTTGATGTATAGCGGGTCCGCCCTGTGACAGAGTTGTAGATTTTAGCCCCAATGACACTGAGCGATTTCCTGAGTTTGGCTAGACCTCGCGAACATAACAGAACTGAATAAATGTATGGCTCCCCCATTTCTAAATAAATCCAAAAACTGGAAGGAAAAAAAATCATCGAACTTGCTCACAAAATTTCACGAGGTACGGTTGAGAATTGCGACCTGTAGAGGAAAACATTCGGGCACACGAAAGCAGTAAAGTTTTTCAGGATTTCCTCTGCCATGTCAGGATTTTTGGCCCTTTTCAATCAATCAATCAATCAATCAATATCATTTATTTGCAAGAATACTTAATTTTAGTTACAGGATGTTATTGTAGTATATTGATGTTGTCACTTACTTGGCGTGTTTTTTAGAACTCTCAACTAGCCACTTTGTTTTATACCACGTTCGTGGCAAACAAGCATACGGCCCGCCTGATGGTAAGCAGTTACCGTAACCTGTGGACGGCTGCAACTACAGGAGTGTTACATGCGCGTTGACGACCTTAATACCACTAGAAGCTAGCTAAAAGTTAGAGAAAAAGGAAGGTTATGCTATATAGCTGCAGCATATTAAATTGAATTAAATTAAATTAAATTATCGTTTATTTCGAGCTCATGGCTCATAAAATGTTAGTACTTACAATAAAACTTAAAAAACTATGTTAGTGACAGTAATAATTTCTTAACTAAATTTACAGTTACTATACACTGTTACTGGGCTTGTGAAGCCCACAACAGTGCATTAAATGAAAAAGAAAAAATGAAAAATTGTTTATTTCGTTTAAGAATTACTTATACAGGTAAGTGTTGGTGCCTCTTTTTAAGTAAGAAAATACCTGTGTTAAGAGGCACCGCTCTTCCTTAAAATTGGTAATAAATGGTTTTAAAATACAAATATAAATTTAAAGAAATAAAAATAAACACAATATCAGAGAATAACAAAAGTAATTACTTATAGCTTAATTTAACCTAATGAGAAGATGGACTTGCAAGTCCATATGAGTGTGCGTGTGTGTCTGTGTGTGTGTAGTGTGTGTGTTTTGGAATATGCTGGGTCAGGAAAAATGACCGTCTAAGTTTTATGGGTTGGCTCTTGTCAGATGGGGTCGGGTTTTGTAGGGTGGTCTCGGGTTTTGTCAGATTGGCTTAGGTTTTGTCGGGTCAGCTTGGGTTATGTCAGGGTGGCTGGGGCTTTGTAGAGTCGGATCGGGTTATGTCAGGGTAGCTCGGGCTTTGTATGGACGGCTCGGGCTTTGTAGGGTCGGCTCGGGTTTTGTCGGGTCTCACCTGAAATATTAATCCGCTCCTCATCATAATAGTCCAAGTGGTGCTCATCGTCCTCGGGCTCGAGGTCGGGCCGGGTCGGGTCGGGTCGGGCCGGTTGGCGTCGCGTCGCGTTGGGGGCGCCGCTCACGGCCAGCACGCACACCACCGCCAGGGGGAGCACCACCTCCATGCCGACATCACAAGCGACACGCCTTCAGCGCTGGGGACAAGAAGTTTAAGTCAAATATCACGGTTAAAGATTGTACCCGGATGACCACACATCCAGAATTTTCGGGACGTCACAATATCCGCTATTAGATTCGGCTATACGAATCACATATAGCATAAATAGCATGACAGAAACACTCTGTCGACATTAAAGGTGGTTTTTGCACAATGAAGTATTCAATGTTTATTATAATAGTTCAATATTTATGTAAAGAGTGCGCTAAACATACTTTTAAGTATACAGATACCAAGACTATTCCACGAAAAATAAAACCTGAAAATTTGCGAAAGTGGCGCCATCTAGCGTGGTTTAAGTTTTGAGTAACCTAGTCGAACCACCTTAATGACGTAGCTATCTAATTTGGATAACAGTTTGACACAATTGACACCAACGATTGATTATTTTATTAATGTTTATTTTGATTGATAACCACAAAAGGACAAAATAAATAAAAGAAAATCTATTCCATATTCTAACCAAATTTAAAACAAATCTTCTTCCTCGCGTTATCCCGGAATTTTTCCACGGCTCATGGGAGCCTGGGGTCCGCTTTGACAACTAAGGCACTAGTTTTTACGAAAGCGACTGCCATCTGACCTTCCAGCCCAGAGGGGAAACTACGAAACTAGGCCTTATTGGGATTAGTTCCGTATCGTCACGATGTTTTCCTTCACCGAAAAGCAACTGTTAAATATCAAATGATATTTCGTACATATGTTCCGTAAAACTCATTGGTACGAGCCGGGGTTTGAACCCGCGACCTTAGGATTGAAAGTCGCACGCTCTTACCGCTAGGCCACCAGCGCTTATTTAATTTAAAACAAATCATATGCTAAAAACATAAGATCTGAACCGAACATTTGATCGAATGTTCGTATTCGGCAAACTCCATATTCGGCCCATCTCTATTTTTCGCACTCTTTTTTCGAATACTTTGGTATGTAACCTTCGTCATTGTGTTGTGTATACCTTTACACTACCTTTTTCAAATAAATCCAAGCAAAATACTGCACTTTATATATTCTGCTGACAACCACTGAGCCATAGTTCTTATTACTAAAACACTACGTTTCAGAAAAGCGTAGCTATTATTCATGTGTACTTAAGTCAGCTTGACTTTAGCGCTACTGGCCAGTATTAAAAAGAGTCTCATACAATTTCCAACCCTATTTCCTTTGTCATAAGGTATATTATGCATGGTTGTGTCTAAGTGCGACTTTTCTATATAAGTCACCCCTATTTGTTACCGACATGCTGTCTGATCCTTGATAGCGTCTTTCTAGTTGACCGAGTTCGATATTTCAAGCTTTAAAGGGGCCCACTGACTATCAGTCCGTCGGACGATATCGGACTGTCAGGTGTTCGGAACTGTCAAATCTTTGTTCTAACAGGCTGATATCGTCCAGCGGGCTGATAATCAGTGGGCCCTTTCAAATTTTTGTTGTAACTGACAGGCTGATATCGTCCGGCGGACTGATAATAAATATAAATAAACAAATAAATATATAAATATACATATATATTTAGTGTACTCATAGTCATAAGGTATAATTAAACATATGATTATATTATTCGTGTAGAAGTTTTACTTTTTAGTTTTTTTCTCTCAGTGCACCCACCTTGACGCTTTTCTGTTTAGCCCTATGGTTGACTGGTAGAGAATGCCTATAATGGCATTAAGTCCGCCTGTTGTACACTTTTTATGAGCAATAAAGTTTAAAATAAAATAATAGTTATTTGTTATACAAGGGTGCAAAGTTGTATTTTACCTGCGAGTGTTTCAACACACGAGAAGTAAAATACATTTGCATCCGTGTGTAACACAAAACTTTTCCCCTCACTATAGCGAGGAAAGTGCAACATCCACAGGCGTTAGATCATCTTCATCACTGGAATCACTTATTCCTTTACGATATTATAACAGAAAACACTGGAAATTCTGATTTTTACGTGAGTCGGTGAGAAGTGTTTTTAAGTAAAAAATTTGTTGACAATGTCGACGTTTCTGTTCTGACGTATGAAATGTCAACGATGCGTTTTGAAATTGCATCGACTCAACTTGTGCGTTCAGAATTATATTTATATAAATAAAAAATCTAACGTTTCTTATGGAAATTTAAGGTTTATGACTTAAAATTATTAAATAAAGCTAAATTTGGTCTTTTTTATTAGATTCTCAAACCATTTATTTAATGATAATTAATATCGAACGAACCATTATTATGAGCGTTTTACGTTTTGTTATCTGTCAAGCTACTTAAACACGCTCCATCCAAGGTCAAATTACTTTCCCCACTAGTGGATAAAATGCGTTTTCCCCCGCTTGTTTTAAAGGATAAAAGACGGCTTTCCGAGCTAGTGAGGGGAAAATAAATAATCCTTTAGAGCTATAGTGATCTGAATCCAGATTTAACTATAATACGCGCCTGAAAATTGGAACTATAGTCGTGAAACTAAAAATGTGCTTGCATCAGTCAGGTTTTGACGGAGTGAAAATATGATCAGGTATTTCCAAAATTGCAATTTTTTTGTGCATGAAGAAATGTAGAATTTTCAGATGGATATTGTAAAGTAAAAATAAATAGTCGCTGGATCACTTGTTTTATAAAAGAACCTCATCTCTATATCTGACTCTTAATTTATATTTTTATATTTAATTTTAAATAGCACTGAAAAATGTGTAGAAATGGAGATGCTTAGTGTCTTCAAGAAAAAAACCAACTTCAAGTAAAAAACAAAATAATGAAAAGACTTTTTTTAAAGGTCCAAGCTGTAGCGTTTGAAACTAATGTATCCTAATTTGCATCATTCGTATAAAAATAAGATTTATGACGTCATAAAAACCACGATCATCTTCAGTCCCCGGCAAGCTCGGTCGAATTGCACCTTCCCATACAAACGTAGTTCCGCTCTCATTTTAGAACTACATGTTAGATTGTAATGAAACTTTGCACATACAATGACATGAGGTATATCTAGGTCTGAAAATAGTTTATTATAGCTCCAGTTTATAAAAGTAACGAAATAGAGCAAAAACAAGTTTTGTATGAAAAACTTAAATTCGCTCTATTTTTTTTGACTATGGTATCTGAAGCTACATAAACTAATTACAGACATAGATATACCTTATCGTATTGTAAGTACAAAGTTTCAGAGCAATCTAGCTAGTCGTTTTAAAATGAGAGCTGAACTACGTTTGTATGGAGAACCGACCTTGCCGAAGCCCCTAAGAGAGAACCTCTCCCATTTACTAAGAAACACCTCAATCCACTATTCTTGCTAACTCATCCACGAATTGCTCTAAGAAGACGGGCTTTTCGTGACCAGACTTTCGGTTTAACATCTGTCTTATCATCTTGTCAAATTACGTCTTAATTGGAGTAAAAGAGATGCCCTCAATTGGCGAACTTCGCCCTTAGGCTTTTCGTGACCAGACTTCTAGGTTAATGTCTGTATTATCTGGAATATCTGCGTCTTTAGGAGACTAGGTCAAACAACTTTAATTATTCAAATCGTGGGATGAATAGCTAACTATTGAACGACCCACTGCGACTTTGGTTGTGACTCTTGGACTATATAATGAGGTAGAGATAGAATAATCGACTTCGCTGGTCACAAGGCGATTAAGTAATCTAAAGGGGCCCACTGACTATCAGTTCGCCTTGTATGAATCTGAACAAAGTTGTCCCCAAATTTTATGTAAATTGGATCACCGATGGATGCTCAAGATATCAAGATATCTTCCCCGCTTCGCTCGGTAGCTTAGAATAATATTATCTATACTATCCATACTAATATTATAAATGCGAATATCTGTCTGTCTGTCTGTGTGTTCCCTCTTCACGCTTAAACCGCTGAATCGATTTAGATGAAATTTAGCATAGAGATAGGTTGGACATAGGATAGTTTTTATCCCGAAAATCATCCCTTAAGAAAATAAAAAGCGGGGTGGAATTGAGATAATTAATGAAGTGTCTGCTAATTTGAGTGCATAATATGCAGACTTCTAGGTTAATGTCTGTATTATCTGGAATATCTGCGTCTTTAGGAGACTAGGTCAAACAACTTTAATTATTCAAATCGTGGGATGAATAGCTAACTATTGAACGACCCACTGCGACTTTGGTTGTGACTCTTGGACTATATAATGAGGTAGAGATAGAATAATCGACTTCGCTGGTCACAAGGCGATTAAGTAATCTAAAGGGGCCCACTGACTATCAGTTCGCCTTGTATGAATCTGAACAAAGTTGTCCCCAAATTTTATGTAAATTGGATCACCGATGGATGCTCAAGATATCAAGATATCTTCCCCGCTTCGCTCGGTAGCTTAGAATAATATTATCTATACTATCCATACTAATATTATAAATGCGAATATCTGTCTGTCTGTCTGTGTGTTCCCTCTTCACGCTTAAACCGCTGAATCGATTTAGATGAAATTTAGCATAGAGATAGGTTGGACATAGGATAGTTTTTATCCCGAAAATCATCCCTTAAGAAAATAAAAAGCGGGGTGGAATTGAGATAATTAATGAAGTGTCTGCTAATTTGAGTGCATAATATGCTCAAATTGAATAATTGCTATGAAAATTTTTCCAGGCGCTATACTTACTTTAGCTGCTGTTACTAAGTCCGCGCAGACGAAGTCGCGGGCAAAAGCTAGTATATAATATTATAAATGCGAAAGTCTGTCTGTCTGTCTGTGTGTTCCCTCTTCACGCCTAAACCGCTGAACCGATTTAGATGAAATTTGGCATAGAGATAGGTTGAGTCCCTGAGAAGCACATAGGATAGTTTTTATCCCGAAAATCATCCCTTAAGAAAGTAAAAAGCGGGGTGGAATTGAGATAATTAACGAAGTGCCTGCTAATTTGTGTACATAATATGCTCAAATTTAGATTGCTATGAGATTTTCTCCAGGCGCTATTCTTACTCCAGCTGCGGTTACTAAGTCCACGCAGACGAAGTCGCGGGCAAAAGCTAGTATTCTATATTCCTGACTAGGCCTGGGATAAAAGAGGAGTGAATTTATATCTTTCTTTAACATCAAAAGTGGCGTTATTTTTAGAACGCTATCATGATGCAGTCGTTCAGGATAGATTACGGAAATTGCGGCAGACATTTTAGAGATATCAATCATCGCGGGTCCCTTTCAGAATCTAGGCTATATTAAAGCATCTTGAAATTCCTGCTAATATTATAAATACGAAAGTAACTGTCCGTCTGTCTGCTTGTCTGTGTGGCTGTGCCGATTTAGATTAAATATGTTATGGAGATAGATTGAGTCCGCCAGAAGACCATAGGATAGTATTTCTTCTAATTATTATTATCAACTTTCTGTAATTTGGCGAAATTTTATTACTATTAGTAGCGAATCAACGCATATATTGATACAGTGCATATACACATGGATAGGTAGAATCTTATAAAATGATATATGATGAATACCTACTTATGTAACCCAATATTAATATGCAATAAATCATTCATTAATTCACCTAGACACGCGGTAGTGTGTCAAGCCAAGTTCAAAAGAAGAGAGCTGGCGACGCAGGGGCCGTGTGTTATTACACGAACCATTTGGAGCCACTTTTGACCCCTAAATGACTCAAAATCTATGAAACATAAACATTATTCACTCTTCACTCTGAACTGGCAGGGAGAAACATGTATTGTCATAATTCTTAACGAACATAAGCGGGAGACTCTTTTTAAGACTTAATGACAAAACAAATTGACTTAAAACGAAAATGACATACTTAAATTACGTAAATCGAAACTATTAAATATATTAATAACGGGTCACTCACGTGTTTTAAGTCGAAAACGCTCGACATGTTTCACTCCGTACCGAGGAGCGCCATCAGGAGCTTGCGTCGACGGTGACGGACCGGCGCAGACTCTCCGATGACTTAAAACACGTGAGTGACCCGTTATTAATATATTTAATATGTCTTGTGTCTCACGGAAGTTTTGTTATTAAATCGAAACTGTTATAAAAGGAAAGCGAAAAATGGATCACCCTTATAAGGTTTTACTTGACGGAGACGTGAAAGGTATCTGTACTAAAGATACATAAAAAGATACATGCAACTTTGACATTCAAAACTGAACCCCACTGCCACTAAACTTAGATCCATTTTAATTTGTCTCAATATGGAGATATGACTTTTCGGTATAGCTATTAGGCAGTGACCTCAAGCTATTATGTCCTGTTTACGCGGAAAAGCGTATTATTAGGTATTTGTCAACAGTGTCACTTACATCGTTTTATAAATAAGGTTTCTTTTGATAAATCACTTTTTCTTTAATCTGATACAAGGATTGGGTCACGAAGCTATGGTTAGCCGTTTTTTCATATAAATTTGACGTTTTTGCTCAGAATCCCTAGTGCAAACATTCGATAGCGTGACGAAGCATTTGCGTTTTCGGTATGTCTATTTTTGTATGGGATTTTGAACAGCGCGCCAAGCGGGACGTTTTGGAAACTCAAAATCCCATAAAAAATGACACGTAACGCAGACCCGTACGTCGCGTCACGCTATCGATGAAATTTACACAAGGGGTACTGTGCACTTTTGTAAAGTTACCTTGGTTCAACGCTACATCGAGACAAATTTGAAGAAATGCTTATAATTTCTATTGTAATAGCTTCGGTAGCTCAGTTCATAAAAACTGGTGTCCCAGAATTCATATAATAAAAATGCTGCTACGAACTACGGCGTGTGCTACGCCGTAGTTCGTAGCAGCATTTTTGTTATATGAATTCTGGGACACCAGTTTTTATCAACTGAGCTACCGAAGCTATTATGATCCTTCCGGCCGATTTCGACCATGGCGACCACTTCGACTCCTATTAGTAACTAGGAGCTAACTGTTACAGTTAGCACGGCGCTCGTGCGCCCGAATATGGCTGACGTAGCCGATCTTCGGGGCGAACTCCCGAAGCTATTACAATAGGGATGAGTCATGAGATGAGTCTAGAGATGCAACCCGTAGCCCCTTAATAAATGTAAAAACATAAATAAGGTAAGTATTTTTTGAGCTCTAAGAATGGGTAAGCACAGGCAGTCGGCAGAGGACTTAGTAGACTTAGTGAAACGATATAGTGATAGTGAGTGTACACATGATTTTACACACTCCTACTGACACGAGCGAGATTTTACATAAGTACCTACTTAACTTACTATAAGTTCTTTCAGTGTAATATAAGCGTTGTAATATAAGTTTCAGTGTAATATAACCTCCCCCAAGCTCTTCAACCTGTACGTTAATGACCTGATCGAGGGGTTGAGCAGCACTCCAGTAGGATGCAGAGTTGATGATGTTAGTATCAACAACATCAGCTACGCAGACGATATGGTGCTGCTCAGTCCAACGGTCAGGGCATTGAGAAAACTACTAAGCATATGTGAAGAGTACGTAAGTAAACATGGCTTACGGTATAACGCTAAGAAAAGCGAATATATGGTATTTAAGGCCGTCGGGGGCAAGCTACCGGAAAGTGTACCTGACATAAAACTTAATAATAACATACTCGAGCGCGTGTACACATTTAGATATCTTGGACACTATGTCACCGACGACCTTAAAGACCAATTAGATATAGAAAGGGAGCGCAGGGCACTGGCAGTCCGATGCAACATGCTAATAAGGAGGTTTGCACGATGTAGCCAACAGGTAAAAGTAACGTTATTTAAAGCATATTGTCAGGTGTTCTACACGTGCAGCCTCTGGACTAGTTATACGCAGAAGACCATCAGTTCCCTGCGCGTCCAATATAATAATGGTTTCAGGATGTTGTTGGGGCTGTCCCGTTTCTGCAGCGCATCGGGCATGTTTGCGCAAGCTCACACGGATGACTACTATGCCATAATACGCAAGAGAATTGCCTCGTTGCTCTGCAGAGTGCGGGCCAGCTCCAACCCCATCCTGACCACTGTTGCGGGCCGATACGACTCACCTATAATGCGGCATTTTGAATGTGTCATAACCGCTATTAAGTGAGTTGTAAGAATTTTATTGCTGACTGTTTTTGTTTTGTCGTTTTCTGTTTTTTGTGTTCCACTAACACTTAGTTTTTAACGTTAATTGTTACTAACCGTTATGGGCCAGTGTTGTCTTAAATAAATAAATTGAATTGAATAAGTATTATTTTATGTAATTTTGCAAAATACTATATTCCAGTCAAAAAAGTTGGCAACCCTAGATACAACGGATAGTTGTTTGGCCGGATACCAGATATTCGGCCAGACAGTCGGCCGAATTTTCGGTATCCGGCCAGCTGAACATTTTTGCAGGTTACAGACAGACAGACGGACGGCAGTCTTAGTAATAGGGTCCCGTTTTTAGGGTTCCGTACCCAAAGGGTAAAAACGGGATCCTATTACTAAGACTCCGCTGTCTGTCTGTCTGTATGTCTCACCAGGCTTTATCTCATGAACCGTGATAGCTAGACAGTTGAAATTTTCACAGATGATGTATTTTTGTTGCCGCTAATAACAACAAATATTAAAAACAGAATAAAATAAATATTTAAGTGGGGCTCCCTACAACAAACGTGATTTTTTGCCGTTTTTTGCGTAATGGTACCCTTAGTGCGCGAGACCGACTCGCGCTTGGCCGATTTTTACCCTTTGGGTACGGAACGTACAACGTACTCGTTCTCTGACGCTTAAGCGATAAAATACACAATAAGAAACAAAACGAACACAACTCTATCTCCACACGATTTTTCATCTCTTTCACACTTCAGATATCAAAGCATTGAGCGAGAGAGATGTTCAAATGTTTCGCATTCCGTAATGGAAATGATTGTTCTGCTTCTATTACAGAAGTTCGATATTATGTGTCTCTGCTAAAATCGATCTAATTGTTGAGGGATAAAGTCTATTTCAGGTTAAAAGGGAAGATTCGTTAGCAGGAAATTGCGAACCAGCTTGGATTGTTACATAAAGTACGAGTAAATAGTAACACAATATCACGTGATGTTGTACTTAGGTGTAGAATGAAATGTGACAATTTGATAACCGGTTTTTAACCGACTTCAAAAAGGAAATTATAGTTTTTTTTTGCTTTCTCTCGACTGTAAGATTTCTAATCTCTTTCACAATTCGTCACGATTATATATATTTTTCACGTCGTTCTCCGGATAGCCTGGAAAGAGTAATAATGACGGGCAAAGTTGAAGGCACGAGGCCTCAGGGCCCTCCTCCCACTAGATGGTGTGCTCAAATTACGGCAACTATGCAACTAAAACTGCACGAGGCCATGCGCTTGGCGAGGAACAGAACCCTATGGAGGAACCTGGTCTTCAGCAGAAGGACATGATGTCACGATCCTCAGTATTGAGGGACCGACTGAAGAAGAAGATATATTTTTTTATTATATCTATAACCCGATTTCACTAAAACGGCAGGGCCGGCTTGCAAAATTATTATTTTTGTTTGATAGGATACTTTATTCGGTCCCACCATCAATAAAATAAAGGTATAAGTAATCCACCGGTGGCCGAGGCGGGACTCGAACCCGCGTCTTCAGCTTACGCGCCTAACGTCCTGACTAGATGACCACCTAACTAGACTAGTAACTAGATCACCCGGCCACGGCGGTACCCGTCCCTATTCTCTAAATTCATAAAATAATTTGATTTGATTGATTTGTTTCCTAGATTGATGTTGAACTTCTAATGAAAACCATAACGCTGCGTCTTACGTAAGCGAACAACTCGCGAACGCGAAACGAAGCGGCGCGGCGCGGCGCGGCGGACCAGTAGGTATATAGTAGTAGTAGTAGTAGTAGGTATATAGGTAGGTAGGTAGGTAGGTAGGTAGGTAGGGGGGGCCGTATAGTAATACGGCGTTCGCGTTCGCAACGAGATCGCCCACGTAGGACACTTCTATAGGTATCAAAGGATTGATTCACCCCGAGCCGCATCGCTTCGCTTCGCGTTCGCGTGTTGTTCGCCCACGTAGTACGCTGAGTAAGTAGATGAGATGACATATCGCGATGCCTTTCCTGTCAAGTTAAATTATAATTTACTTCTTAAAGACCAATTCGAGTTTTAGTTATTCGATCTGTTTCCGATATGATACTGATCTGTCGTGTCAAAAGTGACATTTCTTCAACCAAAAACGTCACTTTTGGCTCAATCATCAAGCAATTAGGGACCGTTACGCGTCACCCGTCAGTCCTTGACCTTTAGCTTTACACGAAACAATTTATACGAATTTTATTAAAATGTTGGCATGAAATCTGAGGGCCTACGGCAAACCACGTTCGACGTGTTGTCTCTCTGTCGCACTTATAAATTCGTACGTAAGTGTGACAGGGAGGCAACACGTCGAACGTGGTTCGCGGTAGGCCCTCGGAATTCGAACGCTTAATACGAACGTTAGCCATTCATAAAAATAAAAACCAGCCAAGTGCGAGTCAGACTCGCGCACCGAGGGTTCCGTACATTACATAATTTAAACAATGTATTTTTTATGTGAAACGTGAGTGAAAGGTAAATAGCGGTTTACGATTTATGATTAAAAAAAACTACTTACTAGATCTCGTTCAAAATAATTTTCGGTGGAAGTTAGCATTGTAATTACATTATATATATTTTTTTGCTTTTATCATTCTCTTATTTTAGAAGTTACGGGGGGGGGGGGCGACACACATTTTACCACTTTGGTAAGGTCTCCCGCGCAAACTATTCAGTTTAGAAAAAAAATGATATTAGAAACCTCAATATAATTTTCGAAGACCTATCTATAAATACCCCACACTGTATGGGTTTGATGAAAAAAATTTTTTTGAGTTTCAGTTCTATGTATCCCCATACATAGAACTGAAACAAAAAAAAAATTGTTTTTTTTTTCTTTTTTTGTGTGAAAATCTTAATGCGGTTCACAGAAAGCATCTACTTACCAAGTTTCAACAGTATAGTTCTTATAGTTTCGGAAAAAAGTGGCCGTGACATACGGACGGACGAACAGACAGACAGACATGACGAATCTATAAGGGTTCCGTTTTTTGCCATTTGGCTACGGAACCCTAAAAAGGGTCTGATCGCTAGGTTTTCCCCGAAAGTCCGTCGTGAGCGTGACAAAGAACCATCAATCGATTCGTCTGGAACAAACGCAGACCCAAGATAAGGAAAGCCATTAGATTGGATCTCTAAGAGGGTACGTTCTGATAATACTTTTTTTTTATACCACGTCGGTGGCAATCAAGCATACGGCCCGCCTGATGGTAAGCAGTTACCGTAGCCTATGGACGCCTGCAACACCGGAGATATTACACGCGCGTTGCCGACCCTTTAAAAACCTGTACACTCCTTTTTTTGAAGAACCCCATACTGTAGCCCCTCGGGAAAACCTCGGCAGGGAGCTCATTCCACAGCCGAAGCGTACGCGGGAGGAAATTCCTCTTAAACCGCACAGTACGCGACCATTTAGGTGCTAGGGTGTGAGGATGAACACCTGATACTGATGTAAGCTGTTAAATCATTTATTCATTTGCAAGAATGTAGTAAAAATGTCCAATACATTCTGCTTAACAAAGCAAAGGTTTAGACTAAACTTAAAAGAACAAAGTAACATTATATAAATCAATTAGTAGAATGTCAAATTTTGAATCACATATAATAATAGAAATATTCGAGTTTTGAATGATTCACGGTTAGTTTCACTAGACTTATATTGACCGGGATATAGACCGTGATTACCTTTTGTATTATTTGTGAGCTCCCGATATTTCGACGCAGTTACATGCATCATGTTCACGGGTGACTGAAACCGGGTGGGTCATGTTGACGGGTGGGCAAGAATGAGGGTAGACAGAGCGCGGTCTACACAACTTTGTCACCCACCCGCTATCTTCAGTCACCCGTGAACATGATGCATGTAACTGCGTCGAAATATCGGGAGCTCACAAATAATACAAAAGGTAATCACGGTCTATATCCCGGTCAATATAAGTCTAATAGAAATATTCATTCAATAATTTAAAAAAAAAACGTTTATTCAAAGATCTACAACTAAATACAAATTTATTCTGCCAAACCACACAGTGGTTTGTTGGCAGACGAGGCTCCTTTGCGTTTGTGTTAGCGGTTGATATATAACTTAACTTTATCTTAAACCTAAACTTACCTACTTAACCCTTTACTGCATGCGCAGCCTTATATGGTTGTTATGTTTTTAGCTATTAAAGTTTACTTTTAACCAAATACTTATTTTATTTTTGACATGAAGTAAGGGGTTAACTTTCTAATCTGAGCGTACAGTTTACAAATGTAATGTATTATAAGGGTTATGTATTGTAATGTATTTAACCCTTTATTTTATTTAATAAAAAGTAACTTAATTTCTTTTTAAATGTTTGTTTTGTCATCCTTGTGGTCTTTAAATCCGACGGCAACTCGTTATAGATCATAGGGACTAAATATTTTCTACATCTTTGGCCAAAGTAATTCGTAAAACTAGGTACCAGCAATTTATTACTATCTCTGTTTCTCGTTAACCTTTGGTTGACAATAGGTATTTTAAACTCGTCATTACACATTTGTTCCAAAGCTAATAATAATGTGACTTGTTCATGAACTGTTAAAATTTTACATTCTAAGAAGAGTTGTTCATAGGTAGTACTTTTTCATTTAAATTTAGTTTTTTCGTCAACCATCAATTTCATGAATCTAATCTGCAATGCCTTTATCTTATCTAGATACGTTTTAAATGTACGGCCGTAGCTTGACAGACAATACGACAAAAGTGAGTCCACTAGATGCATACATAGTAGCCCTATTTAAAACGAACTTCAGATGGTGGAATTTTGCAAGTACTGCTCTTAATTTATTGCATAAGCCATTTAAATGTGGCTGCCACTAGAACTTATAATCTATAAGCAAGCCCAAGCTGCCCAAGTACTTGTATTGTTCCACCACCTGGAGCTCGGCACATCCGCACGCGCATTAATTTGCATTATAATCAAAATCGAAATATTAATTAAGGAGTTTAGGTGTTTAGGGTTCCGTACCTCAAAAACAGATCTAGAATGACGCTTAAAGATATAGTCTTCATCTTCTCAAATGACTTTTTCGTCTAAGACGGTAATCTGTTAAACAAAAGCCATTGTCTGTTTTGTTAGAAAGGTTGGCCATTGTGTGCCATTGTGTGTGAGCACCGCATGCGCCGTGGCACGCGCCAACACACAATGGCACACAAAGGCCGGCAGCTCCCACAAAAGAGACAATGGCTTTTGTTTAACAGATTACCGTCTTAGACAAAAAAGTCATTTGAGATGATGCAGACAGTGTGCAAAAGCCGTCACGTATTTATTTTGAACATTTGATGAGTGCGAAAGCGGCTGACTACAAATGGAAAAACGTTTTCACTTTTGAGCTTTATAGCGCCCGCTAGAGGCCGGATTGAATTTACAAAACTTAAGGTTATCAGGCTGAAAAATACTCGCGAAAAACTGCATTTAAGAGATACGGTTTACCGTACGGTTTGGTTATATTAACTTAGAATATACTATTACATAAGCCAATAATTTACGCAGTCACATAATAGTTGTCGATTCAATTCAACTGTCTAGCTGTCACGGTTCATACAGCCTGGTGTCAGACAGACGGACAGCTGAGTCTTAGTAATAGGGCCCTTTGGGTACGGAACCCTAAAAACTAATTTGACTAGCAAACACTTGACATCATTCCGATTTTGGTCGCGTGTTTGATTTTTGACACGCAATTTTGTACATTCTAGGCATTCTATCCCTCACAGGGAAAAAATTAAAATCTCGGGTGTATATCTGTCTCTCATTTGGATGTCAACTGCAGATGCATAAAGGATGACTCACGTTAGACCGGGCCGTGTCCGGGCCGGAGCTTCCGGCGCTTACTTTTCTATGACATGACAGGTGATCACGTGATGCTTTCCATAGAAAACGAAGCGCCGGAAGCTCCGGCCCGGACACGGCCCGGTCTAACGTGAGTCATCCTTTACAGTTGCGGCGTTAACGCGGGCGCTTTCACTGTTGGTACAAGTTGGACTCGCGCACTAAGGGTTCCGTACCATTACGCAAAAACGGCATAAAAATCACGTTTGCTGTATAGGAGCCCCACTTAAATATTCATTTTATTCTGTTTTTAGTATTTGTTGTTAAAGCGGCACCAGAAATACATCATCTGTGAAAATTTCAACTGTCTAGCTATCACGGTTCATGAAATACAGCCTGGTGACAGACAGACGGAAAGACAGACAGACGGGCAGACAGACATATAGACAGACATACAGACGGACAGTGGAGTCTTAGTAACAGGGTCCCATTTCTACCCTTTGGGTACGGAACCCTAAAAAACTAATAAGCCATAGCGTGACAACTAACAATATCAAAGATACCCTAGTAGGTAGGTATCTCTATTTATATTTTTACACTTTCCTCAATCAAATAGTTCGTTATTTTTATAATGCACCAATCTAACTTAGAAAGTTTACACACAGTTTTATTAACAGAAATAGTTTAACATATCACGCCAACCTGTTGAGTCGGGTTAGGAGAGACGAATAAATAATAACTACAGGTAATCTCTAATACAAAGATGCATTCATCATAATTCTTGCACATAACGGCAAGTAAGTGCGTTTATGGGAATTTTCACTTAAAAGTTTACTTTTTTTCGAAAATCCATCAACTTTTGGGTTATTTCTACTCAAAATCACGAGGACTATCGATTTAAAAAGAAAAAAGTGTGTCCCTAAAAAGTGTCAGTTTTGTAACGCATTTTCACATACATACATTTTGTATGGACCGTTACAAAACTGACACCCAAAACTTGTATGAAAAACTGGAGTCACTTTTTTTCTTTGGCTCATTCAATAGTACTCGTGATTTTGAGTCAAAATAACACAAAAGTTGATGGTTTTTCGAAAAAAAGTAAATGGTACCATTTATTCTGAAAACCCCCTAATGCCGTTTATGCATGGCTAGCAATGTCATGTTGCACAATATCCATAAAACTTTCAATCTTTCTGGAAACTTTCATGAAAGTTTCAACTTAGAAAGTTCCCGTTCAGATTACGCTGCGGCGTCTTACGTACGTAGGCGAACACTCGCGAACGCGAAGCGATTATTTGGCACATTGCTACGCGTGGCTCAGTTACCTATCCTTATGATGGTGTTATGGTTATGTGACTTGAATAAATAATAGTGGTAGGTACAGAAGATTCACTCTCATATGACCGCTAGGTGGCGCAAGCGCGATCAGGCGTCCGTTCCGTAGTGGTGCGCGGCAACTACTATGGCTAGACACCAAAATTGGCGTGGGCTGCATGTACTTGTAGCGACGCGACGAAATCGCGGAGTGAGCCACGCCTGCTATGACCTTTTATTATACCTCTCGTGTCGAGTAATGGTACCTATGACAGTACCTTTAAGTCTCTTTTACCTGTTATTGCAATCAGAATATGCCCCCCTCTCTTCGAATCTCCATCGGCTTTCGGTTCCGGCCGATTAAATTTCGGAAATCAAATAACCGTTTGACATTTTTGTTGTTGAATCATTTTTATTCATGGTTTTTTGCATTTTGACCTTTCTTTGTGTTAACTTTGTTGAGGCGTATATTGTTTGACATTCGAATGAATTCAGGCGGAAAAAATACAACGAACACGTGGGTTAGCTTTGACGACTTAATACCTGCTATTCTAAGAAAATCAACAAAGCGTGTGAAACCATTGAATATTTCCTTTGGGGTCGTTCTGCAAGAAATCGTAGTGAAAATATATAATGGATAAATAAGACAATTTTTAGGTAAAAGCCACATAGTACAGTAACCTGTAATAATATGTTACAGAACGAAGGCCGCAAAAATATCTGACACGATCTTATTTGGGGCATTTTCTATGAAAAGGGACCTTATTGTCGATGGCGCTTACGCCGCACAGCGTCGCGCGGTATTGTATTTATATCGGAGCATCGTTAATAATGGCGTAAGCGACATCGACAATAAGGTCCCTTTTTATAGAAAATACCACAATTGTAGAGCCATAAGAGCGTGTCAGATATACGTAAGGATTTGTCCGGCCATGTCATGATTTTTGACCCTTTGTTCGGATTGCGGCCAGACTTGGCAAGTGTCGGGATTTTTAGGAATGACCCACCGCAGAGCGCAGCGCGCCGCCGGGGCGTCGTTTAAAAGCTACGCCAAATATTTGTTACAAGAAATGTCAGGATTTTTAGGGTGATTTTATCAGGATATTTAATTCTTCCATATGGCAACCCTAAGCGTGTCACATATTTTTGCGGCCTTCGAAGAGTAACATGTAATTGCAGGTGACTGTACAAATTTGCTTTTGTTTTGACAGATGACCTTGATTCAAATACATTATAACCGAAGAAATATAGTTTTACCGTAGTTTTAAAACATAAATGTTATATTTCCAAATAAACTAGTGTTAAACATCTTTGTAGATAAAATAAAACTATGAAAACGGATTATATCGCGTATATTGAATTTATAATACATCCCGACGTTTCGAACTCTTTACAGCGTTCGTGGTCAACGGGTGACTGAGGAAAAATTACAAAATGCAAAAATACCCACATACTAAAATAATGAACAATCATAGACTACAAACTTTAAGGCTGGTTGTACATGCAAAATCGGTTCATAAGGCTAGTTATACACTATAATTATTTTTTTTATACACTATAATTATCTTTGTAGATACATATAAATATGTATCTAGATCTAGAAACAACTTACGTCACAGCTACCTACTCCATAAAGTAAAAATTAAAGTAAAGTATTTTTTTTTCAATCAGTTACATTTACATCGATTTAGTGGATCACACTAGGCTAGGCTTGTATCGTGACTCCACGTTAGCGCATTATATTAATAGCGATTTTTATATATATTTTACCTAAAGGATTTTTTATTATTTTAGTAATAAATTTTAAACTTAACATAGAGTACAATTTGTTAACTTATAAATATGAAAATAAGGTCAGAATTTCGTAAATTCAAAATTAATTACAGTTATAAATATCTTATTAACAGAGTAACAATTACTTAATAAAAATGAATGAATGAATGATATAAAAATGAAATATCATAGAGCCTAATGTCGCTTACGGATTTTTAAAAACAACCAAACCAACAAGGCTCCTCCGGGTTCAAAAAGGTAACCTTCGTAAGTACTGCCTCCTACGCTAAACCCGGGGTTTTTTTTAAAGAGTTGAACTAAGTTAGAAGATTCCTTCTTCAACTATCGCTATGACGCCGCGGGGTCCCGGAGGGACAGCTCGGGGAAAAAGGGGTTGCCTGTGGCCAGAGGGCTTATCACGCTAGCATTTTATCGCCTGTCACCATGCCTGTCACGTTCTAACAAGTAGGTAAGTGCGAAAGTGACAGGCATATTGACAGGTGATAAAAATGCAACCATGCTGACACCGCATTAAGGTAGCCAATCGGTGTGTGTGGTTATTTACTTGAGGTTTCATACTTTAGTGCGAACTTTGGATGTAAAATATTGGGACTAGTAGCCGTACCATAAGTTGACACTAGAAGTTTACTATAGCGACTGCGGAAATATCAAGTGTACGATTATAGATATAAAGTTAAAATGACAATCGTTATTATTACAATGTCTCTGGGCTTTAGTTACAAATCGTGAATTATTAAACGTTCCATAAATAACCGATAAAATCGCTGTTGATTGAGTTAATATTAAATAAATATATATTGTTGGAATTTTCATGTAATTGTAAATAATGTAATACAAGCGTTAGATTTAAGATCTGTACCTAGATTAGTAGAATTAACTATTTATGAGGTAGGTACCTAACATCTTGGCAAGCAAATAAAATTGGGTTTTGGGTTTTAGATAGTCTGTATATCACAACAATGAACTACGTAAGTACTTATATAACCTTGCCTCCGCTAGCTTAGACCTTGTAATCCAGTAATCCGGTATTTTCTCAGTCTGACCTTAAACTGACCTCCACTTGTATTCCATAATGTATTATCGAAATGCGAAAATCGAAATTTCGTTATCTGTCCTCTTTATCGCTCGAATATGCAAGAGTGATACAGAGGCAGATAACAAAATTTCGTGTTACGTGGTAGGCCCTCAGTATGTGGTAGAGGCGCCCCCTACGCAGTTTTGCGTAATATCTCAGCTCCTATTGGAATGTCACCTTTACTAGCCTCCTTAGATAATCTATTCAGTAATAGGATTCAGAAGTCGTTAAGCAGCTTAGACCAATTATTACGACTTTGCAAGTAGGGTAAGTTGATTTTAATATCCGCAGTGGCTTAGCGACTTAATTAATAAAGGGTTTATAGGAGAAATTATGAATTTCATTATAATTAAATCCCATGAAAAGTCGGTTTTTCCGACTGAAAAGTATTAAGTTCTTGATTCATCAATTTTTGCTTTTATTTCCCTGATTTCTTTAAGGCAGCTGAATTGATTTTGAATATTTGAAAGGTTATATATAACTTTTCATTTCAGCCTGTCATCAGGGGGCCTAGCCAAGGTGCCAATCATTTGCGCCGTAGTGAACGAAACGCTAATGTATCTCTGTCGCACTTAAATATGGAAGAGTAGAGATACATTACTGTTTCGTTCACTACGGCGCAAACGATTAAATTGGCATATTGGCTAGGCCCTCTAGTCATGATGAGAAAACAATTGAGCTTTTCAACTATTGTACAAGAAACACTGCTGAAGTCGCAATCCTATACGGAGCATATTGCAGTCTTTTTAGGTTATTTATGAATAAGTTGGTTAAAATAAGACCACGCTCTTTTCTTGAAGATTTGAAGGTCGTATCGGTCTGGCAATAGATACCGCAGGCGACAGTTCATACCACAGTTTAGTTGTGTGAGGCAGGAAGTTTCTGGAGAAACGCACAGTTGAGGACTGCCAACCATCTAAGTGGTGAAGATGGAAAAGTTGTCGCGTAGGGCGATGGAGGAAAGAAACGGCAATCTGAACAATTCCTCGGAGCATTCCCCGTTACCTACATGCGACAGAAAACCCAGGGCGAGACTATAGGGCGGACACGCTATACATCAAAAATCACTTGCGTTTCTATGTGTGAACGACACGTCTGTACACGCATCGGGCTTCATAGTGTAAGTAAGTTGCTTCAAAATAGTACTGAGCGGCCGGCAAATGGCCGTCAATCTGCTGTCGCGGGGCGAGGTAATTCGAATCGGGGCGGAGCGGTGCGTGGCCGTTCTGTATGATAATACTATTACTTATTCTGTGGCGAGACTGCATCTACGTAGGCCTACAGGAAATTTCAAAACTGAGCAACTAAATAATACATAATTTAGTGTGGTTATTATTTGGATTGGTGAATAATCGGAGTAGCGTGAAATATCCTTAAATCGGACGGGTCTTTCAAGGAATTCTGCTCAGGATTTCCTTACGAAACGTAGACAATAATACCTAAGTGTTGTTATACAAGTGTATCTCATGTAAACCGCAATTTTATGAAAATTCCACCCAAGTTCTTCCTAGTCTAACTAAAGTCTAAACCTTGCGCTTAACGATCACGGAGCAATCGACGAACATGGCGAAACTATAATAAGTTCCTAGTTGACTATACGGAACCACAGATCATAGTATAATACTAACGGAACCCTAAAAACTATGTAATGTAAGCTATTTTATATGTATAATTTCGCTGTTATTTTATGAATTATTTTGATTATTGACATGTTTTTATGATTGTGATATTATATAATGTAAAAGTGTACGGCTCACCCGGTATTGTATTTGTCCTAGTCCTAGCTCTAAAGTATATTGATTTATAAGTAGGTTTTAATTAATTTTACTGTTTAACATTAGTATTTAAGTTTTTTGTTACTAACACTTCTATGGGCCATGCCTGAAAATAAATGATTATTTAATTTAATTTAATTAATAAAAATCGCTCGCTTATTAATAATAACCTATTTAATCGTTACATGTTAAAAGTTATGTTAACGTTCTGTTATATTACACGTGTAAGGCTCACGGTTAATTTAATTAGTGGCTTTAATTAGTGATTGTGTACGATTGCCGGCACGCGAGCGTTTATTAAAATAATGGCTACATCGATAGCGTGTATGTTCTTCATATTATTTTAATTTAACACTTTATCGATAGTTTTATATTTACCTCCGACGTTTCGAGGACGGCGTTGTCCGCGTGGTCTCGGAGAATACTGGTTAAAAATTACATCAACATCTTCATCATCATCATCTTCGGGCGAGTTTTTCGAACTACCCGCATTTGAAATTTGAAATGTAATTCAAATATTGTATTGCTCTAATAAGAAAGGATTTTATTTTCCTCCTCCTTGCATCGGTTTCCTCATCACTGAGGGTCGTGGTCACTTCTAGGGAACAGCTTCTTGGATATTTTGCCGCCACCTCTTTCTGTCTGTGCCTGTCGTCGAGTGTAGGGCACCGTGGAGCGTGACATCAAGGGCTGAGCGAATTTGGTCTGTCTGGATTTTATTTTAATGTAAACTTATGTAAATACACTAACAAGGACGTCAATTTGCTGCTCTGCATACTTGAACCTATGGAGCGTATCTGGGTCACTTAGCAGGAGGACGTCCCAGGTACCAGAAACATGGTGGTGGCGGATCTGCGTGAACTCCGAGTCAACAATTGGCGAGAAGGAAGTAGCGCACGACCGAGAAAATTGGCGCTGTGTTGTCTCGGAGTCTGTCTCATTTTGGTTCACTGAGCCAACGAAGTAGTCGTATATGGACTATAGCTATCGCTTTACTTACTTCCTGCTGTGGCGCAACGACTCGAAGTGCATCTTGGCATCCGAAACCAAAGACCGCCATCCTTACTCTGTCCAAAGCCGTTTTTGTCCAGTCGACGGCGCCGACTTCGCTAAGGACTGACTTGGTGGAGGACTTTTCGTTATAGAACACTTAACTCAAAAGGTTGTACTTACCCTTTAAAAAGTTAATCTTCTCCCTACATAAGTCGCTAAAACCTTCCATTCATAAAATCCCTCCATTAAGTATGATGCATTGCGCTATCGCTATTTAACTGCAATGCAGTTTAAACTACAAAACACAATTTCAACTTTAAATGTAAAGAGCTAAGGTGCAGAATCGTTTGCGGTTGAGGTAATTTTGTAGTAATTTAGGGCGAAAATAGATGACGTGACGTAGGTTATTATGAGCTGTCTTGTGTTGTTTGATAAGTAGTTACATTTTTGAACGTTAT
Organism: Cydia strobilella; assembly: GCF_947568885.1. Taxonomy (NCBI): domain Eukaryota; kingdom Metazoa; phylum Arthropoda; class Insecta; order Lepidoptera; family Tortricidae; genus Cydia; species Cydia strobilella. The sequence continues at coordinate 1,668,711 of NC_086048.1, forward strand.
GCAGTCAGATTTAAAGTTGGTTTTTAGTGGAATAAATAGGTAGCCCGTTTTACGAGTAAAGGTTTGAAGCATAGACCTACAAAATTGATTGCCTACTGCCTTGCTGAATTATCCTCACCACTGGATTCGTCACGTTTTCTTTAATATATGACATCTATTACAGTTTATATTGTAAAAATAATCAACACAATTCAAATAAATACAGTAAAATACATATTTTATACATTTTACTTCTAAGTATCACCCGTCCTCCATCCTTCATTCGTCCTTCCCTACTTCAGAGGTCAACGGCCTGTAATGTAAGAGCGGTTACTAGCTGAACAAGTAAGCTCCCATATTTCGATTAGACCCATGTCTCGTCACGTGTTTGTTTTGGATAGAAACGTAGCGGTAATAGAGTGGGTTGATATCGTATATCCTGTTACAATCTATGAAAAACCGGCCAAGTGCGAGTCGGGCTCGCATTCCAAGGGTTCCGTACATAACACAATTTAAACAATTTTTATGTGAAACGTGAGTGAAATGTCTAAAACCCGTAGGGGTCGGATAATAATAAATAATAAAAGCCTTTATTTCCCAAGTATAAGTGTTACAAAAAATTTAGTTTACATACATATTATTTTTAAAAAGTTACAGAGAAAAGAAATTAAAACTAAGTTTTACTAACTAGTATTTTATGTGGGTTTGTCCATTTTTGGACGTAGGCCTCCTCCATGTTACACCATAGTTTTCTGTCGGCGGCCAAACTGGCCCAGGCTATGCCTGCCTGCTCGGTTATGTCATCTCGCCAGCGGCGGAGCGGATGACCTTGCCCTCGCCCGCCATCTGGTGGGTACCACTGTAGAACTCTTTTGCTCCAACGGTCGTCTTTCGCTCTCGCTGTGTGTCCGGCCCATCGCCATTTGAGGCGACATGCCATTTCTGCTGCGTCCATTATATTTGTCCTCTTACGAATATCAGTGTTTCTTACCCTGTCTTTTATTTTTATACCGAGTAGGCTTCGTTCTATGGCTCTTTGAAACTTCTGTATTTTGTCAATAACTTCTTTGTTTATTGCCCATGTTTGGCATCCGTAAAGTAGGGTCGGATAAGAAACTAGTAATTAAGTGCGACTCACGCTTGACTGCACATTTCTAATAGGTTTTCCTGTCATCTATAGGTAACTGTTTTGTGTATTTTTTCTAAATTTTAGAACCAGTAGTTTCGGAGAGAAAGGGGGGGGGAATGGTAATTTTTTGCCTATTTCCATGAATAACTGCTAAACTGTTTATCCTAAAACTATAAAAAATATATATTTGAGATTCTCACAATAAGCTCTTTCATTTGATATGTAACACAGTATAGTTTGAAAAAACTTTATTTTTTAATTTTCTCCTTTACCCCCCAAAAGTGGCTGCCATGTTTAAAATATGATCCTATAAGGGTTCCGTTTTTTCCTTTTGAGATACGGAACCCTAAAAATTATTTTTACCTCTACCCATTAGAAAACCAATTACCTGCCCATTAGGCGCAGCGTGGGTAGACCCTCCACAAGGTGGACTGATAACCTGGTAAAGGTCGCGGGAGTCTATGGGGGAGGCCTACGTCCAGCAGTGGACGTCCTCTGACTGATATGATGATGATGACCCATTAGAAGGGGAGCAGTCTACATATGTGGTTTTGTATATATCTGGTTTCGAATCCTGGGTTTTATTGTGTGATGAGCACAGCTATTTGTTCCTGATTCATGAGTGTTTTCGAAGTATTTGTGTATTATATTTATCGTTGTCTGAGTAACAACAACACAAGCATTCTTGAGCGTACTGTGAAGCTTAGTCAATTTGCGTAAGAATATTCTATAACATTTATTTATATATTTTTTTATTGTTATCTGTACTGGACAGTGCAGTTAACTGACCAATTGTAGACCTTATTCTAACGACTTAGGGACGTCGGTTGGTCACTTAACTGTGCTGCGCCTATAGTGACTATAAGGTCACTAAACTATATAGTTGTAATACAAAAATGTAAGCATATATATGTCTTTTTTACTACTGAATAAAGATATTTTGTATTTTTGTATTTTGTATTTATTACACGTATACTAAATACAACACACACAATTATTGCTACGTAATATCGTACAGCATAGCTGGACTAAATCACAACCGAAATTAGCTTTAAAGTTTAAATCCGGCCCGCGGGACATCCCGTGCAAATGACATTTTGTTAACAAAACACTGATTTAAACATTCACGATTTTTACTCATTATTATTTACAACGACGGGACTTAATCGCGTAAAATAAGTATTAAACCCACCTCCGACGTTTCGAGGACGGCGTTGTCCCCGTGGTCTCGGAGAAGAACGCCGTCCTCGAAACGTCGGAGGTGGGTTTAATACTTATTTTACGCGATTAAGTCCCGTCGTTGTAAATAATAATTTTGTTAACAGTTCGATTAAATTTGCCTGTGCAGTAACGAGATTTTCATGGACGTCAATTCATTATCGAGTGCCTTTATTACGCAAACAAGTATACAACATACAGATGGTAAGCGGTTTCCGTAGTCTAGGACGCTTGTAACTCCGGGGGGCCTAGTCAAAACGACAATCATACGTCGACATACGCCAAACGTTAAAAAAAATTCGGGATGACGGAATCAAAGATAGATATAACTCCGTAATAAATGGATACACGTTCTTCGACGCCCTGACAGAGTCTGTCGGTTCATTTTCTGAGTTTGATCACGTAATTCTAATGGGTGATTTTAATATTAACGTACTTTCGCCTGGTGATATAAATTATAAGAAACTCTCTGAATTTCTACATTGTTTTAATTTGGACCAATATGTCACGAGCCCTACACATTTCACTGATCACTCGGAAACCCTTATCGATGTTGTCTGCAGTAGCTGCAAACTGTCTCGTGTCTGTATCAATCATGTCCCTGATCTTAGTAGTCATGCATTGGTCTCATGCAACTTACAGGTCAAAAAACCAAAGCCATGTCCTACTTGGATTTCTTTTAGGCCGCTTAAATACCTCCCTATCAACGATTTTAATGCGCACGTTGAGTCAACTGTTTGGGAACGGTTTCTGTGTGGAAATGTCAATGAGTCTCTGGAATGTTTTAATACCTGCCTCAAACATATATTTGATTTGATTTGATACTCCTGTTAAAAATACCTATATAAAAAATAAAAGCTATCCTTGGGTGACTTCAACAGTCAAAGACATGATAAAACTAAGAGATGAAGCATATGATAGAAGTCGGAAAAGTGGACTTGATTCACATAAGCTGTATTACAAGAATTTAAAAAGTATTGTTAACCAAGCAATGTTTACTGAGAAACAAGCATATTTCAACTGCAATGTTAATGCACACTATAAAAACTCTCGTAAACTATGGAAAAACGTCAAACACAGTATAGTTGACTTTAAAAATAAACACTCTAGCCTACCTTGTCACCTCAATGATCCTAACTTAATTAATAAACATTTTCTTAATACTCCTAAAACAAGTGTTACAATATCTGACCTCACGTTTTTTGAACATAATCGTTTTAACTCCGCTACTTTCAGTTTGAAACCAGTCGATGAAAATACAGTCGCTAAAATTATTTTGAATTTCTCGTCTAATTCTCAGGGGTCTGACGGTATCACGCGGGATATGCTTGTTTTAACGCTTCCACGAACTTTAAGGGTGATCACTGCTATTATAAATCAATCAATTCAATCAGGACTGTTTCCTGAAGCCTGGAAGGAGGCTCTTATCAAACCTATCCCTAAAATCAGTAATCCTGTTGAATACAAAGATCTCCGACCTATCAGCATTCTGCCCTTCTTATCGAAAGTTATCGAGAAAGTGGTAAGCCAACAAGTGACTGAATTTCTTGAAGCTAACGGTATCCTGCCATCAAAGCAATCCGGTTTTAGGGCTGGGCGTAGTACGTCAACTGCCTTGCTAGACGTCATTGATGACATTTTGACAGATATTGATGCAGGAAATGGATCAATTATGGTATTGCTTGACTTCTCCCGTGCTTTTGATACTATAGATCATAATTTACTTCTTTCTAAGCTCGCCTATTATGGATTTCATAGTTCGTCTTTGAAGTGGTTCTCTAGCTATTTGAGTGGTCGCCGGCAAAGGGTACAATTAGTTGATGGTAACTGTCAGCTTTCTGATGCCTCTCTTGTCTCCCGTGGCGTGCCCCAGGGTTCGATTTTGGGTCCGATTCTGTATATTTTGTACAGCGCGGATATTGTGAAAAGTATTCAGAACTGTGCTTATCACATGTATGCTGACGATATACAGTTGTACTTATCTTGTAAACCAAATGAAATGTCATGTGCAATAAATAAAATTAATGATGACTTAGATCGCATAACCCAGTGGTCCAACAAAAATAGCCTAGTTTTAAACCCACAAAAGTCCAAATTTCTAATATTGGGTACTGAGAAACAGAGGCGCAAGATTTTAAACTTCAACCCCACGATTGAAGTCGGCGGTCAATGTATTGAGCAGGTAGCAGAAGTAAGGAACTTGGGTGTCCTGATGGACGGTAACCTCAGATTTCACAACCATGTAGTAGAGACCTCTCGAGTATGTTTTTATAGACTCAAAATATTATATAACGTGCGTAGGTATTTGAGTACTGAAGTCAGAATATCTCTGTGTGAATCTTTGATATTGTCAAAACTCAATTATGCCGATACTGTTATAGGTGGCTGTCTGTTGTCAAAAACCAAAAAGCTAATACAGCGTGTGCAAAATGCATGTGCACGTTTTTGTTTTTACATTCCACCTCGAAGCCATGTTACTCCTTACCTAAATAATAGCGGGTTAATGAATATGGAGTCGCGACGTGCAACGCATCTCGCCTGTTTGCTTTTTGGTATTGTAAGGACAATGACGCCACAATATCTATTCGAAAAATTAACTTTTTCACAAAGGCATATTAGGGGAGCTACTCGTTTGCTTTGTCCACGGCACAGCACCGCCGCATTTCGCGGCAGCTTTAAATCAGGGACCGGCCCGCTATCCCTTATCGGGGTTTTATAAGGGTATTGCATAAGGCTTAACTCACCATACCCTTTGCCAGACGAAACCCTTTGTTTTGGTTTTAAAAACCCTTATGTAAAGCTACCACATTTGAGTAATCGGTAGCCCAAATACCCTTAGAAAACCCTTATCATCCGCTCACCAACACCTTGCATATTGCTTATAAGGGTTAGCCTTATAAAAGGCTTCCCTTTTAGCATATAAGCGTGCTAATTTAAGTCGTCTACCTTGTTCATAAAGCACACATTACTTCGAATCCGAGCGATCGTCGGCGGCGACGGCGGCGTTCTTTGACTAGGCACGTATTTTCTTTCCTTTTCATACACTACCGTAGATATATACTAATCCTGTCTCTTTCACGCAAAGGGAAACCTTTATAAAAAGCGCTTAAAGATAAGGGTAACCCTTATTAAAAGCTAGCCTTATTTTTGGTTAGCTTTTCGGTAAGGGTTAGTCAAAGGTAAGGGTATGAATGGGCTTGCAGTTAAAAAGGGAAAGTCTTTCAATGTGTTAGCCGTGTTTAAGTGTCGCCCATTGAAACGGTTTTATCGCGGAAAGGGTTGTCCGGTCCCTGCTTTAAATACACTGCCACGAAATGCTGGAATAATATACCGCCTCCTCTTAGGAACTCATTGTCAGTAAATTCGTTCAAAGTGAATTACAAAAAATACATTTTAAGTGTACAGAAAAATCGTTGTTAAGTCTGTGCTAATTATTTTTGTGTACTTATGTGTTTCTGGCTTCTAAGTGGATCTAATTGTACAAATAAAAGAAGTATGACTGCTACTGTACTGGTCAATAGTTTTTATATTTTAATGTGGATCAATAGTTATAATAATTCAACTAAAATTATATTTAATTTGTATAGCTGTAGTATTATATATTTATTTATTTATTTTATATTTGATTCGTATAGCTGTTGTAATTATATTTAAGTTGTATTTGTTGCGCTCTCTCGGAAGGGTTTCCACGGAAGACCAGCGTCGGGGGCCTCATAGGTTCCTTGACATGAAGCTGAGTGGAGACCATTTCAGGAACGCTTTATAACCAGCAATCTATGTCAGTGTTATTAGTTAAGTTTTAAATTAAGCGTTTTTGAATAAAGCATCTTCTATACAGTCTAAAGAAAAAACGTGTCTCGAAAATCAAGAAAATTTGATTCTCGTTCAGAGGGCGCTACTAGTTTTGGCCTACAGTCGTATAGATGGCGTTGACGGTTTCGTTTGTTATTTAACAATTTTAACGCATATCAGTGAAAGAACATGGGTCAAAATCATAAAAATAATTAATGCAAATAAAAAAAATCATTTATCTATATTTAAATACATTCTATCGTATTTTTATAAATCTTCCTTTTTAGTTTTAAAGTGTGTCGATAGATGGCAGTGAATTTACTGGGGTTACAAAATTTACTATGACAGTACCGCTCTAGTATAAGTTACTCTATGACGGAATCTACCAAAAACGTGACTTTTTTGACGTGACGTGATTCATGAAATAAAACGACGTGACGTGACGTTGTGACGTGATTTCCATTAATTATTGGCATCTTGGGTAGGGCTCAATAGTGTTACGCGAATCTTTAAAAAGCTGGACTATAACGCACGGTTTTTGAAGAATGCCGTATTGAAACTTACATGCCGTCGTGTGACCAATTTAGTATAGAAGAGTCGGTCATGCGGAACTCTTTAACTCGAATAATATTAAATTATACGAAAAAAAATTAAAGCCCCTATTCTGTGACCATATCTCCAACATACGTATATTATAAAATAAAAATTATTTACGATGGATTCATCGGATTCACGAATACGGCAGTGATGGGGTAGATGGGGTGATCAAAAGTAATATTTTTGAGTTTTTGACAGTTGGACATACCTACTAATTTATTTAGATACCGTAAAATGGGGTGAGTAGGAGCAAAACTGACATTCAAATCTCGATAACATTTTATTTTTAAATATGCAAACTGAATGGTCTATATAATAAGTGTTCCGGACCTTTGTATTTTAGTTTTTATTTTATTTTGGGTAGTTCCATTTCATAACTGACGATAAACAGGAAAACCCACCTCACCCCGTAGTCCCTCGTAATTGGGGTGAGATGGGTTTTCATACAAAGGTGATTTTGGAAGATTGTTGGATCGATTTTTTTTATTATGAGTATTACTATAGCTCCATTTTAAATTGGAATACATTAAACTTATATTGACCGGGATATAGACCGTGATTACCTTTTGTATTATTAAAGGTAATCACGGTCTATATCCCGGTCAATATAAGTCTTGTGAAACTAACCGTGAATCATTTAAAACTCTAATGGAATACATTATGTTTGTAGCAGTAGCCTTAAAATCCCATCTAACCCCCCTTTCAAACCTTTTCTCCCATAACCCAACTCTCCCCGCGAACCCTACTCACCCCATTTTACGGTAATAATTTAATTATAAATATTATAGACACGTTACATAGCAGGAATCATAGCCACGCGGGTTCCGTTCCATCCACATTGTATTTCGGGTGGGCCACCGAGATAATCATTAAATAATAAGCCCACAGCGAAGTTGGCGAAAGCTATTTTTAGCCGCCCTTTGATTCACTTTCTTAGGCCTTGTTCTCGAGTATTGGAAAATAAATATAATTCTCTGTCTTCTGTGTGTCTCTATCAGTGGTATTATCAGTACCCTTTTAGCCTTACCCTTAGAGCGTTTTCACATTGTTCGATCCGATATCGGATGTAGGATCCTACATCCGGGTAGTCAGGCCGCGGGGGCGCGCACGGGCGCCGGCTTTAGCGGTCACGTACACAGTGTGCGTGACCGCTAAAGCCGGCTAAAGTGTGCGGCACACTACACAAGCATTATTGCCTACACATACGCACACAAACAAATATAATCGGTCCGACAGCTGACGGGGGGCTCCGACATGTCTGAATTTATCGGAAGCGACTTTCCAATAACAGATGTCGGACGTCGCCTATGAGAAAAACAGCAGGAGAGTGCTATTGGCATTAAGTTTGCCTTTTTTATGTTTATTTATCGTTTTGTAGTAATAATGATTTATTGCATGCATAAATAAATACAAAGAAACACATATGTCTTACATTTTACTAGTGTCCAAACGAAACCGGTTTTTTTGCCCAAACCGAAGGTTCAGTTTTACTCTAGTTTCGGTGGAGATTTTTATGCCAAAACCTGCCGAAACTGAAACCGAAGCTTCGGCCGGACACTACCGAAAATACAGTTACGGCACTATACGGCACGGCCGAAAAGTTCGGCAGTTTTTTGACCGAAACCGAACCTTTGGCTGAAACATGATTTTTATAGGGTTCCGTAGCCAAAGGGTAAAAACGGGACCCTATTACTAAGACTCCGCTGTCCGTCTGTCTGTCAGCAGGCTGTATCTCATGAACCGTGATTGAATTTGATGATTGATGAAATTTTCACAGATGATGTATTTTTGTCGCCGCTATAACGACAAATACTAAAAAGTACGGAACCCTCGGTGGGCGAGTCCGACTCGCACTTGGCCGGTTTTTATACCGAAACCTGCCGACATTGAATCCGTAACATCAGTCGGAGACTAGTTCTAACAGCAAATCATTGATTTAAACTTTCACGATATTTACTCATTACTATTCACAACGACGAAACTGAAACTTAATTTTACGCGATTAAGCAAACAAAATGCAAAGCTAATTCACCCAGGTTTTGTTTCATTTGTTTGGTTTTACTGTGGTACGTGTGTGTGTGTGTGTGTGTGTGTGTGTGTGTGTGTGTGTGTGTGTGTGTGTGTGTGTGTGTGTGTGTGTGTGTGTGTGTGTGTGTGTGTGTGTGTGTGTGTGTGCGTGTGTGCGTGTGTGTGTGTGTGTGTGGTAGTAGGAGGTTATTGTGTGGTTTTCTTCACACCAAAATAGCAATAATGTTTTACTTCATATCTATTTCACTAGTTGTCATTTCAAAGATTATTTACAAGAAGGCTTGAGAAATTTGGAGAACTATTTTTACACTGGAGAATGAGTAAATATTATTATTATCAATACGAATAAACTCAAGTAAATGAAAAGGTGTAGTTAATCGTTTTTCTTGTAGAATGTAGAATTTATGAAAATGCAGGTGTAAGAACGAAAAGCGGCGCGCAAAAAATTGTTGTTTTGCGTATCACGAATATTAGTACATCTTTTTACCTAAGTAATTTGGAAATCAGAAATCAGAAACATTTATTGTTCACTGTGTATTTACTGTGTAGATTAACGTTTCATATATGTGCGGTGGTAAAAACTCGTGGGTTCAAATCTCGGTTGTGTTGTAAGTAGGTAATAGAGCAGTTCCTTTCTCCTTATCAAGTTATCATACACAGACAAGAATTTAATGTATTGAATTGGATTTTCAATACAAAACGTGTTTACATAAGTATTTCAGCTTCAACGCGAAGTGGTGGGGTTTCGTAATGAAGGGTAGCTACATAATAACTAGGTATTACCTATACAACACTTTACTATGAATACTATAATAATACCACTTACCTAACTCCTATGCTTTTACGTAACAATTATCCTCACATCACTCTAAAACCACTAATTATTTAACAATAAAGCACAATCGGAACATTCGAAAAAAATTAAATTCCAAATTCAAAACTTAAATCACTACACTTCACACACTGTCACAAAACAGTTTTTTGACGCGCGTTCCTTTTTTGAAATTTAAAAATGTATATTTTAAATGCAGAGACGTGCAAAGCGTCCGGGGCGGCGGACAGGCGCTCCGCGCAGACGCGGTGGTGCCACCCCTATCGATGGGGATCACTACAGGTGCGAGTGTATATATTTTTTTTAATGATGAGACCAGGGTTTTCTTCTTTAGGTATTATTAGACCATTATTTTTAGATTGACGCATGTGCGCGTTTTTGTACAATTTTATTCAATGAAAAGACAAGCGAAGTTATACAAATTCCAGGTTAGATACATATTACTGAAATTTGCTATAAAAATATGACAATGCCCTTTCGCGTTAATGTATTTGATATCTAAGTTAGGTATCAAATGAGATTTTCTAGGACATTTTGCTAGTAAATTGTGTTTTTGGCGTGCTGCCTTTGTCGTATGATACTCATGCCAAATTCAATAACAATCATATCTGTAATTTAGAACCATAATGGTCTAAGTCTATTTTGCTCCAAGAAATTCTACTCCTTGTAGCTCAAGACTTATGTTCCATAATGGCGCTAACATTTGTACTTTATGTATAACGCCGCGTTGCGTTGTCAGTTGTGACCTACACAATAACCTACTTCTTTTTATTCCATTATTTTCTTGCGTTTACATTCTAACTTTGATTCTTGTAGAAAAAATACGGAATTGAAAAACCGCCTTCTGACTTCAGCTATCGAATCCCTAACATTCCTTATCCACTGTAACCACATATACAAACTTTGATAGCTTGTCAAAACTTACTGTTGGTGTAAACCCTGAATACATTAGAGAAACGTTTACTCGACCCGAAGTCTTCCGAACATTTCCGACTTTTCCCGAAGCTCTAATATGCCTAAATCTAAAAGGTCTTATCTCAGTATGAAGCTTATAGAAAGATACGACTTTCTAAATTGCTACGCACACCCGATTTCAACTGTCGATCTACGAATCTAAATCTAAAAGGTCTTATGTCACTATGAAACTAGTATAGAGTAATGACTTTTTGTTTTTAATGGTTACAGTGTGAGTTTCGGCCGAAGCACTACGCCACAGAAATCCGAAAAGGTCGTATGTCATTATGAAACATGTATAGGGATACGACTTTTGAAATGTTACGGTTAGTGTGAAGTTGTTGCATAACCATTTAATATGGACCTATTCTCGTCATGGCGCGGGACGTAACAAGCCGGAACTTTTAGAATAAAGGGTCCTTCTTATAATGGTTTATATAGTGGGGCATGCGCGGAAGGGTTTCTTAAGGCTGTGTCTACACCGCCGTTGTTATTAATTGCAGTCTTCGTATCTAGTCTGACAAATCAAATTTCAGAGATCGACCAGCCATCTTTTTTACTGACAAAAACAATGAATCAAATAGTAAATCAGGGAAACCAAGGAGGGCGTACACGAATACAGTAAGGCACAAAGTTTTGTATATGTATACGTTACATGTACATAATATAAGTACAAAGTCAACGTCGTGTCATGTCAGGCTGTCAAGGATAAGGCAGAGGACAGATTAATTTTTTTAGTAGCAATTTTTTTTGTAGTATTTGTAGTAGTAGTAGTAGTAGTAAATCACTTTATTGTACAAAACAAAAATTGTTAACATGAAATTCATATAAATTTAGGTACAAAGGCGAGCTTATCCCTATAAGGGATTTCTTCCAGCTAACCTTAGAGTAAATGAGTGGAAAATTCGAATTAGATAGATAGACAAAAGTAAGAAAAGTTTAAGGACAGCATATTTAATAAATATAGCTGGTCAAGCAAATCTTGTCAGTAGTAAAAGGCGTGAAATTCAAATTTTCTCTGGGACGATATCCTTTCGCGCCTACATTTTTTAAATGTGCCGCCTTTTTCTACTAACAAGATTTGCTTGACCAACTATAGTATTTCTTTTTTTATATGCACATAATAATTATTGTCCTCGTTGTGAGGAACCAAAATAAAAACATGTACACAAAACATACAAATTGCATAATGCCTTTCATAATTATGTGTGTGTGGTGATAAAAAACGAGTTAAACATCAGTTGTGCTGTACACAGAAAAAAAACCGTTCTCGAAAAAAAAATTCAAAATTATGACACAAAAATCGGTCAGGGTCTAAATTGGGTTGATTCTTTTCGTTGTCTTGTTTTTTGTCCCCAAAAAATGTGACGGAGTGGAGCTTTATGTATGGGGTAAAGTTTAGTTTTCAATTTTGCTCGTGTGAATTATAATCTACAGCTAGAAAGACATACAATAGCACTTAACTTTTTTTATTTATTTGATAAAAAAATACAAGCGTCACAGTGCTCAGAAACAAGACAACGAAAATAATTATGACCCCTAGTAGTAAGTAAAAAGAAGTTTTTTTTGTAGACGTGTAGACATAGCATTATTCCGAGAATCCTATTCTGAAACCAACGCTCACAGCCGTACATTTCTATCCCTTTTTCGTGGAACTTTAGTGAGCGAGATAGCAGCTGAGTTTTCGCGAGTTTCCATAAGAATAATGCCTGAGGGTAATGTCAAGTGGTTTATGTTTATGAAGTTAACGACACGAAGCGGGTAACCTAGATTTGTTTTGATTTACTTTATTGTTTAGCAAATACCTACTAGATGCTAACTATATGCATAAGAGTGAACTGACAACAGTTTTTTTACAAGCTTTTTATTAACTTGAAATGTACCTATGTATGCATTAACATTTGTTATAATTACTTTTCATATATTATAGTTTGGTATATCGTTATTTTGAATAACGTAATTAATGGCATACTACCATAATAAGTTTTGAATGATTCACGGTTAGTTTCACTAGACTTATATAGACCGGGATATAGGCCGTGATTACCTTTTGTATTGTTTATGAGCTCCCGACGCAGTTACATGCATCATGTTCACGGGTGACTGAAGATAGCGGGTGGGTTCAAAGTTGTGTAGACAGCGCTCGGTCTACCCTCATTCTTGCGCGTCGGCTGCGTTCGCTTTCAACGTTACCGTCGGTCGCATTCACACTCGTTACGGCCCGGCCACGACATCGCGCGGCGGCGGCAGCGGCGTGCGGCGGCCATAGGTGGGAACGAAAGGTCCGATCGCTGTGTCTCGCTTCATGAGCGATGTCCTGGCCGGGCCGTTAGCGCATTCTGTTACATTTACTTGAACACCAAATGCACTTATAGTTTGTCAAACGACTGTCTCATTTTAAACATAGAGAATCATACTATCTTTATCTTACACTAGTACTAGCACCCAAAAGAATACGAGCAGTATACTTTTTAAACCGGGTCACTCACGTATTATTAAGTCGAATAGCTCGACATGTTTCGGTCCAATTTACGAGGACCGTCTTCACGGAGACACGACACGTCTTCACTGGTCGAGAGCGCGGCGTGTACTGTACACAAATTGGACCGAAACATGTCGAGCTATTCGACTTAATAATACGTGAGTGACCCGGTTTAAAATAATCTAATATGTTTGAGTCTCACGGGAGTTTTATAGTTAAAAAAGTATACTTTTTGTTTGTTTTTATTTATTGACAATTTGGTTTGACTAACTATAATATGGGTTTTGTTTAATATAATTATCGATTGTTGTTATGAAACCATAAAGGAAAATGCTGGAATCACTTTCCTATTAACTTTATGCATAAGGAATAACTAAATATAAATTTACAATGATTTGTTAGTCATATTCAACGGTTTACTGGTACTTATAAGGATATAAATGTATACGGAAAATCACAAGGAAATATTTTTTTGACAAATATACACAAATATTATAAACAGGAATATTTTGGAGTTGAAACTCTAGGTCCATGGGGTCCCAGCGCGCATAAGTTGTTTGCAGAAATCGCGAAGCGTCTGGTTGACGTAACTGGTGACCGAAGAGCTGGCGGCTTTCTCGCACAACGTATCAGCATTGCGATACAGCGGGGAAATGCCGCCAGCATCCTTGGTACAATGCCTCAAGGGCCTATTTTAGATTTAAGCTAGTTATTAATTTCGTTTACGTAGTACCACTGTTAATATTATAAATAAATATCATACATCAATATGACTTTGTGAAATAAAAACAGGAGAATAAATATTTTTATTTAGTTTTATAAAATACTAGCTTTAGCCCGCGATTTCGTCTGCGTGGACTTAGTAACCCCAGCTAGAGTAAGAATAGCGCCTGGAGAAAATCTTATAGCAATTATTCAATTTGAGCATATTATGCACACAAATTAGCAAACACTTCATTAATTATCTTAATTCCACCCCGCTTTTTACTTTCTTAAGGGATGATTTTCGGGATAAAAACTATCCTATGCCAAATTTCATCTAAATCGATTCAGCGGTTTAAGCGTGAAGAGGGAACAAACAGACAGACAGACAGACAGACTTTCGCATTTATAATATTAGTATGGATTGGAAATCAACAATATAACAATGTACTAGCGATCAGCCCCGGCTTCGCACGAATTTAAACAAACCTTAACACATTATACACTTAAACCTTCCTCAAGAATTACTCTAAGTAGTGATAGGTGAAAACCGCATGAAAATCCGTTCAGTAGTTTTTGAGTTTATCGCGAATATACATACAGACAGACAGACGCGGCGGGCGACTATGTTTTAAAAGGTGTAGTGATTCAATTTAACAACATTTATATTTAGAGGTAAACATGTTGAAAAATCGAAAATAGTTATCTGCCTCTCTATCGCTCAAATATCCAAGGGCGATAGATAATCTCTAATAGAGATGCAGAAAAAAAAAACGATTTTTCGATGTCCGTGGTACGTCCTAGCCTTTCTGCTGCAGAAATGCTCAAATCCATAATCCATATCAGTTTCAGAACAAGAAATTAAAATCAGAATCATTCTCCTGGACAATTTTGAACGCTGTGTAGTGTTGTTAAAATTTAAAAGTAATAATAAACAGAATAAATAACGTAACTCTTAAAAATGTATTAGTTGCACATTTGTATAATAAATTACTTAAGCCTAGAATAGTTATAAACGAAAATCTACAGAATTGTTGATTTGGCATTATATCTAATTCTGGAGAAGTGGTACCTATTATTATACGTACAGAACACAGGAGACTCAATGTTTGGATGACCATTAAATCAATAAATTCATGCTAGTTCTATAAAACCCGGTGGTCTTGGTGTTTCAGGGATTACTGAAAAAAATTACAAGAACATTTTAGTTTATTAAATAGAGAAACGCTACCAAAACTATACATATATATATACTTAATCTGAAAATTCATCCTCACACCCTAGAACCTAAATGGTCGCGTACTGTGCGGTTTAAGAGGAATTTCCTCCCGCGGACGCTTCGTCTGTGCAATGAGCTCCCTGCCGAGGTTTTCTCGAGGGGCTACAGTATGGGGTTCTTCAAAAAAGGAGTGTACAGGTTTTTAAAGGGTCGGCAACGCGCGTGTAATATCTCTGGTGTTGCAGGCGTCCATAGACTATGGTAACTGCTTACCATCAGGCGGGCCGTATGCTTGATTGCCACCGACGTGGTATAAAAAAATATGAAAATTAACTTCTGGAATTTATTCTATTCTTTATCAAAAGGATGATTATGTATCTCGTTTTCACACGGAGAGTAAGATTTTTTAAGGGCATCTAGTTTGTTGGAATACTTGAATATTATAAAAAGATTACTGAAAATAATATCTGTAAGTCCTGTTCCTGAGAAATGTTGATCTCAATGAACAGGCTAAATATAATTTAACTGGTGGGCTAAATCTTAGGAACTGTTGAATATTAGGGTCAACTTAGGGGAGTGACGGGTTATAAGTTTGTTATAAAAAAATCTATACTTACAGTAGCTTCCTGATTGTACAGCATTTTTCAATCTATATGCTCCAAAAGCTAGGGCCAATATTGCTCCGAACCCTGCTAAAGAATATCCAAGAATAGCCAAGACATTACTGGAATCAGACGAATTCTCCGTAGCTGCCTTTAATCGACGAGCATCAGTATTATTACTTAATTCATCTATTTTTGCTGTAGCCGTATTAATATCTTTTAATACACCATTGTGCTTAGTCGTAGTTTCTTTTGATGAATTATGATCATAGTCTAATTCATCATTAAACTCTGTGTTAGTTTTAGTTGTAAACACATGAGCTTCTGACGAATTAGCTGCATCATGATTCAATATACTATTAACTGCTGTGCTAGATTCAGTTGTAATCACATTAGTATCTGACGAATTTGCAATATTATTAATCAATATGCCATCAATAGATGTTGTAGAATACGTTGTAATCCCATTAGCTTCTAACGAAGTCACGATATCATTTTTCGATATGCTTTCAACTGCTGTGGAAGATTCGGATGTAAACACAACTGCTTTTGTTGATTTTACAAGACCATTATTCAATAGACCATCGAGATCCGATGTAGTTTCATTTGTAATTGTATAAACTTCTGACGAATTCCCATACGCAGCTGTTGATTTATCATCGTGTTCTGTTGCAGCTTCATTTTTCTGTAAATACGACTCTGTCGTACTTTCATTATGTTCCTTTGGATACATTATACTAAAAATATCCACTTCTTCACATTCGAGGTAATAAGTATCTCTACTTATTGCTTTTGATTCATCAAAACAACTCGTTTCAGTATCACATTCGAAGTAAAATGTGTTGTTTAAATATAGTGGTTCATCAAAATCTACAGCGCAGCCGTCATATAGAGAAGTTACTAGAGATTTATTATTAATAGTGTACCTGTAATAAAATACAGATTCAGCGATAGTAAGATGTTCTACTAAGACTAAGTACATACGTCAATTTTGGGATTTATTTGACCCTGAGGCCTTATTGTAAAAATATGACCTACTTATTAATTTATCAGAATTTCAATTATCAATTAAATTTTTAGCTAGCAGAATCGTCTGCGAACGATGCTATTAAACTTAGAAAAAATTTTAAAGTGGAAAAGTTATTATCTTGGGTGGGACTTGAACTCACGGCCTCTGGATCGATACTCCAGCGCACTGCTGAGACACCAACACCTCATCTATAGGCAGCGAATCTTTCCACAATATGGGTCTAGAGACCCTAGCGACATCTACCGTAAGAGCGTTACACTTCTTCTTCAGCCACCCAAGACGTAATTATTCTAAGTTCAATTATTAATTTTGAGTATGCATTTACTACACGGACAGGAAAACACCAATTTATGCCTGCTTCCTCGACCTCTCCAAGGCATTTGACAGGGTTGATTATAACATGCTTTGGAAGAAAATGGAGGAGGCAGGTATTCCGGACGACTGTACAGACTTGCTAAAGTTTTGGTACCAAAATCAAACAAACCAGGTCAGGTGGGCCAAGTCACTCTCCGTTGAGTATAGGCTTGAATGTGGTGTCAGGCAGGGGGGGCTCACGTCTCCGAAACTGTTCAACTTGTATATGAACGACCTGATAGACGAACTTAGCAGCATGCATGCAGGATGCTATATTGAAAACACTTGCGTTAACAATATAAGCTACGCAGATGACATGGTGCTGCTAAGTCCGTCTATCGGGGCTCTTAGACAGTTAGTGGCCCTGTGCGAGAAGTACGCCGCCGCACATGGACTCGTATACAACGCCGCCAAGAGTGAAGTGATGGTTTTTAAGGCGGGTAAAATAAAGCCATATTTTATCCCTCCAGTATCGCTTGGCGGAGTTGTACTTAGAGTGGTGGAACGTTTCAAATACTTGGGCCACATTATAACAAATGATCTGTATGATGATAGTGATATCGAGAGGGAGCGAAGGGCGTTGTCGGTGAGGAGTAATATGCTGGCTCGAAGATTCGCTAGATGTTCCGTGGAAGTTAAAATAACACTATTCAAAGCATATAGCCAGTCTTTTTACTCTAGCGGTCTTTGGGTTCGGTACACGAAACTAGCCTACAACGCCCTTCGCATTCAATACAACAACGCTTTCAGAATGCTGCTGAGACTTCCAAAGTGGTGCAGTGCATCTGGAATGTTCGCCGAAGCGCACACGGACGATTTTCACGCAATTATGCGTAAAAAAATCACGTCGCTAATGGGTCGCGTAAGGGAAAGTCGAAACAGCATTCTGAAGGTGATTGCTAACAGATTTAGCTGCCCCATAATGTGGCACTGGATGGAGCAGGTTAGGTCTACTTTGACCTATATCAAGTGACCTAGGTGTATATAAAAAAAAATGTAATTAAAAAAATAATTAGTGTAGGTAACTAACATAGCTTTTAAGTTAATGTAACTAACCATATATGGACTTGTGGGTCTGAAATAAAGATATATTTAATTTAATTTAATTTAATTTGATATAACTTGCTATGGTATTATGTTTCAAAATAAAACCGGCCAAGTGCGACTCGGACTCGCGCACCGAGGGTTCCGTACTTTTTAGTATTTGTCGTTATAGCGGCAACAGAAAACATCTTCTGTGAAAATTTCAACTATCTGGCTATCACGGTTCATGAGATACAGCCTGGTGACAGACAGACAGACGGACAGACGGACAGCGGAGTCTTAGTATTAATAGGGTCCCGTTTTTACCCTTTGGGTACGGAACCCTACAAAAGGTGTTAACATTCGTAAGCAACTCGGCGTTACAGACAATTAGCCTCATGCATGAAGTTTATATTTGAACGAAATATGTTTTATTCGGATGTTTGTTACCGTTATATCATGTTACAAATGCATTTCCGTTTTTAAATTACCATTTAATTACTTAAAATTATAAATAAAAAGTACAAAAATTTGCCCGCGAAAAGTTAGTGAGCGAAACGCTCGAAACGCCACGTGACGTCACGCGTTAGACAGATTAGTGTCATTAGTAGCAAACGTCAGTTGGGCCGCCCAACGTGTGACGTCAGCACGCTCTGTCGAATTCGCGCCAAAAATTATGAGCGTTTCAACCGCTCAAAAATTTTCAACATTTTAAATATTTTTTAATAAAATAATGTTAAGGTTTACAAAAGTATTTTTATCATTTCCGGTGTTCCAACGATATAAGTAATGAATCCAAAAATTAAAATAAATTCATGCATGGAGCTAATTCTATTTTTGTTTTATTTCCAAAATGAAAGTGTCCTTTGTTTCCTGTGAAACCTTTAGAAACTGTCTACAAGTTGCACATCTATACTTACATAGTTAGTGATGTCATATTATTGTAACCGCAATACGTTTCTTTCACGAATAGTTGGGGCCCCATACAATCTCCGTCGATATCAGAACATTCTTTGAGTGGAATCTGCAAAATAGCATTTGATAATTACCTATTGCACTTGGCATCTATTTTATTTGACAGTTAAATGCATTTTTGCTGTGCATTTGTGCAATTCGTATCCATTTAAACAAAATACTTGAAAACATTTACATGATACATTATTATACCAAGTGCTTTTGACGTAGGTACGAGTAAGTGCTTCCAATATAAGAATTTATTTTTCAAACTACTTTTTTGGTACTATATCCTTGAAATACATATACAAATCCTCTTTGTATATCTAAATTACGTAAATATAAAATACCACAACTTACAAGATTTAAATCCAACAAATATAAAAATATTACACACACACAAACACTTTGTTAATCAAAAAGTCGTTTAATTAACAGTGTTTGTAAACCTACAAGAAAACTTAACTATTATTGTGTTTAATATTTGTATATTTGTTTGATTTAAATCTTGTAAGTTGTGGTATTTTATATTTACGTAATTTAAATATAAATAAATAAATAAATATTATAGGACATTCTTACACAGATTGACCAAGTCCCACGGTAAGCCCAAGGAGGCTTGTGTTATGGGTACTCAGACAACGATATATATAATATATAAATACTTAAATACATAGAAAACACCCATGACTCGGGAACAAATATCTGTGCTCATCACACAAATAAATGCCCTTACCGGGATTCGAACCCAGGACCATCGGCTTCACAGGCAGGGTAACTACCCACTAGGCCAGACCGGTCGTCATAAATATATAAAGAGGATTTGTATATCTATCTCAAGGATATATTACTATTTTAAACGCAATAAAAGCGTGTATAAAACAATACAACTTACAACTTGTCGTAATGACCAGTGGCGTAGCTAGGCGTAAGCGAAGTGGGCCGTCGCCCACGGCCTCGCGCCCCAAGGGGGGCCTCGCGAGGCCCCTTCGGGCACAGTGTAAGAAAAGGGCCTCGCAGATGCGATTTCGCCTACGGCTAGATTACAACTAAATACATATGTACGTACCATTGAAATAGCAATAAAGCACACAATCCTTTTCATATTCATAGATATGACACGTCCACTTGAAAGGGATATTTATAATGAAATAATTCAATAAATATTAATTACTCATCGACTTGGGTTTCCATGTGGTTTTCATATTATTTACCTCAAACGTCAATCCCATGCGTAGAGACAGGGCCTACTGCGAACCACGTTCGACGTGTTGCCTCTGTCGCACTTGTAAATTCGTACGTAAGTGTGACAGGGAGGTAACACCCTAACACGTCGAACGTGGTTTGCGGTAGGCCCTCTGTTTTAAGTTCAGGTAAGGTCAGGAAGGGCAATTGCAACTATGAGGCAAAATGCGACTACTCTAAAAATACAAGAAGTGAGTCTAGAGCTAGATTCACTAAATTAACGGCGCTGCCGCTGCGTACTCCGCTTCGCTTCGTATTCGCGAGTTGTTCGCTTACGTAAGGGCGGCGCGGCAGGCCCACGGCGTTCGCGTTCGCAACGAGATCGCCCACGTAGGACACTTCTATAGGTATCAAAGGATTGATTCACCCCGTGCCGCATCGCTTCGCTTCGCGTTCGCGTGTTGTTCGCCTACGTAGTACGCTGCGTAATGCCACGGGTGAACTCTCTTTTATGACTGGCGAAAGTGTTCCATCCATAAATAAAAAAATAATTGTTAATTCACACTACCAAAACTGACTGTATAGCGTTCGTTACAAGTAGTTCGGGTCTCGACCAAAGTAGGTACAGAATTTTTCCATTTTTAGGGTTCCGTACCCAAAAGGTAAAAACGGGACCCTATTACTAAGACTCAACTGTCCGTCTGTCTGTCACCAGTGACTCTCATGAACCGTGATAACTAGACAGTTGAAACAACAAATACTAAAAAGTACGGAACCTTCGGTGAGCGAGTCCGACTCGCACTTGTCCGTCTTATTTTGTTTAACATTGTGGATTTGTACATCCGTTCCTTAGCACAATAATAAATTTGGATCATTATTTCCAAAAATACGCCATATGGAAATTTCTTTAGAATAAATTTATCTATTCCACTAAACAATGTCAATAGTCCACAGTGTACTTTGAATTACCACGAACATTATCTGCGCAAGCGCAACGTAAAATGTGGCGGGTTCTGCAAAACATTAACATTGTAGAAATTAGCTTTTCTAGGGTTTCGTAGGGTAAAGGGTAAAAACGGGACCCACAACGGGACCTATTACTAAGACTTCTGTCTGTCCGTCTGTCACCGCTGTATCTCATGAACCGTGATAGCTAGACAATTGAAATATGTATTCACAGATGATGTATTTCTGTTGCCGCTATAACAACAAATACTAAAAACAGAATAAAATAAATATTTAATTAAGTGGGTCTCCCATACAACAAACGTGATTTTTTTGCCGTTTTTTGCGTAATGGTACGGAACCCTGTACTGAGTAAATCGTGGTAATTAGAATTAATTGACAGTTAATTTGATACTGAAAATGACACAAAAGCTCGATTGTTCATCTATCCTAATTAATTACATAAAACAAATCACCCACACTCAAATAGCTCATTTAAGCCCATACGGACAGGAACTACAATCGCGTGCTCGAAATACTAATGAGGCCTACTTGTGCATTTGAATATCATTAAGAGATAGTGGACAACCATTTTGAATCAGTCGTGACAACTAGAGGGTGTCAATCGGGCAATTAGAAGCTTTCAAATTTCGAACGTTGGAATTCGAAATTTTAACGTGCCAGTGATAAATTTCGAACGTAATTTAAATGCATTCGAAATAGTGAAGTGTTCCAAAATGAAGTTGTGTGTGTTTTGTTTATTTTTGGTTGGTTTAGAAGTTGGACTTGTGGATGGCTTAAAAGCTTCTCAGAAGGGTGTTTGTGTGTCGAAACATACGTGAGTATTAACTAATTTACTATGCATATGAAAATAAATTGCTCGAGGTTCCATAAAAAAATATTAATAAAAATACATAAAAGTCATGTCAAAAGTCCTGAGTCATGGTTGCCTGAGTACCCACGACACAAGCCTTCTTAAACTTACCGTGGGGCTTAGTCAATTTGTGTAAAAATGTCCTGAAATATTTATTTATTATTTATAAAAAACCAAGATCAAAAATTTTACGCTTTCTATAATTTTAAATAAGCAATAACTGATATGAAGAGGTGGATTTATCATAATATTTAGCGACTAAACTAAATAGGTACGTCTCCTATATCCATCATCATCATATACATCATTAATGTTTATTTCTTTCTGTAAACACTGTCTGTGGTTTAACGTAGGTAACTGTGGCTACTTTAGATGGTGATTTACTGTGTAAGAATATGGGAAATGTTTGTAAAGTGAGCTTTTATTTTGGATGTCAACTGCCGCTGCATTACTGTTGCATCGTCGTTGTTGCCGCCGCAGTATCTACCAATATCCTTGATAAAATGAAAAAAATTCGAGTGACGGAGTGAACGTAATAACCGTGACAGAAAAAAACTGTTTTATCAAAAAATTGACATATACCTACAGCGGCGGCGTCAATGACGCTTCAACAGTAATGCAACAGTAACATTGACATCTGAACGTCACCTTATGAGGTACCTACTTAAGCCATGAGGAGGTCATCACGTGTGACGTTGTTAGGATATGCACGACTGCACGGATGTAAAAAAAACTAAAGTGAGTCAGACTCGCTTATGGAGGGTTCCGTAGATCATGAGAAATTAGCAGATAATGAGAAGAAGCAGGATAGACATAGACATAATTGATTGGTAATAAGAAATAACAGGTCACGATTCTTTGTACTTATTTCTACACATCACCTATTTTTGATTTATATCATTAACGTTAACTCAGCTTAATTAAGTAGATTCTTAATCGGTTACTATGGATGATGACTGATACGTGTTTTATTTTATAGGTTATTTAAATATATTGTATCACCGGTTAACCGGTCACCGGCTCACCGGGCAACAACCGTGCTGATTGTAAAACCTTTTTTCACGTTCCGATTCGGTTTAAACAATATTTCCGCTTTGCTCTAAGGTTGACTGGTTCGAATGCCTCATTGTATTAAATTCGCCTTCTATACATTAAGTTTTCCTTTAATGCAATAAAGTCTAAATAAATAAATAAAAAATGAATAGGTAACGGTGGTACTATTTTTTTTCCCCAAGTGTTTTTATTTGTGCTTATGGCTTCCTCACATATGGCGATCAACTTTTTTATTTTTACTATTAACTTAAGTATTTATTTATGGTAACCCATTAGTAAAAGATGAATCTTAAAACCTTTTAGTTGCGGAACCCTAAAGCTCATTAAAAATGCATTAGCCTTACAATGGTGATTCTTCGATATGCATTTAAGCATATATGATAATAAGTATATATTTAAATGCGTACGCGTTGTGAGCTTGTTCGATGACCCGCGACGGAAGTCCACGGATTTAGCACATCCTGTGATACATGAGAATATAAAGGCCTTAATTTTGTTAAGAATATGTCTTCAATCAAAACGTACCACATTGTCGATTACCATAAGGACGAAATTGGATTGTATCTTTATACAAATAACCTGTCAAGCGTCCTTATGGAAAGCGACAATGTAGGAGCTTTTGATTGAAATGGACACATATAAAATTTTATGCCTTAAGACAAGTGTTATGTTCCGAGTGCTTTATTCATTTTGATTATTTTTTATGCTGGTAAGCGCTTGCGTGGTGCGTGGTGGTGCGTGTTTTCAAAACTCAAAACTCAAACATATTTATTGCTCATAGTATTACAAATTACAAGAATACAGACCCTGTAAGGGCGCAGCAATTTATTTCATACATACTTATACAATTAATCTTATTATATATAATTATATTGCAAAAAAAAAACTAACATTCTACTTTTTTCGCATAGTATCATCGAAAAACTCCTGCAGAGTAACCTAATAGTTATTTTTCGAAAAACAGAAACAGTAGGTATACTATTTCTTAATTTTTTAAAATGAAAATGAAAGATGAAAATATATTATTACATTAATAAAATGTTACATTAAAAGGTAGGATGTTGGGACTTCCTAAAAATCATAATTACAAAAATGGCACAAAATGCGATTGTTTTGATAAGTCAACTGGAGTTGCCTCTATGTTTTGCTTTTAGTTAAGTACATTTTATTTAATTTCTACATCCAGTTCCGCTCTCATTTTAAAACTAGATACGTTTTGGATTGTAATGAAATTTTGCACATACAATGACATGAGGTATATCTAGGTCTGTAATTAGTTTATATAGTCCAGTTTATAAAACAAACGAAATAGAGCAAAAACAAATTTTGTATGAAAAACTTAAATTTGCCTTCTTTTTTTAACTATGGTATCTGAAGCTACATAAACTAATTACAGACCAATTAGCTCCATGCATGAATTTATTTTTATTTTTGGATTCATAATTTATATAGTTGGAACACCGGAAATGATAAAAATACTTTTGTAAACCTTAACATTATTTTATTAAAAAATATTTAAAATGTTGAAAATTTTTGAGCGGTTGAAACGCTCATAATTTTTGGCGCGAATTCGACAGAGCGTGATGACGTCACACGTTGGGCGGTCCAACTGACGTTTGCTACTAATGACACTAATCTGTCGAACGCGTGACGTCACGTGGCGTTTCGAGCATTTCGCTCACTAGCTTTTCGCGGGCAAATTTTTGTACTGTTTATTTATAATTTTAAGTAATTAAATGGTCATTTAAAAACGGAAATGCATTTGTAACATGATATAACGGTAACAAACATCCGAATAAAACATATTTCGTTCAAATATAAACTTCATGCATGAGGCTAATTGTAAGCACAAAGTTTCAGAGCAATCTAGCTAGTTTTAAAATGAGAGCGGAACTACGTTTGTATGGAGAGCCGAGCTTGCCGAGGACCCTTAACAACTAGTATTAAGTAATTTATTCATTATCAGCCTACACGTTATATTGTTCTGTACTATATATTTATATGTAAATGTATTCTTTAAATGTCTTTTAATTGCAGTGTGACGAAGACAAGACCAAAGACAATACTCGTCCCGACGGGGAAGTGGTGTGGCACCAAGAAATGCACCGTCAAACAGACACGCAAGCAGGTACAAATGCAAACAACAGTGCGCCAAACTAATTATTCATTACCGTAATTTTTTTAAAGAAAAGAGCCGTAAAATGGGCCTGCTTTGCTCCCGCAGTTTTTATACTTATATGAATACTATCCGTGTATCGCAACCTTATTTTAAGTATTACAACATGATAGTGATGGTCTACTTTAAGTCGGCATATATATCAACATACCTACATTATCTAACCCAATAGAAAATGGACTAGCCAAAATGTATGAAACAGCCAAATTTTTTTTCGCGATTTCGGGGTTGGTCCCATACTAAAAGTTGCTTAGTACAATCCCAAAACCTCCCTGGCAACGGGAATGCAGTTATTTTTCATCCACCGTGTACTTATATCAACATACCTATGTACCTACCCCAATATAATAAAAGTGTGACTCATGATATTAACCTCGCAAAATTTGGATAGGGGTTGAAAAAACACCTCGTATATACAAGTTTTATCCCTTTCTTACAAATACATAAGTCAAAATGACAAATTAAGAAAAACGATTATTACCTAATTGAGGCTTGTCCCGCGTTCATGAATAATGTCATTAGCAATTTCGATTTCCACGTTCTCACATCATCTTCCACTTTCAGAAATACACCGTAGTAACCAACCAGCTAATGTGCTGTAAAGGCTACGTGTACACCAGCGGCACCGACTCCTGCGCACCCGTCTGCAGCACCGGCTGCGCCAACGGCACCTGCGTAGATCCCGACGTATGCCAGTGCGCAGCGCCTCTTTACCTCGACCTTAAAACTAGAAACAAATGCCTACTACCCACATGCGATCATGTTTGTGTAAATGGGTTATGTTCTGTAAATAATACTTGTGTGTGTAATGAAAATTATACTTCTTACAACGCAACGTATTGCACGGTAAACTGTGGAGAAGGATTTGAGATTGACTCTTCTTTTAACTGTGTTCGCAAGTGCGCAGCCCCTTTATATCGGTTTAAAGACAAATGCTTAACGCCTATTTGCGATCATCCATGTGTGAATGGATTTTGCTCAGTGAATAACACTTGTGTGTGTAAAGATGGTTATATAGCTTTTAACGCAACGCATTGTGCGGTCAACTGTACAGAAGAGTTGGATTCTTTAAACTGTGCTAAATCTACACTTAGTAATGTGTGTGGTCACGGATATAAACTTAATAAAGATAAATGTGAAGCAGTGTGCGTACCTCCTTGTGTTAACGGACGGTGTGTAGGACCGAATGTGTGTGAGTGTGACAAAACGCTTGTGAAGAAGAATGGTAGAGTGTGCCAAGAAAAACAATATGGCTGCGGAGAGTGCAGAGCTGATGGGACCTGCTTGATGACGACCAAGTAAGTACTTATACACTAAATATCTTTAAATTTATTGACCGAGCGTCTTATAGCCCCTTATAGGTATTCATAAAACAATATAAGCCTCAAGTATTTAGTTAATTTATGTTTTATCCCTTTCTTACAAATACTTAAGTCAAATAAAAAATTATAAAAGCCAAGCCATTGTATTTAAACCAAGGATAGCAAAGTCAGGGCTTAGGGGTTTGGCTTTTGAGCTACAATTAATGCGCTACTTGAACTAGTTACTGAGCTTACCACGGAATACATATTTGTTCTGTGGAGCTTTATAAGACCATTTTACACAGGACGACCTAGTCCCACAGGACAAGGTCGTCCTGTTTAAAAATTTCTTGTTATATTGATTTATTATTTACTTAATTTTATTTTAAATATCAGTTTCACCCTTTGTCTGCTATTAGGTCTTTATCAATCCCTATTTTATAACCAAGTTAAAACGACAAAAACGAAATACAAATTATACGTATAATTCCATTGTAAATAAGCTTTATCACGCAACCAGAATTAATACGTCTGAGCTTCCTGGCCCTTTATTAACCAAATTTAAGCCTTATAGCAACGAGATAAAGTTTACTAAAGGTTATTTAAGTATAAAGCCCTTTTTGCAATAGCGATAGTAACGTCCTGCCGCTTTGATAACAACGATAACCTTTGCTCGGGATGTTCGGAGCTTGAGATTGCTTCCCTATTGATTTTAATGTATGCATTCATAGAAATTCACTCTTAAATAAACTAGAAGCTCGAAATCGGTGCAGCGGTTTAAGCGTGAAGAGGTAACAGACAGAAAGACAGTTACTTTTTCATCTTAAAGGAAATAACCAAACGGAGTAGCCATTAACAGGCGTTCCCCTCTGTCGAAAATAGTCATACACAAAGTACATTTTGCCGTTACGTATACATTTGACGTTCCCCTCCCCCGCAAAAATTGGCAGACTTTTTGTACAGCAAATTACAGACAAGGCGTCTCCGTGCTTGCCTTTTTTTAATAAAATAAATAAATAAATAATCAAGTTTGGGAACAAATCAAATTATTTTATTAAATATTTTGATTTGTGTTTTTTTTTTTTTTTTTTTTTTTTTTTTTTTTTTTTTTTTTTTTTTTTTTTTCAAAATATTTAATAAAATAATTTGATTTGTTCCCAAACTTGTTCATAGATGGCAGCACCAGTCTCTCTCGCTACAACGTAAATCCGGAAGGAGTTCGTTTAGGAGGTGCAAGCGCGCACTGCTTGCCCTTAGAGCTGGTCAAAGACGCCTAGTCTTACTAAGATGGCATATAGTCGAGAAATTCGGACGGGCACCGCCGTGGCGGGGTGGCCTAGGGGTTCATGGCGTTAGCCGCGATAGCTAAAGACGCCGGTTCGAATCCGGCCTTCACCACTGGAGGGCTTCGTCACTTTTTCTTTAATATATGACATCTATTACAGTTTTTAAATAAATAATCGCTAAAATAGCCTCATAAAATTAGACTGTATAAATCAAATCAAATCACTCTAATTTACAATTTGTTATCCATTAACGATGATCGACAGGCATTTTAAATTTCATAACAGCAATTTGTGACAAATATAACATTGCTGAGAATGTTACAGTAGGATTTTAGGTACTTATTGTTTTTCTTATAATTTCATTTCTTTGTCTATTCGTTAGCTCACAATTATCTCAATAAAAATATTTGTAAATATTTGTTGTCTAACGTGTAACTGAGTCGGTTGATAAAAAGTTATTATGCTAAAGCTGATTTTATATTAAGAACCGTAAAATGTGCCTAACGACTTTGCTCTAAAATTCGAAATTTAATTTAAATATTATTGTTGTAGGTTAGGTATATTGATATGTATGCCGATTTAAAGGGGCCCACTGATTATCAGTCCGCCGGACGATATCAGCCTGTCAGTTAAGGGGCCCACTGACTATCAGTCCGCCGGACGATATCGGCCTGCCAGTTAGAACAAAAATTTGACAGTTCCGAACAACGAACAGGCCGATATCGTCCGGCTTACTGATAGTCAGTGGACCCTTTTAATCAAAAATCCAGTCACAATTACTAGAGTCAGACCAAGATAACTGTGCAGCGGTTTTTTAGCACAATGTGCAAGTGTTATTTAAAGGCCATAATTTCATAAGAAAGCATTTATCTTAAATATCCATCTTATTACATGCTTGTTTATGGCGCATACATACATTATGGGATCTTTATTGTATTCCGTAATATCAATTTAAATATGTATTACCGTCGTCCTGGTTGACTCAGCAGGAAAACATTTCTGATTGATTCTATTGCCGTTCCCAAGCAAAAGGTTACTTAGTATCCCTTGTCGATAAAGCCCTTCACCCATAAGGAAACAATTAGAAATAATAGTTTAAATTCGAAACTAATGCAAATGCAAAGTATACACAATATTTTCTTCGTATCTACCATCCTTATATACCTATACCTTCAAACACACCAATATTTTCCAGCAATAAATATTCAATATTAATATTTGAAAGGATTGCGAAAAAAATGTGAAGTCATATACACATTCACAGACACATTGAAAAGCATTTAATATTGATATTGACATATTCATTTATTTTCTTTGACAGCAAATTAGACCGGGTTGTATCGGAAGATGGTCAATAAAGTTCTCGTTCAATTTTATTAATCTTACATATAATAAAGTTTAAGCACTAGGCATTAGGCATTGACTCGACAGAATTTATGACATTATTAATATTTATTTTGTATTTGTTTAATTGGTGAATTTTGTAATGTGTCTTTTATTTGTTTTATGACGGAAATTTTAATTTAATTTAATTTTATTTTATTTTAATTTTATTAAATTTTAATTAAAAAAAAATAATGTACCTATTTATTGTTATTTTAATTGTGCTCGTGATTTTAATGATATATATTATGTATCTCGTTATCTGCAATAAAGAATACAATACAATTAGGCATTAAGTCCGCCTTTTGTACCTTCATGTATTGTGCAATAAAGATTAAATAAATAAAGTTTAGGCAAAATAGTTCATCATAATCGACAACCCTGACATAAAACTGTCATATCATATGCCACGGTTTTGCTCAAGGGCCTGACACTCTTTGATAGAGAAAGATAGTCTTATTGCTATTCCTATAAGAGGAAAGAGAAAATAGTGCCATGCTTTGTCCTTATCACCGACCAGGTTTTTTTTCATGGTCAGGTTATGGCAGCATAGGTAGGAGGCGATGGCGAAATACCGAAATTTATAAGAGTGAAAGAGAAAAAGGATTATGCTGCCCAACATTAACCTGTCAATACATGAATATGTCTTTCTCTTACCCCTGGTCGCTCGGTTTCATGTCTATAACTACTATACTATGTCTATGGTTTTGCTAGTTCGGTTGCGGGGTATGGGCAAATGACATTTTAACGGTAACGGTATCTTTTGGCTGAAAACGTCACATTTTGCAATCACAGCAAATTTTTATGCACGATTGTTCTTTGTCCTCATTTGATCGGCCTTGGCGTCCTGAAATTCCTCAATTATCTGATAGTCTCGTACCGATTTGAATATAACAAAGTGAGGGAGTGTCATCATAAACGGCACATTTGCATAGAAATTTGACAATAATGATGACTTTGCCACACTGTCATTGCAAATACCATGCAGAGTCAGCTTGGTTCGACTAGGAGGAGGATGTCACCTATTTTTCAAAAAGTCCGGTGCGCCACTTTCCTCTTAAGTACAGAGTACAAATAAAGCTACTCATTAATGACACATGTCACGTTAATGATGATCGTTAATTAATTCGCTTCATTAACGTTAACAATTGTTCGTGACGTCACGAAAATGTCCGGAACATGCAGGGCAAGAGCGGTAGCGGCAAGCGGAAGCGTTGTAGGAGCATCGTACTTAAGTCATCAAAGCGTTTACTAAAAATGCAGAAATAGCAATAGTCTCTTTAAGTAATTGGCATTAGAAAGGGACGAATGTTTTTGAAGTAAAACTTCTTTATCAGATTTTTTTTCTGGCGAAAGTAACGCTCAATAGTGACACACGCACAATAGGACACACGTCAAAGTGCCAACATAGCGATAAACGTCATCGTCAAAGAAGTTTTACTTCAATCGCGCGTAAAGATTACACGCACACACTTATTAGGGTTTCGTACCCAAAGGGTATAAACGGGACCGTATTACTAAAACTCCGCTGTCCGTCTGTCTGTCACCAGGCTGTATCTCATGAACCGTGATAGCTAGACAGATGAAATTTTCACAGATGATGTATTTCTGTTGCCGCTATAACAACAAATAATAAAAAGTACGGAACCCTCGGTGCGCGAGTCCGACTCGCATTTGGCCGTTTTTTTAAAATTATTACTATAACCCGACAAAACCCATAATTCTAATTAATCGCCCATCAAAGTGCTTACTAGCGCCACTGCTAAATAATTGTGATTTTGTTTTGACTTCATAGATCGACGAATCCAGCCAGTGTTATTTAAACGTCATAATTTCTAGAAATTATTATTGATTATATTTAATTAATTATTTATTTAAAATATTATTTATTTATTTTATTTATTATTTATTTATTTTATTTATTATTTATTTATATTATTTATTATTTATTTATTTAAAATTACACATACACATTTAAAACTTTCGCGGTTTAAACACATATTAAATCACATTTAGAAACGGGTCTATCGCGAATTTTTTTTTTTTTTACCTTTATTTACCGACGTTTCGACACAGGTTTCACTGGTCGTGGTCGCGGCTAACTGACGTCCCAGCAAAATGTCAAAACAGAGATTTGTGTGGCTACCCCACGAAAAGTGCATTTAAAGTTCGAGGTAGACATCACATTTTCAAACCACCCACTACACATAAAAAGTAAATAAAGGTAAAAAATAAATAAATCGCGATAGACCCGTTTCTAAATGTGATTTAATACACATACACAGTCTGGGCTATCAAAATCACTGCCAACTTAGCTTGGTCTAACTAGTAGAATTATTAAACCGCGGTGAGTCATTAATACAGTTCAATACAGCTAAATTTAATGGAATACGAGTATAAAGTGGAAAACGACGCTCCTAACGAGTTTAAGAAAGCTTTAACGCTCGATACTTAATTTATTAACTGCCTAATTAATATAAACAATTCCCGCTCGTGATGTTTTACGCTCACCGATACAATGTTCCTACGTGGTGCAAATCAAGTGCGAGGGCAGGGTGAAACAATCTGCTTATGATTTACAGTAAAAAATGTTTTAACCTTGTAAGACCCAGGAATTTTAGTGCTTTTGGCACTTAATTTCTGTAAGTTAAACTACAATTGAATTTGTTCTTATACAGTGTGTAAATTTAATACGGGCGAATATTTAAACGGTGGTTAGCATAGGACCTAAGAAGTATATTGAGATAGATTTTGCTTAGAAATATGTACAATGAAAATTTTAACCATACAAAATAATTCGTCCTAAAATAATACATCACATAAGTTACGGGATACGAGCTTTTTAAAGTAACTGTCAACGCTTGTTGGCAGTGGTTGACAAAGCATTACATGAATATGCTGGGCTTTGATAGATAGCAGCCGGAGAAACGCCTAAATAAGGGGGTTAGCAACAAATGTATCAATTACTCTGAATGGTAAATTTTCATTTTATTATTTCTTAGTAATAATTACAAAATTACGTGAGGTAACTATTAGTCAACCCCGTTCGTTATCGCTCCCGGTGCAAAAGTGCCCATAATGCTCACGGCATTACCCCGCTGGATGGCTATGGACAGCCCAGGAACGATTCGGAGCGGGGGTCCTCTCCCTTTTGTCTAAGTCGACGGCCTATGTCACGCATAAATTGCTTCGCATCAGCACCCCAGGCCCCAGCAGCCCGCCGTTTACACCGCAAAATGGACGAAAATATAACTCGAGAACTTTCGAAGATTACTCTGGATGATGTATTTATAAGACGTGTTTGTAAACTTTTTAACGAAAATGAAAAACTTAATAATTTGGATTTGTTTAACTGTTCCATTAATTCATTAAAATGTGTTTTTCGGTAGTTAATTAATTATGTAAATTTTTCTTATGTATACTTATGTCACTTTCCGGAAATCATGTCATTACTTATTAATTCCTACATTACTTATTAACTTTATTACCTGTACCTACTCATGGGTCGATTCACGAGAATCGGCGAGGATTTTCTTTTAGATATAATTTACAGTTTCAGTACAAATCTTCCGCCGGCTCTCGTGAGTTTTACCTTCAAACTATTACTACCTAGTACCTACCTACTTTATGTTTTTGTTGTTTTATAGACTGCAATTTATATACAATAATGAAACTCCAGGTCTTAATTTAAGAAATATTTGTAAACTTGTTTGTAAACGACTGTTTGTTTCTTAAATAAAATAAATTAAATTAAATGATTAATGGATAAAAAACACAAATAATCTATGAGTAACATATTATTATACAATAAATACATTATACAAGTAATTTATTGATGCTAACTGTGAATTCAGCGGAAACGCTCACTCTCATAACTTAAACTGCTTACAAACGAACCTTGTCCTAGGGTATTGGCACCAGTTTATGACCTCCGCGACTACAGACGGACATAAAACAAAGCTTCAGATTCTGCACCCTTTGAGCGCTGCCATTTGTCCAAATCACTCTTTAAGAAAATAAAAAACAGGACCGTCTTTATCGCCCGCCACTGTGGTTTTTATTTATTTGTTGACAGAAAATAAGGTTACTAAATTGTATTGAGAGAATAATTCTTTTTCTAAATTATTTAGCTCTATAGCTGACTAGAAGGGTGACACGTTAGAACTGTCCGGGTCCGACCCGAGGCGGGGGTTTAATTAAGTTTGAAAATTATGTTCAGGGTAGTAAGTTACTGATACTGTGGTGGTATTTCTTAGTTTTTGCCATTTCGTGCACCCTTATGCATAATTAATAGCCATTCTCTTTTAATATCAGTGCGTCGCGCTTGCATTGTATTTCTGTAAATGACCGAACCGAGAGACCGAAAGGACTGGGGTGTTACTTTCGCAGCGTGCGTCAAATGTCGCACGTTGCTTTTCGTATTTATATTATCGCGAAATCTTAGAATTTACATAGATTAAAATAATCATTCACTTACTTATATAATGACTAGCTTTTGCCCGCGGCTTCGCCCGCGTGATTTAAGAATCTATGTGGTTTTATGTCTAATGTATAGGTATAGGGTGCGGGGGAGGCAGGGGAAGGAGATTTACAAACATACCTCTTTTTAATTTTAAAACTAACACGGGACATAATCGTGTAAATACTTACGTTTATTTGTGGCCTGACGTTTCGAACGTGACGTTACGTTCGTGGTCACAGGCAGAATGGTGAGGAATTGCATCAACA
Source organism: Cydia strobilella (assembly GCF_947568885.1). Lineage (NCBI taxonomy): Eukaryota > Metazoa > Arthropoda > Insecta > Lepidoptera > Tortricidae > Cydia > Cydia strobilella. The sequence goes on from NC_086048.1 coordinate 1,702,537, forward strand.
TCTTCTAACGTAACGTAAGTTTGTACGCGATTAAGTTCCATGTAAGTTTTAAAATTATGAGTGAAAATCGTGTTAGTTTAAATCAGTATACCTCTTTTTATCTTTGAGCCGGCTTTTTTTACCACTGTGTGTAGAAGGGGTGTAGGCCCCTAGCTAGTAGCTAGCTAGGTAGGTAGGTTCGTTAGCTAGTCCTAATAGGCGGGTTATTAAAGCGGCTATCTAACATGACTGACATCTGATAAGTTCTGAGAAATTCACTGGTACCGGTCGCGGTTTGAACCCGCCACCTCCGGTTAACCGCTCTGTTATCCGCGCTCATATGTACTTGTGTCATTCTCGAGCGTCACAACTATATCGGCCCTCTATCACGGCATGCAAATAAGGAAGGCCCAAAGTAAGGTAAGGCCGTGAGCAGTGTTGGCCGAAATGTTAATGCAATTAACCATTAACCAGTACAAATTGAATCGTAAACTGTAACCGTCCGTTACGGTTTACGGTTCAATTTGTACTGGTTTAATTGCAATTAACGTTCGGCCAACACTGGCCGTGAGGTTCAAATATATATTTTAGGAAAAACGTGTTTTTTTTTCAACTCAGTATTAGGTGTAGGTACTTGAAATTTTTAAACAATGAGGGCTATCGTCTTTTTGCTCACCAGTTGGCGCCTCTGTTGATGGTGGTCCAAAAGACTAAAGAACAGCTGTCAGTCATTGAAGTGACATTTGACATTTCGAACTATGGAAAAGTCCACCATCTACACTAGCGCCCCTAGCGGCGAATTCATATGCGTTAGCCCTCATTAGGTAAAAATTGTCCCTATACTCTTGTTACTTTTGTGACGTTTTTAAATATACACTGTCACAAAACGGGCACAGGTATTTTTTTAATGTAAAATTGACACTTTTCTTTCACAAATTTGCATAACATTCATGTAGATCATAACTATTTGAACAATATGCCATTTTTAATGTGCAAATATACATATTATCTTACTTAAAATGTGTTAACAAAGAAGTTAACTGATAGAAAATTTGATTAGGGGAGTCTTGCCCGGAGGCCGAGCACATGATTGGCGCGACAGTATGTCGCCGCATAGAGTAACTGATACTAGAGCGGTACTGTCATAGTAAATTTTGTAACCCCAGTAAATTCACTGCCATCTGTCGACACACTTTAAAACTAAAAATGAAGATTTATAAAAATACGATAGAATGTATTTAAATATAGATAAATGATTTTTTTTATTTGCATTAATTATTTTTATGATTTTGACCCATGTTCTTTCACTGATATGCGTTAAAATTGTTAAATAACAAACGAAACCGTCAACGCCATCTATACGACTGTAGGGCAAAACTAGTAGCGCCCTCTGAACGAGAATCAAATTTTCTTGATTTTCGAGGCACATTTTTTCCTTAGACTGTATCCATCTATTACGGAGTAATATCTATCTTTGGTCGCCGCGAGATAGACTACCCGTCTTTTACTAACTGTATAAATTAAAGAGGGACGGGTAGTCTATGTCGCGGCGAGTTTTATCACAAGAAGCGTGTAAAAAAGTAGATTAAATTTAATAATGACGTAATTTAATATAGCAAGCTTACTCTATTTAAGCTAAATAAATAACAATAGCATATGGAAAATTACAACAGGATATTAGCCTTATCAATGAGTAATTTATTTACTATTTTACTAACTAGTTTTTATGCTCTAGGTAATATAATATAATAAAAGCTAAGAAACAAGGAAGTGGGACCTTTTAATAGTATTTATAATATACCTAAGTACCATCTGCTCTGTTAAAAGGAGGCTAACGCAAATCGTAGTTTTTATATTGAATTTTTATACCATGGAGACTATGTAAAGGAACCAAATCTCTATGTATGAAAAGTGTCCATCAAAAAACAATAATTAGGCGGCGCCACCATACACCGAAATACTACCAAAAGCAAACTACGTAATTTGGTCGGGTTATTTGTTGCCTTATATGGTTCATGTTATACTCATGTCCCCGAGCCTAACTAGCGCCACCGGAGAGATTAGGAACTATTATTTAAAGATGAAAGCGGTCACTTTTGCAACAATTCTGCCATAAGAGATTGGCATCCTTTCTATACCATCCATATTTTATACGTTTTAGTCACGTCACGGGCAATATCATGAAAAATATCACAGGTATTATATTTTCAATGGCAGACCTTTAGTTAAGATGGCTCCATAGAAAACTTGTCTAATTTATTTTGTAGTTACTTATAACCCTTCAATTGGCGTTCAACCCGTGAGTGGTCGGATCGAAAAGTAGTAAAATGGCGGCCCATCACTCACTGGTCGATGCGAGATCTAGCAAACTGTCGGCCACCAGTGAGTAGTTAGTGAGTAAGTGAGGAGGATTTTAACGTAACAATTAAATGATTGTAGGGGCCCACTGACTATCAGTCCGCCGGACGATATCGGCCTGTCAGTTATTCGGAACTGTCAAATTTTTGTTCTAACTGACAGACCGATATCGTCCGGCGGACTGATAGTCAGTGGGCCCCTTAATATTTATGCATTTGAACAGACCTAATCAAAACCCGGAAGAGTGACTGTTTTCAGTTTCCTTTTGTTAAATATGACTACCACCAATCACCATAAAACAAATTGATGATTGGAAGTAATCGCTATTATACATCTGTAATATAGAGAGTAATTAAGATAAAAAAATAATCCTGCCTTTACGCCCCTCCTTAAGCGTGTTGCTATTAGTACTATGATTTTCCTTTTGCTGGCAATACTAATATGCAAGTTGCGTAAGTTAAAAGATTTTTTTAAATAAGTCCTTCGTAAGTTCGTACCATTCTGAATTCTATTGCTACAACATAAAGTGCTATTTTGATCGGCGCGTGAGTTTCATCCAGTAGGTACTTTGAATATTGTTTGTTCCTGTTTGATGTAACGTGACTGAAAATCACGTGTTTGGTCTATGATAGGAAAACTAGCTCATAAACATTATTGAGAGGTTTCTTTATATTCAACCTTAGGAGCAAAGTGGAAAAATTCACTGTCTTGGGTGGGATTTGAACCCACGACCACTGTATCGCTATCCCAGTGCTCAGTGAAAAATTGTACTGAGATGACATCTGTCTCTGGCTCTTTCGCGATTTCGTGGTTGGATCCATAGTAAAAGTTGCTCAGTATAATCCCAAAACAAAACCTCCCTGGCAACGGGAATGCAGTTATTTTTTAGCCACCCTGTATAATGATTTCGAATATAGTTTATAAGGTTAACGGTACATTATGTAGGTATGTACTTATTTGCAATTATATTTTGGCTGTGTCCATTTGCGCGTGACATGAATTTCTAAAACAATCTGTATCTCACGGAAGTTAAAGCTTATTATCCAATAGCATCTCGATTTTCCTAAATATAAATATATTTTATTCGCGTATGATATTTTATTACTTTAAGTTAGTATGCGGCACACTTAATTGCAGTCCCATAAAATACTAGTTTATTTATGTGAGTCCTCTTATAGTAGTGAAATACGTGCGAATAATTCGCTATTGTTTTTGTGCGTACGTTGGATATATTTTATTAATCATTGTGTGCGAATAACATGGCTTAATAATTACATATTTTTTATAAGAGGGAAGTAACGGAGTTTAAACTGTAATAGATGTCATATATTAAAGAAAAAGTGACGAATCCCTCCAGTGGGGAAGGCGGGAATATTTAATAAAATAATTTGATTTGTTTCCAAACTTGTTAAAGAGAGTTAGTTAGTTAGTTAGTTTTGCTGGGCATTTTCCGCAACTCGACATCCAATGTGCCTATTTTGCGTGAAACGAGGTAGCGCTACTCTAACCACCCCAGCTCCTCCACGAAGCCTAGCAAGGTCTTCAGGTTGCTAGTTGCTTCCTTTAGTGTGCATGGATTCCCTAGGTATTTGCTCCTATATACTTCTACCTGTTTACAGTCTAGGAGAATATGTTTTGTTGTTTCTTCTTCTGCCATGCACGCTCTGCACATGGGGCTGTCCGTTTTACCCATAATATGTAGGTGTTTGTTTAGTGTGTTATGTCCTGTTATTAATCCTACTATTTTACGTAGTTGGCTTCTTGGTGTTTTCAGTAATATTTTGGTAAGTTTGTGGTTCAGTTCCGGTAGAATTTCTTTGGTTTGCCTGCATGTCTTCATTTCATTCCAGTACTTGTTGTGCAGTTGTCTGTGATGTTGTTCTAGCTGGTTGTGTATGTAGGATATTGGTAGGGGCATGATTGGCTCGGGTCCATATGCCGGTGTTTCTGAACCTTTCCTGGCCAGTTCATCCGCTGCATCGTTTCCTCTTGATCCACTATGCCCCTTTATCCATTGTACTGTTACTTTGTTGCCTTCTTTGCTCACTTCAGTGAGGCTTCGATGACATTCAAGTATAAGCTCTGAAGTAAGTTTGTCGCTGCATAGCGCTTGTAGTACCGATTTACTGTCTGACAGTATTAGTATGGTTTCGTGTTTCACTTGTCGTCTTGTAATAGCATTGCAAGCTTCTATTATTCCTAAACATTCAGCTTGGAATACCGTATTGTGTTCACCAAGGGACTTTGTGATGTGTATGTTCAGGTCCTCTGAGAAGACACCACATCCTGTCCCTTCGTTTGTCTTTGAGCCATCTGTGAATATTCTTAGGTTTATTTGGTTTAGTCCTTCTTTCGGATCTTCTGTTAACGATATGGCGTAATCTTTCCAGAAGATCATAGTTTTTGGTATTTTGTCGATGGGCGCTTCCAGCATGGGCAGTTTTAAGATCGTATTTTCATAGATCTTTTTGTGCGATGAGCTGAAAGATGTCCATAGGTTTAGATTTTTCAAACGAAGAGCTGTGGCAGCCGCTTCTTTCTGTATGTATATGTGTAGTGGCAGGAGTCCTAGCATTATTTCTAGAGCCGCAGTCGGAGTAGTTCTCATGCAGCCCGTTGCAGCCACACATGCTAGTCTTTGTGTTTTATTTAGTTTGTCTATTACTGTAGTTAGCTGGGTGCGGGGCCACCATACCACCGCGCCGTAGCTGATCATTGGCATTATTACCATTTTGTACAGCCACAGTATAATGTGAGGGGCAAATCCCCATCTTTTTCCCACCATCCTCCGGCATTGCCAAAAGGCTACTGTTGCTTTGTTCAGTTTATTGTCCAGGTGTTTGTTCCAGTTCAGTTTATCGTCCAGGATTATGCCTAGATACTTTACGTCCTTTGAAAGTGTCAGTTTTGTGCCAAAAAGTGTTGGCATTGCATATGTACCCAGTTTTCGTTTGTGTGTGAAGAGAATTGTGTCGGTCTTTTTTGGGTTTACCGATAGGTCATTCTCCTTGCACCATTTCTCTACTATTCTCAGTGCTGTCTGTGTGAGATCGCACAGTGTGCTTATTACTAGGCCGAAAGGCCCTAGGCTTAAAGAGAGTTTAATTTAACGAATAATAAGTTTGAAATATGCTATTTAAATAAATAAATATTACATACATACATACATATAATCACGCCTATTTCCCGGAGGGGTAGGTAGAGACCACGGATTTCCACTTGTTACGATCCTGACATACCTCTTTCGCTTCCTTCACTTTCATAACATTCCTCATACACGCTCGCCGGTTTAGGGTGCTCTTGACCTGGCCTTTCTTCAGGATTTCCTCGATCTGATCAGAGAAAGTCCGCCGAGGTCTGCCCCTTCAAACTCCTGTTTCTACCTCTCCTTTATACACTCTCTTTGTTAGCCTTCTTTCACTCATTCTTTCCACGTGTCCAAACCATCTATACCTTTCTCAATTTTTGTCACTACATCTTCGCTCAGTCCACACTTTTCCCTTATCACACTGTTCCTAATTCTATCTTGTAATCTCACACCACACACACTTCTCAAGTTGAGAATCTCAACGCTCTCATTTCCACTGCATTCACTTGGCTCTGATGCCTCTTCTGCCATACCCAACTTTCGCTACCATACATTAAGTGTAGGCACCAGCACCCCTCTATAAATAAATATTATGGGACAATATTGTCTTCGAGAGAATTTGGTCCGACTCTAACATTTGTCTACGTATTTTTTTCAACGTAATTTGCAAAGGCATTTTGTGTATAATATTTAGCATAGTTGGCAACGTAAAATGATAACAATATAAAAGAAAAGGTCTTTCGCACGCTATATGAATAAGTTCAACGGATATCATAAGACTAGTGATGTACATATTGCGGAGATACAATTAATGATGGATAAGGTAGGTAACTTACATATACACTCATTGTTCGCTCACTACACTTCAATCTTACTGGGGTAACCGCACCCTACTTGATTTTTTAAAAAACTTAACAAACTTAAAATTTTGTCTATTTCTAACAATCACAAATAAGAACAAACGATTATTAACAACTTGTTAAATTTGGGATACTTCCGTTAATGGCTTTTTTACCTAAGAGCTTTATACATCTTCCTAATTTTAGTAACTGACGACAGGGACGTTGCAATAAATAGAAGTGAAATGGAGATATTTCCGTCGTGTCTTACGTATTTCGGTGTCCCTCTCTTCATAAATTGAGGATGGTGTAATGTAACTTCTTTCGGTTTAGCCGCTAAAGGCAACGTTGACGGGCGTTTTCTAAAATAAATATTGAAAACCTGATTCTTTCAAATCTGGACATTCTTGGGCTCATTCTACTCATTTCTCGGGGGAGCCTTACCCCTAGAGATTCTCGGGGGAGCCTTACCCCTAGAGAACGCGTCCACAGGTGGCGGATGGTGGAATGCCCGAGGGATGTCACGCAAGAGACATCCCGAGGGTAAGGGTGAAATAAAATAACCCTCGCGGACCAAACAGGCCGGAGATGGTAAACTCCGTTATCAAACCCCTTCGTCGAGCTTCTCTAGCATCTACAGAGTAGAGGTCGACGACAGTGCTGTGGTTCTAGGCCGGGGATTACAGAAGGGACGGCAGCGGAGGAGCCCCATGTGGGCCAACGATGGCGCCCACACCTGCCAGGCAGGTGACAGTCTTGACGTCAGGCGGCAGCCGGTCGTAAAACCTAAAGCCAAATATCTTCTCCTCACATGAAAAACAAGAAAGACCTGCACCTTGCTTTTATAGATTTAGAGAAGGCCTTCGATCGTGTGCCTCGCAAACTAGTTTGGCAGGCCCTCCGAGCCCAGAATATACCCGAACACTATGTCAACCTAGTGCAAGACATGTACCACAATGTTACCACAAAGGTCAGAAGTCTGGCTGGGTTAAGCCAATCGTTCGAAGTCAAAGTAGGGGTGCACCAGGGTTCCGCGCTAAGCCCGTTTTTATTCAATTTAGTGATGGACTATTTGACAAAGGATATTCAGTCACCTCTGCCCTGGGCTATATTGTACGCCGACGATATAGTGCTAGTAGCCGACACACCACAACACCTGCAGGAAATGCTGAACACCTGGACGCATTCATTAGAAACACACGGTCTTAGAGTTAGTCGAAGTAAAACCGAGTATTTAAAATGCCCATTTAGCGGGCAAACAACATCTGAGCCTATTTACATCGGGTCGACGCCTGTAACGGAAGTGCAAAAATTTAAATACTTGGGCTCCGTATTGTCAGCAGATGCCAATATAGACTTGGACGTCAATCACCGAGTGAACGTCGCTTGGCAAAAATGGAGATCGCTGACGGGAGTACTTTGTGATCCACGCATGCCCATAAAAACTAAGGGCAAAGTTTATAAGACGGCAGTCCGTCCTGCACTAATGTACGGCTCCGAGTGCTGGACAGTCAAAAAGTCACACGAGCAGAAGTGCCATGTAGCCGAGATGAAAATGTTGAGATGGGCGGGAGGTGTGACCCGATTGGATAAAGTTCGGAACGAGTATATACGGGGGAGCTTTAAAGTTGCACCAATCACCGAAAAACTCACTGAAAATCGGTGGTACGGCCACGTTAACAGGCGTAGTGATGATCATGTCGTCAAAGTCGCATTAAAAATTCCAGAACAGAAGAGAGGCCCAGGCCGCCGTCCGTCGACCTGGTGGTCAAACATAGAAAGAGACCTCAAAAGATCCCAGATGTCAAAAGAGACAACCCAAAACAGAGTTGCTTGGCGCAGAAGAGTGAGGAGGCCCAAATAAAGGGAACAGGGAAAGAAGAAGAAGAAGAAGAGGGCTCATTCTACTCAGAATCGACTGCATTCTCCATCCTGCTATTAAAAAAAGATTTTCCAAAATGTTCATTCCATTACGTCACGTATTAGCGTGAAAATTTTTTCACTTATGTGCGTGACGTAGTGGAATGTACATTTTTCATACAAATTTTGGGACTTTTTTTATCATCAGGATTGAATATGCTAGTGATTCTGAGTTAAAAGCATCCAAAAACACCAGGATCTGTGAGAATCAGGTTTTCAATATTTATTTTAGAGAACGCCCTGACGCATCTACATCGATAAACATAATCGATGATACATGTAACTGCTGTGCAGTTGATTTCGATTTTATTGCTACTGCCAGCTTCTGAATGCAGATTGCGTTGGGGTCATTCTATATACGACTCTGTTCAGTTCAGTAAAGAAAAAATGTTTATTTTATTTTGGCGTGTTTAGTAAAAATATTATTATTAAAATTGTATGAAATCACGTAAATAACAGTATAAAGAAAATATTGTATTTAACTATTTAAGGCGGTTCCCTGAGCCAGAAGGCGAAAAATCTCCTTATATGATCATGTTTTTCTAAGAGGCGTTGATATTCGTAGACGTGGAAAAAATATATGTAGTTCTTGACTATATTACCTTTATCAGAGCGAGTGGTTCGAAAAATGGAATCTTGAGCGTTGCGAAGGTTAAACAAAATTTGCCACCGAGTGAAACACAAATTTTTTCACCACATCAACACAAGGAAAATACTAACTGTAAAATATCACACAAAATCAAAGCAAATAGATTCAAAATGAATGTTTATTAAATATTTATCATTCAAAATCATCATTAAAAAGTCAATTCTACCAGCAAACATAAGAAAACAACTCAAAATTTGCATTTGATTACTGTGAATACCTAATGTGCAACTTTCTTATCAATTTTTGAACAATCAAGAGCCTTTACCAGCTGGTGTGGTGGAAACGTGATTTATAATAACATCAACAATATCGGGAACAATATTTGTTAAGTAGACTTGGGAACATACTGAAAACTCAAGCCAAACAGATCGAAATCGGCACTATTGTTCAATGAATATATGCAAACATCCTGTAGCTAAAGTCGTATTAATTCCCGCGATCGCCGTGCGTTCAGTATTGTACTAACAACTGCGCTCCGCCGGGCACAATCTTAAAACATAATTCATTTTTATACAATTAAGTTCATTAAATAAAGTCCGTCTAAGCTAACTGCACCGACTTTGACAGAACAAAGTGTGGCAGTGACCTTACAAAATATTTTCACAGAAATTTGACATTAATGATAACACCCACACTGTCATTGCGAATGCAATGCAAAGTTAGATCGGTCCGACTCGAGCCTGCCCAACTGTCAGTAGAAAAAGGCGCGTATTTTAAAGTTTCTAATGGAGATCGACCATTTAACTTCTATTTTCAAATTTCCCGCCTTCTAAAAAATTATTTGCCAGATATTTATTTATAGTAGATTAAAACGAATGGGACTGTGGGAACGTTACATTTGAAAACCTAGGTGGATCTGTGGGCAGAGGAAGTGATACCAACTTATCGATATTGAGGCCATTTTATTACCAGCCAGTGACCAGTGCAGTGGTTTAATAACTTTTTAATAATTAACCAGTGACTTGCGCATTTTTTGTATTCTTAGTAGCCAGTGTTTTTTTTAAATATAATCCGTCAAGTGTGTTTTGTTTTTCTGTTCGTTTGAATGTTTCGTGATGTATTCTCGGACTTTATGGATTTTGTTACTGGTGATGTGTATTGACGCGATAAAGGTTGGAGATCCTGGAGTTTGTGAAGTGGAATACGAGTAATTATTATTTTTAAATTAATTTTTAAGCCTTTAAGATAAAAAATACACGATTCAAGCCTTCTCGCCTCTTTAAAATCGTAAAAGTTCTGCATAACAAAAAATACAAAAAATATGATGTATTATTTATTTATTTTAAACTTTATTGCACAAGAACAAGTACAAAAGGCGGACTTAATGCCTTGAGGCATTCTCTACCAGTCAACCACTGGGCCAAACAGAAATTGTTAAGGTGGGTGCAGTGCGATGCGAAAAAAAAAAATCTAAATATAAATTCTAATACTAACGCCAATATACAAACTAGTAATATTTATATACTTAATACCTTTATAAAGTACATAAATAAACAATATAAATACATATACAAATTTATCATATAATATACATAAATATATATTTGCATTTGCATTTGCATATGTATGATGTATGAATGTGGTCATTTTTGCCATATAATACGTATTTATGTATGCCCTATTTTGGAAATTATAAGCGCTCGTAACCGATCGAAAAGGCGTGCTTTTTAAATGAGGCAGGGAGTTCGAACCTCAACTCGTATCACTTCGTTTTTCGAAACTTAAGGGGCCCACTGACTATTAGTCCGCCGCACGATATCGGCCTGTCAGTTATTCGGAACTGTCAAATTTTTGTTCTAACTGACAGGCCGATATCGTCCGGCGGACTGATAGTCAGTGGGCCCCTTTAACTACGAATAATCATTTGATATTTACTAGCAACTTTTAGGTGGTGGAAATCATCGTAAAACAGCTGAACTCATTCCAATTAGGCCCAATTCCCTATTCGAGTTAAAGTGATACTGGAAAACTCTTTCTAAAGTTAAAACCAATTTAGAATCATTAATAGGTATAGTGTACCTAATAAATCGGTCTATATCACTTCTCGATGAAAAAAAAAACCATATCGAGTTTGGGTAGAGTAAATATGTACCTATGGATGCTGTAATTTCTGGAATGTTAAGGTTTTTTTTTTATGGGAAGCGGTAGTGGCGGGTCTGACGTCCGACTTTCAGTCCGGGTTCGAATCCTGACTAATGAGTTTTTCGGAACTCATATACGAAATGTCATTGAAAGGAAATCTGAGGAAATCCGTGAGGAAATCTGCAAACATCGGGGAAGAAATTCAAAAGTGTATGTGAAGTCCCCAACCCAACCCATTTGGGTGCGACTATTGCCCCCACTCGCGCATGAGAGCTGGCCTATGTCCATCAGTGGAACTCATATGGGCTGCGTTGTTTATTTCGTTTGGGGTATACAGCCTTATCCGCACATTATCAATTCACCGAAATTTCATATTGTGGTTCTTATATTTTCCTATACAGTATGTCCCATTTCCGCACTAGTCAAACCGTTATAGAAGCATATTGTTAATTATCTGCCACCGCAAAAGGATATAGGTATATATTTCATGAATGCTTTCATTCAACTCTGAACTCTGCCGGAAGCTTACAAAGTTGTTTTTTGCTTGTCCTTGTTTGGGATAATTGAGAGTTAATTGAGTTTCAGTTATTTACTCGCGGCAGGAGCGTGAAACCTTCCTGTGTCGCGATAACCGACAATAATTAAAATATGGGGCATTTTCAACCAAAAAGGTACTTATTGTCGCTTGTCAGTAAGGCACTATCCATATAGCTTCAATTAGAAATCAACCTTATCGACAAGCGACAATGTGGTTGAAAACGTTACAAATATTGTCTGTAAGCCAGGTTTGTCAGTATGAAGGTGGACATTTTAACTTTTGATGGACTTAAAAGTGTACCATTTACTTTTTTTCCAAAATCCATCAACTTTTGGGTTATTTCTACTCAGAATCACGAGGACTGTCGATTTAAAATGAAAAAAAAAATATGTCCCCAAAAAAATGACAGTTTTGTAACGCATTTTCACATACATTTTATTTTATATGGACCGATACAAAACTGACACCCAAAATTTGTATAAAAACAGGTTTTTTCTTTATCTTATTCAATAGTACTCGTGATTCTATTAACCCAAAAGTAGATGATTTTGGTTACCATTTTTTCTGAAAATCCCCAGGTGAGAAGGGTTGTCCTCATGTAGAAAATTTGAACGTCGCGCCTTTTTCTACTGACAAAGCGGGTTTAACAAAGTATAGGGTCATTGCGCTGGTTTCCGTCCATGCTCTAGTTTTGGTCCACTTGACGGATTTGCAAACAATATATTTCTTTTTTAATTTGCTACTTACAAAATATATTTTTTTATGTAAAAAGATATATTGTTTAGGCATTAAGGGCAGCATATATTACTAGTTATAATAATATAGGTACTAAGTATGACTAATATTTCTACGCGTTATTGTTGCGCGGCGTGCCAAAAGGTTTCCTATTCCAATAGTACATTGACCCCATGATACGATCATTCTAAAAAACAGTAAGTCATAATACAACAGAAACAGAAGCGGTATTCAGATATTAAAATCAGTTACGCTGCTCCTTACGTAGGCAAACACTCGCGAACGCGAAGCGAAGCGGCGCGGCGGGCTCTCTTTTGTAGGCAGGGGTCGGAAACCGGTATTTGCTCCATACAAAAATACCGGTATTATTACGTTCTTTTTCGTTCTTTTGTTCATAATTTCATTTTTAATGGGACGTTTTAATAATGCAAAATTGTTTCCTAAATACATGATTCAGTCCTACGTAATGAGCATAAAAAAATTCAAAATATTGGGCTATTTCGGGGTTTTTTAAAAATACCGGTTCCGAGCCCTGTTTGTAGGTATCAAAGGATTGATTCACCCCGCGCCGCATCGCTTCGCTTCGCGTTCGCGTGTTGTTCGCCTACGTAGTACGGTGCGTGGTTCAAGTAGTAGTAGTAGCAGGTAGGTTCCCTTAGTAGTCAGGTACGTTATTACTGTAATACAATAGGGAATATTACTTACGCGAAATTCTGCGTTGGGGGCGTCACTACCGCAATCTGCGGGTCTATCGCGAAACAAGAAAATCGAAATTTCGTTATCTAACATCTCTGTCACTCTTGCATATTCGAGCGATAAAGAGACAGGTAGCGAAATTTCGGATTCGCGTTTCCCGATAGGTCCTCTGTAAAGAAACCGCCTTGGTGCATCAATGTCATATTTTATTATCTCTGAAAACTTGTCAAAAACTGTCAAAAACTGTATGTACCTATATAAGGTACTCTATGGTTTACTAAAAAGGCTAGTGCTGCACTTTGGTGGAAAAACATTGCAGTAATATCCCCTATTCTACGACCACAATTCCTAATTTCTTTTTTTATTTCAGTGTATCCGGAACGAGGTCGGAAGAGGTGAGAAAATACTGTTTATTAGTTTCATATAATCAATAAGTAAAAAAATTAAAAATGCGGCAAATTTAAAAATGTAGGCGCGAAGGGATATCGTCCCATAGAAAATTTTAATTGCCCGCTTATTTCTACAGACAAGATTTGCTTGACCAACTAAATCTTGACAATCAATAAGAGTTACATATACTATTCACTTACATTTTATACATATAATACCAATCGAAATCTGAAAATCCTAAACTAGGCAGCAAAGTGTGTCATTATTATTGACTTATCAAAACAACATCAATGGTCGGCGAAGCTTTGGCGGTATTAGTAGTAAATAATGAGTCACTGTAAGCTAATTAGTTATAATGACTGCTTTGATACCATATCGCTGTTCATTTAATTTAATATAGAAGCTGTAACCATTCCGCTTTAAATTACAATTAAAAATACATATGCAGTTTTCATAACAAGTGTTATTAGTCATTCTTATATACAGTAGAAAGAACCTTTAGGTGGGCCAGGAAAGATTCGTATTAAGGCAGTTGGGTTTTAGGCCAGAATCTAAGTAAGTACGACTCTGTTGAGGTCTGATTTGCTATAGGTATGTTTCTGAATAAAGCAGTTTCGACATACGACTTATGATATGGAAGTCACTTTCTCTTTAAACCAATTTCTGAGTAGGACAGATTCGAATAAAGGGGTCCCGTGACATGACAGTACTACGTCAGATTGGTAACGAGTTGGATTAGGACTAATGCAGTTTCTTATCTCATCCGATTAGCAACGATTCGATTAAGAAATTGAACAGAATATGTTAATGATGAATAACGTCACACTAAATCAATAGGTAGGTAGGTTAGGTTCGTTAGGTTGCTTTAGATGCCCGAAGGAATGCCCGCATAGCGGGGCTCCGTCGACTCAGGGTAAGAAGGAAATGTTCAATGGACAAGTATCTATTTTGGCATAATGGTACATATTTTGTGGATAATTTTTAATTTTTTTTTATAACAGAATCCGATCAACATCGAATCGGTCGTACTCGGAATTACACATACTAAGATTCCAATATGTAATTTTCTGTCCTACTCAGAATTCGGCATAATGAGAATCTGAAGTGCTAGGAATTTGAAATTTTACCTAACATTTTAGGAACTTGGATAACTTAGAAAACGCCCTATTCATAATCAAACCTATTTAGAATCCCAATTAAATATAAACTGGCAACCTTAGAGTCGTACTTACTCAGATTAAGGCCTAAACCTCAACTGATTTAATACGAATCTGTCCTGGCCCGCCTAAAGGCAATTATATTAGGGATATAAAATATAGAAACTATAAAATTACTTTAAAAATTGCAACTCAAATTGTTCAAAAATAAACCACACCCAGCCGTTCCTGCTGCAGAGGTGCCCATGATGCTTACGGCACTTGCAACGCTGGATTACTATGGACAGACTTTGCATCAATAACGACTCAGATAGGAAGTCTTTTTATGTATGATGGCTTATGAACTAGTACGAGATCCAAAACCACTGGACACAGCTTGTTTTACGATTAAGCGCAAATGTTACAAATGTCAATACCATATCACAGCTACGGTGAATAACATCAGAGAACACGTAACAATCTAAGCATTACAGTATAAAGGAATAATAAACTTTACATTTATTACAGACAAACATTCAATTCACAAATGAAACAAACTTAAATAAAGGTAGATAGATAGGTAGATAGATAAAAACTTTATTGCGAAACATTATCATGTCAAAAAATAATGAACTTATAATAAAAATACAAATACAACTTAAGTCTAGTTTACAAATCTATAACTACTAGGATTAGACAGGTCGAAACAGATGTCAGCATTCAATGAAAGAAGAGGATATCAGACAATAATATTTTGTTTTATTATATTTACAGACAGAAACGGAGCTAGTATGCTGCGATTTGTACAATTGGGACGACGATACAGAAGCCTGCGTACCAGACTGCGAACACGGATGCGTAAATGGAACATGTGTCGCTCCGAATCAGTGCGTGTGCGCACCACCGATGATCCTGCACAACAGCACCACCCCTAACACCTGCTTACACCCCGTCTGTGACCAACCTTGTATTAACGGAAAATGTACAGCCAACAACCAATGTACTTGCAATAAAGGCTTCACACCAATAGATTTACACACCTGTGTTCCCCTGTGTACCAACTGTACTAACGGTGATTGCGTAAGTCCGAATGTCTGCAACTGTCATAGAGGGTACACTAAGAAAGCTGGTCAATGTACGCCTCAGTGCAAAAGTGATTGTAGAAATGGATACTGCTCGGAACCTGATAAATGCACTTGTAATGATGGATACTTTTTAAAAGGTGATAAATGCGAGCCTATTTGTGAGACATCTTGCAAAAATGGCGAATGTGTAGCACCGAACACTTGTGAATGTAAACTGGGATATAAACCAAAGAACGGATATAAAGAAATATGCATACCTAAATGCAGTAGCGATTGTAATAATGGATACTGCTCCGGACCTGATAAATGTACTTGTAATGATGGATACGAATTACGAGGTAACGAATGTCAGCCAGTTTGTAAAAAACCTTGCCAAAATGGCGACTGTGTAGAACCCAACAAGTGTAAATGCAAAGAAGGATATGAACCTCAAAATGGACATAAAGAAATATGTATACCTAAATGCAGTAGCGATTGTAACAATGGACATTGCTCAGAACCTGGTAAATGCGCTTGTAATGAAGGATACGAATTACAAAATAATAAATGTCAGCCTGTTTGTGAAAAACCTTGCCAACATGGCGACTGTATAGAACCCAACAAGTGTAAATGCAAAGAAGGATATGAACCTAAAAATGGACATAAAGAAATATGTATACCTAAATGCAGTAGCGATTGTAAACATGGATATTGCTCAGAACCTGGTAAATGCACTTGTAATAATGGATACGAATTACGGGGTACTAAATGTCAGCCTGTTTGTAAGAAACCTTGCCAAAATGGCATCTGTACAGCACCGAACATTTGTGAATGTAAAAAAGGATATGAACCTAAGAATAGACATAAAGAAATATGCATACCTAAATGTAGTAGTGATTGTAGCCATGGATATTGCTCAGAACCTGGTAAATGCACTTGTAATGACGGGTACAAATTAAATAACAATAAATGTGAGCCAGTTTGTAAAGAACCGTGCAAGAATGGAAATTGTGTAGCGCCAGATACATGCAAATGTTTGAATGGATTTGAGAAAGCCGGAGATACCTGCTCGCCTAAATGTGATTTGTGTACTAACGGAGTTTGCAAAGCACCTAATAAATGTGAATGCAACGAAGGTTACAATCATACAGATAAAGGTTGCGTCCCAATATGCGAAAAAAATTGCGTCAATGGCTATTGTTCAGCTCCAAATGAATGCAGCTGCAATACTGGTTTCACTCAAGATACATTAGATTCTTCTATTTGTTACGAAAATTGCGGTCCTGATATGGATTTGATCAATGGAACCTGTGTTGTGTCTCTTCCGTAAGTATTAAGAGCAAGGCATTGGTTTGCTTTTTTATAATTTTAACAAAGTATTTTTCTGATGTAATTATCCTCGATTTACAGCATGAGTTTCAAAATAATCAGCAATTTTTAGCAGGACTGCATAAAAGTTAATGTAAGATTTCAGAAAAGATAAGGTCGGATGCCTCGGCCCGGGCACGGCCCGGTCTAGTGTGAGTCACCCTTATATTTGGCCAGATATTTTGTAATTTGAATATTATATCTCTGTGCTGGTTGAATAAATTTTGTACAAAAACGATTGTAGACGATATTTTGATTATTCTTTAACCAATGTTCACGATTAAATAAGGCCAGTTCATTATAAATTCAATTCTTAGGTTTGAATATGAGAAGGATCTGCTTAGAGGTTAAGAGTCCCCGGCAAGTCCGGTTCTCCATACAAACGTAGTTACGCTCTCATTTTAAAACGACTTGCTAGATTGCTCTGAAACTTTGTACTTACAATAGGATAAGGTACTTATATCAGTCTGTAATAGTAAAAAAAATACAGCGAATTTAAGTTTATCATACAACATTTGTTTTTGCTCTATTTCGTTTGTTTTATAAACTGGAGCTATATAAACTAATTACAGACCTAGATATACCTCATGTCATTGTATGTGCAAAGTTTCATTACAATCCAACACGTAGTTTTAAAATGAGATTGTAACTCCGTTTGTATGGGAAGGTAAAATTCGGCCGAGCTTGCCGGGGACTCTTAAGCATTTAATGGGCTTAAAAGATATAAATATTAAAATATCCTTGGCCTTGGTTATTGTCTTAAAATACTAATTTGACAATTTATCTTTTTTTTCAGACCAAATCCGGAAATGTCATCAGGAACCACTACGGGGTAAGATTATTAACCTTATTATCAGTAGAAGAAGTAGTCTTACGCTGCGTCTTACCAAAGATAGATATAACTCCGTAATAGATGGATACAGTCTAAGGAAAAAACGTGCCTCGAAAATCAAGAAAATTTGATTCTCGTTCAGAGGGCGCTACTAGCTTTGGCTTACTGTCGTATAGATGGCGTTGACGGTTTCGTTTGTTGTTTAACAATTTTAACGCATATCAGTGAAAGAACATGGGTCAAAATCATAAAAATAATTGATGCAAATAAAAAAAAACATTTATCCATATTTAAATACATTTTATCGTATTTTTATAAATCTTCATTTTTAGTTTTAAAGTGTGTCGACAGATGGCAGTGAATTTATTGGGGTTACAAAATTTACTATGACAGTACCGCTCTAGTATAAGTTACTCTATGGTCTTACGTAGGCGAACACTCGCGAACGCGAAGCGAAGCGGCGCGGCGCGGCGCGGCGGGCCCACGGCGTTCGCGTTCGCAACGAGATCGCCCACGTAGGAAACTTCTATAGGTATCAAAGGATTAATTCACCCCGCTCCGCGCCGCGCCGCGCTGCGCCGCTTCGCGTTCGCGTGTTTGCCTGCGTAGTACGCTGCGTTAGAACAACATGTGTCTCAAATTTAAACCACATACAGTCACCACTAGATATATCGGAGCGGCTGAAGTGCTCAAAAATATCTGAACACGCACTCTAACGCCTTGATAATAGAGGCGTGTTCAGATACTTGTGAGAACTGATCTGCTTTATCTGGTGGCGATGTTATGTGGTTCAAAAGTTTGATAATTCAGTATCAAAAAAATATTGCGCCGTAGGCTACAAGCCTTTTAATGAATTTATTAAATAAAAAACACTGCTTAAATTTTAGTTAAATTGATTGCTCAAAGAAATAATCAATGATTTAATTGAGCATACACAGAGTTGATTGCTTATATTTATTTGGCAGATTTGTGATTAGTTTGGAATTACAGTTTTGTAAAGCAATCAGACTAATTTAATTTTGAATAAGCAGAAACGTCTGTGAAGGAATAAATTTAAAAGTGAAAAGAAGTTCAAGTAATTTTTCCACTTTTAAATTTAATCAGACTAAGAATTTTTCGACTGGTATTAATTGTGGTTTTGATATTGATATGTAATGTGTGCCCAAAATTAATTACCGTTCGTGTGATAAGGGAGCGTTCAAAAATTACGTAACACAATTTTTGAAGATTTTTGAACCCCCCTCCCCCCATGTAACGCACCGTAACGTTTAGTTGGACCCCCCCCCCCCATAAACATTACGTAACACTTAGTGACCATTTTTTTACCTAAAAGTTACAATTACGATGCGCAAAGTACCGAAAAGTCGCTAAAATACGTTTATTATTATTTTAATCGCGTTTGCGGTAAATAATAAAACAATATATGCGTGTGAATGCGTTCCATAATAGTTTAAAATTCAAATAAAAAACAATGTTACGTAACGGGTTGTTCGAACCCCCCTTCCCGCCCCTGTAACGCATCGTAACGTTTTACAAGACACCCCCCCCTTCCCCAAATTGCGTTACGTATTATTTGAACGCTCTCTAAGGCATTTTGCGCGCCCTGAGATGAACTGCGGTCTGCGAGTCGTCTCAAACTCACATATATATTTATTTAAAATTCATAGGAGGTTTAGTTAAAAATCTTTTACGATTTTTATATTTCCTAATTACTTTACATGTTTGTAGGCTGGCGAGTATGCAGATGACATGGATAGTAGCAGGAGCAATACTTCTACTACTGATAGTGCTAGTACTGGTGGTAATAAGCCGCCTCTACGCTAGGAAACTACCACAGAAGACACCTGACGATAGTGACGATGGTACAGTACAAGCCATTCGTATCATTTTACGGTTTAGACTCACTTGTTTTAGTCACTCGCGCGACATGTTTCGGAGAGCCTAGGTCTCCTTTCTCAAGCACTAATAGTGCGAGCAGCGTTCACGACGACCGTGTATTGCGTACTGCCGCTGCCGCGCCGAGAAAGCCGGTTGGGGGAGGTCTTGCGCTATCGTTGTAGGCGAGCACAGTGGTGTGTTTGGGTTTGGGTCACCTAACACTTGTAGCGACACACAGCACGAACTCACTATGTCCACTACACTGTCACAACACTCACCGGCATTCTGCTGAGGAATCACAGGCTTCCATGCTGGCGGCACAGCCCAGCCGTTATCCCGATTGAAATTAGGGCGCCGCCCAATCTCGATCGCTTCACGTATTTTACGTGGTACGTAGCATTTTTCTCGTACCAGTAATCTCGCCTTGTCAAACCGAAGATAGTGCGACGCGCCTGTATCTATGGCGTGCTCTGCGACTTCGGAGCACTAAAACAAGTGAGTCTAAACCGTAAAATGATTTAATGTTAGTATGTCTCACAACAGTTAAAATTTGAGCCATTCGTATCTTTACTTCTATATGATTATTTCACATTATTTTAATGACATTTATATCAATTATACTGTATATAGCATAGACATCGTATATACAACCGGGGGTAAGAGAAAGAATATTCATATAAAATTTGGGCAGCAAAGGATTTTTTCTCTTTCACATAAATTTCGGTATTTCGCCGTCGCCTCCTACCCATGATGCCACCCGGTCGGTGATAAGGACACAGCATGGCACTATTTTCTCTTTTCTCTTATAGGAATCGCAATAAGACTATCTTTCTCTATCAAAGAGTATCAGGCCCTTGCTGCAGACTTTTCTTGGTTTAACTCTAGTTGTCTTGACAAGTTTCGATGTCTGACCTTTTATAGTTTTCATTGACGTATTTTGTGTTTTCATTGACAGGTCACTACGGCATCGGGAGCGTTGCGTACACCGTGCCGAACACTTTATTCCGAAAAAGCGATCTCACCGAAGAAGAGGAAACGAACGATGCTCTCTTGGACAGAGGGACCAGTGCTGTTTAGTTATTATAAGTATTAAATTAGTTATATTCAACTTTTTTTCCTCCTCCTCGCTTCGTTCCCCCTCAGTGCTGAGGGTAGTCAATCTTTTTTTAGAAGGCCCCTAAGAATTGCCTTGTTGCCCCGGGTAGCAAGATGAAATTACTTAAATGGCAAGGATCTATACCAGGATTACAAGATCACCTGACGGGGGAAAATTTTACGTACAAATATTTATTTCAGTATCGGTAAAGCATGTTGATTCAAAATGAAACGAAATGTTGTTGATGGGGATTTTCAGAAAAAAAGTCCTTTGTTTTTTTTTTCGAATTTTTTTTTAATTTTTTCTTTATTTTTTCGAATCGCCAACATGACCATTGGAGATCCGCGCCAATGTATTCAATAGACATCGTGATTCTGAGTAGAAATAACCCAAACGTTAATGATTTTCCGAACAAACTAAATGGTACACTTTTTTTCTGAAAATTCTTTAATAGTAGTTAAACGTAATTACTTATATAAGTAGATTATATTAAGGGCCCCGGCAAGCTCGGTTCTCCATACAAACTCATTTTAAAACTATTAGCTAGATTGCTCTGAAACTTTGTACTTACAATAGGATAAGGTATATCTATGCCTGTAATTAGTTTATGTAGCTTCTGATACCATAATTAAAAAAATACAGCAAATTTAAATTTTTCGTACAAAAACTTGTTTTTCTACTATTCCGTTTGTTCTATAAACTGGAGCTATATGAACTAATTACAGACCTAGATATACCTCATGTCATTGTATGTGCAAAGTTTCATTACAATCCAGCACGTAGTTTTAAAATGAGAGCGGAACTACTTTTAATATGGGAAGGTGTAATTCGGCCGAGCTTGCCGGGAAGAAAGAAGACACGATCTGAAACAATGTTTGTAAAAGGATTCAATAAAGAAAAAATAATAAAATTTAATTATGAGTTTATTTTAAGACATCCCTTTAGGATAAAAAAAATGGCGTTTGCAAAGTTCTCAAATTTGTGCTGTTTTCTATTACAAAGATTATCATGCTGAAATTAATTAATTAACTACTTAACTAACTTCAAATAAAAACAAACAGACAAAGGACATTGGCAGGATACTTGTTAGGTATAAGGGTAAGTTGCGAAAAAACGTATTTAATTAGTCTAAAGTTAATTGATTCCATTTTGGTACAATAATTAAGCAGTTTCTGTTTTAGTTACATCAAATATAATATAATAATATAGGATAGAGGGGTACTGTCATAGTAAATTTTGTAGTCACAGTAAATTTACTGACATCGATCTGACTATCGATCGACACAGGATTAAAACTAAAAATGAAAATGTATACAATTCTCTTTGCCCTTTTCCGTAACATAAACGATTACAATGATCAGATACATGTTAAATGGAGAGACAGTAGAAACAATGTAAAAATGTATAGACATCTACTCGTGTAGTCAAGTAGTTTTTAGATAAAGAGGATATCCGTTTACTTTATAATGAGTACATAATGAGGGCTGCCGCGTTTAATTTGGGCGCTAGTGTGGATGGAGGTCTTTCAAAATGTCAAAGCATAGAAGTTTTTGGGGTTTTAAGTTTTTTTATCGGGAATTTTCACTCCTTATTCATAATTGTGGTAAATGAATATTTATGCGAAATGACTATTGGCAAGTATATATTTATGCGAAAGTATCATTCGGTTTAAAGTTTTCTGCGATACGTGTTATGCAAACAATATTATGCCAGATGAGAGGAACCCATTCTAAAAACATCACCTTACGGGAAAACTATTTATTTATCCTGTAAGTGACATACGCCGCGGTGGTTGTGTTTAACGTGATCTAATTTATTAATTTTATTATTGAATTAATTCTTAAATTTTTAAAATGCGTACCGGATTACTTTTCATCGTGGCTTTTGCTATCTTGGTAAGTCTTCTGTTTTTATAATTCTCGGCCGAATTTCACCTTCCCATACAAATTTGAGTTTCGTTCTCATTTTAAAACTACGTGTTCGGATCGTAATGAAACTTTGCACATACAATGACATGAGGGCAGGTATATCTAGGGCTCCAGTTTATAAAACAAACGAACTAGAGCAAAAACAAGTTTTGTATGAAAAACTTAAATTCACTGTATTTTTTAACTATGGTATCTGAAGCTACATAAACTAATTACAAACCTAGATATACCTTATGCTATTTTAAGTACAAAGTTTCAGAGCAATCTAGCTATGCGTTTTAAAATACTACGTAACTACGTTTGTATGGAGAACCGAGCTATCGGTACGATTTTCCATGTAATACGCCATTTTACAAGTTTTTGTTAAATTTGACCCACTTCCTGACTTGCAATGAAGCTAAAAATTTGTATACAAATGTAAGGGTGACAATGCAATATTATGGTAGTAGCGAGCTGATCTGATGATGGAGACAGGAGGTGGCCAATGGTCATATGAACTCTGTGATAAAACAACGAAATCTAATAGGGATTACGCGAAACCCTGCACAGGGGCCGCCACTACTACAATCTGAGGGTCTATCGCAAAACAAGAAAATAGTAATTTCGTTCTCTAACATCTCTGTCACTCTGTAATATTCGAGCGATAAAGAGGCAAATTGCGAAATTTCGGATTCACGTTTCCCGGTAGGTTATCTGTAAACAAACCGCCTTGGTGCATCAATGTCATATTTGATTGTATCTGAAAACTTGTTAAAAACTGTTAAAGGCACAGTATGTATAAGTTACTCTATGGTTTACTAAACGGACTAGTGCTGCACTCTGGTGGCAGAACATTGCATTAATACCCCCTATTGAAAATGAGATGCCTTCATTTCAGGGCACAACTGCAGTCTCCGACGATTCTCTTTCGGCAACTGTAGATGGAGATAAGTAAGTTCATTTTCAAGCGACCCAAAAAGAGGGGTGTTACATGTTTGACGCCAATGTCTGTCACTCTGTCTGTCTGTCTGTGGCATCGTAGTTCTCCCACAGATAAACAAATTTCAATGGGTTTTTACGTGAAAGCTAGTTTTCTTGCGTAGGTTTTGGCTATGTTTGATAGTATAAGTTCTTCCAAAATGATGTAAGGCGTTTTTGATATAAAAATGAATTTTTTGGCATAGGGGGTTTTTAAATTTACTATTTTAATAGTTATAAATTAAATTTGTAACAAGCAGAAACGTCTGCGAACGATGCTATTAAGCTTAAAATAAATTAAAAGTGGAAATATTCACTGTCTTGGGTGGTACTTGAACCCACGACCACAGGATCACTAGTGCAGTGCTCTACCATCTGAGCCACCAAGACCGTACCCAATGCAGCGAATATTCCCACCATGTATTAGCCATTAGGGAGGCTCTAGCGAAGAAGTGTAATGCCAGCACTACTGTTGCATCCCTTTTGGTTTGTATGTCAAAGGAAAGAGATGCAACACGAATATTTGTCAAATAAGGCGAAGTGTGGTGCCAGCATGACACTCTTACGCTAGATGTACCGTGAGAGTTACACTTCTTATACGGCTACCGGAGTTCCAAGTCGGTGTTGGAAATTCACCAGTAACGATGCGCTATCCCATAGTCCCACCCAAGACAGTGAATTTTTCCACTTTTAATTTATTTCCAAGCTTAATAGTTATATTTTAATCATCTATTTCCTAGCTACTTTTTTACCTTCTAAAGATGGAACTTAAAGCCTTGAAATAAGAGTCAGTCTAAGCAAACTTTGCGCCGACTTGGACAGTGTGAGAGTGTCATTGTAATCGATATATTTTCATAGATATGTGACATTAATTATTCCTCACTTGCAAATGCTACGTAAGAGTTAGCTCAGTCCAATTCAGAAAGGCATCAACAAGGGCCTAACACTCTTAGATAGAGAAAGATAGTCTTATTGCGATTCCTATAAGAGGAAAGAGAAAATAGTGCCATGCTTTGTCCTTATCACCGACCGGGTTTTTTTTCATGGTCGGGTGGCAGCATAGGTAGGAGGCGATGGCGAAATACCGAAATTTATAAGAGTGAAAGAGAAAAAGGATTATGCTGCCATACATTAACCTGTCAATAGATACATGAATATGTCTTTCTCTTACCTCTGGTCGCTCGGTTTCATGTCTATAACTACTATACTAGGTCTATGGACATCAATGATCAAGTTTACTGTCTTTATTGAAATACATAGTACCTATGTATACAGTGAAATATGTTTGAGTAGGGATATTATATTATATATATTGATTCTGTTTCAACAAAAGAGGTACTATAAATAAATAAATATTATAGGACATTCTTACACACATTGTCTAAAGTTCCACGGTAAGCCCAAGGAGGCTTGTGTTATGGGTACTCAGACAACGATATAATATATAAATACTTAAATACATAGAAAACGCCCATGACTCAGGAACAAATATCTGTGCTCATCACACAAATAAATGCCCTTACCGGGATTCGAACCCAGGACCATCGGCTTCACAGGCAGGGTCACTACCCACTAGGCCAGACCGGTCGTCAACTATGCTTTATCCTTATTTGATTATCGATGAAGGAAACATTTCGTAACGGAAATCCCTAATATATGGAAGTATATAATCAATAAATTAAAAAATATTTTGTTTTGCTATGTTAAATAAAAACATTTGTTTTTTCAGAATGAGCATCCCAACAGATGATTTATGTACAAAAGCAGGGTATGTATAACTAAAACAAATTCTAATAGTTTACCCTAAAGGGACCATTGTATGTCATGGATGATAATGAAACATTTAGGAAGACTTTATTGGATTCACCAGGGAATAAAAAAAATGAAACATTATTTTATTTTTAGGGTTCCGTACCTCAAGAGGAAAAAAACGGAACCCTTATTGGATCACTTTGTTGTCCGTCCGTCCGTCTGCCTGTTTGTCAAGATCCTTTATCTCGGGGACGCGTGAAAGTATCGAGTTGAAATTATAACCATAATTGAATTCACACTGGCGTAAGGTGAAAAATTAATTCACTATTCATTATTTTTTATTATACAATAGTAACGAAACGGCCAAGCCTCATTATCGTCACTACTATGAAAAAATCTCGTGTCTCGCACTGCTACTCAAAGTTAAAACGCAGTAACTCTGTATGCATCCCATACATAGTTACCACATTTTTCTTTTGATTGACAGAACAAGATACGAGTTTTTATTTCAAAGTAGTCACGATAGTTTGACTAGAATGTAGTTTTTGAAGTTGGGGCTTGTAGACTTAGAAGCTTGGCTCTACAAGAGATCTAATAACTTTTTGACAGTGCGAGCCTTATGGTTTCGTCTTGGCAACATTTTACATGAAAATGTTTTTTTGTGGGATTTCACTTCTTTTTGTAAGTTGCTTATGACAATATTCCATTCCATCCCCTAATTTAAATTTGACATTATCTACCTAATATAAAAAAAAATGTTGCAGGTTTGTCAAATACCTCAACGTGGCTACAAAACAAGCTTCAGCGTAAGTATAACTAAACAACCTATAGTATTTAGGTAGATATCCCTATACATATGTACTTATTAAATATATTAGGTACTTTCTCCTATATCTCCATCCTCTATAGATTAGGACCCGGGTATGTCCTTAAACTACGTCCGGACCCGGGTATGTCCTTAAACTACGTCCAAATAGAGGTATGGGCACTGTGAATGACATCTCGTTTTGTGTGGTAGAAGATAAGTCTGCAACGATTTTGATAGCATACGCAACCGCCATTTCAAACGTCAAACTTCTATAAAATTATAACGTATAAATAACGCACTCCATGCGTATGCTATCAAAATCGTTGCAGAATTTTCTTGGTAGACCAAGAAAATAACACATAACATAACATAACATTATAGATAACAGCTTACGAATTTGATCTGGATTTGAGTCGCTTAACTTCAAACTCGGGTATATCCAACTGTCAGATTTTGCGATTTTGGTATTAAGAAAATGTAATAGGGTAGATATTTGCTGAGAGGGTCGAACGGATTTACCCGAGTTTCAAGTTAAGCGACACATTTTGTTACCGATGTGATTTGCAAGCGTCAAGAGACTCAAGAGTGACTTCTTCAACCAGAAACGTCAACAGTTGTACCAAACTCCCTGTCATCGTAAAAAACGTTCGCAAACTTTTATTTTATGGGAGTATCCGTATTACGGAAGCCAGTTGGTTAATTGTGCATGGTGCAACCTGCACTTATTCTCATTGAGTTATTATTACTTTATATGAAACCATACCAAACAATGAAAATGTCGCAATTGCAACCTGTACCAGGCGACCAAAACGTCGTAAGCGCCGTAAAACTCATGGCGTTAAAATGCATGGGTAAAACCTGATTCTTTAAAATCTGGACATTCTAGGGCTCACTCAGAAATGACAGCATTCTCCATCCTGCCATTAAAAAAAGATGTCCCAAAATGTCCGTTCCACGTTTTAGTTTTTTTTCACTTGTTATAAAAGTGACGTATTCGAATGTAAAATTTTCAGACAAATTTTTGGGACAATTTTTTCTCATCAGGATTGAATATGCTAGTGATTCTGAGTTGAAAGAACCCAAAAACACCAGGATCTGTGAGAATCAGATTTTTAATATTTATTTTAGAAAACGCCCATTAAAAATACCGTTCTTTACTATTTGTTTTTATTTCAGTGGCAGCAAAGATGAGCCGGCGATGTCCGTCACGGCCATCATCCTGACGGTCCTCGGCGTCATGATCTTGATCCTCGGCGCGGGGTTATTCGCCCTTTATTTGCACAATAAGCCGAAAGTTAACTAAATAATAAATATTCGTAATTACATACTGTAGTTTTTGTTTCCCTCATTAGTTCGGTTTCACATTATAAACTGAAATGTCACTTAATAATAGTAATAATAAGTTCACTTATTGTTGATGGTGCACTCTTAGATTTTAGACAATGAAATGAAAAAGACAGCATCTTTTGCCTAATTATGTAGAAAAGGAGGTAAAACCACCCACTTTTCTAGTAGCATTTCGTTTTTGTAAGGGTCGCAGTTCTAACCTAACCTAACCTACTTTTCTGATAGCATTTTTTTTCTGAAATGGTCACAGCTCTAACCTAACCTAACCTACTTTTCTGATAGCAGTTCTGTTCTGTGAGAATCGCAGTTCAAAAGCCACCCACCCACCTAACCCACTTTTCTAGTAGCATTTCCGGGTCCGGGTCTGGGTCCGGATCCGAGTCCGGGTCCTGGTCCGAGTTGGGGTCCATGTCCAGACCCGGGTCCGGGTCCGGATCCAAGTTTGGGTCTGGGTCCATAAGGAAGAAAACAAATCGCCAAACGTAAACTATGTGTCATTGAAGAGTTCCATTCTGATCATCATTAGCAGTTCCACTTCATCAAATGTCACTTTTTAAAATGTAAATGCCTTTCACATTTAAGGAATTCCCTCGGTTCCTCGAGGGTCTCATTATCAGAACTCGAGCTTGACAAAAATATGTCTTAAAAACTTAAGTTGCTTAACAAATATAAAGAGGAGGACAAATCGCCAAACGTAAACTATGCGTCATTAAAAAGTTCCATTCTGATCATCATCAGCAGTTCCACTTCATCAAATATCACTTATTAAAATGGAAATGCTGGATTTGTTGATAAAAATACAAAAATCACTATATGTATGCCTTTCACATTTGAGGAGTTCCCTCGATTCCTCATGGATTCCATTATCAGAACTCGAGCTTGACAAAAATGTTTCTTGAGAACCTAACTTGCTTAACAAACATAACGAAGAGGACAAATCGCCAAACGTGAACTATGCGTCATTGAAGAGTTTCGTTCTGATCATCATCAGTAGTTCCACTTCATCAAATGTTACTTTTTTTAATGTAAGTGCTTGATTTGTTGATGAAAATACTAAAATCACTATATGTATGCCTTTAATATTTGAGGAGTTCCCTCGATTCCTCATGGATCCCATCATCAGAACTGCTTTTTGACAAAAACGGGACCAATCTGTATGTATATACTTACAATCAAAAAAAGAATTTTCAAAATCGGTCCAGAAATGACGGAGTTATGGAGTAACTAACATAAAAAAAAAAAAACCGAATTGAGAACCTCCTCCTTTGAAATCTTGAAGTCGGTTAAAAAGGGGCGCAACCGGAATCAAACCGCGTCTTTAGCTTACGCAGCGTACAACGTAGGCGAACAACACGCGAACGCGAAGCGATGCGATGCGACGCGGGGTGAATCAATCCTTTGATTTTGATACGTGTGGAAGTGTCCGTACGTGGGCGATCTCGTTGCGAACGCGAACGCCGTAGGCCCACTGCGCCGCATTCGCTAGTTGTTCGCTTACGTAGGACGCAGCGTTAGGTATCGGCTTTAGCCGATTTCGTGTCGATATATTTGGTGAGACCCTTACGCCGCTTAAGAGGATACACCACGGTAGCACTGTTATAAATCTTATGGTGATAAAAAATTGTGCCCAATCCGGGGTTAAAACGGGGCTATAGCCGGCTATGACTCCTATTTTTAGAGCACTAAGAACACCTAAAGAGTAAATATTCGCATATATAAATGTCTTCTATCCCTTAAAATTAGCGCTTAACGTTAGTTGGATATCGAATGAAATAAAACTAGGGGTATGTCTCCTTGGTAGTTCAGTGGGGGTATTTTTTTTTTTATGAAATAGGAGGCAAACGAGCCGACGGATCACCTGATGGTAAGCGATTACCGC
Source organism: Cydia strobilella (assembly GCF_947568885.1). Lineage (NCBI taxonomy): Eukaryota > Metazoa > Arthropoda > Insecta > Lepidoptera > Tortricidae > Cydia > Cydia strobilella. The sequence goes on from NC_086048.1 coordinate 1,731,856, forward strand.
CGCCCATGGACACCCGCAACACCAGAGGGGTTGTAAGTGCGTTGCCGGCATTTAAGATGGGAATACGCTCTTTTCTTGAAGGTTTGAAGGTCATATCGGTCCGGGAATACCGCAGGCGACAGTTCATTCCACAGTGTAGCTGTGCGAGGCAGGAAGTTTCTAGAGAAACGCACAGTTGAGGACTGCCAACCATCTAAGTGGTGAGGATGGTAATGTTGTCGCGTAGGGCGATGGCGAAAAGAAGCGGCAGGGATTAATCCGAACAATTCCTCGGAGCACTCCCCGTTATACACGCGATAGAAGATGCAGAGCGAGGCCACATCTCTACGCAGCGCCAGGGAGTCAAGCCTTTGAACCTTTGAGCCGGGCACGATTCAGGGAGGGCTTCAGTTTAGACTTTCTAAGGGCCAGTTACACTATTCACTAACCCGGGTTAACCGGTTAAACCTGGAGTTACCATGGTTACCAGTACAATTTGACACTGGGTTAACGGTTTAACCGGTTAACATAGGGTTAGAGGGATGGTGCAAGTGGCGCTAAGTGTAATTACGAGTATTACACTTTGCGCCAATTATTGTCACGTTTACGTACATTTGTGTTTTTGAAATAAATACAATTGCTCTATATCAAGTAGGTACATACTTAAAATTAATTGAAATAACTATTCTTCAAAATGTTTTCCGTGTTGTTTTTCCCAGATGCAATAAATGTTGTTCATATTATATTAATTAAGGTTTAAAGTTCCTTCTACTGAGTGGATAATTTCATAACACCTTATAGATATAGATTATATAGATTTTATAGCGTAAGTGTAACATACCATGTATGATATAATAACATATAAACGCCTTGGTTATAGACTGTAAGCTTATTTGTAAATAAATGAAATGAAATGAATAGCTTAAAGAAAATGATACAAGCTTTTCTCGCTAAGTGTATCATATCAAATCATATCATATCATTTATTCAGTAATAATCAGAAGTCCAAGTTGAAGGTATGCCAACGGGCTATTGAGCGCAGCATTTTAGGTGTGAAGAGGACCGATCGTATCCGGAACACCACGCTGCGCGCAAAAACCCGCATTGCTGACGTCGATGAGAAGACTGCTAGGCTCAAATGGGACTGGGCCGGTCACGTCTGCCGCATGCATCCAGACAGATGGGCTAGCATAGCCACCAAATGGATGCCAGAAGAGGGGCGCGGACCCGGCAGGCCCAGACGGAGATGGCGGGACGCCTAGACACCTTTCTCAACAACTGGCCGGAGGAGGCACTATATCGGGAGTCGTGAAAGACAAGGGGAGAGGCCTTTGCCCAGCAGTGGGACACCATAATGGGCTAGTAAAAAAAAAATCATACATTGTCATTGGTATATACATTTCACTTAAAGAAAAGTTAAGACTACTAGTTAGTACTGTACTACTTGTACTTTTCTTACTATTGGCAACTAATACTCATCGAGACAATTCTAAATACCCCAAACACATTCAGCTTGCGTTGTTTTATCATAGAGTTCCTATGGCGACCTCCTGTGTCCATCATCAGATCAGCTCGATGGTACGGTACCATAATAATGCATTTTCAGCTTAATCGGAAATCTAGAAGTGGGTCAAATTCCAAGATTTGACCCACACTAACTAACTACCAAACCAACAAACTTGCATACTCATACTAACAGGGCAAGTTAAATAAAAGCTTTTAAAAATAGCGAACGTAAAACAAAAAAAAATACAGGTTTTTTTTCTGCTCTATACAGCACGATTTTTGGTTATATAATTTTACAGTGCATATGGTGCTAATTTACCGCCCTAGAGTGCGGTAACTAGCACTATACGTGTGTATGTCGAAAATTTAAAGGGCCATATTATGTACTGTAAAACGTACGATACACGTGAGAATAGGTAATTTGCAACTCGAGTCGACTTAAAAAACCCCCTTCGGTGTTTTAAAAATCGCCACGCGTTGCGAATTTCCTATTTTTCGCACTTGTATCGTATTGTACTATAGCAGCATTAGTTCACTATTTAATTTTAAACCGAATTTTATCTAATTCAACAGGGGCCCTATTCGAGATGCACAACTGTCAGTTTCGGCTTCAACATCAGTTCAACAGTGGAATGAATCATTTGTTCATCAACTGTGGAAAGTATCATTTGGTACAACCAAAACTCATTCATTGAAAAAATTATTCAACAAAAATAAACTTTGTTTTCTTACTACTATACGGTTTAAAATGGCTCTGAACTCGGCGTGGTTCGGTTTGGTTTCGTTGTCACCTAACTGTGGATTGCTAATGTCAAATTTTGACATGTAATGATTTGTTCACTAGACTTTTTTGTCTATAGGCTTGGGCACCATCTTGGAGTTTTTGACGTGCAAAAGGGGAATTTGTAACATAGAGTAAAGATTTTTTTTTCAGTACATAACTTTACAGAAATTAATGACATCTTGTAAGCGATAGATGAACTAATGCGCTGTGGACGACGCGGCGGCGAGTAGTGGAACTATACGTGACAATCTCCATCAATCAAAAAGGGACTACACTGCTGATGGTCGATAAAGGCTATTGTTAAATGAATTTTAACAGTACGAACACCTTATTGACAAGCGTTCTTTTTGTTGAACCCAGACCTACACGTCAAATAATGTTCGCTCCACACATTCTCCTATGAACGCTCAAAAATTGTAAAAAAAAATGAAACAAATTACTCGTCACCTCTCTCTCAAGCTGCCTATTTCTAAACCACGTTCATAAATCAAGTTGTCCCAACACATTTCGTAAACCATATTCAGAAGGTTCACTAGGTTCGTTAGGTAGCTAGTTAAATTGCGAGGGAAAAGTTTTGTTTTTTTTTGTCCACAAATGTGCACGAAAAGACCTTTACGTATATCTGATGGCGACTGTACAATTCTACAAAAACAGGCAAGAGTAGAATAGTTGTGTATTTAGGACAATCTTAACCTTTGGTATGCTTAGAAGCAAATCTGATTCCATATATATTCAACTTAAACATGAAGTTGTCTAGATTGCTATTTAAATAGCAATTTTTTGACGGGAGCATACGAAAGATTAAGCACGCAGTAAAAAAAAGATCAATAGCAATGTTAACCTTTTGAACGCTTTGTCATAAACAAAAACGTCACTGTCACGCCAAGATAACCGGCGCAAGCGAGCGAATGTAAACTTTACTTGAAAGTGTCAAGGTTACTTTGACAGCGTCAGCCATAACCGCTATAGTGGTCCTTGGCGCTGTGGGCACGACTAGTAACGACCACTTTAGGGGTTCTTGGCATTCATAGGGTTAAAATAAAATCAAAACTTTTTGCGTATATTATTTACTGTCATTATGAAGTAAGTACTTAAATACCTACCTATTGCGGTGCGTGCACACCAACACGCAATTTAGGACAATTTATTTATTTATTTAAAAATTTAAATCAGGCAACAATTACAAGTCACATATTACAAATACCTTACAGACTAACATATATATATATATATATGCATTTTATAAACTTAAAAACTAAACACTATTTAGGCGACAAAACGGCGTGTATTCCAATCACTATGTCAAATGTGAAGGAAAATTGATAATTAAACAATAGCATACTATTTGACTATGTACCGAGAATAATTTATTATTTAAACCGAAAACAGTAACAAATTACTTTTAGAGCGCTACCAAGTTACTTACGTTTATTATGAACTTAATTTACTAATAAATGATGTGTATATATGTGTGCAATCACTACATATAATTAATTTCACAATTTTAAGCTAAACGTTTAAGAATCCGTTATCGATTTTAGTCGCAAAAACGTAAAATTAATAGATTAAGTCGGTAAAATTATACAACGTGTGATACGTAATAGAAATAACAAGTTTCTATTAGCACGTCTTCTCATCTTGCCGTTTTACAGATCAATTTTTTGAAAACAGGTTCACTAAATTAGTAATGTTTTTTTTCTGTTGGACGTTTAGGTAAACGCGCGTAAAGCACTGATTTTGTCGCTCTTATTTGTAAATTTCGTAAAGTTTGGACTGCTAAAAATGGTAATTTTGTATTACACATATCCTGTACAGACTACATTTTTATTATTATGACTTTGAAGTAGTGTAAATGAAAGTTAGATGAAATCAATTTTCTCCAGAAATTACTTCAAAACAAGTGACAATTTCTCTGAAAATAGACATAATTTCAACGTAATTTTGATACTTCAATAATCTACAAAATTTGCTGAAACTATTCTTATACATTATTTTGTATAATTTACCATTTTATTTTTATGAATTTTTAAAAACTGCCCCTTCTCTTCATATATTACCAGTGACGTTCGCTCGCGACCTCATTATTAAAACGCATGATGAGAATACGTGCTAATAGAAACCAATACTTGTTATTTAGATAATTACGTAACAAAAGGTGTACAATTTCAAAGACTAAAATCTATCAATTTTACATTTTTGATCTAAAATCGTTACCGGGCTCTGTCAATGGACTGGCATGAGTACATTTTTAGGGTTCCGTACCTCAAAAGGAAAAAACGGAACGCTTACTTATAGGATCACTTGTGCGCCTGTCTCTGTCTGTCCGTCTGTCACAGCCTATTATCATATTCCGTCCGTTTCGCTTGTCTAAGACATTTTTACTATTGGGTCGTGTTTAAGCTCCAACTTCCCCCTCTCGTGTGACGCTTCGGGCCTTCGGCCCTACGCGGAGCTCGGCCTTCGGCCTTCGACAGTATCAACCAATATGAAAGCACGTTATGCTCTATGGCAAATCGCAACGCCAGAGAACATGACGTATGAAAGCCACTAGGGATCTATTTACTCACTAGGAGGATATAACCAAACGGAGACGCCACGTCTGTAATTTTCTGTACAGAGATCGATATAATTATGTTTTGTAGAAGATTTGGAGCTGAAACCTGACTACGGTAAACGATAGTAGTTCGCCCCGAACTGAGAACTCACTTTTCGAAAAACCTATAGAGAAGATTTATATGTACATATTATTTATATTTATCTACATCTGCTTAAGTACCTACTACATTTTCGACGCAATTGAACACAATATGTACAAATTCATAACACGTGCCGTTTCTTAAAATTTTAACTACTAATGAATATGTAATATGTTAAAGGGCCACTTAAATCCCCAATTCTTATATCAATTTTCATTATGATCCGCGGGCTTAGCACGGTAGCATTTTTATCGCCTGTCACCATGCCTGTCACGTTCTAACAAGTATGTAAGTGCAAAAGTGGCAGGCATAGTGACAGGTGATAAAAATGCAACCATGCTGACACCGCAGGGCAAAAATTAAGGAATTCAAGATGGTGGCCATTATTTACAATTTTGACTTCGGATTACTATGACAAAGCCTTTCGAATCCTCAGATACATAGTTGGACCAAGATAAGTCTGCAACAATTTAAATAGCAAACGTAGAGCAAGTGTTATTTAAACGTCATAATTACATAGGAGTTTAATGTTTAAAGTAACGCACTGCGTGTGCTACCAAAATCATTGCAAACTTTTCTTGGTCTAACTCTATACATTTTTAAACATGCTCATACCAAGAATAAAGAAATTCAAGATAGTGACCATGCTTTACAATTTTAACTAAGAATTCGTATAAGTATGTATTATCATTACAATATTAAGCGGCTTCTCAGATAACAAAACTTTCTGAAGAATGAGAACAAATTAAATTATTTATAGAAAATATTTTAATTTGTGACAATTCATAATGTCACATGTTGTGGAGTATACGAGTTACTGACACACTTTTACTGCTGACTGTACGAGACCTTTCTAATGAACCCAAACTCGATGTGTTTGTGTTTTTCCATAGAAGAGTTACGTTTGCTACTTATTCTGACTGGTTCATCAGATCAGCTCCATGTTAGCATATTATTGCATTGTCTTGGGAATTACGGATGTACTCCAAATTTCAACTGAATCAGACATCAGCAAGTGGTTCAAATTTAAGTTTCAAGATTTGAAGCACACACAAATACAAAGATAGTTTGGATATACGGCGTCAAGCTAAATAAAAGTGTGTAATAAAAATGTGTGAATTTTAAGAAATAATCATAATGGCCTGGGTAAACTCTGGAGGTTGATAGTTGATGTAGATGTCGTTGTCTCCGGATGACGACCAAAAGCATCTGGTTGGGTAATACGGGCGGACGGGCATGCCGGAAGAGTCATCCTGTTCTGTATTCATCGTCATTCGTCATTACGTCCCTGTAAAAATAGTTATTTGTTATACAAAGGGGCAAAGTTCTTGTTTAACTGCTTGTGCTAATATTGATACCCGAGCCAGCGAAAGACATCGAAATGAAACCACGAGCGTAGCGAGTTCGATAAGTTTGATAAGTGGAATCTTGAGCGTTGCTAGGGTGTCAAGGCCTCGTGCCGTAACAAATTTTACCACCAAGTGAAACACAAGATTTTGTCACCACACCAACGCAAGGAAAATACTAACTGAAAAATATCAAACAAAATCAAACCAAAATCATATCCAAATGAACGTTATACTAAACTTGTCATTCAAAATCATCATTTAAAAGTAAATTCTACCGGCTAACATAAGGAAACAACTCAAAATTTGCATCAGATTACTTTGCTTCACCAGTGGATAAAATGCAATTCATGAATTAAATAATCATTTATTTTGCCTCCCATAGAAGTGTTAGTAACAAAAACTTAAATACTAATGTTGTTTAACAGTTAATTACTTAATATGCCACTTTCTCATCAGTGTGCCTATTAGCCAAGGTGACCATTGTTTGTGCTACGACAACGAAATGCTTTGTGTCCCTCTATCACTCTTCCATATGACTGCGGTAGAGAGACAGCGTTTCGTTGTCGTAGCGAAAATGATTGTCTTGGCTAGGCACCCAGAGCAATGTTATATTCAATGCACAGTGCACACAGTGAAAACTGTTTTTTCTACATATAACGCTTCTTAAAAGCTTAGAGCGCTGGTGGCCTAGAGCGGAAAGAGCGTGTGACTTTCAATCCGGTCGCGGGTTCAAACCCCGGCTCGTACCTGAGTTTTTCGGAATATATGTACCAGTCACTTTTCGGTGAAGGAAAACATCGTGAGGAAACCGGGCTAATCCTAATAAGGCCTAATAGTTTATTTACCCTCTGGGTCAGATGGCAGTCGCTTTCGTAAAAACTAGTTACTATGTCAATTCTTGGAATTAGTTGCCAAGCGGACCCCAGGATCCCATGAGCCGTGGCAAAAGCCGGAACAACGCCAGGAAGATGATGAACGTTTCTTTAAAAAAATATGTTCCCTGTAGCCCTACTCAAAATTTAAGAGTACTTAAGTATCAAGATTATAGTACAGATGTACACATACCAACACTAACACATATTAAATGAATCTATTTTTTTAAGTAAAGAATTATGTACAATATTGTCAAGGAGGGTAATGTAGCAACTGTATGTATGTATGTAAAAATTATACAACACAACATTAAAAAATGATACTCACTTCTTCCCGATTTGACGAGCAAACACGGCTTGCCATTACATCGAGCAATCTTATAAGAGCATCATGCTGCCTTGACATGTGCTGTAGCAGGCTGTTGGTCGTGGTTTGATACTGTTTGAACTGCTCATCACGTGAGGTTATGAGCCTCACAACCTGCTCATGAAGCCGAGTGTTGTGGGCTTCATGGGACGTGATGAGCAGTTCCATGTTCCGCGCGACGCGGAGCATAGCCTGCCCCAATGTAGCGTCGTTGGCCGCATGGCGACGCTCAAGGTCCTGGATTGACGCTTCTGCCGTTTCTAGGGCACTAAGGGCAGGGTATGCTGTAATAAAAATAATTAGGTACATAACTCGTACAACTACTAAGGTAGTGGCACTGTGGCACCAATACACAAATGACTAAGCGATGGCCCCAACTTTTTTTTTACATGATTCAGCCCATAATCCAACCTAATTAACTACCCTAACCTAATTAACCTACTCCCAATCCTTTAATTACTAAACAACATTTTAGTAATGAATATGCTTGTGCCGCACATTGGTGGCATCCCGCCTTAAAATTGCTATGTGTGATTGAAAACTAATATATATTAAAAATCCGGCCAAGTGCGAGTCGGACTCGCGCACGAAGGGTTCCGTACTTAAATATTTATTTTATTCAGTTTTTAGTATTAAATTTGTTGTTATAGCGGCAACAGAGATACATCATCTGTGAAAATTTCAACTGTCTAGATATCACAGTTCATGAGATATAGCCTGGTGACAGACGGACAGACAGACAGATAGACAGTCCACTGTTTAAGTTATAGGGTCCCGTTTTTTACCCTTTGGGTACAGAACCCTAAAAACATAAAAACACGCAATCGTCGACATTCCGAGCTTTTTAAAGTATGTTCTCAAGCTCTGCATACATTTGAGAGTCTGACCGGAAAGAAAATTATTTTTATGAAATTATTTATTTTTATGGTTTTTTAGATAGTCGCACTACTGTATATAAATTTTAAACTAAAATAGATATCAGACACTAAATAAAAAGTGACCAAGTCCACCGGTAGCCGAGGCGGGAATCGAACCCACGTCTTCAGCTTTTATTATATTATTAACACACACATAAATGTCCTAACGGCCCTTGCCAGGATTCGAACCCGGGACCTCTTGCTTCGTAAGCAACCAATGACTCGATGTCACTACCATCTAGGCTAAATTAAATTCGAGTAAGTATATTCCACGGTATATTCAAACCTAACAATGAAAAAGTTTCAGCAGGTTCTAATTTGATACTTTCCAAATGCATAATCATAATCAATATTTATACGGTAGATAAGATAAGACAGTGTAATGCTATTAACAACTTCCACTAGACTTATATTGACCGGGATATAGACCGTTAGTACCTTTTGTATTTCGGCCAATATAAGTCTAGTGAAACTAACCGTGAATCATTCAAAACTCTTATTAACGAGTTATTTGATATATTAATACATAATATATACACAAAACGCCCGTGCCCCTAGTGCCGGCATTTGGCGAGGTCGCCCATGGGTCCTACTCCCAACTGGGTGCGGCACCTGGGCGGGAGGACTGGGGGGTCTCTTTCGCCAGGCCTGCGCCCGTGCCCCTAGTGCCGTCTTTTGGCGAGGGCACGCATGGGTCCCACCTGGGTGCGGCACCTGGGCGGGAGGACTGGGGGGACTCCGTCGCCAGGCCTGCACCAGTGCCCCTAGTGCCGGCATTTGGCGAGGCCACCGATAAGTTCCGCCTGGGTGCGGCACCTGGGCCGGTCGGTTCTGAGAGGGGCTCCTGGGTTGCCCACGGTGGTCTGGGTCTTGCCGATAAATCTGGAGGTGGCGCACCCGGATCCTCCACGTTTTCTCTTTGGGCCCTTGGCCTGGGTGCTTCGTCGTCTCCCTGTGATAATAAAAGCTTAGTAAAGTAGTAAATGAACACTAAGTACCTAAAAAATTTTAATCAGTTTAAAATTTCATCAATTTCAACTATATTATATTACTAGCTTTTGCCCGCGACTTCGTCTGCGTGGAGTTAGTAATTTATGTAGCTTATTTTTTATCCAATCTGGTTTATTTCGATTTCCCATACAAACTTCCACCCCCCCTTTTCACCCCCTTAAAGGATGACCCCCGGGTCTCAAACTATCTCTATTTTAAATTTCAACAAAATCGGTTCAGCGGTTTAAGCGTGAAGTGGTTATGGTAACAGACTAAACAGACAGACAGAGAGATAGATAGATAGATAGATAGAGAGATTTATTATTCCAAAATTATACATACAATTTATACAGTTTCCTGCAAAACTGTTGTTCACAGTTTGCCTGCAGGTAAGATAGTTAACTAAATTATTCTACTTGCTATGCTACTTAACAGACACACTTTCGCGTTTATAATATTAGTATGGATTTGACTTTAAATTCTGGATCACTGATCCGCGAAATGGCGATAGGTAAGTTAAAACCATCCTAATAATATTATTAACATTTTTGGGGTGCTTCCTGATTTCAATTGCATCCCGCACAACTAAAAATAAATAATAATAAATATACAGCGATAGACTTGAAGAATCTTTAAAATACCTTAAATTGACTACAAAAACATTTTAAAATGCCATTTAAGTATTTATCCATAACAATTATAATTTGGCTTCAAGACTTTTGAAAATGTTTTGTCTTAGAGGAGTTCCATTCAGGTCTTCATGACCAGTGCCAAATAGCACTAGTTAAATGCAAATGCTTGGTTTTTATATAAAATGTAAAACATCGCTGTTATAAGTATGCTTATAAGGGTTCAGGCCGCGTAGCCAACATGCCCATCGCTTACGCTTCGTAGCGAACGAAACGCAACTGTCACACACTGCGTTTCGTTGTCGTAGCGCAAACGATTGTCACCTTGGCTAGGCCGGCAGGAGTTCCCTCGATTCCGCATGGATTTCATCATCAGAACCGGATTTTGACAAAAATGAGAGTAATATTTATGTATTTACATCTGTATTTTACATATGAAGGGTTCCGTACCATTACTCAAAAAACGGCAAATAAAATCAGGTTTGTTATATGAGAGCCCCAGCCCCACTTGTATATTTATTTTATGTTTTTAGTATTTGTTGTTATAGCGGCAACACAAATACATCTGTGAAAATTTCAACTGTCTAGCTATCACGGTTCATGAGATACAGCCTGGTGACAGACGGACAGACGGACAGACGGACAGAAGGACAGACGGACAGAAGGAAAGACGGACAGACGGACAGACGGACAGAAGGACAGACGGACAGACGGACAGACGGACAGACGGACAGACGGACAGTGGAGTCTTAGTAATAGGGTCCCGTTTTCACCCCTTGGGTACGGAACCCTAAAAAAACTGGTCGGAAATTAACGAAGTTATGAAGTAACAAACCTATAAAAAAAACCGGACAAGTGCGAGTCGGACTCGCCCACCGAGGGTTCCGTACTTTTTAGTATTTGTTGTTATAACGGCAACAGAAATACATAATCTGTGAAAATTTCAACTGTCTAGCTATCACGGTTCATGAGAACAGACAGACAGACGGACAGACAGACAGACGGACAGACGGAAAGACAGACAGACAGGCAGACAGACAGATGGACGGACGGACAGACAGACGGACAGACAGACAGACAGACAGACAGACGGACAGACAGACAGACGGACAGACAGACAGACAGACGGACGGACAGACAGACAGACAGACAGACGGACAGACATACAGACGGACAGAGAGACAGACAGACGGACGGACAGACAGACAGACGGACAGACGGACAGACAGACGGACAGACGGACTGTGGAGTCTTAGTAATAGGGTCTTGTTTTTACCCCTTGGGTACGGAACCCTAAAAAGATTCTCAATACGAATGTATGTTTTTTTATTATTACTTGGTTCCGTACTTTTTAGTATTTGTTGTTATAACGGCAACAGAAATACATAACCTGTGAAAATTTCAACTGTCTAGCTATCACGGTTCATTAGATACAGCCTGGTGACAGACGGACAGACGGACAGAAGAACAGACGGACAGACGGACAGACGGACAAATGGACAGACGGACAGACAGACAGACAGACAGACAAACAGACGGACAGACACACAGACGGACAGACAGACGGACAGACAGACGGACAGACAGACAGCCGGACAGACAGACAGACGGACGGACAGACAGACAGACAGACAGACAGACAGACGGACAGACAGACGGACAGACAGACGGACAGACGGACGGACAGACAGACAGACGAACAGACAGACGGACAGACGGACAGACGGACTGTGGAGTCTTAGTAATAGGGTCTCGTTTTTACCCCTTGGGTACGGAACCCTAAAAATATTCTCAATACGATTGTATGTTTTTCTATTATTACTTGGTTCCGTACTTTTTAGTATTTGTTGTTATAACGGCAACAGATATACATAATCTGTGAAAATTTCAACTGTCTAGCTATCACGGTTCATGAGATACAGCCTGGTGACATACATACAGACGGACAGACGGACAGACAGACGGACAGACGGACAGACAGACAGACAGACGGACAGACAGACAGACAGACGGACAGACGGACAGGCAGACGGACAGACGGACAGACGGACAGACAGACAGACGGACGGACGGACAGACAGACAGACGGACGGACAGACAGACAGACGGACAGACAGACAGACGGACAGACAGACGGACAGACGGACTGTGGAGTCTTAGTAATAGGGTCTCGTTTTTACCCCTTGGGTACGGAACCCTAAAAAGATTCTCAATACGATTGTATGTTTTTCTATTATTACTTGGTTCCGTACTTTTTAGTATTTGTTGTTATAACGGCAACAGATATACATAATCTGTGAAAATTTCAACTGTCTAGTTATCACGGTTCATGAGATACAGCCTGGTGACATACATACAGACGGACAGACGGACAGACGGACGGACAGACAGACAGACGGACAGACAGACGGACAGACGGACAGGCAGACGGACAGACGGACAGACAGACAGATGGACAGACAGACAGACAGATGGACGGACAGACAGATAGACAGACAGACGGACGGACAGACAGACAGACGGACAGACAGACGGACAGACAGACGGACAGACAGACGGACAGACGGACTGTGGAGTCTTAGTAATAGGGTCTCGTTTTTACCCCTTGGGTACGGAACCCTAAAAAGATTCTCAATACATGTATGTTTTTTATTATTACTTGGCTTAATGACTGAGTGGGCGAGAGAGCCAAATGCCGGCTGCCGCTTTCCGTGTAAGTCGACGACTCGAGGGCGTTGTCAAAACTGATAATATAAATATGAATAAATCATCAGTTTTGAAAAAATAATGATATCTAAGAAGTATTAATGTTGGTCAGATTTAGAATAATATAATAGATACCCACTATCATCGACGTTCGTCTTCTTTGTTATTCGTTTATTTATTTCTCTGTCATATTCTTCGTGTTTTATTCGCCTTCTTCGCTATAGGTACCTACCTAATTCTTAGGTCAAAAGTGTGATTACGAAAATCCGTTTTACAATGGGATTAAAAAGACTTCTTCTTCTTCCTGCCCTTATCCCACGTTATGTGGGGTCGGCACAACATGTTGTTCTCTTCCATTCTCCTCTATCTTTCGTCACCTCAGCACTCACTCCTTTCTTTCTCATATCCTCTTTCACACAATCCATCTATCGCTTTTTGGGTCTACCATACGCTCTCTGTCCATCAACATTCATCCCTAACATTATTTTGCCTATATGGCATTGATCCCTCCTCATCACATGCCCATACCACGCTAACCTACTACTTCTTATCTTCTCCGTTACTGGTACTACTTTCAAACTTCCCCTAATATACTCATTCGTAATCCGATCCTTTCTCGTCACTCCACACATCCATCTCAACATTCTCATTTCCGCTGCGTGCACACTTCTTTCATCCGTCCCTTTCGTCGCCCAGCATTCTGATCCATACATTACTATTTAATGGGATTAAAAAGTATTTGAACAATTTTTTTGGTTAAATGAAAGACTAAGAACTCCATGAAAAGGCGTTAAAATAGGTAGGTAGGTACTTAAATTACCTATTAAAATTCAAGCGAACAAAGTTGCGGACAACAGCTGATTATTTATTGTGCCTAGCGATATGTTTGCTAGATGTTGGCTAGATGTGATATCACAAATAACACTATGGCATGGCAAATAATATGAAATGAAATTTACAGTTTTCCTTTTCGTTTAGTATTATAATATTTTGTTACGGCGATATTGAGGTACTCACAAGGGCGTAAAGTCCTGATCCTCTTGATCCCCTTCGGAACAGGACTGTTCGTGATATTCCGCTGTCTACAAAAATAAAATAGATTTAAGTTTGCAGTGCTCCCATCGAGTCGAGCAAAACAAAGCATTTGTCATATAGGCTATTTTCAACCTCCTGTAATTTAAAGCTAGAAAACCTACAATTTTAACTTGGTTTCATAATTAATTTTTACCACACCAACTCGAGGAAAATACTAACTTTAAAGCATCAAACCAATTTAAATCCAATTGAACGTTTTTAAATATGTATCATTCAAAATCATCATTTTCTCAAACATGCTTGGAAATGGTCGCCTTTTGTTCGTAAATCGAAAACGCAGTGCCTAATTTTTATCCCAGCGATGACAACGCACGGCCGTCGCGCGCCCGGCGGCGCGGACGCAGCGGGCAAAAATGAAATTCGTGTGATAAATTTTACTCCTAGGACTTGCATCTAGGTATCTCGTCAGAAAATGCCTTTCTTTCCATCCCTCGGCAACAATCTCAACAATGTACTATTAAAAGTCAATGGTACCAGCCGAATTTTCTCGACATATAAGAAAATATCCTAATGTAACAATCCATACTAATATTATAAATGCGAAAGTCTGTGTGTTCCCTCTTCACGCTTAAACAGCTGAATCGATTTAGATGAAATTTGGCATAGCGATAGGTTGAGTCCCTGAGAAGGACATAGGATAGTTTTTATCCCTAAAATCATCCCTTAAGAAAGTATAAAGCGGGGTGGAATTGAGATAATTAATGAAGTGTCTGCTAATTTGTGTGCATAATATGCTAAGTCCACGCAGACGAAGTCGCTGGCAAAAGCTAGTAAATATATAAAGAGGTCGGATTTTCAGTGGCGATAATCGACACGAATCATTGCGCAGCATTTTGGCCGATCTAAAGGCTAAGTAGCTTTTATAATTTCTCTTATACATATACACGGGAACTACTTATATTACGCCCCAGGCGTAAGAGAAGCACAGGTTAGGTGCAGCCGAATCGGCGGAAAGTCAGATATGACAAATTGTTTTCCATAATGCATCAAATGTGTTAAATACACTTTTCCTTGCTATAATTTAAAAAAAAATGTCTGTAATAAAAAGGCATTTATAGACCCTTGGTACATGTACACAATGTTAATGTTAATAAAACAATAATGCTCTTACCTCCCTCTCTCCGAACACGGGCACCTGCACATTTGGCATGGAGCCACCAAATAGTGGCCCCAACAAACGATGCACCCGCTGTTCATTGGCCGACAACCTCAGTTTGGTTGCCGGCCCTCCGCCCGTCCCCGTCGCCAAGATTTTAATGTTTCTTATTTTGCTTCTGATGCGATTTTTATACTTGGACCAATGCTAGAAAGTGTAAAAATTATTATTATTATAATGGATATTGTATTCAAGATATATGTAAACGATTGGCAATTATTTAAGTATACATACAGTAGCCCAGCCCTGTGGACTTTTATGGACACCAGGGAGGCCGTTGAGGAAGGGCGCTACGTGAGACCACCAGTCCTTGGTCGACGAGCGACCCCCAAGCCCCGTTGTCACGAACCCCACCGCCAGCTCCCGGTTACGTACCGGCCGGTACCTTCCGAACTTTTTGGGGAACGACTGTAATATGATATATATTAACATTTTTACTTATGAAATACTTACTTATAAAATAAATATATGACAAATATAGTAACAATTACTTACGATCCACTCATTGTTACGATGTTGTTACGCGTTGTCATGTCATGACGTTGTCAATATTTGAAAACATGCAATTTTTTTGTTTTAGAATAACAGTAACTGAGTATTTATAGACAAAAAAGGTTCTAAGCCCAAATAGTGTAGGAAATAGGTGTAGTTGTTGTATGGAGACCCATGCATTAATTTCTGTCGATGAAATTTTGCTTGGTTATTGTATACCTAGTATGAGCCGTAACTAACATATAAATATAAAAAAAACACTCCTAAGTTAGGTATTAATACGTAAAAATACAAATCTGTTTATATACTGAACCGAGTAATTCCTACGTCCAAAATTATTTTACCACATAGGTTATTTGTATCAATATGTGATATATTAAATATATTAATAACGGGTCACTCACGTGTTTTAAGTCGAAAACGCTCGACATGTTTTACTCCGTACCGAGTAGCGTCATCAGGAGCTTGCGTCGACGGTGACGGACCGGCGCAGACTGCGGGCCCAACACCAAATGTCATGTTGTGTGCAACCCATCATTTGACAATAATGCCGTAAACGAGGGTAGTTTCTCGCCCCCCCTGCCGCCACCGGCGCCCGCGCCGAGTCATCGGGCGCGGAGGGCTGCGGCCCGCAGTCTGCGCCGGTCCGTCACCGTCGACGCAAGCTCCTGATGACGCTCCTCGGTACGGAGTGAAACATGTCGAGCGTTTTCGACTTAAAACACGTGAGTGACCCGTTTCTAATATATTTAATATGTCTGTGTCTTACGGAAGTTTTGTCTGTATGTGATACTAGAAAAAAATCTAAAACTTTTGTCAAACATGAGAATATTTTTCTTATGATAATTCCTTTTTTAGACTCTTATTTTCATTGGAAAATTGCTCTGTCATTATTTTCTTCTTATATGATCTTAGAATATAATTTGGCGTAGTGGATTAGAAAATCCAAAAAAAATGCATACCCAAATTTATGTATTTTTTTAGAACTTTTAAAAACTGAGTGGAAAATTTCTCAGCCTGATTTCTTTTTAAATATATACTAAGTAGTCACGTATACACTTTAATCGAAAATATCCAAAAGATGTATCATCCAGAACACCGAAATTTTGGAAGCGAAGATAAATCCATCCCGCGGTTACGCAATAATGTACCGTCTTCCTGTAGCAGATTAGCGTCCCGACCCGACCGCGTGACTCGCAGCCCGCATTTAAGAAGGGAGTTGTCGTTGTCACTGGTGTGTGATTCTTTACACTACATTTAGTGATTTTTACAAGCTTTTATTTAACTTGCAATGTACGTAAGTAAATATGTATGTAGTTATGTAACTATGTTTGTACGGGTCAAAGTTAAATTTGACCCACTTTCCGGTTTCCGATGAAACTTAAAATGTGCACACATATGTAAGTCGGGTGACAATGCAATATTATGGTACCATCGAACTGATCTGATGATGGATATAAGAGGTGGCCATAGGAACTCTGTGATAAAACAATGCAACCTAATTGTGTTTGGGGTTTTTAGAATTATCTCAATAAGTATTAGTTGCCTGTGGAAAGAAAATTACAGTCAGCGATAAAAGATTGTACCAAAAATGAAATTTTTGCCAAAAACTTATTTGCTTTTTCTTTGTACCGAATAATATATACTTACGTAGTTTCATATATAGGCCAAACGAAGCCCAAAAATTGCCATTCAGTTGAAATAATTCGTGTGTAAGCGTAATTTGGCATAGTTGTAGATAAAGGTGCCTGAAACAACATACTAAAAGTACTGATGGATGGGGGTGAAGCTAACGGGTAGAGGGAGGTGTAAAGGTCCCTTTTTAGGGTTCCGTACCCAACCTGTATGTCCGTCTGTCTGTCACCAGGCTGTATCTCATGAACCGTGATAGCTAGACAGTTGAAAATTTCCCAGATTATGTATTTCTGTTGTCGCTATAACAACAAATACTAAAAAAGTACGGAACCCTCGGTGCGCGAGTCCGACTCGCATTGGCTGGTGTTTTAGTTTTTCGTAAATAACTCGTAAACGGTGGCCCATAACAAAAAATGTTCTAGTACATAAATAATCTACATAAAATTGCCTACAAGAAAGATTTAATACACTTTTTCGCTACGATCAATATTTAATGAGGTATTAAAAGGGGAAATTAAATTATAATCAATTCTACACATTATTTAACTTTCCCACTTTAATAGTTTTAAAAATGTTGATCTTAGGGAAAAATGTTCCACATGTTTCTTGTAGGAAATTGTATGCCAATTATTTATGTTTAAGCTTTTTTTTTGCTATTAGTCATACTTCACAAATTTTTTACGAAAATCTAAAAAAGGGACCTGAGAATTGATTACAATGAACGTTCCCTCTTTACTATCTCATTATATATTGATCGTAGCTAAAAACTGTAAAATACCTTTTTTGTAGCAAATTTTGTGAATTATTTTTGTATATTTTTTTTTGCAATGGACCACCGTTTACGAGATATGTACGAAAAACTTAAAAAAGTGACCTCTGAATTGATTGTAATTAACTTTATTCCTTTAATTTCGTTTTAAATATTGATCCTAGAGAAAAGTTTTCGGAATGTTTTTTGTAGGAAATTTTATGTAGATTGTTTATTTACCAGAACCTTTTCTGCTATGGGCCCCCGTTTACGAGGTTTTTACGAAAAACTAAAAAAGGACTTTAAAATTGATAATAATTAACTATCCCGCTTGAATATCTTTTTAAAATATTGATGCTAGCGAAAAATGTACCACTTGTTTCTTGTAGGAAATTGTCTGTAAATTATTTATGTATCAGATTTCTTTTTGCTATAGATCACTTTACAAATTATTTACGAAAACCTGAAAAAAGGAACCGAATTGATTATAATTAACATTCCCTCTTTAATATCTTTTTAATATTAATCCTAGCAAAAAGGATCCATAGTCTTTTTTGTAGTAAATTTTATGTAGATTATTTACGTTCAACAACTAATTGGCCACCGTTTACGAGTTATTTACGAAAATATGAAAAAACTTACCATATAATTAATTTTAATTAACATTCATTATTTCCCCCGATTTTCCTTCGTTTGGTGGCCTAATAACGAACTTTGCTCCCGTACGACTGCAGACAATATAAATATAACAAACGAAAACAGTAAGCCACCGCCGGGCGAGGCGTGGCGCGTGCGCTGGCGGCGGCCGGTACCGCTCCCGCACCCCGCTTGTACACTCCGCTCCCTACCACACTGCTACCGAATCTCCTGATATGTTTACTTTTTAATACGCTCGTTATTTTTTTGGATTTTTTATAATTGAATGGTAAGAAAACTGTGAACTTAATTCAATAAATAAAATGGATAGAGAAATTTTCCACAGGGAGTAAAAAGGCAATTTCTGAAAATAGTATAGTTACATGGATTTTTTTTTAGATTTTCATTTTGTAGGTATAAAACGGCAATAAAATTGTATTCCAGTGAAAAAATTAGACGGAGCAATTTTCCGGTCCAAGACACGCCAAAAAATTGTTAATATTGGTATTTCTGCTGGGATATTTTTTTTTATATTTCATATATTGTTGCAATACGTTACATGAATATGTCCGGCGAAGAAAGTTTGAACGGAGCATTTTTCCGTAAAAAGATATTAACGAGTTAAGACTTTAGGTATTTACTTAAATCATCTTAATATTATTCTTTGGAAATTTATACAATACTCTTTATTTATTGATACTTTATCATACTGTAAAGTTTTTTCTGGCAGAGGAATTACTGCAGGGGTCCACTACTTTTATTTCCTACACTAAACTCTCACTCTCTCTAAGTCTTGCAAGCTACCAACAAGCTTATAAGTCTAACAAGGGTAGTGGAGCCAATATAAAGTTTAAGTTACATTAAATGCACACTCAAAGTTTTCTACATGGGTGAATTCTATATCATACGTCTTTATAGTACAATCGGATTAGGTCTAACCTCGAAATCCTTCCAAAGATATGAAATTTGTCGTTTCATTCACTTTTCTAAAGGCATGTATTTAATTAAACAGGCATCTTATATGTATCCTTTAAAACATAACAATGTGGAACTTAAAGATGAAGTTCATAAGGTAAGTATGCCTATATCTATTAGGTGTGTTCAATTTGCTGTGAAACCTTAATCTAAAGTATCTAAACCAATATAATATTGTCTACATATGGTGCAAGTATTAAGATGTTTCATTCCACTTACCCGTAATCAACTCCAAATATTGTAAACATTGCGTTTTTTAAGCTTGAATAACCTCGTGCTGATTTTTTATTATTGTAAAATTGTTTATCATGTGGAAAAGTAGCTCCCGCACGCCGCTTTTATAGGGTTTTACCATGGTTTCCCCATTTATCACAAAACACAAGTAATCCAACAAATACATAATACGATTCTGACAATACACATGCCATATAGTGACTGCTAAAACATTGCCAAATATAAATTTTAATTGAATGACAGCTGCAAATTTTGGTTGGTTTGACTCTAACGTCTACGTAGACTGCCAACTTCAAGTTTAGTTCATCATGCTCTCTGGAAAATCCCCTTTACTTTTTTAAGGTTGGCGTCGACTATACTCGCCTAATTATTACAAGTGCGAAAGGTAGGAAATTCGCACGTGTATTGTACAACGTTTTACAGGACATAATTATGGCCCTTTAAATTTTCGACATACGAACGTATAGTGCTAGTTACCGCACTAGGGCGGTAAAGTAGCACCATATGTACTGTAATAGTTATTTACGATACAAGTGCGGAAAAGACGAAATTCGAAACGAGTGGCGATAAATTAAAACACGACCGCAGGGAGTGTTTTAATTCGACACGAGTTGCGAATTACCTATTCGCACGTGTATCGTACAATGTTTTACAGTATATACAGTATGGCTCTTTAAACTTTTGACATATGCACGAAAAGTGCTCTTTTACACACTAGTGCGAAAAAGTAGCACCATATGTACTGTAATAATACATTACGATACAAGAGCGAAAAGTAGGAACTCGTGTCGATTTCGATTGCCAAAATTTTCATTTTTGGTACAAGCTTTTATCGCTGCCTGTATTTTACTTTAAATTTTTTCAAACACAATTAGTTTGCGTTGTTTTATCACAAAGTTCCAATAAATATTTTTTTTTATTTCAGAAATATAAAAATTCCATAAAACATTATAATAAATAATCGACACAATACTTTGGACAAGATTTGTAATAAAATTTAAATTAATTAAAATTAAAATAATGAATTTAAACGAAATAAATATCATATACAAAGGAAAAAATTACCAAAGCCTCCAGTGCCCGGCTAGAATCAAACCAGCGTCCTCCGTTTACGCGACAGACGCCTCAACCGCTCGGCCACCCGGGCTCGGTGGCATGGGTCGAAATTTCCAAGAATATGATATTTATTTCGTTTATAGTTTAAATAGTAGTGTGACTACTTGTAAAAAAAAATACACAAATTAAAATATTTGCACAAGAAAGTAATTTAATTTGTTCTTAGAATAATGAATATATTATTAAAATACTTAAGTAAAATTTTAAATAAAATAAAATTGACGAATTAAAAAGATGTCACAATATTGTTATTCATATTAATAATGATTTCATGTCAAAAGTACAAATAAAAATAAACAAATATCCTAAAAATAATAAAATTTGGCCACCAATGACCACCTCCTGTCTCTATCATCAGATCAGCTCGATGGTACCATAATAATATTGTATTGTATGCAAATTTTCAGCTTTATTGAACACCCGAGAAGTGGGGCAAATTTAACTTGCAAGATTTGATTGTTTTTTTGTTGACCACGAACGCTGTAAAGGGTTCGAAACGTCGGGATGTATTATAAATTCAATATACGCGATATAATCCGTTTTCATAGTTTTATTTCATCAGTAAACTAAGACCGAACCGAACCGAACCGTAACCGAAGACAATATTAAGGATTTATTTAGCCAAATATTCTTTAAGTTCTTCTTCCTCGCGTTATACCAGCATTTTGTCACAGCGTAATAATTGGCGTAGGCATTAGTTTTTACAAAAGCGGCTGCCATCCGATCTTCCAACCAAGAGGGTAAACTAATAGGCCTTATTGGGATGTAGGCTTTATTGTGCCAAAGTTACCTACTCGTAAGTCACGTAACACAACATATTATTTTTCACATCACCAATTAGAAAAAGGGCTTTTTCTTCCCTGCTAGGAGGGATCAAAGTGGCACTTTTCTTCCCTGCTAGGAGGGATCAAAGTAACACTTTTCTGTTCTAGGACACTATAGGTATTTCAACATTTTTTTGCGCATTATTTTTTTAGCTTAAATAATATTTTTAAACATTATAATTACCTCATAGGTGATGTGAAAAGCAATATGTGTCACATGGCAGCAAAATTATTTCCATCTTGGGCGTAACACACTTGAATCCCTCACTACGCTCAGGATTCTATAATAGAATCCCTCGCTACTCTCGGGATTCTATTATTCTTCGTTTAGGATTCAATTGTACGCCCTCGCCATAAATATGTCATTTTGCTCCCTTGTGACACAATCTACTAATAAGTTTCACAGAACAAAATTACTTGCATATTAGGTAGGTATAGGTATAGCCGGTATAGGTACCTAAACATATTACTTTTCTAATAAAAAGGACTGAAGTGTAGTGCTGCGAAGATACGGTATTTTTGTTTGGCTTTATTGTTGCTTTGTTTGTCATATGGATATACCTACATGGTAGAAGAAGTAGGTATGGAATCCTCCATTTTGCGTAGTCCGAACTCCGACGCACCTGGTATTAGGGTTATCCCAATTTTCTGTCAATGTCTGTTAAGACTGTTTTTCTTAAGAACACCTAAAATAATAAGTTTAAAATTAATAACGAGGACCGGTCTGGCCTAGTGGGTAGTGACCCTGCCTGTTAAGCCGATGGTCCTGGGTTCGAATCCCGGTAAGGGCATTTAATATTTGTGTGATGAGCATATTTGATATTTGTTCCTGAGTAATGGGTGTTTTCTATGTATTTAAGTATTTGTATACATATTATATATATATGCTTGCATTATGGGTACTCAGACAACGATATATATATATATATATCGTTGTCTGAGTACCCATAATGCAAGCATACTTGGGCTTACCGTGGGACTCAGTCAATCCAATCTGTGTAAGAATGTCCTATAATAATAAAATCTCAGTCTCCAGTTTGCTGTTCATTCAAACTGAGAAAATATAAATTTCTGAGTCAATATACGACCGGCTGTCCTATATGCCATTGAAAATTCAACATTAAAAACCCCACGTCACGTTGCATAAAAACTAATTAGTCATAGCGTCCAATTTAGAGTATAGCACAGGCAAGTGTTCTTAAGAATTTTACCTTAATTTATTAATCAAAGGAGCTGAGGTAAACATGAGTTGGAAGAGGTTGGTGTTGGTACGCAGATGCAACCAGCAGTTATGTAGCCGACGCTCCGCTTCACACGGGATTAGCCCTTAAGCCTGCACCTAACAGACTCCGGCTCATAGCTATGAGCTTGCTGTTGCGACAGTTTTCATTTTTAGAAAAAAACTAGTCTACTAACTACTAACAACACAATAAATGCTTATTTTGCCGCATTCTTCACTATCTCGCCCTGTCTCACTGCCATCTAACCCAGAGGGGAAAAATATACCTGATTGTGATTGGTCCGTCTTCCTCATGATATTTTACTTAACCGAAAAACAATTGGTATTTTGCACACAAGTTACAAGAACCGAGCCGGGGTTAGGACCCACAACCATTGGTTTAAAAATCAAAATTTATACCTATATAATTTGTATATTTATAATAATAAATCTGTTTTCTTTTTGACATTTCGTAGTATATGTATTACTTTATGTTAATTGTCAAGTATTTTTTTAAATCATAGATTATTGTCACATGTTCGTTTTCATGATAGATCTACACCCACGCAACTGCATGTCATGTTCTTGCGGTTTATTTTTATTAAATTAAAAATTAAATTAAATTAAATAATTATTTATTTTCAGGCATGGCCCATAGAGGTGTTAGTAACAAAAGAAAAACTTAAATACTAATGTTAAAAAGTACAATTAATTAAAACCTACCATGCACATCAATAACTTATGACGCCATGATCGAAAGTTGACTATAACTCCATCTTGCGTCCAGTAGAGGAATCAAAATAGTATGGAAAAATAAAATTGCAGTTTACTCTATGCCGTAGAATCCCCTTTTGAATGTGATAAATCTATATATGGCGGCCATACCCATCGACAAAAAAGTCTACTTTTGAGATCATTTCATGCATTTGACAACTAGAATCCTGACTAGAGCCGGGACACGTAGGCAAAGTGCGTACCAAAAGTACGTTTCTATAAAAATACCAGTTTTACGAGTACGACCCCCAATAGGCAATTTACGTGCTTCCCGTGCTTAAGCGTCTTACAAATAAGGGTTATTTATGCAAATATCGACTTTTTATTAGTAGGGATCTGACGTATCGTGACGTTTTGAGTCAAGTCCATTAATCAACTGACATATTAACAACGTAAAAATTACCTCCATTATTTTTTGTTCCAACAGACACACTGACAGACTGTCAGTTAACAAAAAAAATTTTTACTTAAAGTAAAGGTAAGAATGGCTGTACGAGGTGTTGGAAATTTCATATTTGTTATATTTCAACAATTAAAGTCCGTGCTTTTAAATACTCGACAAAACTAAAGATCGTCCATTAAGAAATACCTGTTCCAAAAACTATTCCAGTAAAACGCCCCACCTCTAGTGTGGAAATGTTCATTTGCTGTCAGCGAATTTACCTATTCGACAACACACGATTTCTTCCATTCAACTGAAGTTCAACACGAAACGTCACTTAACGCATGTCGAATACCGCTCCTGTTTCTCTTTGACGTCAAATGTTGATGATGTATTTCACTATTTAGAAAACACAACATCACATAAAGTTTACACAATTTGTGATTTATGTGGGTACGATACGAAACCACGGTTGATAAGAGAAACATGGGTAGTAGTTAACCTACTAATAAGATTTGTAAATTACTTTTAACTTAACACCTACTTTAACTTACTTTTCTAACACTTGCGTGAGTTAATTGATAAGTATGTTTAACTAGTCGCACGATCACTTACCTATTCGTATCATTTTCGTTACTGTGCTCTAGCTAATATCCATTACATACTTAAACGTTAGAGGGCAATTAACGTTGTGTGTTCTTGCACCGCTCCGTCTGACAGATTTTACTGCAATTGTTAAGCTATGTGTATATTTTTTCCCTTTATAAATTCTGCAAGCATTTTTATAACATTCTCGTACATTCTAGTAAATAGTAGCATTTTATCAGTAGTCTTGAAGGCTGTTTGCTAACGATCGTTCCCGGGGATCGACTTATGAGCTGTAAGCTGGATGATCTCTGCAAATATGCTCCGACGTTTCTGAAATCGGAGCTAAGGCTTACTCTTCGTGGTGGAAATTACATATATATAAGTAATAGTTTATGTATTCGAAAACATCACTCGTAATGTTTATTTACTCCAGATAATAACAAATCAGTCGCACGCAGTCCGTAATTCTACGGTATGAGAACCAACTATTACTTGCTTCCAAAAATATTAAACAGCCTTCCGAAACATTTGTAAGATTTATACCTAACCAATCCAGAATCAACTAAAGATATAAAAAATTACCTGCTAATCATGTGTGCAATATTATAATATACCTATGTAGTGCATTGCGTCCGAACTCTGGTTGTAAACAAGCAATTTTTGGCTTAGCAGTTAAGAAAAACTGAAAAATAAATGAAAAAATAAATATTTTGTATACAATCGTAACTGGGAAATACCTAAACATAGTATTATCCCAACCCTGGAAACTGGAGGCCTTGGTATTTTTTTCCTTTGAATATGACATATATATTTATACATATATATCATATATATATATATATATAACTATATGTATTAAATTGTCTATTAAATATATTTTCTGAGTTCTTCAATTACTTATTGATTTTACCATTCTTGCATATTTTTAAGGCTGCGTTTCCACCAGATATTTACGAGGATGCGTAGCGAGGGATGTTTTTTTAAGAAACAATAGAATCACGTTATTTACAGCCTTGGCCAGCGCAGCTCTAATGGACAATATTCTATTGGTTCTTAACAAACACATCCCTCGCTACGCATCCTCGCAAATCTCAGTTTTACGAGTACGACCCCCAATAGGCAATTTACGTGCTTCCCGTGCTTAAGCGTCTTACAAATAAGGGTTATTTATGCAAATATCGACTTTTTATTAGTAGGGATCTGACGTATCGTGACGTTTTGAGTCAAGTCCATTAATCAACTGACATATTAACAACGTAAAAATTACCTCCATTATTTTTTGTTCCAACAGACACACTGACAGACTGTCAGTTAACAAAAAAAATTTTTACTTAAAGTAAAGGTAAGAATGGCTGTACGAGGTGTTGGAAATTTCATATTTGTTATATTTCAACAATTAAAGTCCGTGCTTTTAAATACTCGACAAAACTAAAGATCGTCCATTAAGAAATACCTGTTCCAAAAACTATTCCAGTAAAACGCCCCACCTCTAGTGTGGAAATGTTCATTTGCTGTCAGCGAATTTACCTATTCGACAACACACGATTTCTTCCATTCAACTGAAGTTCAACACGAAACGTCACTTAACGCATGTCGAATACCGCTCCTGGAAACAGTAGGTTTTCCCTTTACCGACTTACAGTCGATCGTTATGACCATTTGAATTTCAGCCGCTCGTAAAACAGGTTTAGTTTCGAGTTCGAGAGCGGAAAACAATTGTTTTTTTTTTCGGATTAAAAAAATATGAACATGTGGGCGGTTGTGTTTACAGTGCTTTATTTTGGAACGATAGATGTAAGTTATCTTTATATTTTAGCCTGTTGTCTGTGTATGATAAGATCGTCGTTGTGCGATCGTGAATTGTAAGTTATTTGTTTGCATTTTTTGGAAAACGATTTTTCTCAAGGTTTGAACCCATGTTTTTTGACCACATATGTCTATTTGCAAATGTGGTATTTTCTATAAAAAGGGACCTTATTGTCGATAGCGCTTACGCCATTATAAACGATGCTCCGATGTAAATACAATGCCGCGCGACGCTGTACGGCCGCGTAAGCGCCATCGACAATAAGGTCCCTTTTCATAGAAAATGCCCCAAATAATGAAAGATTAATAGAAAATAGTGATTTATTAAACATTTTATTTTTATTTTTTCTAATTGAAAGAAGATTTATTTTGGTTTCGTTTGCCAGTTTTTAGGATTCCGTACCTCGAAAGGAAAGTTTATAAACATTTTATCAATCAAACAGTCTGGGACTGGTCTGGGGGCTAATTTAGATTTGTAAAATATGATATATTATGAAAATATATGCCATAGATCTATACACCTGAGAGTTGAGCCTTTCACTAGTGTTGGGTGTATTTATGGTAAATCTATTTAGTTTAATTATTTTGCAGGTCCATACAGCCCCTGAACCAAAAGATGACAAAGTTTTCAACATTACGATGACAATGGTGAAAATCGGGTAAGCAAATCTACTGTCTGGCTTTCAATCTACAATGCTAAAAGTCTCAAAAGTCCCAAGGCCCGTTGTTTCACAGATCTGACCGCGCCTCAGATCGTGGGAACGGTCGCATCCAATGAGGCCTGTGGTCGCCTGTCGTCACCCACTCCCGACGGATAGCCGCACAGGCATCCACAGGCGTGCCTGACCTGACACGGGCCGTGGGAACCCACCTTTACAGATGATGCCAAAGAGAGTGCCGTGTAGAGACGAAATGTAAAGCAAACAACGAACTGACAGGAGCTCAAAAATAAAGTGTTAGCGATGGTACTAAAAAGTGACGTACTCAGAAAGTGACGTACTCAGAAAGTGACATACTCAGAAAGTGACATACTCAGAAAGTGACGTACCTACTCCGCCCGAACCCAAAAATGACCCCACCCCCAATGTCGTGCCGAGAGCGACGAACACAAATAAATGCCCGTACCAGAATTTGAACCTGAGACCTGCTTCGTCATTACTGACTAGGCTAGGCAGCCGTTTATCTTCCGGAGATATTTTAGAAAACCAATTTTCAATTACCCATATCATATATTTAAAATTATTGCTCGTTACGCACGGTTTAAGATATAAATAAAACATGAACAACAAAGTTTGACCACAAAAATGTGATAAGTATGACTGAGTCATATCACATATCGCATCACGTGTTCAGTATTAACAATCACTATTCACAGGGTACCTAAAAGTTTGGGAAACCTGACAAAAACGAGTACCTACCGTATATACCAAAATATAGCCCAAAGGCAATGTTCTAAAATTATAGTTTGGCAAGCCATTTCCGTCAGTAAAAAAAGGGGGCAAATTTAAAAAATGTAGGTACGAAGGTTGGCCCTTCTATAGAAATATTTGAATTTCGCTCCTTTTTAGGGTTTCGTACCCAAAGGGTAAAAACGGACCCTATTACTAAGACTCCGCTGTCCGTCTGTCCGTCTGTCTGTCACCAGGCTGTATCTCATGAACCGTGATAGCTAGACAGTTGAAATTTTCACAGTTGTTATTTCTGTTGCCGCTATAACAACAAATACTATAAAGTATGGAACCCTCGGTGCGCGAGTCCAACTCGCACTTGGCCGGTTTTTTCTATTAATTTAGTGGGTTTGCCAAAGTATAAAGGATGACTCACGTTAGACCGGGCCGTGTCCGGGCCGGAGCTTCCGGCGCTTCATTTTCTATGGAAAGCATCACGTGATCACCTGTCATGTCATAGAAAAGTAAGCGCCGGAAGCTCCGGCCCGGACACGGCCCGGTCTAACGTGAGTCATTCTTACTCAGACGTGACTATTATTTGAATAGGTATAATTTAGTTTTATTTTGTGGCAAAAGATTTTCATAAATGGAGGAAAAAATACAAACAAAACCAAAAGGTACATTGGTATACTTACATTTTTAATACGTATTGAACTCGACTGTGGACCATTGTTGTAGTACTGCATTATGTGTGTGTGTAGTGTAGTTGACACCGTAGATGCACCGAAGACATTAAGCAGAGAATCGCTATGGCTAAAGGAGCCTTCAATAACAAAAAAGACCTACTTAAGGCACGCATTTCCAAAAAAGCCAAGAAACGATTGATAAAAGTGTTTATCTGGAGCATTGCGTTGTATGCGAGTGAGACGTGGACACTGAGACAAAAAGACAGAAAAAGGTTGGAAGCTTTCGAAATGTGGTGTTGGCGGAGGATGGAAAGGATTAGCTGGACTGAAAGAAAGACGAATGAAGAGGTTTTGAATATGGTAGGAGAAAGGCGAAGCTTATTAAATACCATAAGGAATAGGAAAGGCAAGATGTTAGGACACCTAATACGAAACGACAACTTTTTCCTTAACATCCTGGAAGGAAAAATTGAAAAGACGAGAGGCAGTGGAAAGCCTAGAATCACATACCTGAGCCAAGTAAAAGAGAATGCATCGTACGAGCAAATCAAAAGACTGGCTCAGGAAAGAAAGGACTGGCAATTAAGTGATGATGATGATGATGTAGTGTAGTTAAGGTTTATAGTGACATTCTTAAAATTTGTTAAACCAATATTTTACACAAATGCTTTTTTTTTTCAGGGTAATAAATATGGATGTGAACGCAGTTTGCAGAGCTGCTGGGTAAGTTTCTTTACCAATTTACTAAGAAAGGTCATCGTATGGACCGCTGAGGATCGCTGACACATTGGAACACCAAAAGAAACGGTTGGACTCCTGGAGTAACGATAATTTTTAGGAAACGCCAACCGATTTTTTTACTTTTCGATTAGCGTTTGTTGATAAACGATTGTGATATTGGCCCCCGGACGAACAATACATAAAGCCGTGACAATCTGTTCAAAATTATAAGTCTAAAAGGCAGGTAAACAAGAGAAATAGGAAGGGCGAAGCTTGTGTACCTCAACGTCTGTTCTTTCGCGCATTTTACTGGCATAGCCATTTTCCCAGACGGCTTTACAGACATTTTACAGGAATAAATAATAATAATTCAGCCTATACGTCCCACTGCTGGGCACAAGGCTTAATTTCATGCGCAAGAGGACTTGGGCTTTAGTCCCAACGCTGGTTGGGACTACGCATAGGTACACGTTTGAATTTCTTCGCGGATGTGCATGTTTCCGCACGATGTTTTCCTTCGCCAAAACATTTCGTACGGAAGTTCCAAAAAACGTATCGGTACCATTCAGGATTTGAACCTGCGACCTCCGGATAGAAAATCGGACGTCGATCCACTCGGCTACCACTATACTTCCACAAAACAATCCAATTTCAAGACAACATACCTACTACTTTCTACAAAGCTATGTCATGACCAGTCATTATTATGTTTACCTAACTTACGAACCCCTGCTTGTGTTTCTTTTGTATTGTTTTTTTTTATTGAATTCGTATTATATTGAATTTTAACCTCGGTATCCTTATTCATTATAGGTTGGCTTCATTTAAATAACAGGAAAAGCGCAGAACGGAATGGATGTCATGGTTATAATTAACATCAGTTATAGAGAATATGTCCTAACCGATTACGAATCCAAATTCACCAATTATCCTTTAAAAATGATTTGTTCCAAAAAAATCCATTGCGTTTATAACCAAAAAAATCTCTGGGAACTTTAGATGTCGTAGGTAACTAAAAATATTTAAATATTTATTTATGACCTGTAACTTAATATAAAATACTTAAAAACTATTTACTGCTAAAACTAATTAAGTACTTTAAATGTATGAAAGTCATATTACTAAAATGTTATTCACGAATTTGTTACAGATATGTGACTCCAGCCGAACTTGCAGCATACACCACCACTACCGAAGAAAGCGTGACGAAAAAAACCAAAAGTGATTCGGGAAAGGGAAGCGAACCTACTTATACAATAGTTGAAGAAACTACTACTGATAAACCCGGAAGCACAAAAACGACAGAACCCGATACAACAAATACGTCAAAAGAAGCTACTACTGATAAACCTGGGAGCACAAAAACGACAGAACCTGATACAACAGCTACGTCAAAAGAAGCTACTACTGGTACACCCGTGAACACAAAAACAACGAGTGACATGTTAACGTCAAAACCTGAATCAGCAGGTACAACAGAAGTAGCTTCTACTAGTACAGTCGGGAACACGATAACAACGAATGACACATCAACGGAAGAAGAAACAACTATTACAGACGGGAGTACACTCTCGATAAAAGATTCGAGAACAGCAGCAACAAGAACGCCGAGGGCTACCACTGGGACGTCGGAAGGACCCGTACATACCACTATGAGCTCAGGCTTCTCTCCTACGAAAATAGATGGCGTTTCGACTACGACAACTGTAACGGACGGACCTACCACCTCTTTTGGTTCAACAGATGAAGTTACAACTTCAACGACAGCAGGAGACACATTATCGACAACGGATTCAAGTATACCTATTGCAGTCGCATATAAAACAGGAGCTAAAACACAAAGTGATAAATCAACTACTTCGTCAACCACTCTTACATCGGAAGAACCCCGACCGTCATCCGTAGCTGACAAGTCTACCACGCTTGCAGAACCAACTACGGAAAATTCGTTCGTAACTCCATTAACTACAATAAAAGAAGAAGCAATTACTCCAGATACAACTATAACACCTAAGAAAATAACAACTATAACCCCTAAGGCAATAACAACGGAAGAAAGCAAGCCGACTACACTAACGGACTCTGTTTCAACTACTACGGAAAGAACATCTGCTGACAAACTTGGGTAAGTAGTTAAGTATTGGGTTAAGCGATTAAGTAGCATATTATATTCAACAGGATTAATAGCGACTTATTTTCGTATCTGTAAGTGGCGGTACAAACTAACGAGAAAAAAATATTTAACTCGCAGATGTTATAGATCGTTAAATCGTTACTCACTTATATTCTGCGTAAACAGGTAACAAGAACATATGTGGAATTTTACCTGATTCTAAATTTTCTATAAACACCTAAGTTATCATTGCCCGATCACAATGGGTTTATTTATTTAATAACAAGTGTTGATTTGGCCCGGTAGCCACGAGCTCGTACCGTGCCTACCCCCCAAAAAGGGAGGGGAAAGGGTCGGATCCGCAGGTCCAATCTATCCTATATTGATTTCTGCTCTTAGCAACTAGGGCAAGTAATGTATCATTTTTTATTCATTTTCATATTTCATAAAGTAACTGGATTATGTTTACAATCGACACTTTATTGTCATATTTGGTTTAACTTTAATGTTTATCTTTGCAGATCTGGACATGAAATTAATTACAGTGTCTACGGATACCTGGCTCTGTCTCTCCTGTTGGCTGCTATTGTCATCTGGATCAGCTATATGATATACACTAGACATCAAGCGAACAGTTATGGTAAGTATTAGGCAACCGTTTTGCTTTAAATTTATCAGTTGCGAAAGTTTCTACCTACACTACACTTGATAATTTCTTCTTTTCTTGCTGTTGTTGTCTGTACATGTTCGTACTTGTGTTGTGATCGTCACAAATAAATCTTTTATCTTTATCTTGATCAAAGACTATAAACTGAAATAGATGACATATAAATAAATAATTACCTATTATAGGACAATATTACACAAATTAATTAAGCCCCACAGAGACAATGCCGTCTTAAATAAGTGCTTATCACATAAATTATCAGAATACTTACATTTACCACAATTCGAACCCAGGACCACCGGCTTCATAGACAGGGTCTAACGACTAGGCCAGATCGGTCGTCAAATTTGAACTGTACCCTTACCACGAGTCACTGACAGTGTCAATGCTGACACGCTAACGTCTACGTAGCTTACTTTCTATGCATCTCGCTCGAACTGACATATTAGTGTGAGCGAGATGTATAAGAAGTAAATTACGTAGATGTTAGCATATTTCAGTGTTGACACTGTCAGTAACTAGTTTTTCAATGACTGTTATCCGAGATGGGATTATTTTCAAAATTAGGGTTGCGTCAATTATACCAATGTCTTTTTTTTTTCAGTCTTACCACCGCCTGCCCCAGAGGCTACGCCACTCAACCACATCACAACTGCCGCGTAGTCATGACGGAGTTTAAACAACCAGTGGCGTAACTAGGGGGGGGGGCAGAGGGGGCAAGTGCCCCGGGCGCCATCCAAGGAGGGGGGGGGGCGAAACTTTTGTCAGTCGTCAGGGGGCGTAAATATGGTGACTGCCCTGGGCGTCATATCCTCTAGCTACGCCCCTGTAAACAACTATAATATAAAAGCCAGTTTATAATACCCGGATACAAATATCAGGGATATTATAAAGTAAGATCTTGACCTCCTGTTTCACCAACTTCACATTTGACTGACAATTTCTTGTACATAATACATATGAGGTAAGTAACGACGGAACGTAACGTCAAAATTGACTTGTTGGAGCAATTTTCGGTGAATTGTTAATGTCAGCGTGGTGAAAAAGGGGCTGACAACAGATCATATATTAATTGAAGTATGAAGTATGTAGTTGCAGGACCTTCTTAAAGTTTCCGCATTTTCTGAAAACTTTAATAAGAAAATTCGCCACTCATTGACGTCTAATACAAGTGTTATAAAAATCGAAACTAACTGTAAGAAGGTTTGGCAATAAAATTTTATGGGCACTGCAGTTTTTGAAAATATCTTTCGCACATTTCTGGACTGACGTTTATCTGACATGGCTAGTTTTAGAATTTTTACGTTACGTATACATTTGACGTTCCCCTTCCCCGCAAAAATCGGCAGACTGTTTTGTACACAAAATTACAGACAAGGCGTCTCCGTTTGGTTATATCCTAAGAGCCTAATAGCCAATCAAAAGAGCCAACCAAATAAAAGATGACAATCGATTGCAGAAAACGAATCGAAACGCTACTATTGTCTCTCTCACTCTTCTATATTAGTGCATAGACATAGTATATACAAGTGTGTTAGTGCTATAGAGACAGATAGCGTTTCGTTTCTCTGTGAACGATTATCATTCTATTCTATTTAGGCCGTGTTTACATTTGGGAATAAAATGTTGTAATGATGATGATGATGATGTTGTTGTTGTTGTGTTGTTGTTGGTCTAAAATTACAGCATTTAATTCCCAGGTGCTGTACAACATTTAATGCAAATTGTGTAGAACCATATTTATTTCAAAGCAAGTTTTTGTTTGACAGGTGGTTCGAATCCAGTAAATTTTTAAATTTTTATTAAAATTGCTTCTAGTTTAGTAGATTTGCCATTTTCAAAGTTACCTCTATTTCGAAGTTACCCACTAAAATTATAAGTTGTTTAATTAAAACCATTAAGGATAAATATTACAAATTAAAACGATTTCGTCAAGTTATCGAAATAAACGGAAATCGACCACGATAAAATTTAATTAACGGAATGATTAGGTGTGTTAATTATAGTTATCAGAAAGATTTTTAACTATCAAGCTGCAACTGAAATATTTATACGTCGAGTGACCTATGTCAAAGTTGTTTTGATTAGAGCAGTTTTTATAAGTTTATTCCAGAGCACGGGATTGTTTATGATTTTAAATTGACCTGAGAAAAAGTTGTTTAGATTAGAGTAGTTTTTATAAGTATTTTTTTATATTTGGAAGTACGGGAAGGAATTTGATGTTGGAAGTCTATGTATGTAGGTATATTATAGTTGGTCTAGCAAATCTTGTCAGTAGAAAAAGGCGCGAGTTTCAAATTTTCTATGGGACGATATCCCTTAGCGCCTACATTTTTTAAATTTGCCACCTTTTTTACAAGATTTGCTTGATCAACTATATGTAGGTATGTCAATCGATTTACGAGGTTCACATGGGCTACATTTTAACCGACTTTGATAGAGTAGTAGTTATATTTATTAGGAATTATATTTATAAGGAAAACCCCGTTAAAGTTTTTGAAAAATTTTAATTGTTGTCTGAAATGTTTCATAAAGGTTATATGTAACTTATATGACTAACATTAAATGTTATCATTTTGGTTTTCAAAATTACCCCGCTTCAAACCCCAAAGCTCCTTAACCTTTTCGACGCCGTGTCAAACACAAAAGCTGTCATCCAGACGCCACGGCACGTGTCAAAACTGAAATTGAACTTTATACATATACACGTAGGTCTGTCTATGACCGATTAATCG
Source organism: Cydia strobilella (assembly GCF_947568885.1). Lineage (NCBI taxonomy): Eukaryota > Metazoa > Arthropoda > Insecta > Lepidoptera > Tortricidae > Cydia > Cydia strobilella. The sequence goes on from NC_086048.1 coordinate 1,766,640, forward strand.
TCATGCGTATATATCGGTCATTGGCGTCCAAAAGGTCTTTTGTCTTTTTCATAAGTATGTACGTGTAGGGCGCCTAGCTACCTAAATTATTGTAGTAAACAGCACAAAATAAAGATGGGAAGTTCCGTAAATGCAATTCCCCGTATGATTACACCATGTAGGTATTAAAAATAATAATTATGCGTACAGTTTTACCATAATAATATGGATAAATACGGGGAAACAAAAGCTTAGGTATTTAAGGGAAATAACAAAAACTTCGGTAGGTACCTAAGTACCTAGTACCTATACCTACCCTGTGATATTAAAAATAGGGCCACTTGCACCAATCACTAATATTTGAACTGTTGATTATCATTAGAATAATACTGGTACAGTATTAAAAATAAGAATTTAATAAAATTAACTCGTTTCTCTTATTTTCTCCATATACCTTGGATATAAGGTAATACCTTATTTATATTATGTGTACCTTATACCTATATAGGTATAACGTATATGTACGAGCATGTTCCGTAAAAACCCGTTTCTAGTTAAAACAATTTTTTGCAAAGTGCCTTAGTGTAAACTTTTGAAGTTTTGACTAAAAAAATCTCAATTTATTCTTTAAGAACAAATTAAATTACTCTCTTATGAAAATATTTTAATTAGTGTTTTTACAAGTAGTCACACTTATTTAAAGTATTAACGAAATAAATATCTTATACAAAGGAAAAAATTACCAAAACCCCCGGGCACTGGAGGCTGGAAACGAACCAGCGTCCTCAGCGTCGAGTAAAAATTAATTTAAAAAATCTCAGTTAAATCTAGTTATCACCGATTCCTCACGGAAAACTAAGTAATTAGTTTTGACTAATGAAAACGCTTGGTTACTTTTTCTTAGTTTATGACATTTATTTCAGTTTATAATTTATATAGTAGTGTTTCTACTTGAAATAAAAACAAATTAAAGTATTTTCTGAAAATAATTTTATTAGTTCTAATACTTCTAACAGTAATGAAAACGCTTATAACTAAGGAACACGCATTTCCACTAAGGCGATGCGGAAAACTATAGGTAGTTTTAATAAGGGAGAACGCGTTTTCACTAAAAACATTTTTAAGGTGACAAGTACCTATTTGTAGATATATTTTGTATTTTGATGGTTTTAATGTACTTATAGTTCTACTAACAGAATCAGGGACTACAGTGTACCTACATAAATAGTCAACTTTATCAGAAATGGTACCTACGAGTATAGCGGATGCCACCGTGTGTCATCAATGTTAGCAAAGATAAAAATTGTTACCACACTTTCAACGTTTTTCAGGATATTCCTTATATTTCATCCACTGTTGTATATGATGCACGGATATGATGGTTCTTTTTTGTCTACGTGACAGCGTGATAAAACGGTATCCGTCACTTTCTATCCCGCGGTGTTAAAAAGTGACAGTTATTTTATTCATCCATGATACGCCTGCTGGGGTCCATTTCTCGAACGGTATTAGCAGAGTATAAACAGTATTATTAATTAATTCCGTATTAACAGTATTATTATATAATGTATGCAGTGGCCGACGACTTTGACGTGTACCGAGCTACTAACAGTGCATGTATGCAGCTCGGGTGCGCGCGCTACACCCCTCGCCCCTCGCACCTCGCACGATTGCCCTGTCTAGACGGCTTCGTCGAATGACTGTATTGTTTTATAGACAGTGGTATTAGTCTAATATTATTAGTGTGTTGCCATGGTAACCCGTACGACTTGACAGCTCGTGGACTGATAATATTAGAGTAATATTATTGGAGAAATGGGCCCCTGGCCTGACTATAGTGAGAAGTTCCGTAATATGCACTCTGGATGTCGATTAAGACTTATTTTTTTTAACACTGATTGATGCGAGTGAAATGCACTGGAATTCGTGTCATTAGCATACCCCGGATTTTTGGGTGCTGGAATGTCTTACATTAGTCAAAAAATAGGCAAAAACTGTAGCACAAGAAACTATTTGAACATTTCTAAGCCCGTTAGGAGCTTACTGCCTCTTTTGTATTCATAGTTGGGCGGTAATGAGGACTATAGTATATAATTATGTATATAGGTGTGGCAATGTCGTAATTAATGTCATAGAAATTTGACATTTATTACGACATTGCCACACTTTGTCATTTGAAATGTCAAAAGTTAGCTTCGATTATATGGTTCGGCTAGGTCATGTGATTATTTTTAAATTGAAAAATATGGACACCCTACCGCTCGAGGGCTATTTACAGACCAGTCTTTGTTAATTGTTGTAACAACGTGTCTGACAATAATTATTTAAAAAAATTACGAATAATATGTTGTTAATAAGTGTATTTGTATTTTGTGCGTTTTTGAACTGTGATGTTAGTGGTCAGATATGTAGAAAAAGGACTGTGTAAGTAAAGTAGTTGTTTTTAGTTTACGAAATAAGTTTCTGCCAAATATTTTATGTTTTAAAGCCCAGGAACCCGTCCACCCCTTCCCATAAAAAAGCCTTTAAATGGCTTAGTCGTTTATCGAGTAGCTCCAACGATTGGCTTTCCCTTTGAATTGCTAACCCGTTCATTTGACTTAGCACTAGGAAGAGGTATCCCTTTCAGAGATACCGTTAAAATGAAAGGGTATCCTCTTCCTAATTCAAAAAAAATCACCTGTGCTGTCTACGCGCTAGACACCCAGTCCTTAGCAATGCACTTAACTTATTTTGCAAGTAACTGGTTGGCGGCTACGAGAACAAAATCAGATAATAGTGTAGTATTGTAATAATACAATGCCATTGTTAGTACAGGTAAGTGAAAGAGCTCAGTTGAAATGATTAAAACTATACCTACCGACTAGTCGCCGACGAAAGGAAGGAGTAATACGCTAAGTACATCCGAACTTAGACGAAACTAATGATCTGGCCGATTAGCCGATCAGTCAATCGACTAGCTGGCCAAATCAATTGTCAAAACGAATGACGTACTACTACTACTTAGCAATTGTTTTTATTTAATAAGATTGATTTCCGTGGCATTTTTTTTATAAAATTGATTTCCGTGACATTTTATTTAATAAGGTTGATTTCCGTGGCTTGTAAATAACTATATATATATATCTTGTGGCGTTTATATTTTTTATTTATTCCCAAAGTTGCTACAAATTTGGCGTATTACGTACTACTAGTTTAAGTACTAGATTTACTGTATTATGGATTGCTTCGATTTTAGTTTCGGTCAATGAAGGCTTTCGTCATCTTTTTTCATAATAAGTATATGTTTTTCTTTTCGGTTTATACTTTTTAAGATATTTTAGACAGATATACATGTATATAATTTTCTTTCAGTGTAACCAAATTGGAATACGAGGAGTATAAATATACGTACGTAGATCGATATACGAAGAAGAATTGGTTTGGACGGTCGGTCTATAAAACCAGGATAAATTCCGCTGTAGGGACGAAGCCGGTTCAAGTAAGTCGTGAAATTATTTAATAAAATGTTGTGGGATCGTCATCTGCCAGCCCATAACGTTTTATAAGTACCTAATCCTAACGTGGGGGGGGGGGGCAGAGGGGGCAAGTACCCCGGGCGCCATCCAAGGGGGGGCGCCAAAATGGGCAAAAGGCAGCAGCAGGGAAACATTTGTTAGTCGTCAGGGGGCGCAAATTTGGTGACTGCCCCGGGAGCCATATCCTCTAGCTACGCCCCTGGTGCCCGGTAATTAATGGGAAACCTTTTAACCACTGACAGGATACCTTAGGCTGGTACAATGAACTTATAGGTCTAGTAAGTTTCGTGGTTTTCGAGATAATCGAACTTTTCTTTCTTTTTTAATATCTTTATTTGTAAAGATGTAAATAACATGTGTTATACCATTTTAGAATTAGTATTATTTAGATATACCTACAATTTTTTAGAATCCACTCTGTTCTCCATACATTTTTAATCCACCACAAGCGATCAAACTTGTAAAAAATTCCAAAATATCAATATTGAGCAAAAGACAGGATTAGAAATCTCTTAATTTGTGGCCTGTAGTAGTCCGTCATTCAAGTGAAAGAAAGTGCCAGGGTCATACACATTTTTTAGCAAACTCGGTCGCGTCTTTTCTGTAGATATCGCAAATTTAAGGAAATCTAAAGCAAATTTGTATGCGGCACGTTTACAGGCGGGATACATTTTTTCAGTAAGTACTTGAGACTCAAATAAGAGAAACGGGATATATATGAACGGTCAGCTGCAGAGAAAATGTATCACGCTGCATAACAAACTTCTCTGCAGGGGTGGTACCTTTTCCCTGCAGCTGACTGTACCTTGAATGTATTGTCCACAGAAGTGACCTTTTTCTAAAATGTGTTTGACTTTGACCCGCCAAGAAAATTTCGTTTTATCGTTTCACTCTCAAATTTGGTACACGTATGTATATATGTATCTCTATGATGACTTCCAGAAAACTATTAAGCTGCCACCATATTCATTATTGGCAATGGAAACGAATGTTAAGCCAGTCACCTTGTCTTATATGTATGTATATTTATATAATTCAAATTTTTCTCTTCATTGAACATCGTGGAGCATACACTTGTTATAAGACAGTATATAACCCCGAATTTAATGCAAATTATGTTTATTCACAGAAGCAAGAGGTCGAATTCGTGCCAACATGCTGCGATGGGTACATCAGGACTGACAGCGGATCATTGGCTGAGTAAGTCCATAATCATCAGTCTATATACAGCGTTTTATCAAAATCCTTTCCCCTGTATTCCGCCACTCGTCACGGCTTTGTGCATGCCCCCGCCACTCCCGCCAGGCGCCACAAAATGAGTCCAGGTCGTCTCGCCATCTCCTTTTTGGCCTGCCTCTACCTCGGGTGATCTGTGGTGCCCATTTGGTCGCTATTTTGGTCCATCTGTCGGGGTTTATAATATACTATACTATAAGTACCTCTTTCGCTTCCTTTACTTTCATTGCATTCCTCATACACGCTCGCCGGTTTAGGGTGCTCTTGACCTGGCCTTTCTTCAGGATTTCCCCGATCTGATCAGAGAAAGTCCGCCAAGGTCTACCCCTTCCAACTCCCGTTTCTACCTCCCCCTTATACACTCTCTTTGTTAGCCTTCTTTCACTCATTCTTTCAGTGAAGCAAGCGAAAGAGGTATGTCAGGATCGTAGCAAGTGGAAATCCGTGGTCTCTGCCTACCCCTCCGGGAAATAGGCGTGATTATATGTGAATCAATCATTTTTGTCTTTTAGTATAGAATGCACTCCAATATGTACGCCAGCGTGCGAGAACGGGAAATGCATATCGCCAGGCGAGTGCGAGTGCAACGAAGGATACTTGCTGGACAACGGCAGTCCGCACAAATGTTCGCCTACTTGTGAAGAATGTATCCATGGCAGCTGCGTGGCACCGAATGTGTGCCACTGTGACTACGGTTACTCCATACAAAATGGTACATACAAATAGAAAAAATATTTCGTTACTAGGCATAGATGAAATATAGGACAAAACACGTGTCACATAATATACTTACAATTTGATTAGCAGTAGCAGCTAGTAGCCCTAAAACTAGACCAAACCTGTGTCGTGAGGACTATTAGGAAATACCAAGTAATTTATTAATAAGGTGACGCGAAGACTAGAGATAAAATAGGAGTTTAGTCAAGAAGTACTTAAGTCTCAAAAATGTTATCCCATACTTCAATTTCTTGCAAATGACTCTTTCTCCAATCTCCATACAATAAACCACATTCTGTACTTGACTACACAACCCACATAAATGTTCACCTACTTGTGAAAATTTGGATACTAGCGTCCGTCTAAGTCTAGGCTAATTTTGCCCGGATTTGGTAGCGATAAAATATGGCAGCGCATTTTTTTATAGGAATTCGACGTTTGTAAACGGTCTTTACCTACTTTTTTGTAAATGAAACATTTTTACTGCATTTTTTTTATCCTCATCTTTTAATACACCAATGTCTAACCGAATTCTTGACTGATTCTTCCTAATCCCTGAGATTTAAGTTAATAAATTCTGCTTTATTCACAGGAACATCATGTGTACCAATATGCACAGAGCCATGCGTCAACAGCGCCTGCGTCGCTCCTGACACCTGTCAATGTCACTCCGGCTACAGAAAAACTGACAGCAACCTCTGCATCCCCTACTGCTCCCGCGGCTGCCTTCACGGGACATGCACTCAGCCGGAAACTTGCATTTGTAACACTGGATGGCAGAAATCAGAAACAGGCGAATGTACACCTAAATGTGACGTCAAATGTGGAAATGGTACCTGCACTGAACCTAATCATTGTAAATGTAGTGAAGGATATGCAGCTAATGAAGAACATGACCCAGTATGTGTACCGCATTGTGACGTTGCCTGTGGAAATGGTACTTGTGTTGCTCCTAATACTTGCAAATGCGATGCAGGATATAAAGTTGACAATAATAAAGATCCTAAATGTGTACCGCAATGTGATATTCATTGTGGTAATGGGACGTGCATAGCACCGAACGAATGTAAATGTCATACAGGATATAAAATAGACAGTGGCAATAGTAATCCAATGTGTATAGCACAATGTGAAATTGATTGTGGGCATGGGATCTGCTTAGCACCGAATCAATGCGAATGCAACAGAGGATATAAATTCGATAGAGACAGTAATCCAATCTGTACACCACAATGTGATGTCAAATGTGGGAATGGTACCTGTATTGCACCTAATACTTGCAAATGCAAAACAGGTTATAAAGAAGACAGGAATAAAGACCCAATATGTGTACCCCATTGTAAGATAGAATGTCGTAACGGGTTATGTATAGCGCCAGATCATTGTCAATGTTATAAAGGATATAAAGTAAATAAAAGTATATCTGCAATGTGCGTACCAAAATGTGACGCTTGTAGTAATGGATATTCTGAGGCCCCTGATACTTGTGTGTGTGATGATGGATATCAATTAGATGAAGGAAATAATGTAGCGTGTGTACCCCACTGCGATAACAGATGTGGCAATGGAACATGTGTAGCTCCTAACGTATGTAAATGTTTCCCAGGTTATAAATTAGATCGAAATAATAAATGTATACCAGAATGTGGAAATTGTGAAGGAAATTGTTTTGCTGTAGGCAAATGCGAATGCGATGAAGGTTTTAAACCAACTCGAGTTAATGCTAATGGTGAAGAATGTAAAGACAATAATGACAACTGCACTCGTATCATTTGTAAAAAAGATATCGTTGAAACTACAGAAGGTATATCGTATGGATATGATGACATTGAGACAAAAACTACTGTTGAACTGAGACCCGCGACAAATAATATAGACAGTTTTGCATTTAATGGGTCTGTATATGACTATTACGATAGCCTTCTTAACAATTCAATAGAACTAGACAATGATGTCGAAAATCAAATACAAGGAAGCGAACATTGGTAAGTACGAAATAAATACCTACATGATTTTTACGTTTACCTAATATTGCTTCCACCTTCTAAGGAAAGTATAACTTAAGTAGAAAAGTATTACAAAAATATATTTAGGCGCCATTTTGAATTTATTTACAATACAATTATTAAAGAGTGGAAGTTTCTTTTATCGGAATATTATTATTTTAAAGTACTCGGGCTAAAAATAAAATTGCTGTATTATGACTAGCAAATTATCTTGCCTTCATTGGATAATTCGAATTTTAGGAATTCAAACTATACTACAATATTTTTCAGGATGCAGTCAAAATGGGAGTATGCAGTAATATCAATAGTTGTCATCATTTTGGCCATAATTCTTGGTTCTCTGGTCATTTTCCGGACCAACATAAAACATTGTTGTACAGGTAGCGGAGATTATAAAGTTGAAGGTAATTTTCCTCTTATTCATAAATACCTACATAGTTTATTAGATACATACAAATACATACATATACACACAATAGTGACACAATAATGCTTGTATTTACGAAATGTAGGTAAAAAATTAAATTTAGATCTATTGACTCACATGTTTCGTTGTCATCCTTGTCTTTAGCTTTATTCTTACTCAAGACATTTTCTCAAATAAAATCGTTATTTAGGGTTTCAATTCAATGGGTAATACACAGATTTAGTGTCTCTATCTTTCCTGTACTGTACCCGAAAGTTAAGAACATAATACACTTGCTCACAATTTTGATGCAACCGAAAGCTTCGCGTGGACTGGACTGGACGCGAGAAATTAGGCTCAATATTCGAGTACAGGGATACCAGAGATTTTATTTATATCTGTGAGTCTGTAACCCAAATATCGCTTAGAAAGTAAGTAAACATGCAGTGACCCATTTTATAAGCTCTTCTTCTTCTTCTTCTTCCCTTGTCCCAACTTCATTTGGGGTCGGGCCTTCTTGTGCGTCTGCGCCAGGTCGTTCTGTCTTGGGTTGTCAACGATAAGATATCTTGGTTTCGCAAGTCTCTATTGATAGTGGACCACCAAGAGGCTGTTGGTCTGCCCCCTGTTTTTTGTTTGGTCTGGATGTTAAGCCCACTTTATAAGCTACAAAGTTACAATTTCACAAGTCTAAAGCGGCAACTGGTAAGACCCCTTGAGGATCGTCTTGATGATTGGCGCATCTTACGCACGACTTTCACTTCATATCGCATGCACTAATCAGCGTGAGCGATCTTCAAGGTCGTATCAAAATAAGAGTAAAACACATTGTTCAATCTGAATCGGGTTTCTTGTCAAGCGTATATGTCATGCTGGCACCACACTTCGTTATGTGTTATTCGTTATGCGCGTTATTCGTCCGAACGCGACGAAGTGTGGAGGACTTATTCGTCTGTATTTGCCTTATTCGCACGCATAACGCATAAGCGCAAATAGCAAATACGCGTATTCGTTCACTTGTCGGTTTTTGACACACTTCAAAGGACACGATAAAGACGCAGCGCAATTATTCGCCAAATACGGCGAAGTGTGGTACCCCTATTTGTTGTTCGCTTCACATAAACATATATTTAGGTAGTGTGGTGCCAGCATCAACAGCAATGCCATTTTGCGCCTGTAACTAATGTAGCCTCATAAAATGAGGTCCAGATCATTTGAGTTTTAATGAAAAACTATCCTTTTCAGATAGTACAACTGACGATGCAGAAAAAGAACAGATTTCGGAAGGTAAAATGCGGTTATCTACAATTTTGAAAAATAGAAAGGAAGAAGATAGTGTAAAGGAAGTATAAGAATAAATGTGAATATATATTTATACAAGAGTATTTATGCTTTTCATTGATCAGAATTCATTTAATTCAATAGAATATTTGATTAGATTCCCGGATGTCTAAAACATCGGCTAGCAAAATAATAATTTTAAAATTAAAGATAGGTACCCAAAATATTATTACGGCAAAAACAGAAATACATTTTTTGCCAAATGTAAGATAATAAATCCACGCCTCCCAAAGATAGATATCAATAGATGGATACAGTCTAAGGAAAAAACGTGTCACGTAAATCAAGAAAATTTGATTCTCAAACAGATGGCGCCACTACCTTTGGCCTACTCTCGGATAGATGGAGTTGACGGTTTCGTTTGTTATTTAACAATTTTAACGCATATCAGTGAAAGAACATGGGTCAAAATCATATAAAAATAATTAATGCAAATAAAAAAAATCATTTATCCTTATATAAATACATTTTATGGTATTTTTATACATCTTCATTTTTAGTTTGAATCGTGTGTCGATAGATGGCAGTGAATTTACTGTGTGTGTGTGTGTGTGTGTGTTTAATTTACTATGACAGTACCGCTCTATCCTATTATATCCTCTTTATTACAAACAGTTGTCAAGAGGATGAGTGAACATATCCAGAAGCAAATCTTAATATCTATTTTCCAATATGAGGAGCCTATCTGTGTAAGTGGTGGAGTAATGATACCCGGTGTGATTATATAAAACATTTTTATTATTGATAATTATAAAACTGTCTCCATAAATTGTAATTTGACTTTAATAATTTTTATTTAATGTACAAATAATGTAGTCAATAATAAAGTATTAAGTGATTCGTTGTGTGACAATTAAGGACGAGTCACGCTAGACCGGGCCGGGCCCGGGCCGAGGCGTCCGACCTGTCATTTTCTATGACGGCTGATCGGTGATCATGGTGCTTTCCATAGAACACCGTTTGTCTTTGGGCCCCGGCCCGGTCTACCGTGAGTCATCCTTTAGCCTTAAATATTTTACACCAATTCTCACATTCTGTATATTTACAATAAATGCACTCATTTGATTACGTGTACAAAATTCAAATCATATCTAAATATTAAGCACCAATCCTTATTAATAATATTTGTGACGATAACGTAGGCTTAGTTAGTAGATATATTTTAATTATAAATTACTTGGTAAGACTTTTAAATAGATCAAAGATTAAATACATCAAAGAATTAAAACTTGAAAAAATCGTCTTTAAATATTTCAGATTTATTTAAAAATATGGCACCACCGTTTTCAATGTAATCATCAGTTCAAATCTACATTTATCATTACTCTAAATCAGGAATCTCAAACACAAGGACATCAGCAACATTGACTGGTTCAGCCACTTCAGCCGATCGTCTTAAGCGCTTCACGCACCCTGATCGACCCTTGACACTGAAGTCCTTGTGGTAGCCTTCTGAGCAGACGCAATTGTTTGGCGACGCGCAGTAACCGTTGAGGCAACCGCCGTGGCAATAGGGAACGCACCTGGAAACGAGGAGATTGTTAGTACGAATCGAATCCGAAGGTTCGCTATGCAAGAGACGAAAATGACAAATATAATGTGGATGCTAATACGTAAAATAAAATTGATATAGGAAAATTCGTTGGTCAAAAATATAAAGACACTTCTTTATGTCTCTGTATGTTTGACTTCAGAAGACATCACTAGAAAGATGAATGCAGAATCTCAAAAAAAAATCTGAAATAGGTTTGAAATTAGGAAATGAGACGAAGAATAAGACAAATGATGATAAAGCACTAATAATAGATTTTTTTGACTGAAAAACTACTTCAATATTTATTTGTTAACACAATATTATTAAATTACATTAAAATATAGTAAACATCCAAAGGAAAATACGAATAAAAAAGATATAAAACAATATTCAAGAAATATAAATAGGTACCTGGTGCCAGTAGAATCAGCAGGGTCCTGATTGTATCCTGGTAAGCATTCACATCTGTTCTGCCCAACACAGTTTCCATTGACACAGGGTTGTTCGCAATTTCCGAATCCGTTACTTGATATTTGCCCTTGTTGGTTTTCACCATTCTGACCATAAGTTCCCTGTTGTCCAGGATAAGGATAATATCCTTGCTGATAATGACCGTGACCATTTTGACCTTGGCTATATTGTCCTTGGCCATATTGTCCTTGACTGTATTGCCCTTGGCTGTATTGCCCTTGTCCAAACTGTCCTTGGCTATATTGTCCTTGGTTGGTTTGCCCGTGGTTAAATTGTCCCTGACTAGTTTGTCCTTGATTTAATTGGCCTTGACCATACTGTCCTCCACTGTAATGTCCTTGGGTTGCGTTCTGACCGTGTCCTGAAGTCTGATCTGATCCTCCTTGTAAGTTAAAGGTGACATTCTCAAAAGGATTATACGGACGAGTCTGGTAAAAGACCTGGCCGTCTGTTCTCAGACCTGTTCCGTTGTTTCCTTGGTTCGTTTGAGGATTATTGGGATTGTTAGAAGGAAGCTGAGGATACAGATGCTGATGGCCTGGCTGCGGGTACTGGGTTGGGTATCCCGTATTAGTTCCATTTGGTTGGGATGGGGATGGTTGAGGGTACTGATTTGGTTGGCCTGGATAATATTGATTCTGCTGTCCTGGATATTGATTCTGTTGACCAGGGTACGGTGCATATATGGGATTTGGTTGATGCTGACCTGTGTGGTTAGCAGAATTGGGATATTGTTGGTTATGCTGATTGCTTGGGTTTTGACCGGGGTAAGGGTATTGGTTCTGATTTTGTGGGTATTGGCCATTAGGGTATTGACTCGGGTTTTGGTATGGAGTTTGTGTTGGGTACTGTGGGTTGTTGTGAAATTGTGTTGCGTTGACTCCAGGTCCTTTCGGTGCGCAAACGTTAGGGGCAACGCAATCTTTATCAAGTTCGCAATTCCTGAAAGACAAAAAGCCGGACATCAAATTTAAACTGTTTTATAAATACTGTCATAGTTTTGAAGATGAATAGTGGCAACTGACATGAATCCAATGGCCTGGAATAAGATAGGCTTTTTTATTGAATTATAAACTTATTAGATCCAATGAATGAATCGAATTGTCTTAAGCCTTAGATTTAGATGATGACGGGCCCTCAATTAAATACTTTTACAATACTCGTAGATTCTACGAAAGCCCCCACATTCACTACTAGGTATTGATCACAAAATATCTAATTAATGATTATTCTGGCCCTTAACAGAAACAAATTATATAATTGGATTTGATCTACCCAGCTTTTACTTTAACAATATTCACTTACGGATTGCAAAGCGCTTTACACTCTCCCCTGTACAGCAAATATCCCGGACGGCAGCGGCATTCTGTACCCGCACAGTAACCGTTTACACAGCTACCACACGCCAAAGATTGCTGTGACCCAGGAACGGTCTGTTGTGACCCAGGAACTGTGTGCAGTGACCTAGGAACACCAGGTGTTCCAGGGTGCTGTGCTTGGGAATATGACGGGCCACCAGGCCTGCAGGAGCCGTCTGGACTTGAGGAGTAGCCGGGCCTGCATTCGCATGTGTTTGGGGCTGTGCAGTTACCTGGAAAATTGATTATTTTGTGAGACTCTTCTTAAGTCATGATGTCCTTAAAATTCCCTTCAAATCAGATAACAATAAACAAGAATAAATTTTTATCCTGACGCCTAATTACTCTGCTACACAAATGGATTATTATTTATTTGCACATCTCAGTAAAATATACAACTTAAGGAAAAACAATTGATTTAAGATAGAGACAGACAAAACGCGGTCTTATCGCTAATAAGCGTTCTCTTCCAGATTACATTTAGGTAGCGCAACAGTGTTAATCAAAAGAATAGGTGCTGCAAAAACCTTTATTATTATGTGCCTTGGAACGAGTATGTACCTTAGTACTTTAGTATGTCCTATGATTCACTAACTTATTCCGTGCAATGAGACATCTATTTATATAAAATGACTGGACAAGTTGCTACCCAGAATACAGCGAAATTCCCTTGTTGCAGACTCTTTGCAGCATCAGTTTTAGTTATCTTTTTTGTCTATTATTTATAAATAAATACAAATTCTAATTTGTCATTGCCTTCCTTCAGGTTTTTTATATTGATTGGATGTCAACGCTGTGATTTTCCTAGTTCATTGTAAATATTAATACTTAATTAAATATTATATCGAAGGTATAATTCTCCCCTTTCATTAATACAGTCCACATACCATTCCGTCGTTTTTACCCTACTTATATTCTATGTTCTTAGCCATATGTAACTTACCAATTCCGCCACAGTTATCCCTGCAATACGGCACGCAGAATCTTCCACTGACATCCATCTTGAATCCCTCCTTACACAGACACTGTTGCCCATTACAATGTCCATTCTGGCATCCAATAGGACAAGTCGGGACGCAGAATCCAGCAGTATTCCTCACATGGTCAGGAAAGCACGTGCAGACTTCGGGGGCGGTGCAGAGAGCGTTGACGCATTCAACGGTGCAGACGGGGTCGCAGATGAGGTAGTTGTGAATGTTGCGGATGTATCCGTGGCAGCAGGTGCGGATGCTGGTCATTCCTGGACGCGACTGGAAAGTTAAGATTTTTATTTGACTGTTATGATAGTTTAGTTCTTTTTGGAAATTTCTGATGGTAATCGGATAATTTCATTATTTGGGCTGCCTTTCCCATGAGACGATGGAGATGAGAGGTGTCATGCGGGAATCAACTAATAGAATTGTTTGTAATCCAGCGGAGCGGAGAGGAGATGTGGATTACCACCAATGCCTTCTCTTATCTCCCCTTATCTGTGCCTGAATGGTCGTTCGAAAGTTCAAAATGTGAACCTGAGTAATTATGAATGTGAGTATATCTGTGGCATTGTGTATAAATCGACAACGCGCTTTAAGTGAGGTGATTTGTGATTTTTTGCTTCTGTTGTTTTAAAATTTGTTAGATTTTTTTATATGAATTATAGTCCACTAGTAGTAACGCGCTTGAAACTAGTAATTTCCATATTCTGTGAGCTGTACCTATTGTGCTACCTCATAAAGTTATCTTAAAATGAAAGTTTTAAAGTTTAACGGATACTTACGCCATTGCCAGCCGGTATATGTTTTGGATCCCGCACAAGGGTAGAGGTCCTAAAAAATAAAAAATGTATGTATATATCACGCAGCATACCTTTTACATGTTTTCTAAAGCATATTGCGACGGTTGCTTTCACAGTAAATTCACACTGCGGTGCCAGCATGGTTCCATTTTCATCGCCTGTCACTATGCCTGTTAGTTTCGCACTTAGATTTGTTAGAAATTATAATTTTAATTATACTTAATTTTTGTCAGCATCAGGAAAAGGGTAATCAATCTTGACGTGTCCTTCTATTGAAAAATCTTTTATCCATACTAATATTATAAATGCGAAAGTCTGTCTGTCTGTCTGTCTGTGTGTTACCTCTTCACGCTTAAACCGCTAAACCGATTTATTTGAAATTTGGTATACAGATAGTTTAACTCCCGGGGAAGGACATAGGATACCTTTTATCCCAGAACTCACCCCTCAAGGGGGTGAATAGGGGGATGGAAATTTGTATGGGGAATCAATAACCGCTGAACCGATTTAGATGAAACTTGGTATGGGGATAGTTTGAGCTGTGGGAAAGGATATAGAATAACTTTTATCCCCGAAAAAATCTCTTAAGGGTGTAAAAAATGGGGTGGTGTGGACCAATTTGGGGGTGAAAAAGGATAGATTAAAAAGCAGATTTGTTGAAAAATTAAGGTACCCAAATTACTAATTCCACGCAGACGAAGTCGCGGGCAAAAGCTAGTACGGTAATATTCGCTTATGCATCGTTTGGTTGCGTTGCTATTTTCCAATAATATATTAAACTACTCGTACTTTATTTTAGAGTGGATAGGTATATGACTTCCTGTCAAATACATCCGGCCATCATGTCGAGATATGATTCGGTGTCCAACAAATTGTGATGTTGTTTAATTTGTGAAATTGTATATATGTAATCACTATGTTGCACCGCCTACAAATTCTCTGCTTTGCCCGAAGGTTGACTGGTAGAGAATGCCTCATAGCATTAAGTCCGCCTTTTGTACGATTGTATTTTCTTTTGTGCAATAAAGATTAAATAAATAAATGAACATTTCTACATGTACTACACAGCATAATGTAACTAGGAAAAAGCTTGAAAACTCTAGAACAGTACTGAAAGGCATGCATATATTATGTAAATTAACCTTGCTGCTTAGGAGCAGATCTGCTCCATATATATTCAAATAAACATGAGGTTGTCTAGATTAAAATATTACCCCACCACCACTATAAAACCACCACTATAAAATCCAGGAATATAGGACGGAGGAAGTCTAGGTAGCCGTAGTAAGTACAAAGACTAGATGCGATTCGTAGGAGGTTTAATAAAAGACTAACAAACTACAACTACCCTATACCTAAGTAAGCATAATCTAGTTGTACCCACATTGTATATATATATACATATATCACACCTCCCTTCTTAATCTTTAAACCTTAAAATAATCTATAACAATATTGTCCTAAATAAATCTATATCTAATTGTAAAGACCTTATTTGCAAACTATCCATGCTCCTCTCACATAAATTTAACTCGTACATATTAATCTATTTCAAGCTTACGAATTCTGCTCGGTAAAGGTCTGAGGTTCAGCGGGGATTATATATTGCGAGTGACTAAAATAAGTGAGTCTAAACCGTAAAATGATTTAATATTAGTATGTCTCACAACAGTTTAAATTCGATGGTTTTCTAGATTGCTATTTAAATACCAATTTTTTGACAGGAGCATACGAAAGGCCATCGAAAGGCTAAAAGTTGGGTCCTTTTTTCATGTCCACACCTTTACGTTTGGGGACCTCGAGAAAATGATGCCATAACCCGACCATGAAAAAATGCCCGGTCAGTGATAAAGACCGCATGGCACTATTTTCTCTTTCCTCTTATAGGAATCTCAATAAGACTATCTTTCTCTATCAAAGAGTGTCAGGCCCTTGGATAAGACAGTCGGCCATTTGTAAGCGACTTTTTGTAGTTAACACGATGATATATAAATAGAGTGAGACCAAGAAAAGTCTGCAACGATTTTGATAGCACACGCAGTGCAAGTGTTATTTGTACGTCATAATTTCATAGAAGTTTGAAGTTTAAAACAACACTTGCACTGCGTGTGATATCAAAATCGTTGCAGACTTTTCTTGATCTCACTCTATGTACATGTGTAAAATATTTAATAATAATATGTAAGTTAATTGTTTTGGCTAATACAATCTATCATTATACTTACGGGACTTCTGTGTAACAGACTCCGATTTCATGGTTGGTCTGACTGGCCTGTACGTAGCCGTGCCGTGTGTGGTTGAAAAACCTGAACCGGAAAACAGAAGTTAGATAAATACAAAGAATTCAATCAATCAATCAATCGTGTAGTCTGATTAAAATGTGGTAATGATGTTGGTCTTATTGTCTATGAATGAATGAATGAATGATTTATTCACTTGTATACATATACAGCGCATGCACTTATATACTATACACTAAATAGGTAGGAGCACACATTTAACTATTAACTGCCATATAAGATTTAAGTTAATATAATAGCTTAAGTCATCAATACGTTTACACCTGTACGGGGTCGAATGGACCCCGTACCGTAGTGAGAATGTGATAAAAACGATTATAAACATTTAATCTCAAAAATCATACTATTAATTACAAATTTAAGTCATGAAACAAAACTACAATTAAAAAAAAAACTTACTGTGTAATAGCGTTATATAGACATCACACTAAAGGTCTACCAGTTTTTTTATTGGGTAATGTTAGGTTAGTTCATATTGTCTCTTTCGCTCCTGTACCGTTAGGCTAATCAGTGCATTAAATGGTTACAACGCGAGCGGACGTCTTTCATTTATCACAGTGGCGACGAGGATGGGATACAACAAGCAGCTTACAATTATTGTACATGGTATACATTAAAATGAATAATATAGTAGGCAAATGCTCAAAGGGAACTTATTACAGCAGAAAGAAATACTAATATAGTATCAAGATACTAACGAAAAGGAAAGGAAGTTTATAATCAAAATAACATCATTGGATGATACTATATAATTAAATAATGTTATTATTGTTTCGTACCCTTCAACAGGGAAACAAATTTATCAAATTTTGTGCTTATGCTATAAATAACTATTTTTGAGTACTTTTTGTTATAAGCTGAGCATGCTTTGACAAGATACAAATTTTTAACATAATTTGTGCGACAAAAAGAAAAAGATTTACTAGGTAAACTGTTTTTGTTATTGTTTATTAAGAGGCCGGTGTCGATTTTAGTCGCAAAAATGTAAAATTGATAGATTTAGTCCGTGAAATTTTACACCTTTTGTTACCTAATTGAAATAACAAGTACTGGTTTCTATTAGCATCTTCTTATCTTACCTTTTATCAGATCAGTTTTTTGAAAACAGACTCACTAAATTAGTAATGTTTGCTTTTCTGATGGACGTTTAGGTAAACGCGCGTAAAGCACTGATTTTGTCGCTCTTATTTGTAAATTTCGTAAAGTTTGGACTGCTAAACATGGTAATTTTGTATTACACATATCCTGCACTTGACGTTTATCATACTAGATTTTTATTATTATGACTTTGAAGTAGTGTAAATGAAAGTTAGACGAAATCAATTTTCTCCAGAAATTACTTCAAAACAAGTGACAATTTCTCTGAAAATCGACTTAATTTCAACGTAATTTTGATTCTTAAACAATCTACAACATTTGCTGAAACTATACTTATACATCAATTTGTATAATTTACCACCATGATTTTTTGATGAATTTTTAAAAACTGCCCCTTCTCTTCATGCATTACCGGTGACGCACGCTCGCGACCTCATTATTAGAAGGCAAGATGAGAAGACGTGCTAATAGAAATTAATACTTGTTATTTAGATATTACGTAACAAAACGTGTATAATTTCAACGACTAAATCTATCAATTTTACATTTTTGCTCCAAAATCGACTACGGCCTCTTAATAGAATTGTTTAAACAGAGACAGTCTTTGAAGTAAGAAAATGAAATGGATTTGATTTGACAGGTATTCTAATATCAGTGATATTTGACAGACATATCAATTATCACTGATATTATAATCTTATTACTTGACGAATCACTATGTTACTAACATATAACATAGGTTTGAGGTAGTTTATCACTGGTAATTTACTCCTATACCGGGTGGGCTATTTGATATTCAACTATCAAATAACTAATGTATCGCGCTCACAGCTAATAAGTAAAACGCAGTTGACAAATTGTGGATTTTATTTTCGTACGTTCGACCATAACAATAACAAACTCGACAATTGTTGGTGACGTGTTTGTACCATTGCTGAATTGTAATGTGATTTAAATTAAACGTTCGTCTTGCATATTTTATTGGTAACAAAACAGTGGCTACGTAGTATGACGAATGATATACCAGTTGCAGAAAATTACAATGTGGTAAATTTCCATTAATCTCGTGAGTCTAAATGTATTAAAATGTACAAATTCATTGCAATCTAATTTGAACCTTTTGATGAAACAAATAGAGTAGCATTTCTTTTGTTTCACTGTGTTGTAAAACAAACGAAATTCGTTCCAATTTACTTATAGAACAAGTTTCAAATTAAAAATTGAAAAAAATTATATGGTGGGTCTTACGAGGTTAAGTACTTGAAGACAATTAATGTAGCAACTTTGCATTAACTTGTAAATTACTTTATGTCTGAATCTTACTTTTTTAATGATATAGGAGGCAAACGAGCCGACGGATCACCTGATGGTAAGCAATTGCTTGGGTGAGGAGGAGGAGGTAATTACCGCCGCCCATGGACACCCGCAACGCCAGAGGGGTTGTAAGTGCGTTGCCGATGGTTGCCGACCTTTAAGATGGGAGTACGCTTTTTTCTTAAAGCTTTGAAGGTCGTATCTTACAAATGCTATGAAGCAAAAACTAAGCTTGATTTATTGGTTTGGATTTTTTCTAATATAAAAATAAGAATGAGAATATTATTCGTCAAACATAAAGATAAGGCAAGACAGTTACCTGTTAATATTTTCACCTCCTCTGTAAACGTAGCTGCCACCTCCTCCTTTGACATTCTTGATTTCCAAGTTCATGTACTGGGCGTCATCTTTGGGATTGTTCGCTAAGCTTACGGAGAGCAGAGCGCTCACCAATATAAAGGTGAACATGGTGATTTCTACAAAAAAAATATTGATAAAGGTGGCTTAATCTAAATAGGATAATAAAGGATAGTTAGAAACTAAAAGCTACATATCTGAATTTTGTCGTTACATATCTGAACCAGGAAGCCTATTTTATAAAATATTCAAATTCAGCTGGTCAATAACAGGATTTTAAAAAACTGCCGGTTTATTGCGGATATGGAGTGTTTATAGTTTAAGTATGCTATAATTATATGCCACAGTAAAAAAGGGGCAATAAAAAAAACCTGTCAATTAAATTTTATGTACTTTTTGGTCTCTGATTTTTTGGATAGTTTTAAGCTGTTGCCAAAAATACTTTACTTTTTATGATAACCAACCATTTTTTTTTTTACCGAATTTATCTTTTCATCAAGTAGGTACCTATGTACCTACATTTCGTGGTCAAGGTAAGTCAAGGTGATTTAAGGTCACCCAAGACAGAAAAGGAGGAAACTTGTTAGTCAATCTGCATTACTTACCATAAGGAAAATTGTGAGACTATTATTACGTCGCTAACGTGACTCATTTATGTGTATAAATATTGTTTACGAGCAGTCTTCGGTAAAAATAAGACACTAACATGATATTATATCTCAACCGGCCCGTTTCGGATCAATTCATTAATGAGAGCGAGTTGATATCATGTTAAACTAGTATCATATGAACAAAAACTGAACATTTTCCTTAGCTAACTTAAAACACGAAACAGGATCAGAATAATAAAAGATACCTGGTATATATGACATCATCTAACATATATTTTAAATAGTACTGTAAGGGTATATATATATAAGGTCGAACTGTACGAACTGTTCATAAAATATATTATTGTTATTAAAAAGTTCTAAAATAAAGAGTAGTAAGAGTAGTAACAAAGGTAAAATTTACCTATTTAATAGGTTTATTCCTATATTGTATATGTAAATGGCAGAATTATAATTGCCATGAGGCAATAAGTCAATAAATAAATTGTAATTCTTTAGTTTTTGATTTACCTAGTTTATTTTACAAAAAACATATAGTAATATTGTCTTCGGTTACCGCGATAGTTTTCATGAAATAAAACTATGAAATCGGATTATATCGCGTACCTGTATTGAATTTATGATATATATATACCACGATACGTAACGTAAAGCGTTTGACACGTCGGGATGTATTATAAATTCAATATACGCGATATAATCCGATTTCATAGTTTTATTTCAAAATATAGGGTAAACTCGCATTATTTGGTGAGACGCCTTTCGGTGATACAAGTTTTAAATCATGACACCCAGGAAAGCTAGTGAATTAGGGCTTTTTAAATGTGACCTTACGGCTTCACGGCTTTGGCGGCTTTGCCGTGAGGCGCATTTATAAGGCGCATTCACTAGCTGTCCTCAGTGTCATGCTTCAAAACTTGTATCACCGAATTAGGCGTGTCACCAAATAATGCGAGTTTACCCTAATTATAGTATTTTTGTTATTATTAACCGGATCTTCCTTCAAGTTTATATCACGTTAGAGTAGATTCATATCAACTACTTATCACCGCATGTTATCGACTGTCCTGAACCCCTAGTTTAAATTTCATTCGATAGCGTGACGAGCGTTCGCGTTTACGTTATGTCTATTTTTGTATGGGATTTTGGACAGCGCGCCAAGCGGCACGTTTTGGAAACTTAAAATCCCATACAAAATGACACTTAACGCAAACGCGTACGTCCGTCAGACGAATGAAATTTACACTTACACGCATACACACAGGATTGCTGCACTTAATATTATGTAAGTAGTTAAGTAGTAATTTGTTTACAAGAAAATATTATTATGCATTAGAGTAGGTAGGTACCTACAAATTATCTCGTTGATATAAATGTTTTGTGTTAATGCAATTTATTTACTTGAAGAAAATTTTAATGATCAGTAAGTAATGAGATCACTCATACTGTGGCAATTAAATCACGTTGTGCTAATTATTATTCTTAGACGGGATCTTTCGACCCCGTACCACACAGAACATAATGTTGTACTATGTTAGAGAAATATTATGAAACGAATTTAGAGTTTTTAATAATGATTTTACTGTCTAAATAAACACAATTTAAGTAAAATAAAAAGTTTGCTATAACAAAAATCATATTCTATGTCCACCATTTTAATTTTAACGAGAGACGTGACGAAGCACAGATCCATTTTCGGCATACATCAACCGAATGGAAATAATATGAATTAATTCAAACAGTTGTTGTATTAATCAAATTTATTTTTATAAGCACAAAGGAAAAACTGGAAAAAGTGAAACGATATAGGTACTAGTATTTTTACAATTATATCTTTGTGTATCCTGGCTTAAGTGACTAAGTACTTACTTAACCAAGACAAAAAAAAACATTACTGTCTTAAAAAGTAAATCAGCTCCAACTGACTTATATAAGCAAATATTTAATTTCTTATATCACTGAATTAAGTAATTTATGTTATTAGTACCTACAATAACTTGTTATATTTGACAAATTCTATTACCGGTTTATTATTTTGAAGCCTTATGTGTTGTGAATTTTATACATACCTTTAATCATTATTTCATTATTATTTAAATTTATGTTTTTTTAATACTGAATAATTTTAGACTGTAAACAGAAATTTAGTCTTTAGTTTATCATTAATTATAATGTACCTTAAACACTATCAGATTATTTTAAACCGGGT
This sequence comes from Cydia strobilella, assembly GCF_947568885.1. Lineage (NCBI taxonomy): Eukaryota > Metazoa > Arthropoda > Insecta > Lepidoptera > Tortricidae > Cydia > Cydia strobilella. Next base: position 1,788,869 of record NC_086048.1, read on the forward strand.
CACTCACGTATTATTAAGTCGAATAGCTATAACAATAATAGTCGAATAGTCGAAACATGTCGAGCTATTCGACTTAATAATACGTGAGTGACCCGGTTTAAAATAATCTAATATGTTTGAGTCTCACGGGAGCTTTATAGTTAAACACTATCATTTCATTTTACACACAATTTTCACTTTGACACAATGTTCACACACTATTTAGACAAGGTCCCAAACTCCTAACATCCGTGCTTGTTTTTATTGATATAATGACATCAACTCACGATAATAAGTATGACATAATGCCTACCTTGGTGACTATACTTGTCTCTGCGAAGTTTACTTGTACACTGCGGACTATAGGATTGTGCTCATCAGATAATATATGCGTGTTTTAGATCACATTTGCGTGGTTCCGTAGATACGTATATATGTGACGTTTTCAAGCAAAAGGTACCACATTGGCTTACGATAAGGACGAAATTGGATTGTATCTTTATAAGAATAAAGGATGACTCACGTTAGACCGGGTCGTGTCCGGGCCGGAGCTTCCGGCGCTTCGTTTTCTATGCAAGGCATCACGTGATCACCTGTCATGTCATGACACGGCCCGGTCTGAGTCATCATTAACCTGTCAGAGCGTCCTTATGGCAAGCGACAATGTGGTACCTTTTGATTGAAAACGACACATATGTCATCAAAGTTGTTCAGTTATATTCAGTACTAGCTTTTGCCCGCGACTTCGTCTGCGTGGAGTTAGTAATTTGGGTAGCTTATTTTTTATCCAATCTGCTTTTTATCGATTCCCCATACAAACTTCCACCCCCGCTTTTCACCCCCTTAAAGGATGACTTCTGGGACAAAAACTACCCTATGTCCTTCCCCTGGACTCAAACTATCTCTATACCAAATTTTAACTCAATCGGTTCATCGGTTTAAGCGTGAAGAGGTAACAGACAGACAGACGGACACACTTTCGCATTTATAATATTAGTATGGATTACCTTTAAAGTCACTATGTTAAAATTAAAATGTATGGCTGGTGTTTAAAATTTCACCTTGTATGATATGTTGATAACTACATATTTTAATTTGTAATTTATATGAAGGTACCGCACCCATTCTTAACTGTAATGTTTTGGTAAATTTTCTAAATTAGGTACTTACTCATATAAACACTTTTCTATTGACAGAAATTATTGAATTGTTCTAAGTTGTAAATGTTGTAAATTTACTATAATTATTATATTTAACATTTAAATTACACAACTTTAATTACTGAGGGGAATAGTTAATTGAAATCTATTTCTGATGATGATACCTATATTGTTGTATTTAAGACACTTTTCTTTTAATTGTATTCAATGTATCTTTGGTAAAGTACTTATTTTAAACCACAACTAATTCTGGAAAATATTTTTTTTTGTTTAAATGTCAAAGAATTAAATAAATGCAATGAAACAGGGTATCACAGAGAAACAGTTAGTGACTAATTACTGAACTTGTGGTACACTATAAGTCGATTAGGCTTAAGCGTTTGACTCGTATGTAGTAGATTAATCTTCTAGTGCGATTAACATTGTATAAGTAAACCAATTATAATACCTAAAAAATATAAGACCAAAGAAAGCCCATCGTTATTTTTATTTTTCTTATGTGTAATATGAACTTGCAGTTTTATTTATGGCTCTAGCGGACATGGACGCAAAATTTGAAGCCATTCACACTTATAACAATATGTAGTCAGCAAGCTTAAGAACCGGGTCTTCTTTGCTGCAGGTATCTTACTACCCAAGGGTACAAATTATTACCAATGAATGCAATTATATCATTTTTTTATGTGATAGTCAGCAAACGAGCAGACGAGCCGCCTCATGGGAAGCAGTCATCGTCGCTCATGGACATAAGCAACATCACAGGAGCCACTTAAGCATTGCCGACCCTTGAGAACCCTAAATACCCGCTTCTTGAAGAATCCCATGTCTTAGCACAAAGGAAATACCTCAGGAGGCAACTCATTCCACATTCTGCACGTTCTGGGAAGAAACGAGCGAGATGCCTGCTTATTCATGGTGTGCCATGTGTCTAAGAAGTGAGGATGAGCTTTGCACCTTTGGCGGGAGGTGCGGTGATAGAAACGAGACGATCAATCATGATCAATTTACTCTTTATTTCCTTTATTACATGAATTCTATTATTTTATTAGGTACCCAGTTTTATTTACATATACAAGGATTCCTAATCTCTATCGTCACTTATTTTACATTCCACGATTCTCAGAACCAACATTTCGCAGATTATTTCCTGTTTGTTTCGGCACAGAACCCCGATTCAGCGAAACGGTGTCGTCACATGGAAGCGATGCGATAGTGCAATCCTGTTTGTGCGAATTATCTCCTATTCGGATGTCCTCTGGTCAAGGACTGTCGGCCGTACGTATTCAAACAATGCTTTTAAGAGATCACTGCGGTTCGATAACGATCTGGTCAGTGTCAAAAGTCTTCAACCAAAAACGTCACTTGTGACCCTGACAGATCGGTATCGTATCGCAGTGATCTCTTAGAAGCATCGTTCGAATTGGGCCGTGGAACGGCTTATGTGCTCCAGATGTGGAATTTAAACAATGCATTTGTTAGGTACATGTATCATACAGGATTATGCCTTCAATAATCGAATTTAAACTGTTAGTAGACTCACTTGTCGTCGTGAACGCTGCGCGCACTATTAGTGCTTGAGAAAGGAGACCTAGGCTCTCCGAAACATGTCGCGCGAGTGACTAAAACAAGTGAGTCTAAACCGTGAAATTATTTAAGATTACGCCTTCGCTCGTGTTCTAATTTATCGCCACTCTGCGAATTTGCTACTTTTCGCACTTGTATCGTAATGTACATACTAATATCGCATGTAATGTAATTTTAGAAAATTGTACGTCTTAATGCCAAGTTAGATACAAATGTTACAATGGGCAACCATTTCAGAACATCTGTATAACCTACATATAACCAACTTCAATAAAGAAATGAACATATGCATGTAACTGCGACGAAATATCGGGAGCTCGAAAACAATACAAAAGGTAATCACGGTCCATATCCCGGTCAATATAAGTCTAAAGAAATTGAAATTGTAATGACATTTTTTTTATAAGTACCACGTCGGTGGCAAACAAGCATACGGCCCTCCTAATGTTAAGCAGTCACAGTAGCCTATGGACGCGGCGCCTGCAACACCAGAGATATTACATGCGCGTTGCCGACCCTTTAAAAACCTGTACACTCCTTTTTTGAAGAACCCCATACTGTAGCCCCTCGGGAAAACCTCGGCATCGCTCATTCCACAGCCGAAGCGTCCGCGGGTGGAATCGCGACCATTTAGGTTGTGAGGATTTGATATAATTCCGATTTTGGTCGCACTTCTGATATTTGACAGGTAATCGTTGACATTGTAGGTTTGTGGCAAATTCGATCGCAGTCCATCTCGCTCGCTCTGAAGTATTGGTGCGGTAGAGGGAATGTGCGATCGAGTTTACGCTGTCGCTAACGTAAATGTCAAATGCCATCTCGTGGTAGCCGTGTAGGACTACCGAAGAATCACTTTTAGGTAGCGGGGCGCTCATAGAATAGGGAGAGGGGATATTACTGCAATGTCCTGCCACCAGAGTGCAGCACTATCCTTTTTAGTAAACCATAGAGTAACTTATACATACTGTACCTTTAACAGGTTTTTGACAAGTTTTCAGAGTTAATAAAATATGACTGGATGGTATAGAAAGGATGCCAATCTCTTATGGCAGAATTGTTGCAAAAGTGACCGCTTTCAGTTTTAAATAATAGTTCCTAATCTCTCCGGTGGCGCTAGTTAGGCTCTGGGACATGAGTATAACATGAACCATATAAGGCAACAAATAACCCGACCAAATTACGTAGGTTGTTTTTGGTAGTATTTCGGTGTATGGTGGCGCCGCCTAATTACTGTTTTTTGATGGACACTTTTCATACATAGAGATTTGGCTCCTTTATATAGTCTCCATGAATGTGACATTGATGCATTAAGGCCATTTAAGGCTGTTTGTTTAAAGAGGACCTACTGGGAATCGCGAATCCAAAATTTCGCTATCTGCCTCTTTATTTCCCGAATATGCAAGATTAACAGAGATGTTATAAACCTTCAGATCGTGGTAGTGGCGCCCTCTACGCAGAGTTTCGCGTAATATTCCATATTCCCTATTCGATTCTTATAGGCTTGAGTTGACTGTGACTTAATTAGCCTCATACATGAAGTTTATATTTGAACGAAATATGTTTTATTTGGATGTTTGTTACCGTTATATCATGTTACAAATGCATTTACGTTTTTAAACTACCATTTAATTACTTAAAATTTTAAATAAAAAGTACAAAAATTTGCCCGCGAAAAGCTAGTGAGCGAAACGCTCGAAACGCCACGTGACGTCATGCGTTCGACAGATTAGTGTCATTAGTAGCAAACGTCAGTTGGGCCGCCCAACGTGTGACGTCATCACGCTCTGTCGAATTCGCGTAAAAAATTATGAGCGTTTCAACCGCTCAAAAATTTTCAACATTTTAAATATTTTTTAATAAAATAATGTTAAGGTTTACAAAAGTATTTTTATCATTTCCGGTGTTCCAACGATATAAATTATGAATCCAAAAATAAAAATAAATTCATGCATGGAGCTAATTGTAATTTTGTTGTGAGTACAATTAACTAAAATCTAAATGACAATTATTGTTGTTTTGCAAGTTTGCAACTCTGTATTTTTCATCACACTCGCTCAGTGAATGTGGAATTGCACGCAGACTTAGCGGGAACTATAAAAGAGCTAAGCGTTTTCCCTAAGGAGTTATGAAGTTTCTAGAATACTAGAAACAAAGAATTATAATAATAATTAACAGTTTTTTGTCTTTATACTTCATTTTTGTATTGCAAGTTGCAAGTGTGATGAAAAACATTGTGTGTATCTCGGGGCGTAATAATATTGCAAACTCGAGACTATAAATCGCTCCGGCGAGCCGTCGCGATTTAACTATTATATACTCTCGTTTGCAATATTAAACTTACGCCCTATGTTGCACAATGTACCGCACTGTAAAGTCCCCAGTAAATCCGTCGGGATATTTATATTAGCGGAGCACAAGAAAACACAACCGTTAGGAATCTCCATATATTGCAAGAATGAGTCTTAGGTCTACCCGCGCTGTCAAGCGTTTATTAATGTATTTATATCTACCTACACTACACGCACCAATTGTAGTTTCTGTTTGGCCCAATGGCTGACTGGTAGAGAATGCCTTATGGCATTAAGTCTGCCATATGTACTTTCTTGTACTGTGCAATAAAGGTTAAATAAATAAACTAACTTCTTCATATCGCATACTTTATTACGATTAATGTGTTTAATTAAAAACAACAAATTTCACATTATTAAACTATTAATCACACACGCATTTACTTTTCACAAAACAACCACATACAAATTAATTAATTATTTCAAAAACCGTCTTAAATAAAATCTTTGGGATGCTTAAATTTTATGTTTTGCACCATCTATCGGCCAGTAGTGAAACTAGCTTCTATGCTTGGTAACTCTTAAGTCATAATTCTGTCACAGCTTCGCCGTTCAAATTGACGACCTCAATTGCGTGTTCTGAAGGTGGTCTCCAACATGGTATTTCAGCATACAGAGGTTCAGATGTGGTGTTATCAATTACATCTAACTTAGCTTCACATTTGAGCGCTTCTATAGCGGACTCAGCTAGCGAGTCGGGTCGCTGTTGACGTAGTTCGTCACAACCGCTCAGAGATGGCGCCACAGAACAACGCGCCTGTAATGTTGGATATTCCACGCTTCTTCTTGGCAAGTGGTCGTAATGGCATTCTAAAATTCCTGTAAATAAAATGTATTGTTTAGAACATATTCACTTATTGAAGAAAATTGTCTTTAGATGTTTTTTTTAACAAACCTCTAAAGTTTTCCAACATCATAGGAGAAATTGTTTGAACAACCACTGGCCTCATAAATTGTTTCAAGTTCCTGTCCAAAGTTGATATTGGCTGGTAATGGCATTTTTCTGTTCTTGGTGGTTCTGAAAAATACAAATGTTTGAGAAAAAAAAGCAAAAAGAGAAGTGGCCCATGAGGGGATCGAACCCGCGACCTTCGCGTTATTAGCACGACGCTCTAACCAACTGAGCTAATGGGCCGTTGTGACAAGCGATGAAATAGTGTATCGGTATCTTAACGTCATTACTTCTGAAAATAATTGTTCTACTTGTTCCACAGCTTTTGGTCACATGGTTTAGTTTCATCATAAAGAGGATATAATATTATAGAGCGGTACGGTCATAGTAAATTTTGTAACCACAGTAAATTCACTGCCATCTATCGAAACACTTTAAAACTACAAATGAAGATTTATAAAAATACGATAAAATGTATTTTTTTATTTGCATTAATTATTTTTATTATTTTGACCCATGTTCTTTCACTGATATGCGTTAAAATTGTTATATAACAAACGAAACCGTCAACGCCCTCTATACGAGGGTAGGCCAAAGGTAGGGGCGACAACTAATCGAGAATCAAATTTTCGTCATTTTCGAGGCACGTTTTTTCCTTAGACTGTATCCATCTATTACGGAGTTATATCGATGATAGAACGAAACCATTTCGAAAGTTACGGCCCGGCCGAAAGATTCGGCCGTCTTTTGTTCGAAACCGAACAATTTTGTCAGTTTACTTTTAAAATGTTATTGTGCATTCCGTAAGTTTGTCTATCTACTTAATTTGAATTCTCCCCTCATCTACTCGAAGGTTAGCTGGAAGATTTCCCTTATAGGGACCAGTTCGCCTTTGTACCTCTATTTCTGTAAATTTTATGTAAACGTGTGTTCATGTGTTGTGTACAATAAAATGATGCTACTACGACCGAAACATGATTTTTTTGCCGAAACTGGCCGAAACCGAATCTTCGAACTATAGACAAATTTAGGTCAATTCAGCATTTTTTTTTTATTTTGTTTCTTTTCCCGTTTTTACGGTTCCGTACCCAAAGGGTAGGCGGGTAGGGCGAGGAAAAGCACCCACGAGATGGTATGATGGCGTGAAGAGGGTGGTTGGCGGCAACATGCAGTGCGTGACTCATGTGGCTTATGACCGCACACTATGGAGACGGAGCATACATGGTCGCGATCCTCAGCAATGAGGGACCGAGGAAGAAGAACCCAAAGGGTAAAAACAGGGACCGGACAACCCTTTCCGCGATAAAACCCTTTCAATGGGCGACACTTAAACACGGCTAACACATTGAAAGACTTTCCCTTTTGAACTGCAAGCCCATTCATTCATACCCCTACCTTTGATACCCTTACCGAAAAGCTAACCAAAAATAAGGCTAGCACTTAATAAGGGTTACCCTTATCTTTAAGCGCTTTTTATAAAGGTTTCCCTTTGCGTGAAAGAGACAGGATTAGTATATATCTACGGTAGTGTATGAAAAGGAAAGAAAATACGTGCCTAGTCAAAGAACGCCGCCGTCGCCGCCGATGATCGCTCGGATTCGAAGTAATGTGTGCTTTGTGAACAAGGTAGACGACTTAAATTAGCACGCTTATATGCTAAAAGTGAAGCCCTTTATAAGGCTAACCCTTATAAGCAATATGCAAGGTGTTGGTGAGCGGATGATAAGGGTTTCGTAAGGGTATTTGGGCTACCGATTACTCAAATGTGGTAGCTTTATATAAGGGTTTTTAAAAGCAAAACAAAGGGTTTCGTCAGGCAAAGGGTATGGTGAGTTAAGCCTTATGCAATACCCTTATAAAACCCCGATAAGGGATAGCGGGCCGGTCCCTGGGTAAAAACGGGACCCTATTACTAAGACTCCGCTGTCCGTCTGTCCGTCTGTATCTCATGAACCGTGATACCTAGAGAGTTGAAATTTTCACAGATGATGTATTATTTCTGTGGCCGCTATAACAGCAAATACTAAAAACAGAATAAAATAAAAATTTAAGTGGGGCTCCCATACAACAAACGTGATTTTTTGCCGTTTTTTGCGTAATGGTACGGAACCCTTCGTGCACGAGTCCGACTCGCACTTGGCCGGTTTTTTATATTTTATACATGTAGTTTTTTGACAAGAAATTAATTATAAATGAAATAAAAGAAAAGGTTTAGGTCGTGTCATACTGTTATGACACGACCTGAACCTTTTCTTTTATTTCATCACATCACATTACCTTAAGGAGTTGGCAGAGGACCGGACGAGTCGGTGATTGCTCCACCGACAAGAGCACAGCTCTTAAATAAGAAGAAGAAGAAAGTAAATGAAACTTACCAGGTAACGGCGTATTAAAGATATTCCTCACATACGGCGGCGGCCCGTCATTATTATCAATCATCACTTGCATCTTGATGCTGTTCATCTTATCCTCATACCTCGGCCGCTTGCACCTGTCCAACATCACGATCACCACAGCCACGGTGATCACAGTCATCATCACCCCTCCAGCTATGCTGATCACCGATATCAAGTCTACTGATGATCGATCAGGTTTGTCCATTACAGCTGTTATATGCTCCGGTTCTGTCAAAATATGAAACTCTTCATCAGGTTTTGCTGTTGCTGTTATTTTAGTAACGTTATCTTTAGCTTGAAATACAGTATTGTTTCTTTTAACTATAATCTCTGTCACTGTTTCCAAAGTTTTAGTAGAAGTTCTATTGATCCGTCTTAATTTTGTATTAGTTGAAGAGATAGTTAAAGGTTTAGCGGACGTGCGCATGCTGTTAGTGGCATTCTTTGAGTCTTCTGTAAAGTGTGATTTAGTGGTATTTTGAAAGGGTGTCGATGTGCTGGATGGTCTGACAGGTGCGGGTGTTGATGACATCGACCTTGTAAACATTTCTGTTGATTTCCCAGTTACGTTTTTATATGTAAAGTATGATGCAGTAGTCAGAGCTATCTTTTTGAACGTAGCGTAAGACAAAGACGTTGGTATTATTGAAACCATTATAGTTCTCGGTGTAGTATTTATCGTAGTCTCCTTTTTCGTTACATTTTTATGTTTTGGAGGTTCCGAAATTGGTTTGATTTTCGTTTCAACTAGTAATTCACCTTTTTGTGCTGGTCTTATCCAAATTTCTTTTGGTTTAAACTTGATTGTTGTCGGATACATTTTGATAGTTGTTTCTGGTCTTCTTGTAGCTTCTTTAATTGTTGGCTCCGTTATTAAGTTCGGTTTAGCAGTTCTCAAAGTCATTGTTGACATTTCAAATGTTTTAGTTGATTGTGATGGTAATTCTAAAAACTCGGTTGTTGGCAATGATTTTCTAACAGTCGTTCCTTTAGTAGAAGCTGTAGTAGTTTCAATACTCTTTGTAGCAAAACTTGGTTTAATGAAAATTGGACTAACCGTGGTAAACGACATCTTCGTTGGAGCTATAGATTTGTTAGTAGATAAAATCCAGGGTGTAGTCAAAGTCACGTTATTCCAATTTGTATATTTAGTTGTAGTTGGTTCTTGATTTGGTATTTTAGATTCTACGGTAGCAATCTTAGACGACTGTATGGTGGTTTCTACTGTAGATGTTGCAGCGCTAGTCAATAAAGTAGTTGCAATAGGTCTCATAGTTGTAGTAGTAGGAATAGTAGTAGTTGTTGTTGTAGTAGGTTTAGGAGTTGTAGGTAACGTTGTTTTCGTTGGAGCTGCAGTGATTGGAATTCTCACTGTTGTAGTAATTGGTGTTGTTGTAGTGGTAGTCCCAGTAGTACTAGTCATAGTAGTTCTTTCATCAGCTCTTGAGGTAGGTATGGTAACTGGTTTGGTAACTGAAAGTTCTTCTATCGTTGCAGGAGAGCTAAGTCTTACTTCACATCTGAAAAACAATTTAATGGTGACTGACTATAAATCTATTAGTGACTTCATTGATTTGACAGAGAAAGAAGCATCTGCGAGAGAAACTAAAACAAAATGCGTAATACTCATTTACGTGAATAAATTGAATTGAATTGGATTGAATACCTAACTAAAATGTAATAACAATACAGTACTAGATTATACCAACTCAAGATGAAATTTAATTATAATTAAATCTCTAGAAATTTTAAGCTTAATATTTTATCAGGTTGTTGAGATAAAAAGATTCTAAGCGTTCTCAGCAGCGGATACGTAAGCCTTTGTCTCGCAATGAGATGAGACATACGATTTAAGAAGATTACATTAGTGGCAACCCACCTCTCACCTTGCCATCCATCCTGGCACCGACATTCTCCTGTCACTGCCGAACAGGTGCCATGCTCTGTACATGTTTTGCATTCATTCACGCAATTTGGACCCCATTTGCTTTTTGGACAGTCTGAAATATTTCGGGATTATAATTTTCACTGCCTTTAAGTCACTAGTACTTTAGTTAGTAATATTTTCTGGATCTTATGTTTCCTCACTATCTTTATTTCATGATACGTTATTATCTACAGATTTTGTAATTTCCTGACTAACGCTTTGTGTATTGTAACAGTGTGTTATGAAAGAAATTAATGGACTTTAGTCTAAAGTAGAGCTTTCAGCAGTTGTTAATAAAGACATTAGATTTTTATAGTCTGTTATTAAGTTATTGGTTTGGAGTTAAGCGGTTAGTAATATTAATGGGTATATTCATAGATGCAATTGAAAGCTACTATTTGATTTTATGTCTGTAATAAATCAAAGATAACGCTGCTGTATCCTATTAACACTAACTGCAATAAATTTTCAAGTTAAAATTACGTATAATTATAATCTTTATGACTATTAAAATTGATACAACAACAAGTAAGCTAGTTCGATAACATCGACGAAAAACATCAATTTGTACAAAATTTATAAAATGGTGTAATTTTAAAGTATACATTACTGAGCCCTTTCACTCCAATGTTTTTAGGGTTCCGTACCCAAAGGGTAAAACGGGACCCTATTACTCAGACTTCACTGTCCGTCTGTCTGTCTGTCCGCCTGTCCGTCTGTCCGTCTGTCCGTCTGTCCGTCTGTCCGTCTGTCCGTCTGTCGGTCCGTCTATCTGTCTATATGTCCGTCTGTCTGCCACCACCTGTATCTCGTGAACCGTGATAGCGAGGCAGTCGAAATTTTCACATGTTGATGAATGTTGTTGATGATGTATTTCTTAAAGATGACATATTTTGGGACAGTTACGAGCACTGACTTTCTTTCCTTACTCCTATAATGTAACTTTGATTTTTCTGTTATCTGTAACCCTTTATATAAGGCACACTGTCATTATGACAAAAATGGCCACCCTATAACATCATCTTCTTGTATTTTTTCTTATGCAGAATTTTTCCTACTTTAAGGCGGCGATGCTTGAATCGTGTATTTTTTTTACTTGACTTTGTTTAAAGCAAAATCAACACAAAAGGTTACCAGGGCAACATAAGCAAAAAGCGTTCTACCCTCAGAGCATCCGTTTCCGGTCCTCCCCGGCGGACACACCGGCACACAGGATACATCCCTCATCTTGTAACCGGGGCAGCACACCGCCACCTCCGCTGTTCGCTCCTCAGTCTGGAAATTGAATAACAACCCTGTTATTAAGACAGTAAGGTATTATTTGAAAAAACGTGCAGAATCATATTGATAAGACTGTATTGTTTTGGATCAAGAAACAACTCTAATAGACTTTGTTGCTTGGGTAATAGGGTTTCATTTAGAAAAAGGTGTGAAATCAAGTGATATTCTAAGAAAGAATGTTTTACAAAGGAATTTTGAACTCTGTTAGCAAAGTATTAAGGTTCGAATCTCTGATTTTTAAGTAAGATTTTTCTTTCAATGAAGTTTCTTGTTAAAGTTTTCGTTTGGAAAATGTTTTTGTTTCAATGAAGCATATTTTCTTGTTTCATACACTTTGTCTTAAAGATACAATAAATAGAATATTTTTATTACCATTTTTTCCTACGCCCATTTATATTATAGGATGCTAAAAATGTGTCAACTCAGACGACAAAAAAAAATCGACGACAAAATAAAATTCGGCTCTATAATGGATTTTTTCCCCTCACTGGCTCGGAAAGCCGTCTTTTATCGTTTAAATCAAGCGGGGAAAAACGCATTTTATCCACTAGCGGGGAAAGTAATTTGACCTTGGATGGAGCGTGTTTAAGTAGCTTTTGACAGATAACAAAACGTAAAACGCTTATAATAATGGTTCGTTAAATAAAGCTAAATTTGGTATTTAATAAAAAATACCAAATTTAGCTTTATTTAATGATTTTAAGTCATAAACCTTAAATTCTATAAGAAACATTTTTTTTAATGTAATTCTAAACGCACAATTTGATTCGATGCAATTTCAAAACGCTTTGTCAGAAATGTCAACATTGTCAACAAAAATTTTCTCCCCGACCCCGATACGTAAAAATACACAACTTCCAGAGTTTTCTGTTATAATATCGTATTATCGTGAAAAAATGAGTGATTCCAGTGATGAAGATGATCTAACGCCTGTGGATGTTGCAGTTTCGTCGCTATAGTGAGGGGAAAAGTTTTGTGTTACACACGGGTGCAAATGTATTTTACTCGCTACGCTCAGGATTCTATTTTAGAACTACTCGCTTCGCTCGTGGTTCAACTATAGACTCCTTTCGCTTGCTCGTGTTTCAATTTCACACTCGCGGGTAAAATCCATACTAAGCATCAATATTCCCTTCCCGGTCCTGCAATATAGGGTAATTGCGCTAGTTTTCATCCAGCTACATAAAAATGATATTTCGCAAGTAGCAATTTAAAAATGAAATATATTATTTGCTAATCCGTCAAGTGGACGAAAACTAGAGCATGGACGGAAATTAGCGCAATGAACCTACTTAGTAGGATTTCCAGTTACTGTCACATCTAGTCAATGTAATTACTTATGTATGAAAGTGACTGGATTCCAAGATTCTAAAGGCCAAACGTGACCCCATAGCAAATCTCATTGTTTGTATTTAAAAACACAACACCACCAGTAACTTCGTGATTACCTACCTATGAAGTAATATTATGACAGTCACTTTGCTCTGATCTAGATTCACTCAAGGATGGCGAATCGACCTTATAGACTAAGAGGTGGCAAAGGAAAAGGTTTCATTTTAATAGCAACGAAACCCAACTCGTATTAAGAATTAGAAAGAGAAATGGACGTGTATTGAATGAAATTATCGCGTTATCGTTTTTATAATAAATAAAAAAATATTTTTCGAATTGCTGTCAGTTTACTCTTTCCAAATGTAGATATTAATATAATCACTTATTAGCTACTCATCCATAGTATGACAGCTGTTCATCGACAGAGGTCAATTTTTATGGCAAGGATAAAATAAGCTATAGTTTCTTCAATTTATTTCACTATTTGCTGGTCTGCGACTCCAATCTCTACCGATGAACTGACACCTGTATCAATCAATACAGAAATTGTATCAAATTTGATATTGATCGAGTAACGGCTTTAGCTAATTTTAAATTGTATATCTCAGAGACCAGCTCTTCGTCTATTAGATTCATATTCAAGTAATCACTAAGACTATTATCGTCTATAAAGTTATGCTTTAATGGAAAAGTGGATTTGTATGTAGTACTGCCGGTGGCATTCATTATTTCCGTTCCAATGCAAAGTATGGAATAATCTTAATAAATGTATTTTTTCATTGCCACATATTTACCAAAGCACAAGTGTTTAAATGATGTGACTAATATTGAAGAAATAATTAGTGATACATTTTATTATTTCTTGATATGTAGGCATTTGGATTTCTTCCTCAGGACTGGATCTTTTGTACGTACTTACATTTTGGTTACTTTGGTAAATGAAAGAAAGTTCAAAACTATAAGTATCATGTCTAAAAATTCTGATGCACAGCAAATTACAGCTAAAGTCAATGATAAACTTAAAAATTACTGTAATATTAACATTGTACTAGGTAGTCTTTTATCACATAGCACTATACGCGTCCGGTTTTTTATCACATAGCCCCCAGTATTTAGTCCATTTCTTTTACCCAATAACTTAGTACATTTTAGATTCCTTCAACTCTCAATAGTCCTTACGGCCTGGCAAGTGCTGCCTCTTCGTGCCATCTCAGGCATATACGTGGCAGCATCCACTCTGTGTACCCCTTACATCTCATTGTCAAAAGATACTCTATTAGTTGTTGGCTCCGGCTCCGCGCACGCCTACGAAGGAGAAAGATCGAGTCGATGAAGATATTGATAGCAATTATACAAAAATTATAATAACCTCTAGTCTAGTAAGATCCCGCATTTCTGTGCTCCATTTGGAGCATCGTGGCGGCATGGAGAAACACCACTCGTATGTGCGCACGGACATCGGCGCGCGGTACTTCACCCGCTTCGTGATGTTGTATCTGTGAACACAAACATGTCGCTATACTTACTCAACCTCATATCTGCAACAATCATTTGATGGAAATGTCGCTTTTCTTTCATTCGGAATACGGGTGTTTTTGTCATCAAATGAGTATTGCAGATACGAGGTTGAGTAAGTATAGCGGCGATATTATTTTTGTTTATATTGTCAGTTAGGGCTGCAACTACTGCAGAAATATGACTGGTTCTTGTGGTGGAATCGGAGGGGAAGATAGAACGTAGATAAGAGAGGTACTAAGGCAAGAAGCATTTTGAATAATCGAGTAAAAAAAAACCGGCCAAGTGCGAGTCGGACTCGCGCACCGAGAGTTCCGTCCTTTTTAGTATTTGTTGTTATAGCGGCAACAGAAATACATCATCTGTGAAAATTTCAATTGTCTAGCTATCACGGTTCATGAGATACAGCCTGGTGACAGACAGCTAGACAGACGGACAGACGGACAGCGGAGTCTTAGTAATAGGGACCCTTTGGGTACGGAACCCTAAAAAGTGACGTAACAAAGCGAAAGAGTCAAAGATTTGGCGCTTGTAATTTTTCCTTAATTTCTAAGAAACATCTCTTCTTAATACAAAGTTAAAGACTATACAATGTGTACATCCAATACGGGCAAATATTTAAACGGTAGTTAGCACAGGACCTAAGAAGTATATTGCGATAAATTTTGCTACAAAATAATGCGGCCCGCAATGTAAAGCAACACACAAGTTACGAGATACGAGCTTTTTAAAGTAACTGTCAACGCTTGTCAGCAGTTACTACAAAAGGCTCGTAGGTATCTCCTAATGTCATTTCAATTGTCATGTTATGTCTCGCAATGTTTGCAGTACGTTGCTGCTCGTAAAATTTTCAAAAATTAATTACAGGGTCACAACAGTGTTAATAAAAAAAAACCTTAATTAATGATTACACGGATAAATTCTATATCTGGTTTAATTTATTGCTCGTATTGGATTTACACACTATATTACTTACTTCTGCTGAACCATGCACACATGGTCCCCGTTTATCCTCTCCACCTCCACCATAAGCACCGTCACTATCACCACCACCACGCACCATATCTGAGTCTTTACAGTCCGAGATGGTACTGCCAATCCATCCTGGCTTATAGTTTCATAGTAATAAACACCATTATCACTTACTTCTGCTGCACCATGCAGACATGGTCCCCGTTCACGTTCAGCCCCTCCACCTCCACCATAAGCACCGTCACTTTCACTGCCACCACGCACTATATCTGAGTATCTACAGTCCATTGCTACTGTCATTGTCACTGCCAATCCATTGTGGCTTATAGTATCATAGTAATAAACACTATTATCACTTACTTTTGCTGCACCATGCAGACATGGTCCCCGTTCAGCCCCACCACCTCCACCATAAGCATCGTCACTATCACCGCCACCACGCACCATATCTGAGTCTCTAACGTCCGAGTTGCTACTGTCATTGTCACTGCCAATCCATTGTGGCTTATAGTATCATAGTAATAAACACCATTATCACTTACTTTTGCTGCACCATGCAGACATGGTCCCCGTTCAGCCCCACCACCTCCACCATAAGCATCGTCACTATCACCGCCACCAGGCACCATATCTGAGTCTCTACAGTCCGAGTTGCTACTGTCATTGTCACTGCCAATCCATTGTGGCTTATAGTATCATAGTAATAAACACTATTATCACTTACTTTTGCTGCACCATGCAGACATGGTCCCCGTTCAGCCCCACCACCTCCACCATAAGCATCGTCACTATCACCGCCACCACACACCATATCTGAGTCTCTAACGTCCGAGTTGCTACTGTCATTGTTGTCACTGCCAATCCATCGTGGCTTCTTATCTTGGCATGTTGAAAGTTTCACCTGTAAAAGAAAAAGGAGATCTATGAGTTGATGTTTTTGCGCACAATCAATAGAATTGTGTAATTAAGAATGTATTTGTCTGACTTTCAAGGAAACCTATAGCGGTTAAGCCATTTTTGAGTTTTTGCAAAAAGTATATTTTGATGGGCGAAAAACAGGGACCGGCCCGCTATCCCTTATCGGGGTTTTATAAGGGTATTGCATAAGGCTTAACGCACCATACCCTTTGCCAGACGAAACCCTTTGTTTTGCTTTTAAAAACCCTTATATAAAGCTACCACATTTGAGTAATCGGTAGCCCAAATACCCTTACAAAACCCTTATCATCCGCTCACCAACACCTTGCATATTGCTTATAAGGGTTAGCCTTTTAAAGGGCTTCCCTTTTAGCATATAAGCGTGCTAATTTAAGTCATCTACCTTGTTCATAAAGCACACACTACTTCGAATCCGAGCGATCGTCGGCGGCGACTGCGGCGTTCTTTGACTAGGCACGTATTTTCTTTCCTTTTCATACACTACCGTAGATATATACTAATCCTCTGTCTCTTTCACGCAAAGGGAAACCTTTATAAAAAGCGCTTAAAGATAAGGGTAACCCATATTAAGAGCTAGCCTTATTTTTGGTTAGCTTTTCGGTAAGGGTTAGTCAAAGGTAAGGGTATGAATGGGCTTGCAGTTCAAAAGGGAAAGTCTTTCAATGTGTTAGCCGTGTTTAAGTGTCGCCCATTGAAAGGGTTTTATCGCGGAAAGGGGTGTCCGGTCCCTGGCGAAAAACGACGTTTTCTTATATCGTCTATTTTTTATCTCTGTTAATTAAACACCCTGTAGCTCCTAAAGTATTGATCGTTGAGTAAAAATAAATATGACCTATAATTTGTAGAAACCCTCTACAAGTCTACACCCTCAGCACAACCCCCTCCCCAGAGGACTTAGTATATTCATCTGGACACCACAAGGTATAACTACATATACACGAAAACATATATTTTCAAAACTACACGAATTATTTTCGTTGATTTTTTTTAATTTTAATGAGCATTTTATAAAATTTGTTGTATCCATATAATGAAAGGTTTACGGAATCGATCCAACCAGAATTCATCACTCTAACCATAGAGAAATAACTAAGCTATTTCTCTATTGCTCTCACCCAGATCACTAGGTTGGACTCCCTGACTTGCACACACACACATACACACATCACACATCACACACACATCATAATCATAAAGGAATGTCACTACCCGGCTCCACTGTATGGATTGAACAGACCCGCTGGCATTTTAATTATCAATTGAGGGCACTTCCTTTTGGACACGTTATGCAATCAAGCTTTGAAGACAATTTGGATATGATAGTTATGTATTAGATGTAGATGAGCTTAATTGGAAGGAAAATTATTCATTTTATAGGCACAATAATTATAGAATTTTTTACGAGAAATGGTTAGGAATTGTAATTATGAAATATTTGATAAAAATGTATGAATGTATTTATTGATTGCCCAAATTATAATGCTATTAAAATTGAAGAACCTTATAAAAATATTTAACTGTTCCAATAAGCTAATGTAGTTATGTGATTTATTCCAGTTAGCGATTATAGGAAGAGCATTCATTGTATAGGCGTCACATACCTACATTTGATAAATCCTTAAATATTGAAATAAGCGCTACGCTGTTTTTGGAGCATATGCGTATAAAAATAAGGTTCAAAATGGCATTAAAACCGAAAAATCGTTAAAAATCACATAGCGACTTTTGTACGCGCAGCGACGAAGTATAATGTACTACCAGCGTTGTCACTAAACTATTAAAGTTAAACTATGAAACTTTCACGTAGGCGCAAATGTAGTTTAAATTAGTTATACACCCACGAAATCGCTAACGACAATATTGTAGCACTTAAGTTTTACACTCATTGTCGGTGAAAATGGGTATCTTTGTACCGAAGAGTCAATAACTCATACCTAGTGAAAGAGACATGGAGTCAAAGGACAATTTGTACTTCGATATTGACAGCTATAGTAGTGGGTAGCCTAAGCAAGGAATAAATGAAATGAAATGTATGCCCCCATACATTATGCGGTAACCTCTGGTTGTTCAAATCAAAAGTTAAACATTTGACATTCGTAAAGGGTTTTTCATGAGGGGTATGACAAAAAATCGTCCGTATGCCGAAGCATTACGGGTGTCTTTTCATCTTACGAAAAACCCTTGCACTTACCCCAACGCACTTATGTCAAATAGGTAGGTATAATTTTCTCGAACGGTACAAGAAATATTATCCCCTAAGATAAAACTAAATTATTAAATTGACAATTAAGTCACCCCTCTGCCCTATCAGTAAGTTAATTGACCTCCTTGAGAACTCACACAACTCATATTGTTATATCGTTGTCTTACTCATACTGGATACTATAGAAAGAGACACAAATATCACTTGTGTGTCAAGTGTATGAAATAATAATAATTAAGTTTCCTTTACACAATTAAAGCATGAGGCTGTTGTTAAGTAATAGTATGACAGTAATTACCATAAGCCGCGTAAATTGGTCGCGCTATTGTCATCAGTAATACTATAGGCCTGAATCGAACTAAGATACGTCAAATACGAGGAATACGAAGATACGAGTTTATGCATCGAGCAATGGAAGATGGGTTACTCTGTGTAACGATTCTATACAACGTGACCCTATTTCATCATTGATTGAGTGCTTCTATGCGATTTTGTACTGCGTTTCGATTCTTCATTACCATCACCACATTATTGGCCGTTTTATAAAAGTAAACAGGATCAATCGGATCGTAAACAGGATGGGGGTTGGAAGGGGCAGACCTCGGCGGACTTTCTCTGATCAGATCGGGGAAATCCTGAAGAAAGGCCAGGTCAAGAGCACCCTAAACCGGCGAGCGTGTATGAGGAATGTTATGAAAGTGAAGGAAGCGAAAGAGGTATGTCAGGATCGTAGCAAGTGGAAATCCGTGGTCTCTGCCTACCCCTCCGGGAAATAGGCGTGATTATATGTATGTATGTATGTAAACAGGATCATTGTGACAAGAATAGCAGAAGCACGGAAGTGCTACAAGATAACCGAAAATGACTTCACCATTTATACGCAGTTCGGCAATAATGTGGGAATGGTAATGAAGCTATTGGTGCGACTGAATAATCGCATACGACTACCCGATTGTACTGTAAATGAAGAAAGGAATTGTATGGTATCCCCCACGATATTAAACCAGAATTAATCAACATTATTGAGGGGGCAATGGGAAGTGAATTTGACGAATTTATTTTTGATGGCCATAATTGGTTCGGTTAGATACAGATAGATATAACTCCGTAATAGATGGATACAGTCTAAGGAAAAACATGCCTCGAAAATGACGAAAATTTGATTCTCGATTAGATGTCGCTACTACCTTTGGCCTACTGTAGTATAGAGGGCGTTGACGGTTTCGTTTGTTATTTAACAATTTTAACGCATATCAGTGAAAGAACGTGAGTCAAAATAATAAAAATAATTAATGCAAATAAAAAAAATCATTTATGAATATTTAAATACATTTTATCGTATTTTTATAAATCTTCATTTTTAGTTTTAAAGTGTGTCGATAGATGACAGTGAATTTACTGTGGTTACAAAATTTACTATGACAGTACCGCTCTATAATATTATATCCTCTTTGGTTAGATATTAATGGGGATAATGAAAGAGCAATTTAATGTTACTTAAGTGATTTATGTCATTTAAAAAGGACTGTTTAAGTGGAAATAAAGCCTTATAAGCTGTTTCAAACTGAATTTCCATAATTCAATCTTAAAGTGAAATTTCAGTATCAGAGAGTTCCAAATCCATTTTGATGGTTGAAATACGATTCTACTAGTAATTGTAGTACCTACCTGATCCACATATGGTGCTACAATGCTATGGTGCATATATCTATAAAATCTATTAAAAAAAACTTACTAAATTACAGTAACAGGGTATATACTAATTAAAAGTAACAGGGTTATCAGGATGTGGTGGGAGGTTTGGGGGGCCAGGCCTACCTTAAAAATACCACAAAGATCCTAAGACAACCGTGTGACATGGCGAGTCAATGCCGCCATCAAATAGGCATTCCCCTAGAGCCGGACAACAGCAGCTCTAGTACTGGCAGAAGGCCGAAGATATGGAATCTGGATGGGCTTCTGACCGGACACCAGTGGGCGGGAGACCGGCCACTGTACTGTGGTACGGAAGGCAATGGGAAACCACCGTACTAAATTCCCATAAAAAAGAGTATGATGTCAGTCAATGAAAATAGTATGGTCCTTGACAACGGGCTTCCACGACGTAATATCCCGTGGCGGTCTGAGTCCGGCAGGTTCAGACGCAAGGCTGAATCGGTCGTCATCATGCGAAACCCTTGCCTAATAGGAACATGGAACGTGAGGACAATGCTACCGCCAGGTAAGATAGAAGGTGGGAGAGAAGAGAAACCTGCTGAGAACTATAGAAAATAGACGAGGCAGAATGATAGGTCACTTGATAAGACACGACACTTTCTTTAACACTATATTAGAAGGCAAGATAGAAGCGAGAAGAGGCCGCGGAAAACCACGAGCAAGCTACACACAACAACTGAAAGCGAAAGCAAATGTCGTGTCTTACAGGGACCTAAAGAACCTGGCCGAGGACCGAAAAAACTGGCGCATACTCCACCGACAAGAGCCATGCTCTTAAATTATGAATGAATGAACTCAAAGTACCAGCCAAACAAATAAAATTAACGACACCGACGACTTGAACACCATTACCGTTCTCTGGCGCCACTCAAGTAATTAAAAAGGAGCTTCCGACACAAAAGGCAGATTTGATAAGCAAATTAAAGCAAAAGCTCACGAACAAAAATGTAATCAATTTAAGTAGAAATGGAGAGAATAAGGTCATTACTGAACCAATTTCTTGGAAAATTACTGTTTATTGAGATGAAGATTTACCTATTTATAATAAGAATTGAATTGTAAGTTGATTCACGAAAGCTGTTTTAGATTTTATCTATGCGAAAGACAGCAAGTTCGAGTTTTGCGCGAAGTGGTGACTTTTTAAATTTTTCCTTTAAGGGGCCCACTGACTATCAGTCCGCCGGACGATATCGGCCTGTCAGTTGTTCGGAATTCGGAACTGTCAAATTTTTGTTCTAACTGACATGCCGATATTGTCCGGCGGACTGATAGTCAGTGGGCCCCTTTAATATAAAAAATATATGAAAACTTTGACATTTCAGTACAAATCTCGCGTCAATAAGAATGAATCAACCCATAGCTTGAATCCACCGAAGATATTCATCGATTGGCAGCAGTATTTGTCCAGAAAATGGTCGATAATGATTAAAGCTCTAGAGGAATATTAATGTGTATATTAAAATGTTAATTTATTCATTTTAATGGAACGAATTGGGAAGAAATTGGGTTTTTTTTTTTTTTTAATCTTTATTAGAAAAAGGGTTTTTTCACAAATGAAAATGTCACCCTTATTGTGACATAGCAAGACAAATCAACTCTTATTATCTACGCTTAAATACCTAAGTTAACAATTTCATATATTTTCATCGCCTTTTTTGATTGCGGGTTGGCCAAAATGAAGTTAACTTCACCTATGTTATATAAATTACAGTTGTACTTTTGCCTAAAGTGAAAATTAAGGGGCATAATAGGGGCAATGTAATGACATCTATGAGAGGTGCGAAGTTGTGACTTGTGACCTGTAGCTAGTATTATATAATTTCTGCTTTGCTACTGTCTTCAGGGATTTTGCCTCCGGCGGAAAAAGTTATTAAGTAGGTATTTCTTTTAGCCAGGGAAAAGAAATTGTACCCTAGCAACGAAGTTGTTTTGATTGTGGAATAAAGGGGAGAGGGGTCGAGAGAATAGACTCATAATGAGTCAGTCGTACTTATGTGCGTCTCTCAGCTTGCTTGTCGGAATAAATATAACTTTTACCAAAAACCGACTTCAACGACGGTATGATGATGTCGTTATCGGAAAGGTAGGTAAGAAGGAAAAATTTATGAAAATTTTGGGACACTTACTCACTCCAGTTAGGATCGAAAGAGAAATTCTCAAATCTGAAAAAAGTGTAGTGTACAACGTTTACCCTTTAACGGTCAAGGTACAAAAACCTGATCCAAGGCCCATCGCCTCCTTAAAGACCAAAAAATTCTGCATAAGAAAAAAATACAACAAGATGATGATGGAGGTTGGTAATTTTTGCCATAAAATAAAATGATCTACCTATTATATTTGAAGAGTTCCCTTCAATTTCGCCTCGCATTATCAGAATGTAAAATAGGACAATGGGACGAACACTGAGCCTATAGTGATATGAGTATTTTTTATAATAACTCGTGAGTTTTCACTCGGATTTGTTGAAGTGGACTGTTGATAAAACCATAAAATCACAAATGCATATATTAATATAAACAAAATCGTCTTTAGTGTATTCGGATAATTCCGAATCCATACTTCAAAATATCGGGTAAATCTGAAAATTCCATCACAATACCCGACATTCCGAATTATCCGAATACACCTTGGTCTCGTAAATATCTCTCCCCCAACAGAACCCACCAAACTAAATAGATCCGGCTTGTCCCCGCGTGCGCCCGCGCAGGATGCGCCCATTGAAGCTATCAATCGAGGCGACGACCTCTTTCTGGATCCACGAAAGATAGGGCTGATAAAATGTACACACATTGTTGTTTAACATATATGTGGTATTTTCTATAAAAAGGGACCTTATTGTCGATGGCGCTTACGCCATTATAAACGATGCTCCGATATAAATACAATGACGCGCGACGCTGTGCGGCGTAAGCGCCATCGACAATAAGGTCCCTTTTCATAGAAAATGCCCCATATTTACTATGTAAAACGGAGTATTTTCTCGCTGAAACCCGTCTTAGGTGGTGTGGACACGTAATGAAAATTGAGGATCATATGACCAGAAAGGTCCTCAGTATAAACACCGGTCCGAGGAATCCCGGTAGACCCCTTCAAACTTGGATGTCTGTCATCAACAATGACCTAAAGAAAGCCCAAATCAACGAGACGACGACCCAGAACCGAAGAGTGTGGCGAAGATTGACGAGGAGAGCCGACCCCAAATGAAATGGGACGTGGCTAGGCAAAGAGAGAGAGAGAGAGTAAAACGGAGTATTTACCATGTATGTTTGTTTTTCTGTGTTACCGATATTTCGGCACAGTTGCACATGTCATCTTCTGTGGGTATTGACCAACAAGGTTTTAAATCGTACAACGTTTGTTTGATGTCCAGCAGTCATACGTATAGGTAGTCATAATTATGTATGATAGACGGAATTATCTGAGTGATAAAACGATTGAACATTAAAACGCTGTCACGTCGATAAGCTCTATTATCTTCTATTTCAGACTTGCTATAAAGAAATAAACTTTTGGCCAATAATTTTGCCAAGACTGTGATTGCCACTTAGAATAGATATTCAAAATTGTACAAAATAGTAGGCGACAATAATTTACAGTGTACTATCAGCAGACATACTGAGGTACTTACTTAATCTAAAATATATAGCTGGCATGATTAAAAGACTGATTCCTGTCCTGATCATACAGTGCAGTGTTATAAGTATAAGACGAATACTATTTTCGCAGGTGTATGTATGTGTTAGGAATGGTCTACAGATGTAGTGAATGATCCTTTCCCATCGTATTTTCTCGGAATTAGGCACATCATGTTCATGTTTGAGAATTTTTTGACGGATGATACTCGTACTTTGACAGCTAAATTGATTATCCTTCCTTTCGGCTTTCGGCTTTTGTGACTATTGGTAAAAACTGCGAAACTCTCAAAGATAATCAAAATTATCGTAATAAATAAAGAAACCTATTTAATTAACAAATTGCATTTAGACTTTTGCTTACACACACATACCTTCACACACACACGCACACACGCACGCACACACGCACACACACACACACACACACACACACACACACACACACACACACACACACACACACACACACACACCGCGCGCGCGCGCGCGCGCCATTCAGGCTCTAAATACATAATTAGGAATTGTTACTGAAGTAATTAATAAGTATTAAATAGTTAAAAAAATTAATTTTTGTAACCATCATGCTAGTAGTATAAAAGAAGTATTTAGTTTTAGTTTTAGATTTAAAGACACAAACATTTCGGAAGAGCGGGGTTTTCTGTCACAAGCATATCTAATGCTTAAATAAAAGAAGATCCCCATCCCATGCTGTAAACTACTTGTCTCTCATTTTCACTTTCAAACGTAGTGAACTGGTGTGACGACCCTACGTTTGCAAATCGTTCAGATGAACCAGCCGTTGTAAGGGTCATTGTCGTAAATGCAAGAATTGTCACCACAATAGGCTCGGTAAAAATAGAATTATGCTTTCCTTTATCATTGACGATGATTGTATAAAGAAACAAATTACGTGTAACTACAACCAAAGATAGATATAACTCCGTAATAGATAGATACAGTCTAAGGAAAAAACGTGCCTCGAAAATCAAGAAAATTTGATTCTCGTTGAGAGGGCGCTACTAGTTTTGGCCTACAGTCGAATAGATGGCGTTGACGGTTTCGTTTGTTATTTAACAATTTTAACGCATATCAGTGAAAGAACATGGGTCAAAATCATAAAAATAATTAATGCAAATAAAAAAAATCATTTATCTATATTTAAATACATTCTATCGTATTTTTATAAATCTTCATTTTTAGTTTTAAAGTGTGTCGACAGATGGCAGTGAATTTACTGGGGTTTCAAAATTTACTATGACAGTACCGCTCTAGTATAAGTTACTCTATGCTACAACCTATCAGTGATAGATGGAGGAATATCGGTTCTCATTTAAATTTTGCCTTTTAATCGACTTCAGGAGACTTTCAATTAATCGTAAAGTATTTTGTCCGGTTTTTGAAAGATAGCTAAACTAATTATTTAAGAATTTTGTTTTTTTTTGAATGAGTATCCTCTTACTTAAAGGGGCCCACTGACTATCAGTCCGTCGGACGATATCGGTCTTTCAGTTAGAACAAAAATTTGACAGTTAAAAACAACTGACAGGCCGATATCGTCCGGCGGACTGATAGTCAGTGGGCCCCTTAAAGATTGTGTGTTTTTTAATTTATGTATAGGTACTACCATTTTTGAAGCAATTTTATATTCCACTATTCTTTTAATCCAAACTCAGTTACAGGCAAGAAAATAAAAAAGTGTGTGCGTGTAATATTTACGCACGATTAAGATAAAACTTCTTTAACGTTTATCGCTTGCAATTTGACGTGTGTCCTATTGTGCGTGTGTCACTACTGAGCGTTACTTCCGTCAGAAAAAAAATCTGAGTTACCCTCTAGTCGCGCCTAAAGAAGTTTTACTTAAAAAAATCTATAGGATTTTATCCTTCTTTTTACTGACAGTAATGATTGATACTATATCTCATCTCTCTGTCAAAACTTCTTCATCCTGGCCCTTCAACAACCTGTTATCAATCAACAAAGGTCCATGTTTTGTCAGTGAGAATTTACAATAATATAATGGGGGGCCTAACAACGCTCTTCCGTACGTCTGTCACTCGTAATTGAATGGGACTATCATATCCCTGTCTAGTTAAAGTCAATATATAATGTGGTATGGTACGAATTTCAGCAAGAGTTCAAGCTGTGTTTGTGACAAGGGCCTGACACTCTTTGATAGAGAAAGATAGTCTTATTGCGATTCCTATAAGTTTCTAATCACCGCACCTCCCGCCAAAGGAGCAAAGCTCACCCTCACTTCTTAGACACATGGCACACCATGAATAAGCGGGCATCCCGCTCGTTTCTTCCCAGAACGTGCAGAATGTGGAATGAGTTGCCTCCTGAGGTATTTCCTTTGTGCTACGACATGGGATTCTTCAAGAAGCGGGTATTTAGGGTTCTCAAGGGTCGGCAATGCTTAAGTGGCTCCTATGATGTTGCTTACGTCCATGGGCGACGATGACTGCTTTCCATCAGGCGGCTTGTCTGCTCGTTAGCTGACTATCACATTAAAAAAAAAGGAAAGAGAAAATAGTGCCACGCTTTGTCTTTATCACCGACCGGGCATTTTTCCATGGTCGGGTTATGGCATCATGTGGGCATTATAGCAAGGAGGCTATAGCGAAATACCGAAATTTATAAGTGAAAGAGAAAATACATTGGACATGCAAACCGGATAAATTGCGTAGTATACATTTTCATATGAATATTCTTTCCCTCCCCCGGTCGCTCGGTGGCGCGTCTATAACTACTTGTGTATACTATGTCTATGGTTTGTGAGGTTTACTTAGTGTCTGTCCAAGCTAACTCTGCAACAAGTTAAAAAGCGAAGCTAAAGGTTTTCCCGTGCCACAGTTAGGGTTGCCACCTTTTTTCTTTACACGTATAGTATTTTTGTCAAAATATTGAAAAAATATAGTATTTACTGAGAAATTTGAAAATAATAGGACGCCGATTTGAGGCGAATTAAAAATCCAAGTCGCGTACGATGCGATATCGGTGACCTTTGTATACCCCATTCTTGAGTGATGAAATTATAGTATGTTTCGTACTATATTGTTTTTGTATAATAGAATATAGTACGATACTATATATTATAGTATGGGCGGCAACCCTAGCCACAGTATCCATATTTTTTTTTTGTTTTTTTTTTTTTATTCGCATTAGTGTCACTTGCTCCATTCACTAACCCGGGGTTAACCGGTTAAACTTGGAGTTACCATGGTTACCAGTACAATTTGACACTAGGTTAACGGTTTAACCGCTTAACCCCGTGTTAGTGGGATGGTGCAAGTGGCCCTTAGAGATATAATATGACATCACAGATAAAATGTAACTGCCAACAAGCGTTGACAGTTACTTTAAAAAGCTCGTATTATATCCCGTAACTTGTGTGTTGTAATTACATTGCGGGCTGAATTATTTTGCATGGTTAAAATTTTCATTGTATTTCTAAGCAAAATCTATCTCAATATATTTCTTAGGTCCTACTTATACTAACCACCGTTTAAGAATATTCGCCCGCATTGAATTTACACACTGTATAATAGGGCGAAGATAGCGCGGCGGAGCAGAGGATGTGATCTACTTAGATATTACATTTAATTTGTGTGTAATTAATTCAATTCATTGCTCCTATTTTGATATATTTATTGCGATATCAATTAAGAGTAACTAATTGTTTGTTGTCGACTTGTTATAATTATATTGTCAAAGTGTAATAAACTAAATATATGCTGATATTTTATAGCCGACATTCTAACACGTCTATTTAATGATCAGTTTGACCAGGTGGTGTAAGTATTTAGTGTCGCAACTTGCGACGCTGATGATCCTGGATTCAAATCTTGAAAACATAGACATATATATTACTTCGTAAAGACCGGCCTTACGAGCAGTACGAATGGGGATGATACATTGGAGTCAAAATCCCATTTACTTACACCAGCGCGCTCAGTCGTGTGGCGAATTGCGCAATTGAGAGGCGTCACCATTGGTGTAAACCATAGAGTAACTTATACTAGAGCGGTACTGTCATAGTAAATTTTGTAACCCCAGTAAATTCACTGCCATCTGTCGACACACTTTAAAACTAAAAATGAAGATTTATAAAAATACGATAGAATGTATTTAAATATAGATAAATGATTTTTTTTATTTGCATTAATTATTTTTATGATTTTGACCCATGTTCTTTCACTGATATGCGTTAAAATTGTTAAATAACAAACGAAGCCGTCAACGCCATCTATTCGACTGTAGGCCAAAACTAGTAGCGCCCTCTCAACGAGAATCAAATTTTCTTGATTTTCGAGGCACGTTTTTTCCTTAGACTGTATCTATCTATTACGGAGTTATATCTATCTTTGGTGTAAACAAAGTTTAAGCGTATGCATACCATTCCGACCGAACACCGACGCCTTTCCACTGCGCAATTCGCCACACGACTGAGCGCGCTGGTGTAAGTAGATGGGATTTTGACTCCAATGTATCGGCCCCATTCGTAGTGCTCGTAAGGCCGGTCTTTACGAATGTCTTAGCTTGAAAAGGATTCAATTGTATGCACATTTTATTTGTTTTTGAGTTATCCTGGATGTTTATATAATTAAACCTTATCGAATTTACTCACTACTGTGGGTGTAAGACTACCTACTACAATGTTGATTTAAACTAACCCGATATTCACTCATAAGTCTGCCTGTGACCACGAACGTAACGTCACGTTCGAAATGACTCAGGCCAAATATGAAAAACAACCTAATTTTACGCGATTAAGGACTGACTATCAGTCCGCCGGACGATATCGGCCTGTCAGTTGTTCGGAACTGTAAATTTTTTGTTCTAGGTGACAGGCCAATATCGGCCGGCGGACTCATAGTCAGTGGGCCTTTAAAATTACTAGCTACTACTATTAGCGAAAAGATTTCTTATTAATTTTGTTGTATTTATATTTAAGGTCTTAAGAGGATGAAATTTATGAGAAGCAATCTTTAGGTTAAGTTTAATATGTCCATATTAATTGTCACAATCCCTTTGAATCTGTACTAATACAGGGTTAAATTTTATCTACCAGCCATACTGCGTCATTAAAATTTGGCAGTTCCATAGAAATCAGCAGCATCACATCAGCCGGAATGTATGTTTCTCTGTATAAAAAAAAATGTGACGTTTTCAACCAAAAGGTACCACATTGTCGGTTATCGATAAGGTTAATTTCTAATTCAAGCTATATGTACAAGCGACAATAAGTACCCTTTTGATTGAAAATGGCACATATGGTCACGTTCACCTTAGAATTCCGTTTGCTGGACACTGCACGGATACTACTAAGAACGGGATCCTGCAGAAAACCGTACCCGCAAAACTGGACGTCAGTTATAAGTGCCATTTTCAACCAAAAGGGTACTTATTGTCGCTTGTCAGTAAGGCGCTTCCATATAGCTTCAATTAGAAATCAACCTTATCAACAAGCGACAATGTGGTAGCTATTGGTTGAAAACGTTACAGCGGTTCATTCATCTCGAACATGAAACCATTTCTGTAAAACTTTACGCCCTATTAGTCCATCGTACAGTGGCCATTAGATATATCTGAGCGGACAACGTGTTCACAATATCTGAACACGCACTCTAACGCCCTGCCCGCGCAGCATGGTTTCCCCTATCACTAAGTCCGTCACTTTCGCACTCACATACTTGTTAGAACGTGACAGGCATGGTGATAAGCGTACCGTGCTACGACTCCTGACAATATAGGCGTATTCAGAAATTGTGAGCGCCTCGGCCGCTCCGAGCCGCTATATTTGATGGCGACTGTACCATCGCCCACACTGTTCAGTGACAGCTCGTACACCTTATTACCTAAGGCATAAGGTCCTCAGATGGACAGTACGAGTGTTGCTGTTTGTATGTGACATTTAAATGTGTCGGTCCCGTATGCACTAATTAAGCCCATTAACGGTCAAGTGGCCGAAAGGACAGATGTTGTGTGCTAAACCAATTATATGACGCCATATTGTTTTAGCAATATCAAGCTATGTTGCCAGTTACAACATATTTAGGAACTGACAGAAAGACAGAACAGAGCGGTCATAAGAAATAAGAAAAATAAATAACCAAAAAATAAGGGAAATTAAATAAATAAAAATAAAATGCATTTATTTCAGACGCGTAATTAAGCAGTGGCGGACAAAATCCCTCACAAAAGTAAACGCAGCGTACTACGTAGGCGAACGCTAAACGGCGCGGCGCGGCGCGGAGCTGGGTGAATCAAACTTTTGATACCTATAGAAGTGTCCTACGTGGGCGATCTCGTTGCGAACGCGAACGCCGTGGGCCCGCCGCGCCGCGCCGCGCCGCGCGCCGCTACGCTTCGCGCTCGCGAGTGTTCGCCTACGTAAGACGCAACGTAAGTACTGTCTAACGTGTATCTTAAAACTAATTAAAATGTACGATTTCAAATTATAATGTGGTGGTGCTTTACATTAGGTTTTAATTGCTATGAAAAACAGCGTATGTGGGTTAATCACCCTAAATTGTAATGTAAAACTCGCTCATCAGTTACTTTGTGAAGATGGCATTTGCAATAGTGCCAAATTATTGGAAAACAAAAAAATATATAAAAAGCTTTGTTTCCTGTGAATATTCTGAAATAAAATATACTAAATAAATCTTGCTGGACCGTTATATACGCATAATCACTTAGACATAATAACTTTCACTTGATAAAAGGTGTACGATAAAAGCCGTAATAAAACGTACCCACATCCTAACGTACCTATTATATTACCCATAGAAAGGAGCGCACGTTCTCTGGATCCTATATGTAAATACATATATACAGTTTTTAGCCCAAATATACATGGTAAAATTCGGGTTTTTCACAGTATATTCATGCCACCTAATTAGATAACACAGGCATTTGCGTAGGAAGCACATAGTTGAACGAATGTGCATCCACTTGGGAGGATTTTTGAAACTACTGGAGCGTATAATTCTCTTCCTGAGGTAGGTAATAAAAATAGGCTTAGTAATGTTCACCTAAAAATACCTACTTAAATCATGAAATTAAATACATAACCACTGATTTAAAGATAAACGGGTAGTATTTAAGATAAACAATTTGTCTATCATGAATCATGACACTAGTAAACATACAAGCTTTGATGATTATACAAACCTAACTGGAGTAACAAAAACTATGCTAAAATAATATAAAAATACCTTCCTATATAAGAATAATTCATTGTTTATATTAAGTATTTCAGCTCCCAGGACTCCGAGAGACGGTAATCTGCATGTTAGGTTAGGCTGAAACATTAACACTTAAATTGTATTTTCATGTCCCTGCATGTTTTCCTCATAACATTGTCTCTCTTCTTAAAATATGTTAATGTTAATTAAGTAATCATCACTTTTCTATTGCAAAGTGCAAATTGCTCTTATTCTCTTAATATTTTAATAATTGTTAAATTTTATTTATTAATAGCTTAAGTCTAAATGTCCCACTGTACCTATATAGTATGTCCTTACTGGTATAAGCTGTGGTTACCTATAATTGGACAAACATCTAACCTCAATGTTATGTAAGCTACAGATTGTTTTTTCATGATGTATTGTCTGTTGGTGATCCCAAATAAATAAAATAAAAATATTGAAGTTGCGTATGAAGTGATACTATGAAGTGGTACTATGATTGCGTAATGAAGGCTTTGTTAGGTTGACTTAAATGTAAAGCTTTAGGTACAGACTCATTCAAGTACTAAGTTGGGTGCATGTAAGTTTTTATAAATACTTAACACTCAAAAACTGAAGCGTGATGTGATGAAGCGTCAGTCAGGGAATAGTTATTTGTTTTACAAGGGGGCAAAGTTGTAGTTTAACCTCTAGTGCTAATTGATACCCAAGCAAGCGAAATATTCCAAAATTGGAAAAAAAAATAATCTTGAGCGTTGCAAGGGTTTCAAGGCACGAGGGTTAATCAAATTTTGCCACCGATTAAAACACAAAAAATTTCACAACAACACATGGAAAATATCAAACAATATCAAAGCAAATTGATTCAAAATTAATGTTATTAAATATTTATCATTCAAAATCTTCATTTAAAAGTCAATACTACCAGCAAACAAGAAAACAACTCAAAATTTGAAAACTGCCTCACATGTGAATAAAATGCAACTTTCTTATCAGTTTTTGAACAATCAAGAGGGCTTTTACCAGCTGGTGTGGTAAAAATAATATATGTTTTGTTTGATACCTCCCAGAAAAGTTTGTATAATTTCATGCTTCAGCATTTAACATTTGAACTTTAAACTTACCGCAATCCTAAGTTACGTTCAAGAAACTAACGATTGTTTATAGCAGAAAACAATACTAATTCCGCAATATTTGCCAATTATTCAAAAATAAACACACCAAAATACACGAAAACACGCACACAATTGTCACGAAAGTACCAGGCTCTCAGAGTCGGGAGGAGTGCGCGTCCCGAATGCCGCCAGGAGACTGGGAGTTGATCGGGCACAGAGGGTTGATTCGGGCATACTTGTAGACGGATGCTGTATGTTTTGGACGGTTTTTGGCAGACTTTTCAATAGGGCATATTACGTAAAACTGCGTAGAGGGCGTCACTAGCACAATCACAGGGCTTACCGCGAAACACGAAAATCGAAAGTTTGGTTTCTGCTCCTATCACTTGCTTATTCGATCGATAGTTAACGAAATTTCGATTTTCGCGTTATCTGTAAACAAACCGCCTTGATGCATCAATGTCATAGTGAAAACTTGTCAAAAAACTGTTGAAGTTAGTCTATGCTTTAGTATGTGCACTAGGGCTGCACTCTGGCGGCAGAACATAGCAGTAATACGTTCCTATTCAGAAGCGATGTTTTGTTTTAATTATTTAAATCGTTCAAGTTTAAATTATTGAAGTAATAGTTTTGTTCACTTTTTGTTAAAATTCGCAATTTCACAAACAATAATGATTAAAATTAGCATTTTAGATTTTTTTTTAAAGAATTTGTAAAAATTAGGGACATTTCTTTTCGAGACAAATGAAATTCATTTTTGTGTTGAATTTACGTAACTTCATTCGGGTCTAGTTGGTTTTCTAAAACGTGTTCAGATATTTGTGAGCATCTTGGCGGCTTCGATATATCTGATGTCGACTGTGTGATCTGTTATATTGAAATGTATGTTGTTGGTAGGAACCAACTGCATTTGATTTTCTACTACCGATTTCAACTCAATAAGGATCATTTTACTCCAACCCAGTAATAGTTTCCCAAACTACTCTATTTTCCTGGATAGTTTTCCCCACACACAAGTACCAGGCGATCAGGAACATTCAGGAGCTAAAGCTTTCCATAAAGCAGGCGACACGTTGTCGCGAGGGGTGCAACCTATGTGTGCAATATACTTACAAACTTACATTTGCTGTTGAGGAACTTTAAAACTATCCTTAAGTGTTGCAACTTTAGGTGTAATTTTGGGTATTAAGTACTGAGTTGCACTGTAAGAATAAGTTTGTATGTGGTTGTA
Organism: Cydia strobilella; assembly: GCF_947568885.1. Classification (NCBI taxonomy): domain Eukaryota; kingdom Metazoa; phylum Arthropoda; class Insecta; order Lepidoptera; family Tortricidae; genus Cydia; species Cydia strobilella. The sequence goes on from NC_086048.1 coordinate 1,822,287, forward strand.
ACATAAGGGTTTATACTTTTATAGTTTGAAGCGGAAATATATATTTTATTGTTGTTTTATATTGTCGCCATAATAATGTTTGGGATTAGTTATTGAAAGCAATATGAGTACCTATGTTGTTATTGTTGTCTTACTTAATACTCGCAGACGGAGTTTTGTCACGTAACTTGGATACTTATGTGTATTCGATACTTATGTTATTGTGTTTTCTATTGTTAGGTTATTTATAATATGAATATAAAAATAAATCACAAAAACAAAACTAAATGCATACTCGTAAATTTAAACACAAAAAACCTAAGCCGGCACGGCCCAAAATGCCGGTTGTCAGGACTGCCGAGAGGAACCGAAGTGAAGTACTATATGCGTCATGTCCAAGATGACGCCTACTGCATCTGACCCCTGATCCAGCCACCTAGCGAGTCTCGCTAGGTTTTGATCGAGACTCTTCGCTACGAGACCGTTACAATTACAAAGTGTGGAATGTCAAATGACGTTTTCACCTCAGCAGCTCGAACAAGCCTACTTTCATCACTCCCTGGAGTGAGGAAAGTGCGACTTTCCTCACTCCAGGGAGTGAAACAATGTAGCTTTTTAATTTAGTGAAGGCCATGAACTTCATACATTTATTACATTTTTTTATGGTACGTCACGGTATGGTACGGTACGGTACGGTACGGTACGGTACGGTACGGTCCGGTCCGGTCCGGTCCGGTCCGGTCCGGTCCGGTCCGGTCCGGTCCGGTCCGGTCCGGTCTCGTCTCGTATCGTATCTTATCGTATCGTACATATTATAATACTTTTTTTCTGTTTATTCTGTGTAATTCGAAATACATTTTAAACCTTTAATATGTTCTCACTACTGAGGTGAAAAATTATGTGTGCAACACGAGAGCAAAGTTATTTTACATCTCGTGTTTTTGAGTCCCTCGCTACGCTCAAGATTCTACCTTAGAATCACTCGCTTCGCTCGTGATTCAATTATAGAATCTTTCGCTGTCTCGGGACTCAAAATAAACACTCGCAAGAAAAACCAACTCCTCTCTTGTTGCACAAATAACTATTATTCTTTGTTCTGTTTTGTATTGGCCTCACTCCAGTGTCCAGTTGTGTCACACGTGGTGTCACACATGATGATTTGATGACGTTCCTGTGTTCTGTTAGTCTCCCCACGACACGTGATAGACGCGTCCAAAGTACCAGGGTGTTAGAACTTACAAGGGGTGTGATACAAGCCAAGTAAAGCCGGCGTCGCACTGGCGGTAGATTTAAGAGCGTTTTCACATTGCCCTTCCTATCTTATATCAAATGACCTAAGTTTTGCAAACAAATAAAATTATTCTTATCAAATATTATGTTTTTTAAGTAGTCTCTCTCTCTGTCTCTCTCTCTCTGTGGTCGCTCCCTCATGACTGAGGATCGTGGTCATCAGTGGATGTGGATGCTCCACACCTGGTTTTTGTTAGCTATCGCGGCCAACGCCATGAACCCCGAGGCCACTCAACCACGGCGGAACCTGTCCCAATTTCTCGACGATTATATGCCATCTTAGGAAATGGGCCCACTGATTACCAGTCCGCCGGACGATATCAGCTTGTCAGTTGTTCGGAACTGTCAAATTTTTGTTCTAACTGACAGTCTGATATCGTCTGGCGGAGGACGGAAAATTAATCTTGAAGCCAGTTTAACCACCATTTTGGAGTCAACGGCCGGTAGCTCACGTGCTTCTTGTAAAGTCGCTATCGCTTTCAAGAGCTAATAAAATCATCGTACACTGTTTTGTATTAACATTAACCGTACAATTTTAGAAGTATTTCAAGCTCCTAAGATCTTGATACTGGCGAAATGGTCCCACTGGACTGAAGCCATAATTTTAATAGAATGAATGAATTAAGAATTATTTTGCTTAAAATTTAGTTTTTTCTTTGCAAATGTGATTAAAAACATTGTAACTCCAGAAGTAACTCCAGCCTGCGACTGTCGTGAATCTAAACACCTCGTTTCCAATATTTCATTTACCCCTAACTTGTACTATTACTTCGATATCGGAAAGGATAGTGTGAATACGCTACATAACGAGGGGTGCGACGTAAGGCCGGCGACTCATTGGCGGGGCAGCTTCCGCCCCTATCGCATTTGCTCAGTTGTCGTTATCAACGGGCTACGAAATTGGAGGATAAATAAATAAACAGTAGAGATGGTTACTGTCAATACTGTCTTATCAAATTGTCATCTAGTAGGAAATTAGTAGTTGCTTTGTGTCAGCTGCGCTGTTTCGGTTGGGGTATAAAGGGGGGCCGTTTTTGGTACTTAGAAAATTTCTGTAATTTTTTCTCGTAACACTAACTTTTTATTGCTTCATTATGTAAAAAATGTTAAAATAAGTATCTTTTGTTATGTATAAATTTTCTCTGAGATCAACTATCATGAAGATAGAAGGGCTAGTAGCTAGTAATCGTCAATTTTTAAAGGAAAACTTAGTAAACATAAGTAACAGAGGCAAGATAGGTACGACGACGAGCGAAGTGAGGAGTGTGTTAGGTTGACCGCGATCAAACATGTTATTGTACCTACTATTGTATGTATGTATGTATATATGTAAACACTTTATTGCACATAAGACAGGTTAAGATATACAATTAAACAGAAAGTATACAATGTACAAAGGCGAACTTATCCCTGTAAGGGATCTCTTCCAGTCAACCTTACAACACTACCTACCCACCTACCTATTGTCAGTTACAACCTCGCCTATCTCGATAATTATTGATCCTAGAGAAAAATGTTACATGACAAAATATACTTAATAACAAAATAATAAAAATTTGGTGTTGATGGCAAACAAAAATTAATCGAAATTAAACTATCGTGACAAAAAAAAAATTAAAAAAATAATAGTGAGAAACCGTACTGATCTAAATATTTTGAAAAAAAAAAAATTACACTGAAGGCCGTTCCATCGGTTTGACGCTGTCTCTGTCACATTTCGCAAGAAAGAACGGGAAAGATCATGCGCGCCAAGTGTCAATTTTGATCGAATTTTGTCGATTTTTATTTATTTTAAAAACGTTACCCTACAATATCGAAATTCGAAAGCTATGAAATTACTATTTAAGTTAAGATTGTTTTTTTTTTGTTTTTTTTGTTTATAGTATCACATAATAAATAACCAAGTAAAGTTGGATTAAAAGTCCGAGTTAGAGGTTACTTTGGGAATTAATTGTATCGAGCGAAGTGTCATAATTCGTGTATCGGAAGCTATGCTATTAAAGATAATATAGTCAAGAACTACATATATATTTTTTCCACGTCTACGAAAACCAACGCCTCCTAGAAAAACAGGTACATATAAGAAGATTTTTGGCCTTCTGGCTCAGGGAACCGCCTGAAATTAAGTCTCAAGAGTGCCACTGTTTCTTATACCAGACAGCATGGAGGGTTTCGTTTTAGAGCTTGCTAAAGGATATTCCAATCAAAGCGATCTGTTGGCGTATTCTGAATATAACAACTGGTCATAAATTTGATCTAGACATTATTGATAGATATGATCTGACAGATTCAGGTCAAATTCATAACCTGTTATTAAAATAAGAATACACCACTATGCCTCCACTCCTCCAGGTTATCCTAGCTTTTGAGTGTACGACTTTACGAAGCATACGGTCTAGTCCTCAGTTGATCGTATAAAAGCGATATAAAAAATACAATGTGTTGTATTTGATATGAATCCCTAAATTATTTTAATTTGTTTTTTTTCCAGTAGAAACTACTATATAATAGAGGACGCTCGTTCGATTCCAGCCTGGGGCACTGGATGCTGGTCACTTTTTCTTAGTATATGACATTTATTTCAGTTTATCTTCAAGGTTGTTTCAAAATCCGATCAAAACCATAAAATGAGGCATTTTCTATGAAAAGAGACCTTATTGTCGATGGCGCTTACGCCGCACAGCGTCGCGCGGCATTGTATTTATATCCATCGTTAATAATGGCGTAAGCGCCATCGACAATAAGGTTCCTTTTTATAGAAAATACCACAAATTTTGTTAAATTACAATCGACCTCCTGTCCACACACCAATAAAAGCGAAAGTCAATAACTATGCACAGTTTATTTTGGCCGTATTTATCTAGTTTATCCGTCTGTATGTTTATGTTTACATTGGGAGCATTTATTAAAAGAGCAATCAGTTTTGTTTATGTTTACGCCATTGAAACTTGACGCTTATGCTTTTATGTTTTAATTAGGGAGACACGGTATTTGTATAAATTAATGTTTATTCGGTAGCCGATAACTAATGTATTAGCGTATATTGATAGTTTGCAGGAAGTAATTAATTTGGTACTTTGTAGGATACGCTACCAAGCATAACAGCCGTATCATCATCATCATCATCATTCTCCTGGCGCATTCCCTATTTGGGGTCGGCCCTCCTGATACTTGATCGCCACTTGTTGCGATCGTTAGTCATTGCTGGCGTTAGGCCAAGCTCCGTCATGTCCTTGGAGATGGTTCTAGTCCAGTTGGTTGGCGGGCAGCCTCTGCCTCTCTTGCCCTCGTCTATAGCCATAACTACTCTCGTCATGTGGTGTTCGTCTCTGCGCATTACATGGCCATACCAGCGTAATCGGCCCTCCTGCATCTTATGATGTATCTCTGCAACTTTAAAAGTGCCTCGGATATACTCATTCCGAATTTTGTCTGATCGAGTAACACCTCCAGACCAGCGCGTATCAGGCATAGGAAATAGTTATTTGTTTTACAAGGGGGCAAATTTGAGCTAGCGAGACTCCACAATTGAAAGGTTACGAAAGTGGAATCTTGAGCGTTGTGATCTCAAGGAACGGGAAGATAGGAACAAAAACACCAATGCGAGTAAAATACTAACTAACAAAACATTACAAATCAATAGACTTATATTGACCGGGATATGGACCGTGTTTGCCTTTTGTATTTTTATAAAATTACCACTATAAGTCAATATAAGTCTAGTGAAACTAAACGTTAATCATTCAAAACTGTTATTACAAATCAAATTTATGAACGTAATTAAATTTTTCATTCAAAATAATTACTTAAAAGTCAATAAAATAAGCACGTTATATAAAAAAATTGCATACCTTGAGATCCACCAGCCAACATGAGAAATCATTTGTTTAGTTAGGTGGCTGCCATTCCTCAACCCACCAACGGAGCGACAGCTGACGTCCACGAGGGTTCATTACACATCATCACTTTGCGAGTGGTCATGGAAATCTCTTCCTGGCCCATCGTCTACATGCTGGATGCTGGTCATCAGAAATGTAGCATGTCATGATACAGTAAGCTAATTTAAAGTAACTCTCATAACGGTCGTGGATATAATCGCCCGCATATTTTTATTAGGCGAGTCGTAAAACTAATCCAATTTGTTCACTCACACAATTGATCAGTGGATGAACCCCGGGTAGAATATTATGCGATGACATATTTCCGTTTACTGATTTGGTCAGGATTTGAAAAAGCCACAAAAGGAGCTAAGATTATCTCCACTTATGTACAGTATATTATGGCATACCAAGAATAAGCGGGCATCTCGCTCGTTTCTTCCCAGAACATGATTATAGTATGAATTATTTCAGATGATTTTTTCGGGCTCGGGCCCTAATCTAAGGTATTGTTTTCACACCTTCAAAAGATGATTTTGGTTAATAAAAGTACACTATGTTCTGTCACGGAACTCAGACTATCTCTATACCTCAACGAAATCGGTGCAGCGGTTTAAGCGTGAAGAGGGAAAAGTTTTCATTTTAAATTTGTTTTTACTTTGGAATGGTCTCAATGTGGTACCAAAAATGAATGCAGCATCCCGGATTTATACGAAAACGATACCAAACATGGCCTAACAGCTTTAAGATAAAATCGAGAGCCCCAAATAAACTTTCACGAGCAGATATCTCAAAAACTATACTATTTATACAAGATATCGAAAAACTTGACTAAATTAAACTTGTAGCAAATTTTATCAACTTTAATTATTTATAAGTGGCCATGTCGCTAAGCATAGTTTCTGAAACATGATCGAAAAACCGAAAAATGGGACCTTCAAACCCCCTCTCCGGCGCAAGAGTTACGGCCGGGGACTTTTGATATGTTCACCTCCTAGCTAGTCCAAACAGTTACGAAGTCAAAAATTGTGTTTCAAGCATTACCCTCTATAACTTTTTTTGAGCATACGTTGCCTGACCTAAGAACGCTGGCCGAATTTCCTCGCTGTATGGCGATACTTAAAATACGCTGTGCAAAATAGTGGCCAGCACTCTGGTCACCACAAGGCTCTATGACAAATCGTTATATAGCCGTCGCGCACTTGGCCCTAAAGTTTTATCGCCAAACGCCGCAAATATGTAGCTACTTCCTAGGGCGGCATATTTGCGGCGCTTGAGGCTTTCAGCCTAGCAGCTTCGTTAGTGCTTGGAACATGGGACATGACGTGACATCATTAATACTGGCTTGGCGGGGGATCCTTCCTGCGCTTTGGAGTCTTCGGACGCATGAGAGACCATGGTGGCCTAGAATGTCCATTATTTATGTGATTAATTACAGCAATAATGTTATGTCAGTTATTACGATCGTTATCTGACAGTTATGATCATAATTGTAGTCACACGTGGTATTAGCTGGTAGTACCATTAGCGCACCCATGCCATACAGTCATGCTTTTAAAAATAGTGATTTATTATTTCATTGATATAGTTTATACTAATGTGGCCGTTGGAAATATTCATGTTCCCGAAAAACAACAAGAATTAGTGGAAGAATGTATTGCAGATATTATTGCGTCAAAATCTCTGTTTCACTCAGATATAGCTATCATTAACAATGACATTGTCACCACTGAGTTGGTTCAGAAGATTCACGAAACCAAGAACGTCAAGCTTTACGTGAAGGATGGTGCCGTGCCTGTCGCTACATCGCCCAGTATTTTTATAATATTAGGCCAGAACCTATCGTATTTTCAAAATCTGATTGACGTTATAAACAAGGATTATTACCGCAAGCCAGAAGCTCTATACATCATAGTAATATCAGATACTACTAAAGACAATGTTATACTAATATTTTATACACTATGGAAGTATCACATTATAAATACCCTTATCATTGTCAGGGAAACAAATAATTACTCATCAATATTTTCCTATTTTCCATATGCAGAAGGTGGTTGTGGCCGGAATTATAGTAATACAATTAAAATAAGTGATTGCAATAGTGTTAAGAAATCTGACATTATGGACTCGATACGTGAACATGATATTCCTATTGTTAAGAATTGTATTTTACAAGTAGCAACTCATAATTATCCACCACTAGTTATATCGAAGACAGATCCGAAAAATAAATCCGCTGTAGGAATAGAAATATATTTTTTAAACATTTTGGCAAAGATGGAAAATATTTCTTTAAATTATGTATTTCTTCCCGAATCTGAATTTGGTCAAGTATCTGATAATTTTACTGTAAATGGAATATTAGGGAAATTATATCATAATGAAGTAGATTTGGTGATTGGGGGATTTGCGTTAAATAGCCGACGAGCGCTATTCTTTGACTTTATATGGAGCAGTGGGTATGCAGATAGTTTTGTTACTTTGACTCCTAGTGCCGGTCTCGAAGAACGATGGAAAATTATTTACATAGTGTTCAACCCACTGGTCTGGCTACTATTACTATTCATGTTCTTATTTTGTTCATTTCTTCTTTCAATTCATGAATATAATTACACTGTACTAAATAATGACATATCTTTTGAACTTCTTAATCTAATTGGAAATTGTACACAAAACATTACATTAAGTCTCAAAGGACAACAATTTAAAAACTTGATTATTGCTCATTGGATATGGTTTGGGTTTTTAGTAAATTGTTTTTATCAAACTAAGCTCACAAGTTTTACTACATTCCGAAGCAGTAAGCCACAATTGAATGAATATATGTCTTTACACGATTACAACTTTACTCCGTGTTTCGCACTGAGCATAGGTCCTTTTATGAAAAGCTCTGGTCAAGTTCCTATTATACACGAAGAGTATCTAGAAACACATGGTTGTGAAACTGCCGATTTATCCATGGATATGGTGGCAAAAACGCAAAATAAGTACACAGTCACACACTACTATCGATACCTTTGGTGGCTAACTCAAAATCCAACGAAACGGGCAAAACTCCATCTCATGAAAGAAAAACTGTACAACGTTGTGTATGCTATATTCCTAAAACGCGGTTTCCCACTTTTAAAAGATTTTCAACTTAAAATGTTGCGTTTAGTTGATAGTGGTTTTGTGGGTGCTGCTAAAAGAATTCACGTAATGGATTACAATGTAGATTCGAATGTTAGTGGTTCATTTTCAATTAGTAGTTTAAAAATAATAGATTTTTTTGTACCGTTTAGTATTTTAACCACAGGTTTGGTACTTTCATTTATAATATTTGTAATTGAATTAATGTACCCTGATAAATAAATATTTTAACTTCAATAACAAAAAGTAATTATACTTGTGCAATTGGTAAAAATATATTGTGTCTTATGTATTAAATTTGTTAGTCAATGTATCAGTTGCTCTTTTATTTTGAAAATATAACAGCAAGTACCCTAAATATGTAGTATATACTAAATTCATGAGGAATTTCAGTCAAAAAATATTTTTTTTTAATTACTTACTTAGTTAAAACTCTATGTTATCGAGATCTCGAATCGAAACTACCCAGCTCAATTCTGATTTTTCACGCGAGATCTGGTATCGCCATTAGGTACACGTCTTTTACAAAATCTCATTAAAATGTAATACTACTGCAATATTTTAACTAAAACAACCACAAATAGTTAGAAATTAAAAAAAAAAATTTTAGAAAATTCCTATCAGTTTGAACTGTTATTAAATTAAAGGTTACGATGAAAAAAAAATTAAGATAATTGGCGGTAATTTCATTTGAAGTCCAACATGCCATTATCCATCTCTTCGAACTTATACTAGATAGAAAGAGATGGATAAACAATATCGCGTGATAAATTAGCGTAGGCACAGCAGCTGCTGTCTTAGGTCAAACTTATGAAAGCTTGTTGAAATTGAAATGTGTCGTTCTCAAGAAAAAGGTACCGCTTCTTCATAGGCGTATACAATCTCCTGGCTCTTAATGCCCTGGTTAGTGACTGTAAATCGTTACCCTGCGGTAGCAGCATGGTTCCATTTTTGTCGCCTGTCACTTTCGCACTTACATACTTGTTAGAACGTGACAAGCATGGTGACAGGTGATAAAAATGCGACCGTGCTACGAGTACGGCCGCTGGACTATTACGACTATTCACGACAATCACGACAAACACGATAAAATATAAAAGTGCCTTATGGCTGTTATACGTAAAAGAAACTTAAAAAAATAGTAGTGAGTTAGATGAAATAAAACATCAATTTAGTTTTATTGTATTCAACATTATCACAATAAACTATAATGTTATAAATCTCGTGATATTACAAAGATATTTACAAAATAACTGAACTACATACTATTATGTACATTATTAACCCTGAATTATAGATATTTACTTAAACAACTCCAACCTCACTTGACATAACGTATAATCCATTATGAAATTTGCCACTTTTGATATAAATATTTAACTACATGTCATTCATTTTGCCCATCAATATAAAATATTGTTATATCGAAGATAAAATATCACATAATAAATAAAAATATAGATAAAGGCGTAAAAAATGACAGTAACAAATTTATTAAAGAATAATTCTAACAGTATTAAACACTAAAACGATATAATAGTGTGGTAATTTTCTAATGTTTATTAATCAGGATAATCTTTGCAAGCTACTTATTTGGAAATAAATTTATATTCTCGTGTCTCTTAAAGTTATTGTTAATTACATATTTTATTATAAACATTTACACTGTTTCCCTTATTATAAGTAGTAATACTGCATAATGATCAAATATAATGGATAATCATCGTCTTTCTTTCTCTCTGACGTTTTCTTGCAAATTGAATATCAGAAATAGACACATAGATTATTATCTGCTTTATTCTATTATGTATGGACAAATACCAAAATGAAAACCTAGAAGTACAAAATCACAGAATGAAAATAGACATAATGACACAAGAAAAGTGATAAGATAAACAATAAACAGCTAAGGGTGGTTCAGCGAACAGCGAAGTAAGACAGGTCATGTCTATATCACCACCGCACTCTATGAAAAAGTGATAAAAAAGGAGCTAATCAAGAGTTCAGTGAGGGTGAAATCATCGCAAAATCACCACCGAATGAAAACGGTGGTAAAGAAGGAGATGAGGAGGAGTACAGCGAAGTGCGTGAGGTCGTGTCGGCTGGCGGCGTTGTAGAAGCCACCGTACACTTGCAGACCCGCCGTTTCGATGCTGAAAAAAAAAGTAGGATAAGATTCTGCTCGTTAATTTGAATAACGACGATGTAATTCACGATTACAAATTTAAAAACATGAAAAAATAACTTCAATCCGAAATTAGGAGCTCGGTCGATTCTCTATAAGTAGATATTCGAAGCAGTGAACAAATGTTAATAAAATAATTTACCTAAAAGTAGCCCTTACTTAATCTAATATAAATTTGAAATAGGTCAAGCTGTTCAGAATGTATGTAATGTCAAACAAAAATGAAAACATATACTGACGAACTGTGAGTTTTAATTATACGTAGTCTAGGGTATGAACAATGAAATCACAATCTCACAAGATCTAACCTAATTACCTGTGTATGTTTTGCGGATTCAGGTAATTTTGATATACGTATACACAATTATTTGCAAAGACATGTTAAACATCCGTAGTAACTTACCTAAACTTGCAATAGTCTCCATCATAACTCCAGCCCAGGTACTCCCCAGTCCTGAGGTTCTCGCTCCGCAGCCACTCCTCCAGCGGCCTGAAGTAGTCCCTGAGAGCTTCTCCGCTGAGACGGGACTCGCCGATGCTCTCCTGAAGAACCTGGGTCCAGGGTACGGAGGATCCTCGTTCCATCAGGCGTCTGGAATTGAGAGGTTGGCTTTGAAATGCGTGATGACAAAGTGAAATTTTGGATTAGGAGTATCATAAAAACTACGTTACAATTACAAAGTTGAAGTAAAATGTGCTGTCTAAATTGAAATTCCCATAAATAAATGGTGTTTCCATAGCGTCCGGCAAGTTAATTTAAAGTATATTAGCAAAATGAGCGAAGAATACCATCTTATAGGTATACTGTTTAGCTGAGGCAAGTGGTAAGAACTAAGAAGTTATTATAGTCAAGCTGAATTTTATTATGATAAGTAAAAATGTAATTGATATAAACTATTTTCAGTCAAAACTAGGCTACATTCTACTAGAAAATTACCGCGAAACTATTCTAGCAATCGCCTGATCAGTGGTATACCTGTATCTACATATCTAGCAGTATATAATAGGTACGATTCATCGCAAGGTTGTAACGTGAATTAAGTTTCTAATTTATAATCATACTACGAATAAACTTCATTACATAGTATTACTATAGTAAGATCGTTGTTTTTTTGTTCGTGTGAATTATAACAATCTTTAAAAAAATCTCCATACAAATACCATTTATTCAATTTATTGGACAATACAAAAATGTAAAAAAGGCTAACAAAAACATTGATGCATATTTGTGGTATAATAAAAAAGGTAGGTTAGGTACTTATAATAAACAGAAAAATGTATCCCAAAACCGTTCCTGGCGGCACTCCGTAACAATAGCCTTATAACGGCAAGCATAAAACGCAAAACTAGGTCGAGATATCGGATTTCTAAAGACAGGAACACAAAGCTGTTGAAACTCGTTCTAATAAAGCTTAGCTGTGCCTTTCGCGCCATAGACTGGCTTAAATGCTCCCGGGATGCACATTCGAATCGAAAGCCTTCGACAAGTCCAAAAGGGACTAAGATTATATACAGATTCTTAAGACAACAGACCTTTTTAATTTTGAGGGTATAAAAGCATATTTACATTATTTACCGTAAAAGCGCCGGATCACGTAGCAATGGATACTCGGCTTACGGTTAATACGATTGGATCCCCTTGTTTCGATACAATGTTTGGGTTTATATTAAATAAATAAGTATTCATATTTTAGAAAAGGGTTAGGCGAAATTGGACCGTTTTTTAGGGTTCCGTACCCAAAGGGTAAAAACGGGACCCTATTACTAAGACTCCGCTGTCCTACTCCGTGGTCTGTCACCAGGCTGTCTCATGAACCGTGATAGCTAGACAGTTGAAATTTTTACAAATGATGTATTTCTGTTGGTGCTTTAACAGCAAATACTAAAAACAGAATAAAATAAATATTTAAGTAGGGCCATACAACAAACGTGATTTTTTGCCGTTTTTTGCGTAATGGTATGGAACCCTTCGTGCGCGAGTCCGATTCGCACTTGGCCGGAAACCCAAAATCACTATACAATTTTATTAAAATAAAATGCATTGCTGGAAACGTTAAAAGTAGGTATACATAAAAAATATATTTTTTTTATAAAAAAGAAATGAGAAATCAAAATCAATTTAAGCTAATTTCGTTTAAAAGCAAACGTTACAACTTGTCAAAATGATTTTGATAAACGTTATTAAGCAGTAAAAGAGAAACATTATTAAGTATTCACAGTGTGAATTTCACACCCTTATATGAAACCCGAAATCACTATACAATTTTATTAAAATAAAATGCATTTCTGCAAACGTAAAAAGTAGGTATACTTACTTAAAAGACATTTTTTTTTTAGAAAAGAAATGAGAAATCAAAATCAATTTAAGCAAACTTCGTTTAAAAGCAAACTTTACATCTTGTCAAAATGATTTTGTTAAACGTTATCAAAGATAGATATAACTCCGTAATAGACGGATACAGTCTAAGGAAAAAACGTGCCTCGAAAATCAAGAAAATTTGATTCTCGATCAGAGGGCGCTACTAGTTTTGGCCTACAGTCGTATAGATGGCGTTGACGGTTTCGTTTGTTATTTAACAATTTTAACGCATATCAGTGAAAGAACATGGGTCAAAATCATAAAAATAATTAATGCAAATAAAAAAAATCATTTATCTATATTTAAATACATTCTATCGTATTTTTATAAATCTTCATTTTTAGTTTTAAAGTGTGTCGACAGATGGCAGTGAATTTACTGGGGTTACAAAATTTACTATGACAGTACCGCTCTAGTATAAGTTACTCTATGACGTTATTAAGCAGTAAAAGTTTATATAAAAACGATTCATACTAGTTTTATTAAAATGTTTGTTTAGTTTAAATTGTTTTTAGTTTTTAAGACTTATGTAAGTCTGTTAGGTTAGTATCTATGCGCCTTAGTTGCCTGAAAATAAATTATATATATTTTGTTTCTTTGATAATATAGGTACGATTTAAAACAGTTTGTAGTTAGTCGAGCCAGATAATTGTATCAGAGTTCTAAACATTTTACAAATGTCTCTTTACACATAATGAATACATAGAATATGTTAACTAGCATAAAGAAAGGACAATAAACAGTAGTACAAACTGACCGACCAAACCACTGCTTTAGGCACAGACATATCGCAAGCTAAATTACTACCTGCTGTCGCAACCTTTATGCAGGTTCATTTAACGCGGTAATATGGGTAAATACAGACGATACCGCAGACATATATCGAATAGAGTTACAACGGCGGCGACCATAATACGGAAGACAGGGAAAAACTGCGGCCGTAGCACCACGGTCGCATTTTTATCTCCTGTCACCGTGCCTGTTACGTTCTAACAAGTAAGTAAGTGCGAAAGTGACAGACGATAAAAATGGAACCATGCTGCCACGGCTGGATGGATCCACATTACGTTCAAAAACGCCTATCGACGTGTACTACCCGTAGTACTAATAAGTAACAACTTTACTGTAATTTAAACCCTTTTAATTTGGAATGCTTTTGGCAAAAACAAATTTTTTTGGTACCAGAATAGAATAGACATAATTTATTCCGTAGCACACACAAATAGAAAATTATACAAAACAGAAAAACATAAAAAAGAAAAAGCAACACACACTTCCACACGCAACCACCACTCCACTTTCCACATGCAACTAATACCAAACAATTCTAATAACCCCAAACACAAATAGTTTCCATGGCCACCTCGTGTGTCTATCATCAGATCAGTTCCATGTCATCATAATATTGCATTGTCATCCGATTTACATATGTAGGTATGCAAAATTTGAGCTCAATCGGAAATCGGGAAGTCGGTCAAATTTAGCTTACAACGTTTGACCCACTCTAACTAACATACATAAATACATACATACTAACCGGGCAAGTTACGAGTAGTATGTATAAAAGCTTGTAAAAAAGTTTAGCATTTCTTTTGTTTCGTACGTTTTCAAATCGAACGAAATTCAACAATATTACTTTCACTAGTGATTTCAAATTCAACCGGCATTTGTTTTGTATTATATACGGCTTTAGGAGGTTATAATGAGATACTCGTACCTAGGGAAGATGTTTGTGTAAGTGATAATATATAAAAAGACGTAGCGCGCCGCTCTATTTATGAAGCCCAGTTGTGCCAAATGCCTAACGCAGCGTCTTACGTAAGCGAACAACTCGCGAACGCCAAGCGAAGCGGCGCGTCGGGCCCACAGCGTTCGCGTTCGCAACGAGATCGCCAACGTAGGACACTTCTATAGGTATCAAAGAATTGATTCACCCCGCGCCGCATCGCTTCGCTTCGCGTTCGCGTGTTGTTCGCCTACGTAGTACGCAGCGTAAGCGATTTTAAAATGCAGCATAGAAGCGTACATACATAAAGGAAATTTATAACATGTTACCCGAACTTTAATTAAAATATCTGTTCTTTTAATGTCATATCTTACTAAATAAAAATGAAATTAGACTGCCATCATATGACACGTTTCCAATTAGTAAGTACCCTTTTTGGAATCTACCAGAAATGTTTGCAATATGTATTAGTGTCGCGTTCGTGTGGTCTAGCCACACACATGTCTTTGGCAAATATCCAGGGCGATATAATTAACCGTTATACTACTAAATTATTGTATTGCGCTTGAAGCCCGAAGGTTTCATAGATTACTGAGGTAAGGTAATGAACGGGTTAATAGCTGTTTTGTTGGCTGAAGACTTGCACGCTGATTTAAGGAAATTGTTGAAGAGACAACGCAAAAAATATGCCAAGACTCGAGCGGTATTTACACAAGTTTAGTTGTATCTTTAATTTCGTTAGCAATTTTCATCATAATAATTTTCTTAGTTTTCGCTACCAATTTGATGTCTGGCTGCACTTTTCTTTAGGTAGCTTTATACTACTTATCAAGCTAATTATAAGGATCTTAAGTTAGGATTCCTAACTAAACCACATATATGTATTGTAGGTAAAATAGGTATACATCACTACATATATAGGATTACAAACTTACTAAATTAAAACCAATTGGAATAGAAACAATAAATAAAACCTTACAGAAAAAATTAAACTACAATTAACTAAATTAAAACTACTATAAAACTAAAAATCTAAATCTAAAATGGGCTCCCGTGGCATGGTGCCGAGGATGCTGGCAGCATTTCCGCGCTGGATCGCTATGCTCAAGCGTTGGGCGAGGAAGCTGCCAGCTCTCTTATGCGTGTGAGTAAGAAGTGGCAGGTAAAAAGTCTCAGGATATTTTTTATTATTATAAATAATACCCCGTAAAAATTTCAAGTTGCCTATACATTTTTATGAATTTTTTGGATAAAAAAAATACAGAAATACCCGACCAAATGATCTGGCTTATTTTTAATAAGTATTTAAATATTAAATTTCATTTTAACTTTTAGATATTATAGATTGCCTGATTTAAAAAAATATCATTAAATATATATTAAAGCGTTCATTTAGCCGCTAACCCTCAGCCAGGTCTGTAGTTCTGAGTTAGGGTATTATGATAGGAGAGGGTATTACTAAGACTCCGCTGTCTGTCTGTCTGTCTGTCCATCTGTCACCAGGCTGTATCTCATGAACCGTGATAGATAGTTGAAATCACAGATGATGTATTTATGTTGTCGCTATAACAACAAATACTAAAAACAGAATAAAATAAATATTTAAGTGGGACACCCATACAACAAACGTGATTTTTTGTCGTTTTTTGCGTAATGGTACGGAACCCTTCGTGCGCGAGTCTGACTCGCACTTGGCCGGTTTTTTTAAATAACGAATTTTCTGCTCTATACAGCCCAACTGAGGTTTGAACGATTTTTGACCACTTCTTCTGTATCGTAACATCATGTGGTAACGACAGGGAAGTGTAACTCCCACTGCGCTCTACATGTCAACCCGACAAGAAGGCAACCCGACACGGCAACCCGAGACAACCCGAGTGTTGCAACCGTTATGTAACGCGGGAGCTTTGTTCGATTTGCGTAACTTTATGTAACTGGAGCTTGTATTTCATTTATATGGAGGTAGAGATTTGTTAATAATAGAGACTACTTTGTCCATTAGCAACTTAGGATAGAGTATGCAGGCTGCGTTTCCATTAGAGATGTGCTAGGATGCGGAGGAATGTTTTTGTTAAGAACCAATAGAAATGATCCACTAGAGCTCATTGAACTACCTATTATTACTAACGTGTGTCGTTTACAATCAAAAGGTACCACATTGTCGCTTGCCATAAGGACGCTCTGACAGGTTATTCTTATAAAGATACAATCCAATTTCGCCCTTATGGTAAGCGAAAATGTGGTACCTTTCGTTTGAAAACGTCACATGTATAGAACCGGCACAGAGAACCAGTATTTTGCGCCATGAGTTGCTGTCGTTTTGACAACAAACCAAAGAAGCGAAGCGGAGCGTGAGTCTCGCGACCTAAACGCGTAAGCGCCATGAATTTTACGGCGCTTACGGCGTTTTGGTCGCGTGGTACATGTTGCGATTGCGACAATTTCATTGTTTAATATGGTTTATCTATAGTAATAATGACTCAATGCTAGAGCTGCGCTAAACGAGGATAGGTTAATAAATGAAGTGTACATGACAAGGATTCTGACCCGAATTCTTAAGTCATCTATTAGCATTTTATTCGAGAACGATTTTTAGGGTTCCGTACCCAAAGGGTAAAAACGTCTGTCTGTCTGTCTGTCACCAGGCTGTATCTCATGAACCGTGATAGCTAGACAGTTGAAATTTCCACAGATGATGTATTTCTGTTGCCGCTATAACAACAAATACTAAAAAGTACGGAACCCTCGGTGGGCGAGTCCAACTCGCACTTGTCCGGTTTTTCCTACTGTATACAGCACACGTCAACCAAGGTTTGAATTTTTAACGATCATACACATGAAAGGTTAAATTCCGCGTGGTGACGATAAGTGCATTTATATTAAAAACAAAGCACGCGACTTTTTGTAGTAATTGACACTATTGACAGTCGTTATTATTTACTTATCTTTGATAAAGGGATTAGTAAAGATCAGCTGTGAGGCAATAGAGGTATTAGAGGTATAGTTTAAAGCTTGCTCGATAAACTGATACAAAATGAAATGTGTATGCATTCTCACGACCGATATATCGATGAGGGGTTTAATGTTACAGAGTGCTGGTTGCAACAAATTGACGGACTGATTAAGGTTAAAATTGCGCTAGTGGATGGCATTGGCATAATATATGGCATAATATAGATGCGAACGAATATTTTACATATGTTTTGAATGTGTATACATATAAGTACTTGATTGAATCAAGAGAAATAAGTAGAGCGCCAACTCCTGAATCTCGGAAAATCCTGTTTTTTTTCATTTTTTTTATGTAAAATGGTAATAATAAAGATACATATATATTTATTTTAATAATTTAAGAAGTTTATTAGGGGGATTTCAAAGTGGACCTTAGGGTACTAAAATGTTACTAAAACAAAATCTGCAACCGAAAAATTCTCTGTCGATTTATTTTAATACGTCTTTTATATATATTTCCCTAGTCTAGTTACAGAAAAAATATTTCTCACCACACCAGGTGGTAAAGGCTCTCTTGATTGTTCAAAAACTGATAAGAAAGTTCCATTTTATTCACATGTGAGGTAAAGTAATCAAATGCAAATTTTGAGTTGTTTTCTTATGTTTGCTGGTGGAATTGACTTTTTAATGATGATTTAGAATGATAAATATTAAATAACATTAATTTTGAATCGATTTGTTTTGATTTTTGTTTAATATTTTACAGTTACCTACTCTTTTCCCTGTTTTGGTGTGGTGAAAAATGTTGCGTTTCACTCGGTGACAAAATTTGTTTAACCCTCGTGCCTTGATACCAAAATTTCTGATGACAAAAAGTAGTGTAAAAAAACCAGGCCGCGTAGCCAACATGCCAATGGTTTACGCTCCGTAGCGATCGAAACGCAACTGTCACTGTCGCACTAATATGGAAGTGCGATAGAGAGACAAAGCGTTTCGTTGTCGTAGCGATAGCGATTGTCCCCTTGGTTAGGCCGGCTGTACTGAATTTCTGACTTTTACTTGACCAAAAGTACATAATCTATACAAAGTGTTATAAAAATCTTAGTCTATGAGATTTTGAAACGAAGCCCTAGCTTTACAATAGTAAAGAAATGCAAGAACAGGATCCATATTAGAACAAAGTTATATAAGACACGACAAGTAAAACCAGCATTATGTAACATTATTGCAGTAATAACATTTTTATTTATTTTTTAATTTTTTTTTATTAGCCTACTTTGGTGTCCCACTGCTGGGCAAAGGCCTCCCCTCGTTTTCTCCACTCGACCCTGTCATCGGCATTTTCCCACCATTTGGGGTAGAATGCGTCCAAGTCGTCCCGCCATCTCCTTTTTGGTCTGCCTGAACCCCGGCCTGCGCCGTCTATGGTGCTCCGTGGGTCCCACTCAGTAACCATTTTGGCCCACCTTTCCGGGTAATAACATTAACAAATTTAATATAATAATATTATGTACTGGTCTTTATAACCAGAAACATCTGTTACAATTCCCATATCTCAATGCAAATGTGACATTGCATAAACATGATAAAAGCACATTTTATCTACAACTACGCCATTTTCGCAACAAAATCGACCTATATTTACTTATACCCTAGCATAACCTCACATCTACATACCGCATTTCATTCAAAATTAAACCTTATCCGAGCAATATTAGGTTGATATTTGAAATGCTCTGTTAGGTAAGATTGGAGTTTGTAAAAGTAAGGTGTACTCGAAGTGAGTACTTGCAGCGAGTAGCCTATGGGTGTTTAGTAGTTTAGTAACAAGTAATTAGGAGAGCGAGAGAGTCACGTTTGTGCCTTGTGGACCCAATCAATCGGTTGGTACAATGTTGTTTTAACAATTGCGTATTTTGATACATGGAATACATGATACATAGATACACTATGAACCGAAAAAACTGACCTTATAACTTATAACGGTTCTTGAGATTAAGCCTACTGAAAGGCACGGACAGTTTAGTAATAGCGTTCCGATTCCCTTCGGGTACGGATCCCTAAAATGGCTGACATACATACATACAGGCGTTTATACCGATTTACGGAACCCTAAAACTCAAACCACTGAGCCTATTTTGATGAATGAGGTGTCAATCGATTTATTTTTGTAGCCCGTGACAAACATTACATTATTAATGGACTTCCTAAAAGAACAACATAAACATTTAAGATTGCAAATGCAATAAGTAGGGCTGGCAAAAACGCTATCGATAACGTAATTTTTTTTTTTTAATACCACGACGGTGGCAAACAAGCATACGGCCCGCCTGGTGGTAAGCAGTCACCGTAGCCTATGGACGCCTGCAACACCAGAGATATTACATGCGCGTTGCCGACCCTTTAAAAACCTGTACACTCCTTTTTTGAATAACCCCATACTGTAGCCCCTCGGGAAAACCTCGGCAGGGAGAGCAGCTCTGCTCACTCACTATTTTTAACAACTTAACGTAACTTACTTTCTATGCATCTCGCTCGTACTCGCATATTAGTGCGAGCATGATCTATCGTCCTAAGTCCTAGCTTTTTTTAAACGTCATAGTCCTAGAGGCCTCTTGTTCATTGTTTGCACATAATAAATATTTACTGTCAGTCGTGAACAGACTATTTACAACTCTATGGACTGTCAGAATACTCCGCGCGAGCATTCAAATTTTGAAAGCGGGGGGCATCTAAACATTTTGTCACAGATTAATAAATAGTTACGTAGTTACTAACCGAAATATGTACTATCGGTATAAATACTTAATGCTGGTACTGAAGGGTGACTTTTATTATATACAAAATTTGGTACCGCAGGACTTAGGCTATAGAAAGTAAATTACGTACACTATGGATGGTATAGAAAGGATCGCAATCTCTTATGGCAGAATTGTTGTAAAAGTGACCGCGTTAAGCTTTAAATAATAGTTCCTAATCTCTCCGGTGGCGCTAG
Source organism: Cydia strobilella (assembly GCF_947568885.1). Lineage (NCBI taxonomy): Eukaryota > Metazoa > Arthropoda > Insecta > Lepidoptera > Tortricidae > Cydia > Cydia strobilella. Next base: position 1,842,783 of record NC_086048.1, read on the forward strand.
TTAGACTCTGGGACATGAATATAACATGAACCATATAAGGCAACAAATAACCCGACCAAATTACGTAGGTTGTTTTTGGTAGTATTTCGGTGTATGGTGGCGCCGCCTAATTACTGTTTTTTGATGGACACTTTTCATACATAGAGATTTGGCTCCTTTATACAGTCTCCATAACGTACACGTTAGCGTATATGTCAGTTTTGACACTGTCAGTGACAGTACAAAGAAATTAGAGCGTTTTGTATGCAAAACTTCTACGTAAATACTGATAGACAACGCACATCCTACTAGTAGGACTTTCTGATTATATTTTCATCAAAAATGTAAAACAAAGAAATAAATACAGTCACAGGCGGTCATACTCACGGCCCGGCCACGATATCGCGCGGCGGCGGTAGCGGCGAGCGGCGGCCATAGGTTGGAGCGAGACACAGCGATCGGATCTTTCGTTCCCACCTATGGCCGCCGCTCGCCGCTGCCGTCGCCGCGCGTTGACGTGGCCGGGCCGTTACGCTTGAGGTCTGAATAAGAAGCTTTTTCTCAACTAGTATTAAACGTCACCGCATTCCAAATTATTACACATTGCAACGCTTGCGCATCGCGTAACGTTAAATAACGATATTAATTAACGTTTCTGTTCCGCGATCCTTGTGGCAATTTACGAATACATGGTGATAATTTTGCAATGTTTGCAAGCGCGTTACCGGCCTATATCCTATCAGAATTATATGAATAAAATAAACTGAAAGCACATCAGGTGTTAAAAAACTGGCCAAGTGCGAGTCGGACTCGCGCACGAAGGGTTTCGTACCATTACGGAAAAAAAAAACAGCAAAAAAAACATGTTGTATGGGAGCCCCATTTAAATATTTATATTATTCTGTTTTTAGTATTTGTTGTTATAGCGGCAACAGAAATACATCATCTGTGAAAATTTCAACTGTCTAGCTATCACGGTTCATGAGATACAGTCTGGTGACAGACAGACAGACGGACGGACAGCGAAGTCTTAGTAATAGGGTCCCGTTTTTACCCTTTAGGTACGGAACCCTAAAAAAGAACTTACATCCGAAAATATATGGAAAACTAAGGGTTGACATATCACCTGTGTATACTTAGTAGTTCTGATCCAAATTCAAATAGCATTAATTTATCTGATCCATTTTAAGCGCATTCAGGCGTTGCACCGCGAAATACCTCAATTTAAAGGACGAAATTATTACCACAAAATTCCCAATACAAAATGAATCCTATCTTCATAGTAATAAAGTGTCATTTCAATTAGATCGTTAACAAAAATAAAGCATGGTGCACACAATTGGCACCGTCTACGCGGAAGTGAGTAGTTGCCTTAACTACTGGATGCGGGTTGAATATCCTCTTTAGCTACAAAAAGTCGTAAATACAGTACTTTTCCTTATTAACATACGACTTTATGTAAGTATACGGGTTGAATATCCCCTCGAATTACAAAAAGTCGTAAGTACTGTACATTTTCTTATTAACATACGATATTTGGTAAATAATATTGGGATCATTGTTTAATATGGCGACCATATTGGTATTAATTTCGTATGATCGATTGAAATTAATGAGTTTGGAACTTTAGTACGGAATTAGAGGTTAATGTTGATTTTATAAGTTGTGGAGAAATTAAACTGCGTTTGTTAATGATTATTTAAACTAATGAGTTCATAGTAGGTACGTAATACAAATAAATTAGACTTCAGTATGATACATAACACCTACCTAGAGGTTTAGAAGTTTAGAAGTATGTAGGTCTAGTCTAAGCCGTTTTGTAGCCTAACATTGTGTCTTATACAGTGTTTTTTGGGTTCCGTAGCCAAATGGCAAAAAACGGAACCCTTATGGATTCGTCATGTCTGTCTGTCTGTCTGTCTGTCTTTCTGTCTGTCCGTCCGTATGTCACAGCCACTTTATTCCGAAACTATAAGAACTATACTGTTGAAACTTGGTAAGTAGATGTATTTTATGAACCGCATTAAGATTTTCACACAAAAATAGAAAAAAAAAACAATAAAATTTGGGGGTTCCCCATACTTAGAACTGAAACTTAAAAAAGATTTTTTTTCATCAAACCCATACGTGTGGGGTATCTATGGATAGGTCTTCAAAAATTATATTGAGGTTTCTAATATATTTTCTTTCTAAACTGAATAGTTTTCGTTAGAGACACTTTCAAAGTGGTAAAATGTGTGTCCCCCCCTGTAACTTCTGAAATAAGAGAATGATAAAACTAAAAAAAATGTATGATGTACATTACCATGCAAACTTTCACCGAAAATTGGTTTGAACGAGATCTAGTAAGTAGTTTTTTTTAATACGTCATCAATAAATCGTAAACCGCAATTTACCTTTCACTCACGTTTCACATAAAAAATACATTGTTTAAATTGTGTAATGTACGGAACCCTCGGTGCGCGAGTCCGACTCGCACTTGGCCGGTTTTTAATGTAATCTGTCAACAGATTCAAAAGTGATGTTTTTGGTTGAAGAAATGTCACTTTTGACACTGACAGATCAGTATCATATGGGAAACAGATCGAATTACTAAAACACGAATTTCTACAAAAAAAAACCTGAATTCACTTTCTTCAAAATACCTAAGTCTAAAAATTGCGTAAAGTTCTTTGTACCGTGTCTGACTTACGTGAAAATGTGCTTAAAAATTAATTCTATAAAAAAATACAATTCGGTGATCCTTTTATCAGTGTAGTTTTTGTTATAAAAACAATATCGTTACACAATCTATCTATGGTCATACTGGTCATCGGCCTTTTAAATCAAATTATATTTGGTCATGGTTTACCAAGGTCTAGGTTATCCGCGGCTTTTGGTCTCGTTTTGGTCAAACTTGTTTTTGTCATTGGCAGTTTCCAGTTTCATTCAACATGGCCTTATTCAGTCAATCATATGATATTATCAGTTTTTTTGATATCCAAATATTATTAATGTTATTGCAGTTGTTTCAATGCTATACATATTACTTAGATTAGGACATTTGAAATGAATCTTGCAGTTTAATTAAGACCTAAGCTATTGGATATTTCGGAAATTAAGCGAGGTTTAGACTACCAAGAACTTGCATGCAATTTTCATTACATTGCGGTATCTGATAAACATTTTGTATGCAGTTAAGGCGGTTCCCTGCGCCAGAAGGCGAAAAATCTCCTTATATAATCATGTTTTACTATGAGGCGTTGATATTCGTAGACGTGGAAAAAATATATGTAGTTCTTGGCTATATTATCTTTAATATCATAGCTTTCGATACACGAATTATGACACTTCGCTCGATACAATTAATTCCCAAAGTAACCTCTAACTCGGACTTTTAATCCAACTTTACTCGGTTATTTATTATGTGATACTATAAACAAAAAAAGAAGAAAAAACAATCTTAACTTAAATAGTAATTTCATAGCTTTCGAATTTCGATATTGTAGGGTAACGTTTTTAAAATAAATAAAAATCGACAAAATTTGATCAAAATGGACACTTGGCGCGCATGCACTTTCCCGTTCTTTCTTGCGAAATGTGACAGAGACAGCGGCAAACCGATGGAATGGCCTTAACCTTAGTAGTCAGCAATGTAACGTAAATTGCATGAAGGTTCTTGCTAGTCTAAACCTCGCTTTAGGCAATCACAGTCATTTTTAGGTAACACAAATATGACTAAAAAAATACAAGATATGATGACATAAATAAAGTTTGCATTTTTGTAATTAAAAATTCGTGCATAATACAAAAAATTGAAGTTTATAAAATCATGCATGTGAAAATTTTTGGTATTTTGGAAACATACTATCGGCATGTCAGTAGTAGGTATTAGAAAATTAGTAAAGAAAGTAATCAACACACATAACAACACACACGACAAGCACATAACAAGTAAATAGGTTTGTAATAAAAAACCGGCCAAGTGCGAGTCGGACTCGCGCACCGAGGTTTCGTACTTTTTAGTATTTGTTGTTATAGCGGCAACAGAAATACATCATCTGTGAAAATTTCAACTGTCTAGCTATCACGGTTCATGAGATACAGCCTGGTGACAGACAGACAGACGGACAGCGAAGTCTTAGTAATAGGGTCCTGTTTTTACCCTTTGGGTACGGAACCCTAAAAAGTAAGCAAGCACAAGCCTTTCCTTACTTATGTCGTGAATGCAGACATTATAAGTAAGCAAGCACAAGCCTTTCCTTATGTCGTGAATGCAGACATTATAAGTTCTTTTCTTTGTTTCTGTTTAACTGTATCATTTTGGCTGAATTAAAGCACTAACGGAAACTTTATTTAAGCAAAGTATTGGCGAACAATTGTTAAGTTACTATTGATTACATAAACATAAATCACCCAAATAAAATATATTCCGCTTCTACTATTACAAACCAGAGCATGAGAGCACACACAAACACATGCTCAACACATATTGTGATAGATACAATTCCAATCAAATAATTTGATTTATGTGCTCTAATATTATCGTCACTGAGAACACGAAATGGCACATAAATATTGGAAGATCAGCGCTGGAAGTCGCGAGTCGCCAGCATCATGTTGAGACGAGACCATTTAGAAAAAAAAAATCCTTGACCGTAACAATATTACATATATCATACATATATAACCAATGAATAACCAAGACAAAGACATACATAAACTTTACCTTAGATCTGACACAATGAAAACAAAGCGCGGGAAAATCCAATTCTACAAAATTCTAATAAAAAAGAACAATACAAGTTCCAAAAGAAATAACAATTAACAATATAGAGCATAGTACTATTGGCCTTGGAGCAAACAATAGTTATTAAAGATTAGATCTGTAGGAACCATAGTCCATAATGCAATAATTCGTGATCAATTTATCGCAAATTGAATTGTGTTTTAGGGCAGCATTATTGATTTCCGGCTTGAAGGTGTTAAAACTGTTACAAATTAATTTAATACAAATGACACAGACAAATATGAAGTATTTTAAAACTGAATATCAATTTCGTAAGGGAAAGATCACAACGTAGTGAAAAGTGCATAAAGATATTAAAGAGTAGCTTTTGCCAGTAGCTTGATAAAAACTATCATATAACCTTCCCGGGCCCATTACTTGGGATTTGTTCCCTGGATGCTTATTCAAAATCGGTATTCAATGCACCAGAAACCTAAGTAACGTTTAAATTGTTGTGAACTAATTTGGCCATTTATATGGAGAGTCAAATTGACAGAATCTTGTGGTATATTGTGGTTAGTTACATACCCTGGTCGATCTGATCCTAAATTTTGTAAAGTATCTTTTTTCTCATCTTCAGAAATGAATTGATCTGTTCTTTCACATAAGGCTTGATAAATCTGTTCATACACTACTTAAAGACCTACATCAGAATTTCCAGCTTTTGTGTTTCTATAGATATCATATTGATGTAGAGGTTTTTTCTCTTTAGACGTGCTACGGCTGCGACCTTCTGCAAGCTCGTGGTACTTTCTCAGTAGATCTGCAGATTTCTGATGACATTTCATTATCCTTTACCTCTCTCGTGAGCTTAGACGGAGTTTAAGTACATAACCAGGACCTAGAAGTATCTAATCATAAACTAAAGACTTAGGTCAGAATCCTTCCAGCCTCAGGGTTCCTGTAGATGTCACACTTGTGTAGAGGCCTGGTCTCGTCTCCAGGAATGAACTGGACTGTTCTTTTGCATAATCGGTGGATCTGATCATAAACTAAAGACTTACGTCAGAATCCTTCCAGCCTCAGGGTTTCTGTAGATGTCACACTTGTGTAGAGGCCTGGTCTCATTTCCAGGAATGAACTGGCCTGTTCTTTCGCATAATCGGTGGATTTGATTATAAACTAAAGACTTACGTCAGAATCCTTCCAGCCTCAGGGTTCCTGTAGATGTCACACTTGTGTAGAGGCCTGGTCTCGTCTCCAGGAATGAACTGGCCTGTTCTTTCGCATAATGCTCGGTGGATCTGGAACTGAAGCACTGTGCTGACGAAGTATCTGTGGACAATGAGAGAACCTTGTTAGTTATGGTAGCAATTACTTTAAAATGAGTCAGGTATTTAGATTTAAAAACACAAATTCACCCCGTTGAAACTTAAATTAAACGGAAGATTCCTAAAAAAATATAACTGCATCGTAAAATAAAATGGAAATGTAGTCTGAAGACAATTCTAAAAGCTGTTAGGGTATTGTTAGGTTTATTGCTGGGTTTTACGTTGTTAGTTAGCTACGATAGTTTAGAAGCATTTGACTAGCTAGAGGATATGGCGCCCGGGACAGTCACCAAACTTGCGCCCCCTGACGACTGACAAAAGTTTCCCTGCTGCTGCCTTTTGCCCATTTTGACACTCCCCTTGGATGGCGCCCGGGGCACTTGCCCCCTCTGCCCCCCCCCTAGTTACGCCACTGATTTGACTTAAAATTTAATCGTAGTTTAGTTTAGTTTTAATTTAGCTTTTTTTATGCATAAGTTTTTAACAAAATAAATACTTAAAGCTAAATATTAACGATACATCACAGTTTTTGCGAAGAATTTTCGCTAGTTCCGCCTATGGTTTCATCGGTCTACATACCAATGGAGCATTCGCTTACTATGCAAGCACTAAGTAATCATTAAATCAATCCACACAATACAATCATCAATCAGTCATTCATGAATAAAATTACCTCATACCGTTCGGTGAATTATTTTATATCGTAAGTTATTTGGTAACGGTGTGTAATAGGGCGGGTGAGGTGACAGTGCTAGCGGGAATGTACGGCCAAGGAATTTGATTTCTGTGCCAATTTGTACAATCGGGGACATTCCCGGTGAACCACCTTAAGGGCAAAAATCGTTTAAACGTCTTGCAGACGGTCAGGCGATATCATAAAAGTGATGACCAATTACAATCATCAATCAGTCATTCATGAATAAAATTACCTCATACCGTTCGGTGAATTATTTTATATCGTAAGTTATTTGGTAACGGTGTGTAATAGGGCGGGTGAGGTGCCAGTGCTAGCGGTTATGGCCAAGGAATTTGATTTCTGTGCCATTTTGTACAATCGGGGACATTTCCGGTGAACCACCTTAAGGGCAAAAATCGTTTAAACGTCTTGCAGACGGTCAGGCGATATCATAAAAGTGATGACCAATTACAATCATCAATCAGTCATTCATGAATAAAATTACCTCATACCGTTCGGTGAATTATTTTATATCGTAAGTTATTTGGTAACGGTGTGTAATAGGGCGGGTGAGGTGACAGTGCTAGCGGGAATGTACGGCCAAGGAATTTGATTTCTGTGCCATTTTGTACAATCGGGGCATTCCCAGTGAACCACCTTAAGGGCAAAAATCGTTTAAACGTCTTGCAGACGGTCAGGCGATATCATAAAAGTGTTTTACAGTACATATGGTGCTACTTTCTCGCACTAGTGCGTAAAGTGCACTTTTTGTGCATATGTTGAAAGTTTAAAGGGCCATATGTACTGTAAAACGTTGTTCGATACACGTGCGAATAGGTACTTCGCAACTCGTGTCGATTTAAAACACTCCCTGCGGTCGTGTTTTATTTTATCGCCACTCGTTTCGAGTTTCCTCTTTTCCGCACTTGTATCGAAAATAACTATTTTTTTTATTGATGAAAAAAATTTACACAGCATTACAGCGAACTAATACACTGAGAAATTTATAATAGAAAGTATTTATACAAACTAGGTACATGATACAGTCTAGAAAAACAACAGAACAAATGTAAGAAAGAAAACTAATACAAAACAGATGATTCACGCTTATGTGAGCATGCGTGATGACCAATAGCATGCCACTTAAAAATTTGGGTGTTGAAAAAAAAGGTTAGCTTAGGTAAAGTTTATTGCCGTCCATTGTCTTTGTGAATATAGTGAAGAAAAAAACATGCTCGCGGAAATTATCTATATTAATTGTAGTATGTGTATTCACTGGCGGTAGGAACTTGATAATATTTGTGCCATTTTCAACCAGAAGGGTACTTATTGTCGCTTGTCAGTAAGGCGCTATTTCCATATAGCTTCAATTAGAAATCAACCTTATCAACAAGCTATAATGTGGTACCTTTTGGTTGAAAACGTCACATTTGTCAATTGTTAAATACTGCTGGTAAAATCGCTCTTAAAGCGATTTTTACCCGCTATAAGTGAGCGCGCGCCCCCATGCTAACGCGTTGCGATCTCACGCGGCTCTGATTTATAGTGACGGGAACGGGACTAACGCGCGTAATGCTGTTATGCCGGATTCGCTAGTGTCGTACCGGTGCCATTATTTAATATCTTATCCTGTCTTTGACAACTCTGGCAAGTAAACATGGTTGTAATTATCTCGGCACTTGATGGTATGAATATTATACTTATCTGATGCTTCAAGACACAAAGATGAGGTGTCGACTGTAAAACCGAAGTTTCGGTTTCGGCAGGTTTTGGCCTCAAAATCATGTTTCGGGCGAAGGTTCGGTTTCGAAACTAGAGTAAAACCGAACCTTCGGTTTCGGCAAATTTGCCGTAACATTGAGTCTGTATGTATAAACTCTTTATTGTACAAAACACAAATATTGCACAGGATAGGCAGTACAAAGGCGAACTTATCCCTTTAAGGGATTTCTTTCAGTTAACCTTTGAGTAGATGAGAATTGATGAAGAACGGTAGACAAATATAGCATTGAGTCTAGGGAAAATTGTCGAAATCAAAAAAAAGAACCGAAAATTTCATGGTTTTTCAAGTATTTGACAATGACCCGGTGGACTCTCGAAGTCAGATACTTGATTTTAAGAATAGCATTTAGTCACAACATTATTATAAAAAAACAGCCGATTCTTATATAATGGAAGGAGGAATGTAGCAATTAAATGGGTTAATAATGACTGCTTGACAAATAGTTCATAGCTTTTGCCCGCGACTTCGTCTGCGTGGAGTTATTAATCTGGGAGCTTATTAGAGTTTTGAATGATTCACGGTAATCAATAATAATCACGTAATCACGTGTGGTGGTAATCACGGTCTATATCCCGGTCAATATAAGTCTGGGAGGTTATTTTTCATCCAATCTGCTTTTTATCGATTTCCCATACAAACTTCCACTCCCCCTTTTCACCCCCTTAAACGATGACTTCTGGGATAAAAACTACCCTATGTCCTTTCCCGGGACTCAAACTATCTCTATACCAAATTTCAACTAAATCGGTTCAGCGGTTTAAGCGTGAAGAGATAACAGACAGACAGACAGACACACTTACGCAATTATAATATTTGTCTGTTTATAGGTAAACAACCGTCCCAAACGTCCGACGGACGATATCGGCATGTCAGTTAGAACAAAAATTTGACAGTTCCGAACAACTGACAGGCCGATATCGTCCGACCGGACTGATAGTCAGTGGGCCCCTTGATAGGTCAACTAGCTTAGTTGCGCCAGTCTCCATAAAAGCAGATTCTATCTAGATCGCATTTAGACTCACAAATTTAATTCAGTAAGGAAATCCCTTGCCTCAATGACATGTTGCGTGGCAATTGGGTACTTATTAGGGCATTGAGATGAATAAATAAGGTATGTTGCGTTGCGTTGCTAACATGCGAAATGAGCGTCGAAGAGATTGATGAAAATTGGAAAAATGTTAGATGAATGGGTACAGATCAGCTCAACTATAAAATGAAACAAAACAAGCGCATTAGTCACCAGTAATTTTAAAAAAACCGGAGAAGTGCGAGTCGGACTCGCCCACCGATGGTTCTGTACTTTTTAGTATTTGTTGTTATAGCGGCTTTTTTAAAATTTCAACTGTCTAGCTATCACGGTTCATGAGATACAGCCTGGTGACAGACAGACGGACCGATAGACAGATGTACAGACAGACAGATGGACAAACGGACAGTAGAGTCTTAGTAATAGGGTCCCGTTTTTACCCTTTGGGTATGGAACTTGAAAACACGACAACCGGACGCACGCACCGGCACGGACCGGAACCGGACGGACGTTTCTGCTTTATACAAAATTAATTTGAGTGAGATCCTTATTGCTTACATTTTGAACTAAAGATTAGATGTCGAAGTCCTTGTGCGATGGCAAACATCTGACGCAACGCAGGAGTGGGTCAGATCAGATGCAACCGATGAAGTAACGAGTTTTTATTGCTCCTCGATTATCCTGTCCAGTCCATCTGGCCAGTCGGTATATTACGTGTGTTAGGACTGTCTACGACTCACAAATAACTTATTTCCATCTACTCGTAACATACTTGTAGTTTAAAACACCTACATAATTAGATTTTTTTAAAGTAAAACTTCTCTAGGCGCGACTAGAGGGTAACTTAGATTCTTTTTCTGACGGAAGTAACGTTCAGTAGTGACACACGTCAAAGTGCCAACATAAAAATATCAAAGAAGTTTTACTTCAATAGCGCGTACAGATTACACGCACACACTTTTTCTTTTTTACCGATTTGCGTCATAAGTTGTTTGAGGGATAATGCAAATTTAGTGTACAATTTTAAATAAACGAGTAAGTACGAGTGTACGTTCCGTTACGCAAATTACAAATAGATATTTTACCAGAAAAATATAAATTGTGGAGGCAAACATAAACCGTTGTATTTTTTTCGTAGTTAAGTATCGGCTGTATCAAGAAGAAGTTGACCCGTGCGATTGAAAAAAAAATTAATATCATCAATAACTATCTACGTGTCTCCTGTTTTTTTTTTCATATATTTACTAGAAAAAGAAAAATAATAGAATGTTACAACATAAACCTACTATATAAAGTTACTAGCTTTTGCCCGCGACTTCGTCTGCGTGGAATTAGTAATTTGGGTACCTTAATTCTTAAACAAATCTGCTTTTTAATCCATCCTTTTTCACCTCCAAATTGGTCCACACTATACATTTCCACCCCATTTTTTACACCCTTAAGGGATGATTTCGGGGATAAAATTTTGTTCTATATCCTTTCCCACAGCTCAAACTATCCCCATACCAAGTTTCATGTAAATCGGTTCAGCGGTTATTGATTCCCCATACAAATTTCCACCCCCCTTTTCACCCCCTTGAGGAGTGAGTTCTGGGATAAAAAGTATCCTATGTCCTTCCCCGGGACTCAAACTATCTGTATACCAAATTTCAACCAAATCGGTTCAGCGGTTTAAGCGTGAAGAGGTAACACACAGACAGACAGACAGACAGACTTTCGCATTTATAATATTAGTATGGATAATCCGTACAAATGGGAACTAATCTATTTCATAGATAAATAGGCATGCATAAAATTAAGTAATACTCGTACCTAATATTAAATAGTAAGTAATTAGTTACAAAAAACGCTGATTAATTGTCTTAATCAAGTTTTAAATATTGCCTCATTAAGTCATGAACTAAAAAGAGCTATCAAAAACTGGTTTGTATATTGATTAATTAAACTAGTTATTACTTAGTTATTGTTACGGCTATTTACCCTGTGATCGATAGTCAAATTATGGTCTAGATTGTATAACTTCTAGATCTAGTGCAGTCATAATACCTACTAAATTGTATAAACAGTATTATATGTATATGGGAAACTATTTAAATAGATTATATCACGTATAATGAATTTAAAATACATCCCAACGTTTTGAACCCTTTACAGCATTCGTGGTCAAAGGGTGACTGACTTAGAGGAATAGAGAAGAAGAAGGAGAAAGACATTTATTCCATAAAGCACACATACACAGGACAATACGATAAAAGAAATAAGATGCGGATAGAGGATATAGAGTAACTTATACTAGAGCGGTACTGTCATAGTAAATTTTGTAACCCCAGTAAATTCACTGCCATCTGTCGACACACTTTAAAACTAAAAATAAATATTTATAAAAATACGATAAAATGTATTTAAATATGGATAAATGATTTTTTTATTTGGATTAATTATTTTTATATGATTTTGACCCATGTTCTTTCACTGGTATGCGTTAAAATTATAAATAACAAACGAAACAGTCAACGCCCTCTATACGAGTGAAGGCCAAAACTAGTGGCGCCATCTGATTGAGAATCAAATTTTCGTGATTTTCGAGGCACGTTTTTTCCTTAGACTGTATCCATCTATTACGGAGTTATATCTATCTTTGATATAACCAAACGGAGTACGGAGTAGCCACTGTAGCCAGGCGTACCCCTCTATCAAAAATAGTCGGCCAATGGTCACACAATGTATTGACTGACGTTTATCTGACATGGCTACTTTTAGGTTACGTATATATACATTTGATGTACCCCTCCCCCGCAAAAATCGGCAGTTTTGTACAGAAAATAACAGACAAGGAGTCTCCGTTTGTGTTCCTCTAAGAGTAGAATGAGTAGATACATAATATAGAATAGAATAAATTAGAATAGAATTTCTTTATGTACGTATGGTACAAGATGACAACAGAAAAGGTTTTACATGTATTAAGGGGGCCACTGACTATCAGTCCGCCGGACGATATCGGCCTGTCAGTTAGAACAAAAATTTGACAGTTCCGAACAACTGACAGGCCGATATCGTCCGGCGAACTGATAGTCAGTGGGCCCCTTTAGTATTCAGTCGAGGACACGACATGCAAATAATTGACAATTTGATAGTTTTAACATAAAATAAAAGTACAATATAGAACATATTACGACAGATTATAGTTAGCAGCAGAAGTTGCTAAGCGGGCGAGGTGTTCAAAATGAACTTGACGCGACTTTATTGAGAATAAAAGCGTGTAACCCGGAGTATTTGGCGTGCTTATTTATGGCGGCAATTTCTGTCGCTGAACCTGCCGCTCAGCAGCTTTAGTATAATTATTATTATTTGCTTGCTTTTTTTCTAGTGGTTGGTTTTTTACACGTGTTTCGGTAGCCACATTTTCTTACCAACTTACACGTTCACCAACGGAGCAGCAGCTGATACTCACGAGGCTTCAGTTATGAGCCGAGAAAAAATTGCGCATAAAAATCAGTTGGCTAGTGCTCCATATAAGTATTTTAGTAAAATGATCTAAATTCAGAACACCCACGGTTTACCCCTCATTAAAATCTGACCGCGTCTGCATTCCGGCGTCTAAAAGGTATCTCAGCTTCCTAAATTGCGAAAAATACCTTCCCGATGAATAGGAAATGAGTAACACACCTTATCAAAAACCCAACAGAAGTACGACCGGATTTAAGCGAAAATATACCTTAAACTAAAGACTATAAAGTTCTCTATGATGGTACAGTATTTGTTTTTACTTGGACGTGATGCATTTGAATGTGGGTTTGTTTGTATACGTAACTTTACTGAGACGTGTTGAGAATGCTGATAATAGGTACATAGAATTCGATGGACTTCGACGTCGAAATCTTGTTCAGTGTTACATTCGTAAATGTCGGATCCGACACAAAATCGTTGTCGCTCGTGTGTGAATAGCTTCATATAAAATGTTCTGCCGCTACGACACCCGATTAAAAATCGTTCCGACATCCGACATAGTGGGAACGAGCTCTAAGAAATTCACCACTCACAGTATGGACAGACATATCTAGATCAATAGATCATTCTGTATAGACAGAGATGAGCATTAAATTGTTATAATTTACGTTTAAGATTTTGTCGCTAACTGTAATTTTTCTTCAAAATCTTCTCCGCCATTTTGGATTAATTTTAAACGGAGTCGTGTAATTGAACAATTAGTTTCCGAACCAAACATCATTGGTGTGACAAAGGCGCAAAGGCTTCGGTGGCTCGGCCATCTGGAGCGAATGGGAAACGATCGGGCTGTGAAAAGAGGGTTTGAGGGAAAACCGACAGCACGCCGTCCGGTCGGGCGACCTAGGTACCGATGGGCGGATGTGGTGGACGCTGATCTGCGCGAGCTCCAGGTCCAAGACTGGCGAGAGACGGCACAGGACCGGAATCAGTGGCGAACTGTCGTGTTGGAGGCCAAGTCACACTTTGGGTAGCTGCGCCAGAGGAGTAAGTAAGGAGTCGTATAAAATCGATATAATTATCCAACCCGCTCACCGAATTTCACGAGAATCTCTTGAAAAATGCGACTTGTAGACGAGAACATTTGGATATACGGAAGAATTTTTGACAAATAAAAAGTGAGGGAAGATCTCTAAAGGCCATTTTCTCGTCGCAGCACGGGATTTGGTGATTATCCATTGCCCCAGTGCCCCATTTAAACATTCCACTCTGTATAGCGACATATCTCTTCTCGTAAAGCTATTAATTACAGAATCGTATCTACATACATAATGACGCGTATTTATTTCTGCTAGTGTTGATGCTGACTCTACTTTATTGAGAACATAGACGGCCCGATTCAAACAATTCTTTTAAAAAGTCACAGCGGTAGATACCGAACTCTCAGTGTCAAAAGTGACTTTTTTGTTTAAAGAAATGTCACTTTTTACACTGATAGATCAGTATCGTACCGCTGTGACTTCTTATAAGCATCGTTCGAATACGGCCGAGAGTAATACTAGAGCACGCATACCCCATAAACTAGAAAGGGCCTCAAGGCCGGAGCGACCAAGTGTCGTGGACGGCAATAATTATTAATAATAGCCATTATTATTGTTATTAACACTCGCTGATTGACCGATATTTAATTAGTTCGTACTCGTATCGTGCTTGTTTGTTGATTTATTACTTAACAATTTACAATGCATGTGCTCGAAAAGTGCGTTTCCTACGGAGCCATATCATGCGGAAAGTGCATTTTGTTTTCAATTTATTTTTACAGTACATATGGTGCTACTTTCTCGAACTAGTGCGGAAAAGAGCACTTTTCCGCACTAGTGCTTTTTTGTTTTCAATTTTTTAATAATTAAACTTATTTGCCATGATATGTTTTTTTATTTACTCGCACAATGCATAGTAAACCATTGTATTGTATTGCGTAAAAATGATTTCCGCTCTTGTTGCATAAATAGCTATTTCATCACACTTGCTCAAAAAAGATCTTATTTAATGCAGGTGTACTGAAGGGTCTGGCCTATATGGTTTTCGCGGGAGTTATGGATTGTGAAAAAAGCTATAGCTCCGGAGTAATAGCTTTCTTTTTTAATTATGTCACTAATTCATACGAACCAAGTAGATTATAATTATAAGTTAAATACTTTGTTTAAAGTCAAGGTATAAGCGAGTTTTACTTTTAAAATACTGACGTTTATAAATTAATTTTTTTTTTGTTTAAAAATATTTAATTTTATTAATTTAATAGCCGTTCAAAATATCTTTACACTATTTTCAATCGTGGCTGAAGTTAGGCACTAACCAAGACCGTGGTAACCACCTGTCCAGAAATAAATGTTCGAAATTTTCTTCGCAAGTGTAATGAAAAACATTGTGTGTAACATCGGGGGTAAGAATATTGCAAACGAGGTCTATAATTCCCGACAGCCGCAGGCTAAAAATCTCGCTTACCCCCCCCCCCCCCCCCCCCCGTTGCGAACGAATGTTTCAACTTTCAACGGCTTCAGAACATTTTGAAATTAGTTTCTTTTTATGACATATATCAGTAATATCACGTATGTAGGTGTTCATGTCAAAAAACAATAAAACACTGTCAAATAGGTCCTTACCCTTTTACAGACTCGAAAATTTTAACTTTAAAAAGGTTTTTATGTTAATCCAACTGACCTTCCAAATAAATCCTGCTAAAAACAGGTTTCGTTACGTAAAAAGTGAAATTAAAGCGTAAAAAAAAACATTAAGCCAGTTTTGTCGTTTAAAATATTTGGTATCATAGTAAACTGCTAACTGACATATTGTAAACCTTGTTGCAAAGACATACGGTCCAATATTGGCCAGTTAAAAGTGTTGGTGTCAGTACGGGTCAACTGCCCGTATTTATACCGAATAAGTCATTTTACTTGTTATGTGGAACGTATGGAGGTGCTTTTAGATATCACGATACAATATAAAATATAAAACGCTTTAAGTGAGTACTTTGCTGGCAGAATGGCAAATTCCTTAGCGTCTCTATTTTGTTAGTTTCCTCTGATTTCTTATGTATGTGTATGTATTTATATATATATATATATATATTAATTATATATGTATGTATTATACCTATGTATTATTTATATTACTTGTATTTGTGTAGTTGTATGAGTTGTGTAAAATACGTACTTTGTTTTGTAATTACAACGTGATGTTGCACCGCCTACAAGTTATCTGCTTTGCCCGAAGGTTGACTGGTAGAGAATGCCTTGTAGCATTATGTCCGCCTTTTGTACATTTGTGTTTTCTTTTGTGCAATAAAGATTAAATATGTCATTTAAAACTTGACTTATATTGACCGGGATATAGACCGTGATTACCTTTTGTATTGTTTATGAGCTCCCGATATTTCGACGATCTTCAGTCACCCGTGAACAAGATGCATGTAACTGCGTCGAAATATCGGGAGCTCATAAATAATACAAAAGGTAATCAAAACACGGTCTTTATCCCGGTCAATATAAGTCTAGTGAAACTAACCGTGAATCATTCAAAACTCTTAATTTAAAACTTTTCGTCTTTCTTTGGTTCTGGAAGAGATAGTTTTTTATCGATAACACCGCTTGTCTTAAACTTGTATTTGGTTTTCTGTGGAATTTTTAACCTTCTGGTGCACAAGAAATAATCTTTACTTACTATTTTTATGTCAAATACAATAGTGAATAGTAATTTAAGTAATACGGTTCAATTTATGTTCCAAAAATTTACTTCGGGCGTAATTTCACATAAGATCACGTTGTATATATGTAGACATCGTGTCGTACTCGTAACTAGGTCGTACGCTGTAAAGATCACATTGGATTCTTGTTTTAATGTGAGCCGGTTTCACAAACTTAAATAACCCTTCGATCAGACGAAACAGCCGAAGTCGTATCGTAGTCGTAACCCCGTCGTACGCTATAATCATCTCATCGGATTTCCCTATTAATGTGGGCAGGTTTCACAAACTTAAGTAACCCTTCGATCAGACGAAACAGCCGAAGTCGTATCGTAGTCGTAACCCCGTCGTACGCTAGAATCATCTCATCGGATTTCCGTATTAATGTGGGCAGGTTTCACAAACTTAAGTAACCCTTCGATCAGACGAAACAGCCGAAGTCGTATCGTAGTCGTAACCCCGTCGTACGCTATAATCATCTCATCGGATTTCCGTATTAATGTGGGCAGGTTTCACAAACTTAAGTAACCGTTTTATCAGATGAAACAGCCAAAGTCGTATCGTACTCGTTATTCCGTCGTATCGTACGCTATAAAGATCACATCGGATTCCCGTTTCAATGTGGGCCGGTTTCACAAACTTAAGTAACCGTTTGATCAGATGTAACGGAGATGAACGGAGGTCACGTTACAAAATTTAGTTACAAAACTTATTATTAGTAGATCGATGTTTTTTCTTTTGTATGGACTGACACCTGGGCATTTTTTCTGTAGTGATACTAGTGATGCACTGGACCTTTTTTTAGGATATGTAAATTTAATGTTATTTGTGCCCAGAATCATGAGCTGATTCGATGCTCCTAAGAAAGAAACAATGTCCCAAAATTTTCATATATTTTACGTACTTTCCATTTCGTTACCGCCATACTCGGCCGTGCAAAGTGTTTGAAAAATCGTAACGGAATGGAAAAATAAAACTTGGGACGCTTTTTTCCTCCTAGTAGGAACGAAGGAGCTGGTGAATAAATTCATTAAATTTACCAATTTTGAAAAAAAAAAAATCCAGTGCATCACTACAGAAAAAAATGCCCACCTGATGGGCAATAGGGAATATTACTGCAATGTTCTGCCGCCAGAGTGCAGCAGCCAGAGTAATGCACATCCTAAACCATAGAGATTCTCAAAAATTGATATATTTAATGACTCCTTGTCTAAATTTAAACGTCAAGTACTTCTGGTTTTAAATAAACAATCGAATTAAATACACTGTAAATTTACACTTAATTGCAAATGTAATGTATAAAAATAGTTTTATCTTCATTAATTTGGCCCCTGTCCTAATTCGACCCTCGTTGTTAATCTTTAAGTTTAGTTATCCCGTATTTTGTTTTTCTTTAATGAGCTATTAAGTGGTGGCAACTGTCCTGGTTTATGAATTATGTATAAGACACTAGTTATAAGAAACATGTACCGTTTGTGCCCAAATAAAC
This sequence comes from Cydia strobilella, assembly GCF_947568885.1. Lineage (NCBI taxonomy): Eukaryota > Metazoa > Arthropoda > Insecta > Lepidoptera > Tortricidae > Cydia > Cydia strobilella. The sequence continues at coordinate 1,860,962 of NC_086048.1, forward strand.
ATTAAAACATTAAAACATAGAGTAACTTATAAATACTATGCCTCGTCACTGTAGCGCCTCCGGGATGTTTGCGGAGGCGCAAGTCGACGGCTTTGCGGCCATCATGCGGAGGCGGTGCGTCTCTTTACTTAGCCCAAAGATAGATATAACTCCGTAATAGATGGATACAGTCTAAGGAAAAAACGTGCCTCGAAAATCAAGAGAATTTGATTCTCGTTCAGAGGGCGCTACTAGTTTTCGTTTGTTATTTAACAATTTTAACGCATGTCAGTGAAAGAACATGGGTCAAAATCATAAAAATATTTAATGCAAATAAAAAAAAATCATTTATCTATATTTAAATACATTCTATCGTATTTTTATAAATCTTCATTTTTTGTTTTAAAGTGTGTCGACAGATGGCAGTGAATTTACTGGGGTTACAAAATTTACTATGACAGTACCGCTCTAGTATAAGTTACTCTATGCTTAGCCGCTGGCGGGGCAGCGCTAACAGTATCATGATGGCGTTGTTGGATAGGTGGGACTCCCCTCTGCTGCAGCAGTGGACAAAACTCCACACTGCAGTAAAATAGGTTCATTTATACTTAGGTATGTAGGTTAAGATTAGTTTTGTAATTCTTCTAACACTATTTTATAAGTTAATGTAATATGTAACTAACAACTATGGATTTATGTCCGAAATAAAATTATTTTATTATTTATTATTATTAAGCAGTTTTTTGACAAGTTTTTACTATGAAATCGATGTATCAAGGCGGTTTCTTTACAGAGGTCTACTGTGAAACGCGAAAATCGAAATTTCGTTATCTGCCTCTCTATCGATCGAGCAAGAGTGATAGAGAGGCAGAAACCGAACTTTCGATTTTCGTGTTTCGCGGCAGGCCCGGTGATTGTGCTAGTGACGCCCTCTACGCAGAGTTTTGCGTAATATTCCCTATTGACATGTAGCTATAAGTGTGGGAACTGGCATGATTGAAATTGACGTTGACAGTATCAATTGACACCTATTAACTGGTGCATATTTCGTTTATCAAGTACAATATATCGTTTACCCACGGTGTTACGTAAATCTGCTGTGCATAGATTACCTCCTATAGAACTAGCATTACGAAACAACTAGGGAACAAATCAAATTATTTTATGAAATATTTTGATTTGGCCCCTAGCCTGTAGTTAAAAATGTTTGTAACCGTTTGAAAGATGTATATGTATGAATATAATATGATGCATGTTCATTATAAGCAACGTATTAGGGATAGCTTTAAGTCATAGTAATTTAGTTAGACTTAAGTTATATTGCAGTGCCTAAGGGGTTTCATAGCTGAACCAATAAAATGTACCAATTTGTATAACCTATGAAAGCAATAAACACACTGATTACTGTCAAAGATAGCATAAGTAAACCAGAAAATTTGGAACGGGTACCGTGGCCGGGTGGTCTATACGTGCCGCAAAACTAAGTGGCGAGTCAGGTCATAATGCCATCTCTCTTTCTTTCTTTCTCTTTCTTTGGTTGGTCTTAACAAGGGTAAATGAGATAGCATTATGATCTCAGCTCAGTCGTAAGTTGGTATTGCAGCAAGTATAGTGGTCAGGACGTTAGCCACGTAACCTGAAGACGCGGGTTCGATTCCCGCCTCGCCAACCGGTGGACTTGGTCACTTTTTCTTTAGTATATGATATCTATTTCAGTTTATAATTATTATGAAACAGAAACGGAAATTCTCGGTCAACTGTCATAGGCGGATGATTCTTATTATAATTGTCCACTCCGTCACATAAAAGTTTTCTAATAAACCATGTGTAAACCTGCAAAATGAATTTAAAAATGTGAAAAATCGTATCTTATCACCTAATTTTTTACAAATGGTTGTAACGGAGTTTAATTTCGCTCATAGAAAATAACCCTGACGCTCTTTTACTTGTATTTTTTTGTAATCATATTTCGAATTTGGTTGGGAATGTAGCTCAAACCAACTTCTATAATGACAGAACGTCTTTGTTCGGCATTATAAGATGTATAGGCTAATAATGATGATGATCTACGTTGGTCATGTACTACAGGCCTCTACAGCCTGTAGAGGCCTGTAGTACATATTTTTATGACCTGTAGTGCAACTAAAATGAGTGGTTACAATCTCATATTAAATTAGTTTAGGAATATCAATGGCTTGTGATTGCAAGTACAGTAAAACCAAAGTAGTAGTAGGTACGCGGCTGTCCCACTTCCAAGTCCCATATACGCCATCTAGTAGGCAATCTGTGCCGCCGTGTAAGTGATGCCCTGTTCGCACGGTCCAGGGTTCAAATCCAAACAATGCGCCAATTTAGTTTTCGTAACAAAATGTGTAATACAAGTAAAACATTGTGATTACACCTGTGTTGTAAAACTAAGTACGCAAATGATTGGGCCGTGGGCTATGAAAGATATAGGCACTTACGGATAAAGTGAGAAAAGCTGGCAGATAATAGTAGATTGTGTCACAAGGGAGCAAAATAATATTGTCTTCGGTTACCGCGATAGTTAGTCATGAAATAAAACTATGGAAACGGATTATATCGCGTATATTGAATTTATAATACATCCCGACGTTTCGAACCCTTTACAGCGTTCGTGGTCAACGGGACAACGGGTGACTGGGGAAAAACTACAAAGTGCAAAAATACCCACATACTAAAAATAATGAGCCATCATAGACTATAAACTTTACTGTGGGATGTATTATAAATTTTATAAATTCAATATACCTACGCGATATAATCCGTTTTCATAGTTTTATTTCAGGGAGCAAAATGTCATTGAATTCTGAATGAAGCGAAATATTCTGCAATAGAATCCCAGCGATATTCCTGATATTAGTGAGGGATTCTAAAGTAGAATCCAGAGCGAAACGAGGTTTGAGCACAGATTAATAAATAGTTACTGTTTGAGGAGTGACGTTTCACAAGCATTGCATTCTAAGTTCTGTACCCATGTGAATATTAATTCGAAATAAACAATTTTATTTATTTATTTATATTGACGTTGGTAGAAACACACGACACAAACGTACCCTCATATCAACATGTCTTACATCCATACCAATATTATAATTGGGAAAGTGCGTCTGTCTGCCTGTCTGTTACCTCTTCAGGCTTAAACAGCTGAACCGATTTTGTTGAAATTTGGTATACTTAGAGATAGTTTGAGTCCCGGTTACATAGGGTAGTTTTTATCCCAGAAGTCATACTTTAAGGGGATGAATGTATGGATGGAAGTTTGTATGGGGAATGTAAAAAACAGATTGGATAAAAAATAAGCTACCCAATTTATTAACTCCACGCAGACGATGTCGCGGGCAAAAGCTTAGTATTATATAAACCGCTATCATAGCCCATATTTGGTTAGAAATAATACATATGTATATTATATAGTGTAACAAAAATAGTGAGTATCGTTTTTTTATTAGGAAAAAGTAGAAGAATAAAATTTTTTACGTGAAAAATTCTTGGGCTTTAAATTGGCTTGAAATTGACTTTGTCTATGAATTGATAGACGACCTTCCTCATATAAAAAAAATTTTTTCGCATCAAATATGATTTTACTATAACAGCAATAGTCTTAAGTCATCATAAAAGTACTGTAAGTAAGTGCATCGTCGGTACGAATTTTACTGTCATTAGTTCAAGGTTGTTTCTAGTAGGCAATTGTTACGTGATTTTGTTTTGCTCTGACATTTTATTATGTCATTGTTTACCTAGTCTATGTTGTGCACGACTCTGGGCTCATTAGATGATTTTACTCTTAATTTTGTTTCCTGCAAGCTAAATTACACCCACTTCCCATTATTTGATTGAACTGAAACTTCACATACAACTTCAAACAAACAAACAAACAAACAAACAAATTATTTATTCGTCGATCATAGGTGTACACAACATGATATTGCATATGATGGTAAAAAAGAAAAATTGTTCCACTATGTCGTACCCAAGGGCATACGAAATTCTGTTTGTTAGCTAATAGCAATTAGCATGCACCATGCACTAAATTAATATTTACAATCAGTGTGTATGTCAAATAAGCAATTAATTTAAATGTCCAGTAATATTTCTTAACAATTATATAAAAATCGTAATAAGTTTTTTCATTATAGGTAATACATGTCACATTTTCCATTCAAGAATAATTATATAATAATCAGTACATGTTTTCAATTAGAAATTCATTACAGGAGTAGAAAGCCTTCCTAACCAAAAATTCTTTGACAGATTTTTTAAATATACCAATGTCACACACTTTCCTTATATGTTCAGGTAATTTATTATATACTCTAGGAGCCATACCGAGAACGCTTCACTTCAAATTATTTTATGAAATATATGGGGCATTTTCTATGAAATGGGACCTTATTGTCGATGGCGCTTACGCCGCACAGCGTCGCGCGGCATTGTAATTATATCAGAGCATTGTTTATAATGGCGTAAGCGCCATCGACAATAAGGTCCCTTTTTATAGAAAATACCACATATTGATTTGTGTTTTAATTAGTCACATACTACGGTGGACTTGGTCACTTTTTCATTAAATAGTTATAATAACACGAACACAAAAATATAAACAAAACAAAAAACCTAAAAACAAAACAAAGATAGATAGATTCTGGGGTTTATAAACAAAGATAGCTCATCTAGTCAGTTTTTCCATTTCGCTACATTACAAACAACTGAATTACAATGAATTCAATTCATCGATCAAATATCGTAATGCTATAAAACAAACACGCAAATTATCGTATCGTCTAAATGAGCCTTGAAGTAATATATCTGGTATATCCTGTGTAATAAGTTGTCTTGCCCCAGTTGTATGCAATAGATCCTACAGTTTTACAATAAAATAAACGCTTGAAGTAACTTGCGAAATGCGTTAACAGCGAAATAAATTATAAGTATTAAGTAAGTATAGAAATAAACTTGATACTGATACATTTGTTTTTATATCTGATCAATACTTCAACGAGTCTCATATAATGGTTTCTAAGAAAAGGTATTTCAAAATTAATTTTTAACAAGCAGAAACGTCTGCGATCGATGCTATTAAGCTTAGAATAAATTTAAAAGTGGAAAAATTACTGCCTTGGGTGAGACTTGAAGCCCGTGTGAGGTTGGTGAGAGGCCGTGAGTTCAAGTTCACCCAAGGCAGTAATTTTTCCACTTTTAAATTTATTCAAAGGTATTTCAATCAATCAATCAATCAATAATAATTTATTTCGAACAAAAGTCCATAATGTATTAGTAACATACATACTAATACTTAAATCTAGGGTTAGTACAAACAACATTAATACAGAATTTTACATAATGGGGCATGTAGCTGCACCCAGTGCTTCAGCCACGGTAAGTCCCACCGATCGGCCAACGTGCAGAGGATGGTATTCGAGCTGGCGCGCCATCACCTCAACAGCGAGCTACACCGCTTCCTGATGATGATGATGATGATGGATTTAAAATAGTAATTAAAATTAAGAGTTCTTGAATTTTCATACCACGTTATTAGCTCTAGCTTTATAGATGATTAAATATTTCAATAACATAAAAAGTCAAGGAAATGTGCGTTTACATATTATATACAGCCCATCGAACCTAAAATACCGCTTCGGCTATTACCGAGGCCTCGAAATTAGGTACAGTCGCCATCAGATATATCTGAGCGGCCGAGGTGCTCACAAATATCTGAACGCGCCTCTATTGTCAAGGCGTGTGTTCAGATATTTTTAAGCACCTCGGCCGCTCCGATATATCTGATAGCGACTGTACCTCGAAAGTACCAAATTTCAACTTAATTGGTACAGTAGTTTCTGAGAAAATAGGCTGTGACAGACGGACAGAAAGACAGACAGACAGACAGACAGACGCACGAGTGATCCTGTGATTCCTTTTGAGGTACGGAATCCTAAAAACTGAGGCCTAATAATTTTGTGTAGCTACGAAACTTTTTTAGAGATCCAGTACCCGTACCATGAGTCACTGACAGTGTCAAAACTGACACATACGCTAACGTCTACGTAATTTACTTTCTATACATCTCGCTCGCACTAATATGTGAGTACGAGCGAGATGCATAGAAAGTAAGTAAGTATTTGCCCAGTGATACTAGGGACCAATACGAATGATTTCATCCGAGGAAACACAAAATTCGTCCACTAGAATTCAAGATGGCGGACCTTTTCCAAAATGGCGGCTGCAAAATTAAAAAAGATTTGTAGACACAAAACGGCTGCACCGATTTTAGTGATTGATATATCAATCAATTCGTATTGACACCTGTAATAGAATAAAAAATATACCATTTAAGAAATTAAAGATGGCGGCCGATAATTAATAAAAAATGTGATTTTAATTTTTAATTTTTTTCTTTTAATTAAAATAACAACTAAATATTATATAATATGGTCGCATATTCTTTCATTTAAATGAAACCTGATAATATTATCTACAAAATAAAGACAAGTTCTTGACAATCCGTGGAGTAGTTTTTGAACTATACGCATTACAAAAAGCGCGTAACTGCCGCCCGAAATGGCCTGCTCGCGCCAAAACTGACAACTTTCATGATATTTCTGGCTTTCCACACAGAAGGGTGAAATAAGGACTAGTTTATCTGAAATTGATAGAATCCTTATTGCACATGAAGCATTAGGACCCTTCTCTGATGGAAGGCCACATATATTTACAAACTCGAAAATAAATGTCACCAAGGAAACATATACTTAAAGGATATCTTACTGGCATTAAAGAATCGCATATCGACATTTGAGGAGGCGTGTCTACCCAATCCTTGACATATCGTGCGGGCGCAACGCCATTCGAAATGTAAAAAATACAACTTGATTTGATATTGACACTGGGAAATACTTAAGTAAAGTCATTCTTTTATGCACTGAAAAAATAAATTGCCGAAGTCATTGAGTAATTCGAAAAATAATTAAATAACATAATATATCTTTATCCTAAAACCGATTTTTTTTGCTACAAACCGTAACACATAATATGTAGTTCGCAAGTCTCAATTTTGTCTAAGTATAACATTTAAAACTTCTGGTTCGATTCCAGCTCTGGACACTGGAGGCTTTGGTCATGTTTTCCTTCGTATATGACATTTATTTCAGTTTATAGTTTAAATAGTAGTGTGTCTACTTGAAAAACCACAAATTAAAATATTTTCATAGAAAATAATTTAATTTGTTCTTAGAGTATTCAAAACTTTATCGTTTTTAACACGTGTTAAAACATAAAAAGCAATATACGAAAGTCCCGAATTATAGTCAAAGCCATCAGATAATCATACTCGAAACGCTCCTAACAAAATGGTAAGCAATCGTGTCGTCATTATTCCTGAGAAGCCGTCTTAAAGTATGCAAAAACAAGGAAATTGCGATTTAGTCGGTGAAATTTTGCGTCTACGTATAGAGTTGTAATAAATCTTTTTTGAAATAAAATGTACGGAATCGAATGATTCCATTATTTTTTTCCTTTTTAGAAAACTTAAATTTTGATACTTTGTGGTCTTGTATTTTGTTATCATATATTATCCATATATTTTTAAGTGTCAAAATTGTGATAAATTGCTCATTTTCTGTACTTATATTCAACTAGATTTTGTTATGAAATTCAACATATTGTGACATCATTCCTATTTTCGCGCGCGCCAATTAGATCAATATAAAGGTATAGGTAGGTACTCGTATTTACTTCCTTTTGCAATAAATTGACAATAAATTGTCACAAAATGTAGTAGCAACAAACTCTGGCTTTGACTTTCTGACTTTTGTATATTGCTTTATATATTTTAACACGAGTTCAAAACGCGAAAGTTTATGTCAATTAAATATCATATCGAATTAAGATTTTTAAGTCCAAATGCGGCGGTAACCTAGGTCATTGACATTTGGTTGGTCATAACAGAGTTAATGGGTGTTCATGCTTCGTGAAATACTGGTTTTTGTAATTAAAATAGGGCTTGATACGAACGAGATCGAGTGTTGTCGTTTTCTGAGAAATAAAGAACATTAAGGAGTTTGACAGCACTTTGTTATTATCGTGGTTGGTCCCATATGCACAACGAACTAGAATAAACATAACTAGAAGTTAAGTCAAAAATTACCCCACGGGAATTGTGCCGCGACTAAACCGTACCCGTACTAGTCGTACTTAACTGCCGGCCCGATTCGTACTTTAAGATACGTCAAATATTACGTCTAGATACGATATGGATTAACGGCAGAAGCATGCGACTTTCAATCCGGAGGTCGCGGGTTCAAACCCCAATGAGTTATTTCGGAACTTATGTACGAAATATCATTTGATATTTACCAGTCGGTTTTCGGTGAAGGAAAAAACATCGTGAGGAAACCGGACTAATCCTAACAAGGCCTAGCCCCCCCTCTGGGTTAGATGGCAGTCGCTTCTGTAAAAACTAGTGCCTACGTCAATTCTTAGGATTAGTTGTCAGGCTCCCATGACTCGTGGCAAAATGCCAGGATAACGCGAGGAAGATGATGATACGATATGGATTAGATCTGTGTCAAAAGTGACGTATTTCTTCAAACAAAAACGTCACGACACTGATATATCTAATCCATGACTTATCTAGACGTAATATTTGACGTATCTTAAAGTTCGAATCGGGCCGTGCGCGTGCGCTTATGTTGACAATGTCAAATTTTTAATGCGCAAGAAGTTGGACATATAGATTTTTTTAGCCATTGAAACTACTAACTTACCTTAGTTACGTTGTGTGGAATAGTTATTTTTAATATTAAGTATTAAGTGTCTTGTTAATTAGTATTTTATACTTATTCTAAATTATTCTAATGTATACTAAGACTTTTTCTAAGTGTTACTGTTGACTTAATGTTTAAATTAATATAATAATGCATGTAGTGATTGCCTGTAAATGATTATATCTATAACGGGATTAATAAAAAATGTGCCCTTTTAGTATGTTAATTCTAGGATGCAAATTGTATCGTCTGTTAGTGATAAATAATAAATAAATAAATAAATAAATATTATATGTCATTCTTACACAGATGGTGATGCTAATAAACAAATAAAAAAATAAACCATCACTTTTTTAACCGACTTCAAGATTTCAAAATGAGGAAGTTCTCAATGCGGTTGTATTTTTTATCGCCACTCGCCACAGGCGATAGCCTGTTAAATAAAACTCAACTGTAGGCCGAGCACATGATTAGCGCGACAGTATCTCGCCGCGAGATAGACTACCCATCTTTTACTAACTGTATGAATTAAAGAGGGACGGGAGGGACGGGTAGTCTATGTCGCGGCGCCAATCATGCGCTAGCCCGGCTTGAGCCGCAATGTGTCCGTTGCGATTCCAGTTGAGTTTTATTTAAGTATCAAAATAAGAAAATTTCGTAATATTTACATCTGAAGTAAAATATGTAAACTTTTATGAACTGCACTTGTTCTAAACACTCATAACACTGACATTCCACACTTCAAGACCTCTAAAAACATTCTAATCAGCCAACGCAAATCGCCTATATTTTTTACTGATTTCGCAAACCGGTCCCCAGTCCACTAGAACATAGATGTCATTAATACACATTTCCGTTTCAAACCCTGACCCATTTTAAGAGGAAATTTCGTCATACACCTGGGCGCAAAATGTATCTGTAATCAGAGACAAATAAATAGTATAAGCTGCTAATCTCTATGTGAAGTCACGTGCCTCGGGGTCCCTTTGTTTGACATAATTATTGAAAGTCATCATAATGTAATGATTGTCATATTATCATTGGTCATAATTCTGAAACCGTTAACTTTTCAGGATTTTCCTCGGATTATTCTATAGATAGGTTAGGTTTGTTTTATGGCAATCTTGAAAAGTTGCGCGTTTCTAAGAAAAATCAAATTATGATTAATGATAATATGATAATCATTATATTATGACTCAATAATTATGTCAAACAATAGAGACCCCACGTGCCTCACATGTCTGTAGATGGCGCCACTTAAAGAGGTGACAGATGTAAAAATCCAAGCGTGAGATGGTGTAGCACTTTTTCATTTATTTAGTAATCAATTTATTGACAAAAAAACTCAGCTTCGTTTTAAGCCCTTAGGGGTAAAGTGTAGTAGTGATACTTCTATAAGTGGCAACATTTATTACAATGTCATATTATATATCGAAAAACTTATTGATACGAGCCGGGATTGGAACCCGCGTCCTCCGGATTGAAAGTCGCACGCTCTTACCGCTGGGCCACGGAGCTTATCAAAATCCTATCTGTGTGACTTAATATGGGGATTGCTGTCTTTATTATTCACCTGTCTTTATTGTAATTAAAAACAAAATACAATCAAAAATAGATCAAGCCATCAATGTAGACTATAATTGAGAAGTGTTAAGATTGTTATTTATATGGCCTTATTGACTTAGATCGATAAGATATGTTTTAACGACGCGATATAATCTGTGATATATTGTGTCGGCTCGATAAGGTTTTAATTTTAATTATCTCTTGTCACATGCGACATTGCTATGTCATACTGTATGCGCGCGAATTAGCAGATGTAGGAAAATTGGATGTGACAGTCTAATATGCATTTGTTACTTGCATAAGTCACACACAGTTCCACGAGGTATTTAATATACTTATTATAATATCGTGTTAGTCTTATGCTTATGAACCTTCTGAGTAGGTAAATTACAATCTTAATATAAAAAGATCTTACCGGACTGCAAAACAGAGAGTCGCCCGTGGGTCTCCTACCCAAATTTCACGGTTATCTAAATCATTGCCGAAAAATATTTTGCCGAATGTCATTTCTTATCTTATCTTATCTTATAGTTTCAGGGGCCCTTACGGATATACTTCGACCCATAGGGATCTTTTGTGCAGTTACCCCATGTCATTTCTTAACGAATTTTTCGCATAATTTCATTTCGCCGAATGATCAAGTAGCAACTCAACATAATAATTCGTATAATTAATTCCCAACCTGACAGTTGGCAACTGTATGTTTGGATAAAAACTTAAAAATCGCGGCGACTTCGCGCGCTGTTTGGTCGCAGTTCACCTAACACGCACCTCCTCGCTTCGCTCGTCGTCGCACTCTATCAAATGACTAGACGATATCGTATTAAAAATATTAAGCCAAATGAATGATTTGGCGGCAGAAGTGTATTTCAAATGTTGTATGTCATAATAATAATCTACTTAACAATAATTCTACCAAGTAAAACGTTGTCATAATGAAATTTTGCCGAATGTTGGTTGCCAAAGTTGGTTGGCAAGTGAAATCCGGACTATTTAACTAACTTCGGCGAAAAGGCAGAACAGCCATAAGCCACCCCGACCCCAGAGTAGCGTTTACCGATCTTCGGCGTCTAAGGATGCGTTTCGACCAGAGATGTGCTATGCTATGTTTTCATACATTTAAAACGCAGCTCCAGCTACAGCTACGTTTCAAATGTATGAAAACATAGCATAGCACATCTGTGGTCGAAACGCACCCTAATAGTCAACTCTATGGATATACGACGCGACGTTGGCGCAATTGACGTCGCCTTTTTCCATAGCGCTGACTGATGATATGAGAAATGAAAAAATAATATGAATTTGCCACATCCAAAAGTAAGTAGCACAATGCTACCGGAACTCGCAGCCGGACCCGTTCGAAGGGCGCGCCTCTCTCCTACTCGTACCGGCTAGCGGCTCCCGCGCAGGAGGGACTTCGTATCCGTCATTGCGATATAATATATATGTGCCATTCTCAACCAAAAGGGTACTTATTGTCGGTTGTCAATAAGGCGCTATTTCCATATAGCTTCAATTTGAAATCAACCTTATCGACTAGCGACAATGTGGTACCTTTTGGTTGAAAACGTCACATATATTTGACGATCATGATAAAAAAATAAGCATAATTTTGACATTGATGCAAATTTATATTGAAATTTTTCACCTGAAATTTTAAACAAATCTAAATCTAATATTAAAATACGAAGGTAACTTTGTCTGTCTGTCTGTCTGCTATTTCTTGACGCTTAATCCTCTGAAGAAGGATATAATTACTGATATAATATAGTTTTTATCCATCATCATCATCATGCGGGTAGAAACTAGTTTTTATATACTTATTTTTAGGGTTCCGAACCTCAAAAGGAAAAAACGGAACCCTTATAGGATCACTCGTGCGTCTGTCTGTCTGTCTGTCCGTCTGTCACAGCCTATTTTCTCCAAAACTACTGGACCAAATAAGGTGAAATTTGGTACACATATGTAAGTTTGTGACCCAAAGATGGAATTCATTTTAAACACGGGGGTCACTTTTCGGGGGTAAATGAGAAAATTAAAAAATAAAGTTTGTCAAACTATATCGTGTTACATATTAAATGAAAGAGCTCATTGTGAGAATCTCAAATATATTTTTTATATAATTTTAGGACAAACAGTTTAGAAGTTATTCAAGAAAATAGGCAAAACATGACCATTCCCCCTTTATCTCCAAAAATACACAAAATAGATCTTTGCCTATAAATAGATCACCGGAAAACCTATTAGAAATGTGCAGTCAAGCGCGAGTCGGACTTAATTACTTAGTTTTTGATCCGACCCCTACGGGTTTTTTTAAAGACATTTCGCATAAAAAATACAGTGTTTAAATTGTGTTATGTACGGAACCCTTGGAACGCGAGTCCGATTCGCACTTGGCCGGTTTTTTTTCTTACTATCAACCTTTGTGTCCCCGTAATAATTATAAAGGATAACCAAGATTATTCCAAGATCCAGCTCTCTATTCTAAGAAACATTTGCATCAATTGAAAAGCTTGACTTCATACCCCTGCCAAGCCAAGGTGACCCGTTTTCCGCATTCGCATCAAATAGGCTAAGAGCCAGCCCCGGAAACCACTGCCCCAACTTAACTCACGATTTTTACACTTCTTTATAGACGGAGTCTTCTCTGAGACTATGGTTTTACACGGTAAACGCAGGGCGGTAAGCGTAAGCGCATTGTTTGCATGCGTTACGTTTATCGCATAAAACAACCGCGCTTCCTTCCTTTGTATCAGTGCAAGCGAAATTGTCTGCGATCGCGTTCACGCAGTCGCAAACATAAATGTCCAATGTCTACTCGTGGTAGCCTTACAGAACGTATTAAAATGAGAGCGTAACTGCGATGGCATGACGGATAGGTTCATGTGACTTTTAACGCAGATAAAATCGTGGGCCGGTGACTAAAAGTCTCACTCCGGTATCGGCAAACCATTGATCCTTTCGTATATCTAAACTTCGTGATATCAACTCGGTGTCTGAACGACTGCGTCACGAAATGGCAGGTCGAGAGTCCATAGGTTATCGGGTCAATCAAAAATGCTACCAACTGATATTTGCATCTACTGATAACCGAGTTACGAAACTGAATTGTCGTTTGAATCAGGGACCGGACAACCCTTTCCGCGATAAAACCCTTTCAATGGGCAACACTTAAACACGGCTAACACATTAAAAGACTTTCCCTTTTGAACTGCAAGCCCATTCATACCCTTACCTTTGACTAACCCTTACCGAAAAGCTAACCAAAAATAAGGCTAGCTCTTAATAAGGGTTACCCTTATCTTTAAGCGCTTTTTATAAAGGTTTCCCTTTGCGTGAAAGAGACAGGATTAGTATATATCTACGGTAGTGTATGAAAAGGAAAGAAAATACGTGCCTAGTCAAAGAACGCCGCCGTCGCCGCCGACGATCGCTCGGATTCGAAGTAATGTGTGCTTTATGAACAAGGTAGACGACTTAAATTAGCACGCTTATATGCTAAAAGGGAAGCCCTTTATAAGGCTAACCCTTATAAGCAATATGCAAGGTGTTGGTGAGCGGATGATAAGGGTTTTGTAAGGGTATTTGGGCTACCGATTACTCAAATGTGGTAGCTTTATATAAGGGTTTTTAAAACCAAAACAAAGGGTTTCGTCTGGCAAAGGGTATGGTGAGTTAAGCCTTATGCAATACCCTTATAAAACCCCGATAAGGGATAGCGGGCCGGTCCCTGGTTTGAATAGGTTTTTGCATAGACTAAGCCCGTCTCGGGCGTCTCGTCAGTAATTGATTCCTAATATAGCTACATGTAAAGCCAACTGTAGAGATTATATTTGTCCACCCCTGCAAACAAATCTAACCCCTAATCTATTCTGAACTTGTATTCTGCAGTAATGTATATTACATGGTGAATAAATTATCTTATCGAAAATGATTTTACTTATCAAATCTTATCTTCTATATATATAATAGTAAAAGTCCTGACTGACTCACTTAAATCAACACCCAGCCCAAACCGTTGGATCTAGAGAGCTGAATTTTTCACAATAGGTAGTTTTTATAACGTAAGTATCCACTAAGAAGGGATTTTTCAAAATTCATCCCCTAAGGGGATGAAATGAGGGTCTAAAGTTTGTATGGGGTTCAAGTTTTATTTTAAGCTAGCAATTTGAAACTTCGTTAAAAGATATATTATTAAAATACAAGAAAACTAATTTCAGCGTTTTTGAAAATTCATCCCCTAAGGTGGTGAAAAGGGAGTTGAAAGTTTGTATGGAGATCAAACATTTTATTGAGTAATAAAAGGTGCGGGACTGGAATCTTTGTATAAAGGTATATTATTAGCATAGAAGAAAAGTAATTTCAGCGATTTTAAAAATAAGGGTTGAAAAGGGTTTGAAAGTTTGTATAGGGTTCAAATTTTATTTTAAGCTAGGAATTAGAAAGTTCGTAAAAAGGTATATCATTAAAAGAGTAGAAAACTGATTTTAGCGTTTTTGAAAATTCATCCCCCAAGGTGCTAAAAAAGGGGGCTGAAAGTTTGTATGGAGATCAAACATTTCTTTGAGTGCGGGACTTGAATCTTTGTATAAAGGCATATTATTAGAATACAAGAAAAGTATTTCAGCGTTTTTAAAAATTCGTCCCGTAAAGTGGTTAAAAAGGGGTAGAAAATTTGTAGGGGTCCTAATTTTATTTTAAGCTAGGTACTTGAAACTTCGTACAAAGGTATTTAATTAAAAGGGAAGAAAACTTATTTCAGCATTTTTGAAAATTCATCCCCCAAGGTGGTAAAAAAGAAGTTGAAAGTTTGTATGGAGATCAAACCTTTTTTTGAGTACAGGACTTCAGTCTTTGTATAAAGGCATATTATTAGAATACAAGAAAAGTAATTTAAGCGTTTTTAAATATTCATTCCCTAAAAGGGTTAAAAAGGGGTTGAAAGTTTGAATCCATTACAAATGCTTTGAAACTTCTTATAAAGGCATTGTATAATATTACAAAAAAAAAGTTATTTCATCGTTCTTAATAATTCAACCCCTAAGGGGGTTAAAAATGGGATGTCAGTTTATATTATATGTAGTACAAGTTTTCGTTTTAGCTAGGAACATGAAACTTGGTAAAAGGGCATTATATTAAAATAGACGAAACCTGATTGCACCGTGTTTGAAAAGTTTGTATTAATAAAGTTTGCAGAGGGAGCGAACATTTTTTTTAAATAGTGGACTTGAAAATCTAATTTTTGAGAGGGATTATATCGAGAACAATTTTTTTCAGTTAGGAGCTTGAAACTTCGTACTTTGTGAAAGGCAAATTTCATGACAAATGATTTACCGTCCCTACTGATATCTTTTGCTGCATAATGTTCTATGCTCATTTAAAATATATAACCACCAACATACAAATCCACGCGTACGAAGTCGCGGGCAACAGCTAGTAATTTATAAATACAGTCCTCTATAATTATTTATAAACTGGAGCAACAGTGACTCATAGAACATGGTCTAACCCCGGTTCTGCAACATCCGGCCTCCGTCCTTCGTACTTTTAGTACTTTTACTACTCGTAAGATCGTATGCAGTAGCTTACTTGATCCTAAAGACATATAAGACTTTACTTACTTATTTATTAACTAGTATATATTAACTGCTTGGAACTCCGGTCATACCATTAAAACATTTATTGACCGAGTAAAGCGAAGGTCCTCGTTTTAGCTCGGGCAAAAATTCTTTCGTATGTCCTGATGTACTCTTCTCAGGTCACATTTCTCAACCGATTCTCGTGAAATTTTGTGAACGTTTAATAATTAAACTTGTTTTATAGTCGATTCGGTTAGTTTCATTACAATCCAACACGTAGTTTTAAAATGAGAGCGAAACTCCGTTTGTATGGGAAGGTGAAATTTTTCTTCTGCTGCTTCTTGCTGAAACGGTTAAAAGATGATTTTCGGGATAAAAACTACCCTATGTTCTTCTCCGGGACTCAAATTATCTCTATGCCAAATTCTAGCCAAATCGGTTCAGCGGTTTAAGCGTGAAGAGGTAACAGACAGACAGATAGACACACTTTCGCATTTATAATATTACTATAGCTTTTGCCCGGGACTTCGTCTGCGTGGAATTAGTAATTTGGGTACCTTAATTTTTAAACAAATCTGCTTTTAAATCCATCCTTTTTTTCACCCCCAAATTGGACCACTATAAATTTCCACCCCAATTTTTTACACCCTTTAGGGATGATTTCGGGGATAAAAATTATTCTATATCCTTCCCCACAGCACAAACTATCTCCATACCAAGTTTCATCTGAATCGGATGGATATAAGTATGGATTAAGTACATTTTCCCCGAGACATATGTACTTGTACTTGGCAGCTAATGCCGTGCACCTGACACTACTGCGTGTCACTAATGTTCTTTCGCAACGACGGAACCCCGATTCAGAGGAAACTGCGCGTTAAAATTCCATACTCTTGCTACATTTCCATCCAAGCGAAAACACCCTAACTGTTTATGAGTTTCATAGGTTATTATGCCTTATTTCCTTTGGACGTATTCCTCTTGCCGGTTTCTTAAATTCAATTAAAAAAGACTACGTACATACAAGTTTCATAGGTTATTAAGCCCTTTTTCTTTTGCAAGTTTTGCTCTTGCTAAATTCTTCCGTAGTAAAATGAAGTAACTTTGCATAGTTGACATGTGTGCTTAGGGCTTTTTGGTTTTGAGTGGAAGTGACGGTGTGACGGTCATGTTGGTACAGTCTCTTGGCGTTTTTATAAGAACTTGACAGTTTATGAATGGTTAATTACGAATATTATGGTACTATGAGATCGTGTCAAATGCTCTGCAATGGGTAGTAAGAACACTACGGCATTTTGCCACGGCTCATGGGAGCCTGGGGTCCCGCTTGACAACTAATCCCAAGAATTGGCGTAGACACTAGTTTTTACGAAAGCGAATGCCATCCTGACCTTCCACCCTCTGGGTTGGGGTAAACTAGGCCTTATTGGGGTTAGTCCGGTTTCATCACAATGTTTTCCTTCACCGAAATGCGACTGGTAAATATCATTTCGTAGGTCGAAAAACTCATTGGTACGAGCCGGGGTTTGAACCCGCGACCTCCGGATTGCAAGTCGCACGCCCTTACCGCTAGGCCACCAGCAACCTTACACTGATATACCTTAGGTACATCTTTACAATAATGTTTACAATCTGTCAGTTAACAGTGTGGATGGCAATCAGTAGCCAATAGGGTAGTTGACATTTTTTTAATGGTATTAGTCGATCAGATTTGTTTTGAGGATCAAATGTCTGTATGGGACCCATTGTCTTAAAGCAATACAAAAGTCACAAATGATGGTCAAAGTCTGACATCGCCACTTTACTGAGCAAACGCTCTAACACATATGGCAACACATCGTGACGTCACTGTGTCACTTTGCTTAGAAGCCGTTTCGGTGTATGGAAAACAAGGAACTTGTGATTTTGTCGGTGAAATGTTGCGTTTATGTATAGTGTTTTGGTATGCAATAGTTTTTTTTAAAATAAAATGTAAGAAATCGAATGATACCGTTATTTTTTCCCTATTTGAAAGTTAAAAAAAATTTTTTTTTTTCGAAACTTCGAGGTCTTGTATTTTTTATTATTCCCGTAATTTTTTTAAGCTTTCAATTTATTGTGATAAATTGATCATTTTCTATCTATTTAAGGAGCATTCCATTAAAATATTTTGTAAGGGACACCACCTTTTTAATACTTGCGAGAAGTAAAATTAGGAAACTAATTATTAAATTAGCATTGTAATATCATAACTCGGCTTTAAGATTGGTAGTGCTACCTAGCAGCTAATACGTTTTATTAGGGTGACTGCCATAGCGTTTCGTAAGGGACAATAAGTTGATGTTTTCATGGAATGCTCCTTATTTAGATTTAGTTATAAAATTCAACACGTGTCAACTACCTTATTTATGTGCGGCGCCTCTAAGATCGAAACCCGTGCAATCAACCGCCATACCAGTGTAATAACGCATCATATAAATCGTTCCCATCGTCCGTCCAGTGGGCGAGTTAATAGCTCCAAGATATCCAATAAGATCACAAGTCCCAGAGTAATTTGTAGTTTTGAATTTGGAACTTTATAGTCCAACAAGCTCAAAATTACGACGTCGACGTAGTCACGACAGTCGACGACTAGAAAAATAGATAGTATAACACTAATAACACTAGCAGTAATAGTAATAACACTAGATCCTACTCATAGTGTTGTTCCTGCCGGTGAGTAAGGTTGACAGAGCTCAACGAGGGTGCGGAGTGTTGTTAGGGTCGGCGCATGTAACACCTCTGGAGTTGCAGGCGTACATGTACTACGGAAACTGCTTAACATCAGGCAGGCCGTATGCTTATTTGCCACCGAGATAGTATAAAGAAAGTATGAGCAACGCTAACTTGCGCGAAGGCGGATTTTACCTACAATAATGGCACCTGCGTGCGTGCGCCCGCGCGACACGACGCTCTCAAAGGCCCACCTTACACTGGTTCAAAAAACTCGTCTCATTTGTAAGTAAAGACAACACACAGCCATATCTGTAATGTTCTGTAACGTTTAGGTTTCCTAACGCCCATTACGCACATTCCGGTGTCGTAAACATCATTCAATACCTGAACCATCTGTGTCAAACGTATACAGTGGATGGCTTCCTTAAAATATAAGTAACACGATGTTTCATCCAAATGTGGCAGTGAAGGAAAATCAGAAAGTATGATCAGGACAAGATGTTAGTAATCTGAAATAAATATCATATACGAAAAGTGACTAAGGCCTCCAGTGCTCAAGGCTGGAATCGAACCAGCGTCCTCTGCATTCGCGGCAGATGCCTAAACCGCTCACCCGGGCCCCGGGCCTCGGCGGCATGGGTCGAATTTTCCTTTTAAGGGCTTATGGCGCCCTCGTATTATTTTCATTAAAATAATTTGTGTCCTCATGGCTAGATATTGTTCGTACAAAATTTCCCAAAATACTGTATTAGTCCGTTTATTAGTGCCCCATTTTATCGTGTACATAGTCATACAAAGAAATGTCCAGTTGATTTTAGCGCAATAATGTGCGACGGCGCGGAAATAATTACGTGTCAGCTTTATTACGATTTTTTGGGTTAGGAATTTTGGTATGCAGTTCAGCCAATTATACAGAGTGATCAATCCAAACGGGTCAGTAGGGAGAAGTCAGAAACTATGAGAGATAGCGAAATCTGTTCTTAATTTTCAAATGTCCTAATACCGCCTAATAATTCAGCAAAAAGAATATTTCTACTACTACTTGTGAAATAACTGATAATTTCTATAAATTATGACACTAACTTTTCCCCGAGACTTGAATCACTTTCTTAATAAATTTTACTTTTTCCCTCGATTTGTTAGTTAGTAAACTACATATTTGATTTACCCGTTTTACCTTATTTGTTTCCACTATTTTCATAATTATTAGGTAAGTAGATTAATTTTGTTAGTGATTGTTGTAAACATGGTGTGGCGTGACGAGAAAAATAATATTAATATTAAATTATTACATAAACTAACACACATTTAGCGTAAATAGCTGCTAACTGAAGATCAAGTTTAAATAGCTAATTAATCAACTAAGCGAATCTAAATGCCACATAATATAACCAAAGATAGATATAACTCCGTAATAGATGGATACAGTCAAAGGAAAAAACGTGCCTCGAAAATCAAGAAAATTTGATTCTCGTTCAGAGGGCGCTACTAGCTTTGGCTTACTGTTATATAGATGGCGTTGACGGTTTCGTTTGTTATTTAACAATTTTAACGCATATCAGTGAAAGAACATGGGTCAAAATCATAAAAATAATTAATGCAAATAAAAAAAAACATTTATCCATATTTAAATACATTTTATCGTATTTTTATAAATATTTATTTTTAGTTTTAAAGTGTGTCGACAGATGGCAGTGAATTTACTGGGGTTACAAAATTTACTATGACAGTACCGCTCTAGTATAAGTTAATCTATGATATAACGCAATATTGTCAAGTTTATTGCCAAAATTACGCCATTTTATTATTTTGCACATCAGGTGTTTAAATATGGTTTCTGGAAATTGGAGTCTGTTTATTTTAGTTTATCTTGACTATTATTTTGATACTGTTAATATTTTCCATACACAACATAAGGTGAGTTCGGCTAAGTTTCGGACGATTTTAGGTGGGTTGAGATGATGTTGGTTTTTTTTTCTTTTCTCAGCTTTTGGATAGGGTACGGACATGATTTAAGTACAGAATTGATAATAATGAAATGCTCTATATAATTGAATTTTATTATCTTTCTAAACGTCATAGTGAGCGTGTAATGAGTGTTTAAATATAGGAAACAAAATAAATTGACAGCATTCTTTTTTTACCTGGTGGTGTAAGAACGGACGGGCCTATAAGTTCGGCCCTATTGCCGGTACCATAAAGTTTACCATTGCAAAATAACCGGTTTTACTCACCGATTCATATATAGAAGAATTGGCCTAGCAGTAATTCGGGCTATCATATCCGACCCATTTATTTTTTTTTGCATTTTTTTCCGTCCGATCTTACACCATGCGCTCAATTTTTAAGAAATTATGGTTGTCAAACTTTTAGGTGTGGGGTCAATGAACCCATTTGGGTCAATGAACCACGTAGGTTCATTGACACCTTAAGCGCGGTAGATTGAAAGAGGGTGATAAAATAGGACATAAGGGTAAAATAATTTGACAGTGGAGGAATTAATACGACCAAAACTTAACCAATTGCAGTAATATCAGTCTATAGGTACTTAATAAACTTTCCAACGCCATCTCACATAACTACGAGTATGATTTCGTGTGAGAAAACATCTCTCGATCTTACAATCAGGCCAATTCGCTTTGATAAGCACACATTTTAAACCAAGTAAGAATTGATTAATCAACACAACAATAATATTTCAAGAAACCATTATATTTCTTTAACATTATTAAAATAATAATAATAATAAACCTACCTCTTCATAATTACAGCAGATAGGTAAATAAAAATATTTATAATTATTTATTCATAAAGAGATCAGTTACCTACTTAAGTGTGCAATATTAGACGCTTAGATTGTAATTTGCGGTTATGTAAAAAAAAACACCACTATATACGTCTGTTAGAGAAATTTAATCAAGCATCG